>NC_091623.1:17500000-18125000 GCF_027580195.1 Bos mutus
GTACCTGTATCTTTTCAAATTAATGTTATTTGTTTGTTTGTTTGTTTGTTTGTATGCACCTGCAGGAGTGGAACTGCTGACTCATACGGCAGTTCTACTTCTTTTAGTTTTTTGAAAGACCACCATATTATTTTCCACAGTGACTGCACCTATTTATATTCCCACCAACAGTGTATGAGGATGCTGTTTTCTCCACATCCTTGCCAACATTTATTATTTGTGTTCTCTTTGATGATAGCTATTTTGACAAGTGCAAGGTAAGATCTCATTGTGGTTTTGATTAGCATTTCTGATGAATAGCAATGCTGATAACCATACACAGCTGACTATAAAAATTTTATTTGCAAAAATATTTATGTATTTGTTTTAATACCAGCTTATAGCCCCAATTTCCATTAAAATAAAGTTATCAGGATGATTGAGAAGGCTCCCCAATCTTTATATTTAAGTATTGTAATTATAATTATTTTATAGGATAGAAGGATTGGAGGGGCCTTATCAAGGAAAAAGATATGATGTGACATACACAAGTTTTATTGGGCTGTAGTTGGACAGAGCTACTTAACAGCAGCATGAGATTATCAAGAGGTACATGATGATGACAACAAGGTAACTCTTGGGAGAGAGGGGATAGCAGAGAGGGCAAACCTGTCGAGGTGTGCTGCTCAGCAGCAGGGCGAGGAGTCTCTGAGAGTCAGAGGATTCCAATGGGCCAGGCAGCTTGTAGTGTTAGTATGAACATAGGAGCTTGGTGAGCTACAGTCCATGGGGTCGCAGAGTCAGATATGACTCAGCAACTAAAGAACAACAAAAACATGAACACTGGAGTACCTGTATCTTTTCAAATTAATGTTATTTGTTTGTTTGTTTGTTTGTTTGTATGCACCTGCAGGAGTGGAACTGCTGACTCATACGGCAGTTCTACTTCTTTTAGTTTTTTGAAAGACCACCATATTATTTTCCACAGTGACTGCACCTATTTATATTCCCACCAACAGTGTATGAGGATGCTGTTTTCTCCACATCCTTGCCAACATTTATTATTTGTGTTCTCTTTGATGATAGCTATTTTGACAAGTGCAAGGTAAGATCTCATTGTGGTTTTGATTAGCATTTCCTGATGAATAGCAATGCTGATAACCATACACAGCTGACTATAAAATTTTTATTTGCAAAAATATTTATGTATTTGTTTTAATACCAGCTTATAGCCCCAATTTCCATTAAAATAAAGTTATCAGGATGATTGAGAAGGCTCCCCAATCTTTATATTTAAGTATTGTAATTATAATTATTTTATAGGATAGAAGGATTGGAGGGGCCTTATCAAGGAAAAAGATATGATGTGACATACACAAGTTTTATTGGGCTGTAGTTGGACAGAGCTACTTAACAGCAGCATGAGATTATCAAGAGGTACATGATGATGACAACAAGGTAACTCTTGGGAGAGAGGGGATAGCAGAGAGGGCAAACCTGTCGAGGTGTGCTGCTCAGCAGCAGGGCGAGGAGTCTCTGAGAGTCAGAGGATTCCAATGGGCCAGGCAGCTTGTAGTGTTAGTGTTAATTACTCAGTCGTGTCTGACTCTTTGCGACCCCATGGACTGTGGCCCGTCAGGCTCCTCTGTCCACGGGATTCTCCAGGCAAGAATACTGGAGTGGGTTGCCATTCCCTTCTCCAATAGCAACTTGATGTCTATTTTATCAATGACCAGCAGAAGTGAGGTAAGTTTCCTCAGTGAAGTATGCAGAGCAGGCAGATTCTAATTAGCTAAAAATCTACTTTAGGGGCTACTTTAAAAATAATTGGATGCCTAAAATTCTAAGTTTGGCACTGACAGGCTTTTGAACCACCATGTCTCAACCTGAAGTGAGGAAATAAACAACCCAGGGCCACTACACAATGGCCAACTGTGGCTCTTTTATATAACAACTATAGTGTAGTATATATTTCAATTCAGTTCAGTTCAGTCACTCAGTCGTGTCTGACTCTTTTCAATCTCATGAATCGCAGCACACCAGGCATCCTTGTCCGTCACCAACTCCCAGAGTTCACTCAGACTCACGTCCATCAAGTCAGTGATGCCATCCAGCCATCTCATCCTCTGTCGTCCCCTTCTCCTCCTGCCCCCAATCCCTCCCAGCATCAGTCTTTTCCAATGAGTCAGCTCTTCGCATGAGTGGCCAAAGTACTGGAGTTTCAGCTTTAGCATCAGTCCTTCCAAAGAACACCCAGGGCTGATCTCTTTCAGAATGGAATGGTTGGATCTCCTTGCAGTCCAAGGGACTCTCAAGAGTCTTCTCCAACACCACAGTTAAAAAGCATCAATACTTCGACGCTCAGCCTTCTTCACAGTCCAACTCTCACATCCATACATGACCACTGGAAAAACCATAGCCTTGACTAGACGGACCTTTGTTGGCAAAGTAATGTCTCTGCTTTTCAACATGCTATCTAGGTTGGTCATAACTTTCCTTCTAAGGAGTAAACGTCTTTTAATTTCATGGCTGCAGTCACCATCTGTAGTGATTTTGGAGCCCAAAAAAATAAAGGCTGACACTGTTTCCACTGTTTCTCCATCTATTTCCCATGAAGTGATGGGACCATGATCTTTGTTTTCTGAATGTTGAGTTTTAACCCAACTTTTTCACTCTCCTCTTTCACTTTCATCAAGAGGCTTTTTCGTTCCTCTTCACTTTCTGCCATAAGGGTGGTGTCATCTGCATATCTGAGGTTATTGATATTTCTCCCGGCAATCTTGCTTCCAGCTTGTGCTTTTTCCAGCCCAGCGTTTCTCGTGATGTACTCTGCATAGAAGTTAAATAAGCAGGGTGACAATATACAGCCTTGATGTACTCCTTTTGTGGAACCAGTCTGTTGTTCCATGTCTAGTTCTAACTGTTGCTTCCTGAGCTGCATATAGGTTTCTCAAGAGGCAGGTCAGGTGGTCTGGTATTCCCATCTCTTTCAGAATTTTCCACAGTTTATTGTGATCCATGCTTTGGCATAGTCAATAAAGCAGAAATAGATGTTTTTCTGGAACTCTCTTGCTTTTTTGATCATCCAGTGGATGTTGGCAATTTGATCTCTGGTTTCTCTGCCTTTTCTAAAACCAGCTCAAATATCTGGAAGTTCTCAGTTCACGTATTGCTGAAGCCTGGCTTGGAGAATTTTGAGCATTACTTTACTAGCGTGTGAGATGAGTGCAATTGTGCGATAGTTTGAGCATTCTTTGGCATTGCCTTTCTTTGGGATTGGAATGAAAAGTGACCTTTCCCAGTCCTGTGGCCACTGCTGAGTTTTCCAAATTTGTTGGCATATTGAGTGCAGCATTTTCACAGCATCATCTTGTACATAATTACTACATGTACATATAAATATATATACTGATACAATTTAAAACTAATGTTTGTGATATTCAACAATGAAATTGTCAAGCTTCCTAGTCGCTAGTGATATGAGCCTGACTGCCAGTGCAGGAAGCCTAAGAAATGCGGGTTCAATCCCTGGGTTGGGAAGATCCCCTGGAGAAGGAAATGGCAACCCAATCCCATGGACAGAGGAGTCTGGAAGGTTACAGTCCTTAGGGTCGCATAGAGTTGCACAAGACTGAAGAAACTTAGCAGGCTATTGCCATAAATGAGCATGAACAAGAAAAGGTTGAATATTTATTTCCCCTTAGTGAAAACAATTCTAGTGAATGAAAACACTATATAGGAACTATCTGTACTTAAGCACCATTATTGACTATAAATGTATATTTTAATGTGTATAATTTTCTATAAATTATTTTAGCTTGTTTAAACTTACCAAAAGAATAGTCTTTTGTCATGTTTTTCAGAGGAAATTTTAATTATCTTCCCCTCTCTCATCCTTATTTTTATTCTTCCGCTTGTCGTTTCCTTAGAGTCACTCTAGCGCTGCTGCCAGGAAAGGAAAGTCAATTGAAATACACATTCGTGGTGTTATATTAACAATAGACTCCTCAGATAATAATGTGAACCATGAATATAACCACATAAAATACAGATGTCCTCAATATTGAGTGGTGGAGAGGAGGAGACAATATATAAAAGTTTTAATATTTTGTGAAAAGGAAATAAAACATCATTCCAATAAATTAACAAATAGGACCCATTAGACTTATAAAAATGCAAAGCACTATGCCCTATGAACGAAGTTGATAAAATCAGATGGGAAATATTTTATTAAGAAGCTGTTAAAAATAAAAACTTCTTAAGATAACTGTAGGTTGAAAATTGGCTCTGAAACTAAAGTAATGATGTTGTAATAATAATAATAATAGTAATAATAAAGACTGGGATGTGCTAGCAGAAGAAGAAGCATATCGTTAGGAACCTATTGTGCCGTAGGTGCCCAGAATGTCAAGATGAATAAAAATACGTTCTTTCCATAGCCATGACAAATGGGCAGCCATTATTCTCACCCTAAAGTAGCTCAGAAGCTTACTAGATAAGAAACAAAACAAAGTCTGTGCAAAGAATAATTGTACTTTCTCTTCATAATTAGCATATTTTCTGTCTTCCTCACAAAACTAAGCACACTTTAAATACAGGAGCTATGTTTGCAAGTTCTCCACTGCATTTATAATTCCTGCCTGGTGATGTTTGCCATTGTAGGCACTCAGCAAGTATGTGTTAAATTGATTAATAAATACTAGAGGAAAAACACCATCCTGGATTTCTGTACTACCTCAAGCATAAAACGAAGGTTTAGCCAAGTGACTCTGCTACCTCGGGCTTTTAGTTACTACTATATAGATTTTTTCCCATTCATCTGACTCTCAGTCTTATCTTAGAATTTCCCAAAACTCAACTTCACTCTATTTCTCCTCATCTGCAGAGAACCTCTCTTATGTGTGAGTTAGAGAAATGCTATATAGTTTCCTCAGTTAACCAGAGTAAGCATCTTTAGATTATCAAAGCAAAGGAGAAACTTCAGAGCATATATCTGAAGCTCAGCTAGAAATCAGTAGGCGGAAAAGCCAGAATGCTGGATCACCTGTGCTCAACCTGACATCTCTACCAGCCCATTTCAAGAGCTCTTGTGTGGCTCAGAAAAGAAATCAAGGTCCACATTTCACAGGATCCCCTATTTGGTTCTATCGAAGGTTAGAGTTTTCCAGTGAGAGGTACTGTCATGAAATTTTGAGAGCTGGAGAATCTGGATTTGTTGAGACAAGTACAGTCAGTTGCATGAACACATCTGCGTTTCATGGCAGCTTCCTGGCAAGTTCTGGCAAACCATCCACTTCACGAATACAGACTGAGAGAATGAGTGAAAGCTTCCCAGAGTTTCTACAGCAGTAAAGCTGCTCCAGGCACACTGAGGACCATCCATTTTGATATGTTAGACTGAGTTCTTTGATAGAAGCTTTCCTGACATTTGTTCCCTCAGCTCCCCTAACAATTGTTTTAAACTGTTCTTTCCTTTTGTAGTCCTTTCTGTTCAAATCATAGGGAATGAATAATTAAGTGAATAATCTCAGACAATTCTATTGTCTTTGTCTACCTCCAGTTCTCAAGTGCAGATAAAAAGCAAGAGTGAAAGACCTCACATAATTACATTTATGTCGACCACATTTTGTTTAGTCGCTAAATCGTGTCCGACTCTTTTGCAACCCCATAGACTGTAGACCTGCAGAAGGCAATGGCACCCCACTCCAGTAGTCTTGCCTGGAAAATCCCATGCATGGAAGAGCCTGGTAGGCTGCAGTCCATGGGGTCGCTAAGAGTCGGACACGGCTGAGCAACTTCACTTTCACTTTTCACTTTCATGCATTGGAGAAGGAAATGGCAACCCACTCCAGTATTCTTGCCTGGAGAATCCCAGGGACAGCAGAGCCTGGTGGGCTGCCATCTATGGGGTCTCATAGAGTTGGACACGACTGAAGCAACTTAGCAGCAGCAGCAGTAGCATCAGACTATAGACCACCAGGCTTCTCTGTCCATGAGATTTCCCAGGCAAGAACTCTGGAGTGGGTTGCATTTCCTTCTCGAGGGAATCTTTCTGGTCCATGGATCAAACTCTCATTCCCTGCATTGCAGATTGATTCTTTACCAGTGAGCTACCAGGGAAGCCCATGTCTACCACATTCAGTTCAGTACAGTTCGGTCACTCAGTCGTGTCCGACTCTTTGGGACCCCATGAACTGCAGCACACCAGGCCTCCCTGTCCATCATCAACTCCTGGAGTTCACTCAGACTCACGTCCATCGAGTCGGTGATACCATCCAGCCATCTCATCCTCTGTCGTCCTCTTCTCCTCCTGCCCCTAATCCCTCCCAGCATCAGAGTCTTTTCCAATGAGTCAAATCTTCACATCAGATGGCCAAAGTATTGGAGTTTTAGCTTTAGCATCAGTCCTTCCAAAGAACTCTCAGGACTGATCTCCTTTAGACTGGACTGATTGGATCTCCTTGCAGTCCAAGGGACTCTCAAGAGTCTTCTCCAACACAACAGTTCAAAAGCATCAATTCTTTGGCACTCAGCTTTCTTCACAGTCCAACTCTCACATCCATACATGACCACTGGAAAAACCATAGCCTTGACTAGACGGACCTTTGTTGGCAAAGTAATGTCTCTGCTTTTGAATATGCTATCTAGGCTGGTCATAACTTTCCTTCCAAGGAGTCACCATCCACAGTGATTTTGGAGCCCCCAAAAAATAAAGTCGGACACTGTTTCCACTGTTTCCCCAACTATTTCCCATGAAGTGATGGGACCAGATGCCATGATCTTCATTTTCTGAATGTTGAGCTTTAAGCCAACTTTTTCATTCTCCACTTTCACTTTCATCAAGAGGCTTTTGAGTTCCTCTTCACTTTCTGCCATAAGGGTGGTATCATCTGCATATCTGAGGTTATTGATATTTCTCCCGGCAATCTTGATTCCAACTTGTGCTTCTTCCAGCCCAGTGTTTCTCATGATGTACTCTGCATAGAAGTTAAATAAGCAGGGTGACAATATACAGCCTTGACGTACTCCTTTTGCTATTTGGAACCAGTCTGTTGTTTCATGTCCAGTTCTAACTGTTGCTTCCTAACCTGCATATAGGTTTCTCAAGAGACAGGTCAGATCGTCTGGTATTCCCACCTCTTTCAGAATTTTCCACAGTTTATTGTGACCTACACAGTCCATTAGCTGATGTCAAAATTAGTTGTGTGGGCAGTAAAAATAAACTCTTCTTCATGGGTTTCTTAGCCTTTTCTGAGAATGGGACCTGGTGTGAGTGGTGCAATTGACCCAAACAACTTCCTGAGCTTGTAGCCAAATGAGTTCACATTGTGGTGCTACTTACCCAACTGAGGAATAAGAAAACTTGCTCCTTGCTCATTGTCTTTACTCTTTCAAATACATGTAATTGTGGTAAAGTAGATTATTCATCTAGCTATTGGACTGCTGTGCTCAGCTAGAGATCCTCTCTTCCATTCCTATGCTTGGTGTGTGTCTATTATTTATTTTCTACATGCAAACCCCCTGCCTTGACAAACGGTTCTTAGTATTACTAAAAACCAAGTGACCGCTTAATGTTTTTAGCTTTGTCTCTTCTCTGCCATTAACTTCTGATTAATGCAGGTAAACTGGTTATGCTGTTGTGTTAGTTACTCAGTTGTGTCCAATTTTGCAGAACCATGGACTGTAGCCTACCAAGGTTCTCCGTCCATGGAATTCTCCAGGCAAGAATACTGGAATGGATAACCATTTCCTTCTCCAGAGGATCTTCCCTTCCCAGGGATCAACCCCAGGTTTCCTACATTGCAGGCAGATTCTTTACCATCTGAGGCAATAAGGAAACTGGCTATAAATACATATATTCTGATAAATACAAGGGATGCCTTAATTTATCTTTTTCACAAGCCACATTTTAAACAATATCATAACAATATCTCTGAATTAGAAATGCAGTCACCTCAAAATGCTGAGTGGAGATATATAAGTTGTGGGGTTTTGCCCTAGCCTTCTCTATAACAAGATCCTAATCATTAGATTACTCTGGACCGTTGAATTACTCTTCTAACTAGCCTCTCCATATCCAAATGCTCTCTTCTTCCATCCCAAAATTCTTCCAAACTATGTCATGCATAATCTCTGAGATTGGGTGGGACCATGTAGATCAGTTAGGAGATAATGAAGGCAGAAGAGAAATGCCCGTTCAGTCTCAGCCCTGCAAACCTTCTTATACCTTAAGTTAGATGCACAGAATTCATTGGAAGACACTGAGGCCCTAGCAGCTGGTGGAAGAGCTTGGATCTGTGAATGACTGTATGAAGCAGAGCTTCTCACCTACCCACATTGAATTATGATATGAGCAGGGAGAAAAATTTTGTTTGTGAAGCCACTGAAATTTTGGAGGTAATTTGTTAAGAGTATGTAGCCTAATCTGATTAAACAGGTTAGCCTATTCTGTCTAATCTTCAACATGCCCCTACTCTTCATAGATTAGAACCTAAATATTTTAGAATGATTTTCGAAGACATCATTTCAACAAAATGTTCTAGTGTAATTGTCTCCTCCCTTTCACAGATGTTATGGGAAATATTGGAGTTATAATTAACTTAATTAAACTATTCACATGATCTTAATATTCAGAGAATATATCCATCTATTTTCCTCTATTTAGAATTTCTTTTCTCAAACATTTTCCACTTGAAATTCCACATACAGATCCATTAAGGTAAGTAAAGTATCAGGGGCTCTGTATTTTTGTGAATGTGTGAGTGTGTATGACCACACATGAGTGTGGTCATCATGATAATTTTGTTCCTTTTTATGGCTTATTAATATTCCATTGTATATATGTACCACATCTTTATCCATTCCTCTGTTGATAGACATTTAGCTTGCTTCCGTGTCCTGGCTATTGTAAATACTGCTGCAATGAGCACTGGGGTGCATGTATCTTTTTGAATTATGGTTTTCTCCAGGTATATGCCTAGAAGTGGGATTCCTGGATCATATGGTAGCTCTATTTTTAGTTTTCTTAGGAACCTCCATACTGTTCTCCATAGTGCCTGTACCAATTTACATTCCCACCAACAGTGTAGGAGGGTTGTCAAAGAGTGAAGTAAGTCAGCAAGAGAAAAACAAATATCATATAATATTGCTTTCATGTGGAATCTAGAAAAATGGTAGAGATGAACTTATTTGCAAAACAGAAATAGTGATACAGTTATACAGAACAAAGTTCTGGATACCAAGCAGGGAAGAGAGAGTGGGATGAATTGGGATATTGGAATTAACATACACACACTGCTATGTATAAAGTAGATAACTAATGAGAACCTACTGTATAGCATAGGGAACTCTATTTAATGTTTTGTGGTGACCTAAATGGGAACTAAATCCAAAAAAATAGGGGATATATGTATATGTATAACTGATTCACTTTGCTGCATAGCAGATACTAACATAATATTAGTATCATAAAGCAACTATACTCCAATGGAAAAATTTAAAAAGCAGAGTTGTCATGACAATAAAATGAGATCTACCAGGTACAGATAAAGGTATTTTGTCAAACAAAAGTAGGGATTCTCATCTGTGAACTGGGGTATTCAATATTCTGGTATTTAAATGATCTGTGTATTAGTTTCTTATAAAGAAAATATATTCTGGTACCATAGGAAAAACCAAGCTTCACATTATATTCCATACTCAGTATAACTGTGTATTAGAGAGAATATTAAGCAAAAAGTTGAACATCAATCCTACTTTTTCAAATCTTCTGATTTCCCTTACTGACACAGGTAGTGTATTTTGGAAATTGCAATTTTTTGCAGCTATGTATTACCCAAACAAAGATAGGATTCAATAAACAAAATGAAAGACATCCACCTTAAACAGTAATGGTTCATTATTATTTTTATAGACTCATACAGAAAGTCTGCATAAATGCTCTTATACTGCTTGAGCCAAAGTTAAATAACTAATAATTCCAAGATATTATAAAATACATGTATTTACAGATCAGTCAGCATTCTGAAGTGTGAAAGACATCTTCTTTATGTTATATAAGAGTTGGTTTCATACATGAGAAAACATTTGGCCTTAAGGCTCAATTGACATTTATAAGAAACAAAGTTTACACATAGTACCATCTGTTTACTATCAAAAGAATAAAAGAAACATTATCTTATGAACAATCATTCCAAAAGCAATTGTTGTTTCATTCTCACTGAGTAGCTCAGCAGCAGAAAAATATCATTTTGTTCCAAAGTTCAGCTGATTTCCATTTAGAAAAAAAAATATGGAAGCTTAATTGCCCTCTTCAGACTTTTAGCAATTTCTTAAAAATGGTTAAATTGTATATAGCAACCAAGAGGACAGGTTTACTTCCTTTTTCCTGAATGCTTGGAATCATTAGAGATGACCAAGAATGGTTTGAGGACAATATTTAGTCTTTATACCCCAGACAATGTCTGTCAAAGTTTTATATATAATAGGTAGATAAATATTTTCTGAATTTAATGGAAGAAACTGATGTGGAATCTAAACATACAATTGAGTTTTTTTTTTAAGCATAAATATAATTAAATTAAATGAACTATTTGCTTCCTATCTTGTTTTGGCATAAACACAGCACAATAAAAACTAGCAAAGATGAAAATCTGGTGCCTATTATTTTGGAGAAGTGCAAAAGCAATATAAGCCCTGCTGTTTGTGAACATAAAAGAAAATTGCTTATCTAAGTCAGGAAGGAGTTGGACTAACTCTGAAAACATCATTCTTTTTATATCTGTGGTCTTTTGTTTTTTTTCACTGATTCCTGAATCTTTTTCTGACTTTTAATCTGAGATCGTTGATGTGCAGACTTGACAAGACAGTTAAGCAGGAACAAGGCCCAATAAATCTAACGACTTTTTACTTACAATTTGAATGTCAATGATGCACAATTTTCTAGAAACAATGATTATAATCAAGTTCATTCCCCAACATTTTCAGCTGAAGTGATAGAATGACAAAACTGTCCTGATATAAAACTACATGTTTCCCAAATTATGCACTATAAAGACATTAAAGATATTTTTAAAGTAACCATATATAAGTAAAAGAGGAAAAGACTGTTATCTAATTCTTCAGATGAAATTATCCATTATCCAACTTCCACTTTTTTGAACTTAAATACATGTTTATGAGTTATTTCCTCTGTTTTCAATTTGCTTACATTACCAAATTACTCTTTGCCTATATCTACATGATAGTAAGTATTTGGATAAATATGACTCTAAAATTTAATTTTATACTATCTTTGGATAGAAAGATATAATAACTTAAGGAAGTACCGGAATTGATTAAAATATATTGATAAATTTAGCCATTATCTCTAATAATTAATTTTATATATTAAAAATGAAAATTGTGGCACACAGCTAAAGCAGAGCAGAGAGGATTTTATAGCATCAAATGTTTGCATTAGGAAAAAAAAGGATATTTTCAAATCAACAATCTACCCCTTAGCTTTTGTGAAGTTAATATGATCTTGATACAAAAGCTTGACAAAGGGAATACTAAAAAAAATTAAAAGAGAACTACAGTCCATTATCTCTCATGAATATAGGTATAGAAATCCTTAACAAAATATTAGCTAATAGAGTTCAAAAATATATGCATAGAATCATATAACATGACCAGATGAAATTTATTCCAAAGATGTAAGACTGGTTCAGTATTTGAAAATCAAACAATGTAATTCATTGTATTAGCAATCTGAAGAAGAAAATCCTGTGATGAAATCAATTGCTGCAGAAAACTCATTTGACAAAATTAAAACACCCATGCATAAAAAAAAAAAAACTCTCATAAAACAGGGAACTTAAACTTGATAAAGAATATCTACAAAAACCCTACAGCCAAAATAATATATAATGATGAAAGACTTAATACTTATTCCCAAAGATCAAGAAAAGATGAGATATCCACTCTCACCATTGCTACTAAACATGATATTGAAGGTTTAAGCTTATGTCATAAAGCAAGAATACAAGACATGCAGATGGGAATGGGAGACATAATGGTCCATGTAGAAAATTATGCTCAGTTGCAAATGCTAGTTCCCAAAAGCCACATGCTGTGTGATTTCACTTATATACTTCCTCAAAATGACAAAATTATAGGGTTGGATAACAGGTTAATAGTTGCCAGGAGTTAGGGATTATGGATAAAAGGGATAGCATGATGGAGATGTCTGTGTTAATAGTTCCCTCTCTTGACTGTGGCAGTGGATACAAACTGACATATCAAAGGTAAATGACATAGAACCATACACACCTGGTACCAATGTCAATTTCCTGGTCTTGATATTGTTCTGTAGTTATATTCTGGGAAACTAGGTGAAGGATACATGGGACTTCTCTATATTATTTTTGCAGCTACCTGTGAAACTACAATCATTTCAAAATAAACTGAAAACAAAAGATACAAACTGGGAGAAGATGTGTGTTATTAATATCAGCAACAAAGAATTGTTAGATAAAATGTATAAAGAATCTAAAAATTAACAAGAAAAAGCAAACCGCAAATTAGAAAAATGCACAGACACTGAAAGGAAATTTCTAGAGGAGGAAAAAAATGCTAGAAGACATTGTTAATCCATTACTCATTATGCTACACTCTCTGCTTCCTGCATATTTAGAACATTCCATTGATAAATTCATGAATTTCTTCCAAGATATAAATGAAAAACTGGAGACATAGCGTTGTCCATATAGTTACTACATGTTTATAATTTCATTCAATTTTATGAAATATTCATAATTAAGAGTAAAAACTACTTCAATCAGAAATTCTTTGAAATATTAAATGTCAGTATATAACACTATTTCTAAATTCCTAGTATAGAAGTCAGGATATCCTGTTTCTAACTCATCTAAAATATTATGCAATGAAATAAGATAACCTTATTTAATTTGTTGAATAAGTTGTGTGTGAAGTATCAGTTCAGTTCAGTTCAGTCACTCAGTTGTATCCAACTCCTTGTGACCACATGAACCGCAGCACGCCAGGCCTCCCTGTCCATCACCAACTCCCAGGTCCACCCAAACCTTTGTCCATCGAGTCGGTGATGCCATCCAGCCATCTCATCCTCTGTCATCCCCTTCTCCTCCTGCCCTCAATCTTTCCCAGCATCAGGGTCTTTTCCAATGAGTCAGCTCTTCGCATGAGGTGGCCAAAGTATTGGAGTTTCAGCTTTAGCATCAGTCCTTCCAAAGAAATCCCAGGGCTGATCTTCTTTAGAATGAACTGGTTGGATCTCCTTGCAGTTCAAGGGATTCTCAAGAGTCTGCTCCAACACCACAGTTCAAACGCATCAATTCTTCGGTGCTCAGCTTTCTTCACAGTCCAACTCTCACATCCATACATGACCACTGGAAAAACCATAGCCTTGACTAGATGGACCTTTGTTGGCAACGTAATGTTTCTGCTTTTTAATACACTGTCTAGATTGGTCATAACTTTCTTTCCAAGGAGTAAGCATCTTTTAATTTCATGGCTGCAGTCACCATCTGCAGTGATTTTGGAGCCCAGAAAAATAAAGTCAGCCACTGTTTCCACTGTTTCACCATCTATTTGCCATGAAGTGATGGGACTGGATGCCATAATCTTAGTTTTCTGAATGTTGAGCTTTAAGCCAACTTTTTCACTCTCCTCTTTCACTTTCATCAAGAGGCTCTTTAGTTCTTCTTCACTTTCTGCCATAAGGGTGGTGTCATCTGCATATCTGAGGTTATTAATATTTCTCCCAGCAATCTTGATTCCAGCTTGTGCTTCTTCCAGCCCAGCCTTTCTCATGATGTATTCTGCATAGAAGTTAAATAAGCAGGGTGACAATATACAGCCTTGACATACTCCTTTTCCTATTAGGAACCAGTCTGTTGTTCCATGTCCAGTTCTAACGGTTGCTTCCTGACCTGCATATAGGTTTCTCAAGAGGCAGGTCAGGTGGTCTGTTATGCCCATCTCTTTCAGAATTTTCCACAGTTTATTGTGATTCACACAGTCAAAGGCTTTGGCATAGTCAATAAAGCAGAAATAGATGTTTTTTTTGTTTTTGTTTTTTTTTTTTCTGGAATTCTCTTGCTTTTTCCATGATCCAGTGGATGTTGGCAATTTGATCTCTGGTTCGTCTGCCTTTTCTAAAACCAGCTTGAACATCTGAAAGTTCACGGTTCACATATTGCTGAAGCTTGAGCATTACTTTACTAGCGTGTGAGATTGAGTGCAATTGTGTGGTAGTTTGAGCATTCTTTGGCATTGCCTTTCTTGGAGATTGGAATGAAAACTGACCTTTTCCAGTCCTGTGGGCCCTGCTGTTTTCCAAATTTGCTGGCATATTGAGTGCAGCACTTTCACAGCATCATCTTTCAGGATTTGAAATAGCTCAACTGGAATTCCATCACCTCCACTAGCTTTGTTCATACTGATGCTTCCTAAGGCCCACTTGACTTCACATTCCAGGATGTCTGGCTCTAGGGTGTGAAGTATATGCTAAGAGAAATGAGGGCACAAGAATGCTTGGGATGGTGGTGGGAAGTAAGGTTTACAGAGCTAAACAAAATTGCAATCTACACAGGATATACAGCAACAGACTGACAGGCACTTTTTTTTAATTTCAAGTAGTCACTTCTGAGCAAAAATGCCATGGTTTCCTCTTCAATTCAACTAAATCACCATGTGTGTCTAGTTCTGACCTGAAGGGCAGTATACCTTCTACTAAGGTATCAACGTTACTTTCTATTACAACCAGATATCTCTCAGAGCTCAAGAATAATGAGAAAATAAATCTCAGATCAAACCAAAAGGAAAGAAACATACCATTTTACAAACCTAATCAACTTGATTTTTAGCCTAGCTTCTTAACACACCTGAGATGAATGCATATTTTCTGTAACAGTATACATTTCCAGGAAGAAAGCATGCCCAGAAGATGAAGATTTAGGGTTTTCAGTGGGAAAATCATCCTCAGAATGCCAGCAAAATCATTCCTCAACAGTCTGGGCCCTAAACACCTTCCTGGGATTACAGAGGGAAGAGCTGCGGTCCAGTTCAGGGTGGTTCTAGGGTCACTGAGTTAAAATTTCTTTGCTTGAAGTAACAAATTTTTCAGTGTGGTAGTTTTAGCTTGAGTATTATGCATTCACTGTGACTTTCCAAGTGTCACTAGTGGTAAAGAATTTGCCTGCCAATGCAGGAGATTCGAGAGATGAGGGTTCAGTCTCTGGGTCCAGAAGATCATCTGGAGGAGAGCATGGCAACCCACTCCAGTTTCTTGCCTAGAAAATCCCATGGACGGAGGAGCCTGGTGGGCTGCAGTCCATGGGGCTGCACAGAATGGACACAACTAAGCACACACCCATGTATTATGCATTCAAGATAACCTGATCAGTTTAAGTCATTAGAAGGAGAAATGTAAGAAAACAGGTATCATCATTTGCAAAGAGAATAGTATGTGTACTTTATGATTTAAAAAAATTTAAAATTGGTCCACAAGTGTTTTATTAATAATAGGAAATAAGGGATGTTTCAGATATTTTGAAGTTTATACATACTGAATATACTGATATCAGCTTAATATGGCACCCCACTCCAATATTTTTGCCTGGAAAATCCCATGGAAGGAGGAGCCTGGTAGGCGGCAGTCCATGGGGTCACTAGGAGTCGGACACGGCTGAGCAACTTCACTTTCACTTTTCACTTTCCTGCATTGAAGAAGGAAATGGCAACCCACTCCAGTGTTCTTGCCTAGAGAATCCCAGGGACGGGGGAGCCTGGTGGGCTGCCGTCTATGGGGTTGCACAGAGTTGGAAACGACTGAAGCAACTTGGCAGCAGCAGCAGCAGCTTAATATAGATTTATTTACACTGTGTAATTAAATGATTTTCTGGAAACATTTTTGAAAAACAGATTTTCCAATATATGTTTATATATCCAGAAAAATTCTTTACCCGGATTATATCTACCACAAATGAAAAACGTGCCTTATTGTGCTTTGAACTTTTCTACAATGAATTCCAAAGGAAAGGTATTTTATCATCAATTACTTTGTAGTTTATTTATCATTTTCTCAAAATACTAAATTGGAAAATATGGTTATCAAATATCTTTTGAAAATATAAATTAACTACAAAAGATTAATATAAACTCTTTCCATTCTTTCCACATATATATCAAGAACTTAAATCCATCCTTGAATCACTTTCCTTTTTGTTCACAAAAATGACTGATGTATGTCAGTAAAAGATGATACTCAAGCAAAAGAATATTTTCCGAGTAATTAAGTAGTTTGTTACATTTAAGGGTACTAAAATGATTCTGGTTTATTTCCTTTGTTTTCGCACTTCTTTTCTCCACATGTAAAAAATATTTCAATGAAATTATGTGGACTAATATCCACATAAATTAGTACTATTACACATTAGGAAGATGCCATTCATCTAAGAACCTTTATGGCAAATGAATGTTTTTCATTTTCTGATTCTAAATGCTAGCATACTTTCTATACGTATATATTCATTTTTCCCAATGCAAGTATGGTATACATCTTGTTATTTAGTTTTCTACTGTGGATTTATATGTTTACTAAAACATTTTTTTAAATTCCATTTGTTTAGAGTATAAAGAAACACTATTATTTACTGCAACCTCAAACATTAAAGCATTTCAAAAGCAGCTAAGGGGTAAGAATGAATGTGATATTCCCAGACAAGAGCAAAGCACTAAATGAATTTCATAGCTGTAGCAAAACTTTTCTTTTAAGATAGAAGAAAGATATTTATGTCAAACTTCATCATCATAATCAAATACAGCATTATTATACTTAATATTGACTTTATACATCATGCAAGACTTTGCTATTGCTGAAATGTATTATTAAAAGTAGAGTGACAGGTGTGACAAAATCTACGGCTTGTGTGCCTTCAACTACATTAAGTCTCATCACAATCTGAAAGAAAAATGTATCACATGGGATAAAGAATAAAAAGAACAACTCCAAGAGTTATTATCTTGTCACTTCCTATATATCCAGACTTACTCTATAGCCATTCTTTTAAGTGAATAAAGAAGCAAAATACATTATAGGCTATAGTAGGTTTCTTCCTAAGGCCTCTCTTTCAATTTACCCTTCTGACCTTAAGTGATCGTATCTAAGTCCATTGCCTCAAATCAATTCTAAATTGATGATGCTCTAAAGTAGTTCTATCTCAGAATTCTCCTCTGAGGTGCATATCCCACTATGGGCAATGTCTACTCAGTATCTCTATTTGAATGTCTCAGGAGCTCCTCAGGAATATCAGCATGTTCAAAACTGAACTAAAGTCCATCAGTCCCCAAGAACTTCCAGTTTTACCTCGTATCATTTTCATATTCATTTATATTTATCACCATTGTGAATACCTGAATCCAATCTACTATTTCTGTCATCAAATTTATATCACCAACAACCTTCCCATAGATCTCCTAAAATCCATTCTTGGCCCCCTCCTGATCATTCTTAACTCAATAGCCAGAAACAGTATTTTTAAGACAAAAAAAAGAAGTTGGAACAAAGGAAATGGTCAAATAGATCTTGCACTACTTTCAAATAAGATGATAAGTGACAAGAGAAAAATGAACAGAGGAGTTGTCAAAATGTAGAACACCAGTAAAGTTGACAAGATTCAGTAGAGTGGTAGAGATGGAACTGGAATGGAATGAGATGGAGCAAATAAAAGATAACAAAGTAGATATACTATCTAAAGCCAATGAATTTGAAGAGCTTACAGACTGACACAGAGAAACAAAACAGTAACAACACTGAAATACTGAATCAAGGGAGAATCTTTTAAGGCACAAAGTTATAGAAAATATTTGTATGCTGGTGGATCCATCATGCCCTAATAGGACAGAACAGGACAGATTTTAAAAAGACATGTTTCTGGGTTTTGAGAGGGAATTTTTTTAGATAAAATTTGTGGTTCTCAGAACTCTTTATCAACTAAAACTTCGGCCCTATAAACAAAACCGTGATAAGAAAAGGGCAATTTAGTAGCTAGAATAGTGGATTTCCACCCTCTTCCCTTTGGCCTCACTCCAGGGTGGATGAATGTAAGGAGCCAACTGTTTGAAATGGCTCTTCACTAAGAACTCTAATGAAAGACATTAGAGAACAATTGTTGTAGAACTCCACCAGGTTATGAACTATGGCCACTTGCGCCTTCCTCTATTATCTGAGTGCTGCTGCTGCTGCTGCTGCTGCTAAGTCACTTCAGTCGTGTCCAACTCTGTGTGATCCCATAGACGGCAGCCCACCAGACTTCCCCGTCCCTGGGATTCTCCAGGCAAGAACACTGGAGTGGGTTGCCATTTCCTTCTCCAATGCAGGAAAGTGAAAAGTGAAAGTGAAGTCGCTCAGTCGTGTCTGACCCTCAGCAGCCTTCCAGGCTCCTCCGTCCATGGGATTTTCCAGGCAAGAGTACTAATAATACCCAATTGTACTGATCCTTACTAAATAATAAATAACAAATTAACATGAGGGATAATTAGCATCAGCCTAATGGAGTCCCTAGTAGCCAAATTTTCTCAGATTTCCGGGTGTAGGAGTTGTACTCCTAATATCTATACACTTTCTGTCATGAAGTTCTACCAGAATATGAAAGTAAAAGCAGTGGAGCCCCAGAGCCACCCCCAAAGAGTAGACTAGTGATCTAGTGATCTAGTGAGAGTAGCTCAGTCATGTCTGACTCTTTGCGACTCTTTCTATATAGTCCATGGAATTCTCCGAGTCAGAATACTGGTGTGGGTAGCTGCTCCCTTCTCCAGGGGATCTACCCAACCCAGGGATCGAACCCAGGTCTCCCACATTGCAGAGGGATTCTTTACCAGCTGAGCCACCAGAGAACAGCTTAAAGGGTACACAAAGGGATGAAATAATGAAATTATAATAATGAAACAGTAAAAGCAAAACTAAAGTTTCTGTCCCTGTAAACTTGCAACTTCCATATGTTTTTACTTAAAAACCCAGGCTTTCTAGTTAAACTGAGTTCAAAACCCATGCAGACCCCACCACTTACCAGTAGGGTAACAATGAGCAACAGGTGTTCTGGAAATGTCAGATTTCTTTGCCTAAAAAATAGAATTTTTTTTTCAATTTCACATTAACATATCTATAAATACCATTTTTTCATTATGATTATTTTTAAAACAATAGCACAGAAATCTTTCAAGGAAACAGTCTCACATTTTGATGACCTTCTGAGATATTGTCCCTCCACACCACACAAGAGTTCCTGTTAATAACACATGAAAAATTGTCTTCAAGAAAAATAAAAGGAAAAAGAAAGAGAAGAAAAGAGATGGGGAAAGAAGAAAGAAATGAGATTAGAATTTTTTAACCAGTTACTACTAATATACAGACCCTGCAGCAGTTACCACCAACTGACTTCTCACATGCCCAAAATGAGCCAGGAGAAGCCAGAGCTGATACTGTCACAAAGACATTCAATAATTGACCTATCAGATGACTAAGACCAGTTTTTAGCAAGATAACTACTTCAAAAAAGCCTGGTCGAAAACCTTTTTATTTCTATTGTCTAACCTATATGCATTTCAGGGTTCTTAAAAGTCATCTTAAAAAAAAGAAAGAAAAAAAGGATGCATATCTTTTTTTTGTATTTAATGTGGCTGTAAAAGGCATTTAATACAGGTATTTGCCAAACCCAGTTCTAGATTGACTTGGGAAAAAAAGGTAGCATTCTGTGAATCAATTAACCTAATATTTCTGTTTCATGCTTATTATTGTATTCTCTGAATATAGATTATAGCTATAGTAAGGAGAGGGCTTCCCCAGTGACTCAGCAGTCAGGAGAGACAGGTTCAATACCTGGGTCGGGAAGATCCCCTGGAAGAGGGCGTGGCAACCCACTCCAGTATTCCTGCCTGTAGAATCCCATGGACAGAGGGCTAAGAGTCATACACAACTGAACACACATGATAGAAGAAGCCAACTAAAGTTACTTTTTATTGCATAATATTATGAATATAAGAAATTGGATGAACGGGTGAAATACTATGTATCCATTCATATACATATATGAATACGTGTAAATCTTTGACAAATGTAAAACATTTTTGCCTGTCAAACTTGCTATTTTAAGGGTCAGGTCAGTTCAGTTGAATTCAGTCACTCAGTTGTGTCCAACTCTTTGTGACCCCGTGGTCTGCAGCACGCCAGGCTTCCCTGTCTATCACCAACTCCCAGAGCTTGCTCAAACTCATATCCATCAATAGGTGATGCCATCAAACCATCTCATCCTCTGTCATCTCCTTCTCCTCCTGCCTTCAGTCTTTCCCAGAATCAGGGTCCTTTCCAGTGAGTCAGTTCTTCTCATCAGATGGCCAAAATAGTGGAGTTTCAGCTTCAGCATAAGTCCTTCCAATGAATATTCAAGACTCATTTCCTTTAGGAATGACTGGTTTGATCTCCTTGCAGTTCAAGGGACTCTCAAGAGTCTTCTCCAACACTACTTCTCCAACACTTTGAACTCAAAAGCATCAATTCTCCGGTGCTCAGCTTTCTTTATGGTCCAACTCTCACATCCATCCATACATAACTACTGGAAAAACCATAGCTTTGACTAGACAGACCTTTGTTGGCAAAGTAATGTCTCTGCCTTTTAATATGCTGTCTAGGTTGGTCATAGCTTCCTTCCAAGGAGCAAGTGTCTTTTAATTTCATGGCTGCAGTCAGTAATTTTGGAGCCCAAGAAAATAAAGTCTGTCACTGTTTCCATTGTCTCTCCATCTATTTGCCAAGAAGTGATGGGACCAAAAGCCTTGATCTTTGTCTTTTAAATGTTGAGTTTTAAGCCAGCTGTTTTAACTCTCCTCTTTCACTTTCATCAAGAGGCTCTTCAGTTCCTCTTCGTTTTCTGCCACAAGGGTGGTATAATCTGCATATCTGAGGTTAATGATATTTCTCCCAGCAATCTTAATTCCAGCTTGTGCTTCATTCAGCCCAGCATTTTGCATGATGTACTCTGCATATAAATTAAATAAGAAGGGTGACAATATACAGACTTGACGTACTCTTTTCCCGATTTGGAACCAGTCCATTGTTCCCTGTCCAGTTCCAAATGTTGCTTCTTGACCTGCATACAGATTTCCCAGGAGGCAGGTCAGGTGGTCTGGTAGTCCCCTCTCTTTAAGAATTTTAAGGGTAATTATATTAAAACCCTGGTGGTTCATATGGTAAAGAATCTACCTGCAATGTGGGAACCCTGGGTTTGATCCATGGGTCGGGAAGATCCCTTGGCAAAGGGAATGGCAATCCACTCCAGTACTTTTGTCTAGGAAATCCCATGGACAGAGAAGTCTGGCAGGCTACAGTCCATGGGTCACAAATAATTGGACACAACTAATCAACTAACACTTTTACTTTCATATTAAAACCAACCTATCAAAACTCAATGTGGATTTTTATTGTCAGTCTTTGAAGGCTGGTGTCATCCTTCACATTGTACTACACTGTCAGTAGAAAGTTGAATATTTTATCAACTTTTGGAGAAAAGGCAGCATTCTAAACATAAATAATGGTTGACATACTTTTTTAAAAATAATGAACAGCTTATTTCCACTAAGACAAGAAAATTGCTATTGCAGACAATCAACACTTGTAACTCTAATTGCAAGCATTCTAAAATGCCTGTTTAGGAAAATTACCTTTAGAATATTTAAGGTCTGCTTTGAGATATACAGATTACATATTGACAAAATTTTCTCTAGGAAGCAATAAATTATAGATAAATATAGCTTGATCAACAGTTCAAAATAAGTTGTGCCATTAACTTTAAAGAAGGTAAGTATATTTTATTCCATTCCTTTACTTAATGTTTGTTTTAAAACAGTTCAGACATATGTTTGACAGAACTTAACTCAGTATCTCAATCCAGAAATAACTGTCAAATTTAATGAATGAATTACTCATTGAATGAATTAATTAAACAGGTAAGTATCTAGCAGAGAATATTTATAGAGTCAAAAATAGGTGCTTCATTAAAGGACTGATTTAGAACTATTTTTTGCATTTAAAA
Organism: Bos mutus; assembly: GCF_027580195.1. Lineage (NCBI taxonomy): Eukaryota > Metazoa > Chordata > Mammalia > Artiodactyla > Bovidae > Bos > Bos mutus. The sequence continues at coordinate 17,522,089 of NC_091623.1, forward strand.
TGTTAATCATGTTGTATCAAAATTCTTGTGTCATCCCTTGCACCTCTGCCATTTACCTGGTCTTGGTGTTCTTCCTTAAGTGGTCGTAGCATGCTGTGATCTCTTTATCATTGAGATCCAACCGGTCCATTCTGAAGGAGATCAGCCCTGGGATTTCTTTGGAAGGAATGATGCTAAAGCTGAAACTCCAGTACTTTGGCCACCTGATGGGAAGAGTTGACTCATTGGATACAACTGAGTAACTGAACTGAACTGATAATTACTCTTTGTGTTCTCTACTAGCCTATAACCTACCTTAGAGGTAAGGTCTGTTTTTCTAATAACGTAGCTCCATATCTAGTATTTATCATTGTGCCACATAATATGCATTAAAATTATTTGAATGAATTAATAAACACAGTCATCTGGAATGGAGTGAGTGACTTGGAATAGGGAGACTTGAGAGGGCCAGGGAAGGCCGACTCCAGGATATGATAGTACATCCTAAAGATAAGAAGATTTTCATAGAGGGAGAAAGGGATCTTTCATAGAGGGAGAAAGGGATATAGCTTGGGCAAAAAGAATACTCAAAGATATGAAAATTACAACCTGAAAATTATTCAGTAAGTCAATAACTCAATATATTTCTCAGTTCAGTTCAGTCGCTCAGTCATGTCCGACTCTTTGCAACCCCATGAATCGCAGCATGCCAGGCCTCCCTGTCCATCACCAACTCTCGGAGTTCACTCAGACTCACATCCATCAAGTCAGTGATGCCATCCAGCCATCTCATCCTCTGTCGTCCCCTTCTCCTCCTGCCCCCAATCCCTCCCAGCATCAGAGTCTTTTCCAATGAGTCAACTCTTGGCATGAGGTGGCCAAAGTACTGGAGTTTCAGCTTTAGCATCATTCCCTCCAAAGAACACCCAAGGCTGATCTCCTTCAGAATGGACTGGTTGGATCTCCTTGCAGTCCAAGGGACTCTCAAGAGTCTTCTCCAATTCCACAGTTCAAAAGCATCAGTTCTTCGGTGCTCAGCCTTCTTCACAGTCCAACTCTCACATCCATACATGACCACAGGAAAAACCATAGCCCTGACTAGACGAACCTTTGTTGGCAAAGTAATGTCTCTGCTTTTCAACATGCTATCTAGGTTGGTCATAACTTTCCTTCCAAGGAGTAAGTGTCTTTTCATTTCATGGCTGCAGTCACCATCTGCAGTGATTTTGGAGCCCAGAAAAATAAAGTCAGCCACTGTTTCCACTGTTTCCCCATCTATTTCCTATGAAGTGATGGGACCAGATGCCATGATCTTAGTTTTCTGAATGTTGAGCTTTAAGCCAACTTTTTCACTCTCCTCTTTCACTTGCATCAAGAGGCTTTTGAGTTCCTCTTCACTTTCTGCCATAAGGGTGATGTCATCTGCATATCTGAGGTTATTGATATTTCTCCCGGCAATCTTGATTCCAGCTTGTGCTTCTTCCAGCCCAGCATTTCTTATGATGTACTCTATATAGAAGTTAAAGAAGCAGGGTGACAATATACAGCCTTGACGTACTCCTTTTCCTATTTGGAACCAGTCTGTTGTTCCATGTCCAGTTCTAACTGTTGCTTCCTGATCTGCATACAGATTTCTCAAGAGGCAGGTCAGGTGGTCTGGTATTCCCATCTCTTTCAGAATTTTCCACAGTTGTTTGTGATCCACACAGTCAAAGGCTTTGGCATAGTCAATAAAGCAGAAAGATGTTTTTCTGAAACTCTCTTGCTTTTTCCATGATCCAGTGGATATTGGCAATTTGATCTCTGGTTCCTCTGCCTTTTCTTAAACCAGCTGGAACATCAGGAAGTTCACGGTTCACATATTGCTGAAGCCTGGCTTGGAGAATTTCGAGCATTACTTTACTAGCATGTGAGATGAGTGCAATTGTGCAGTAGTTTGAGCATTCTTTGGCATTGCCTTTCTTTGGGATTGGAATGAAAATGGACCTTTTCCAGTCCTGTGGCCACTGCTGAGTTTTCCAAATTTGCTGACGTATTGAGTGCAGCATTTTAATACAGCATCATCTTTTAGCATTTTCTGGGAGAAATGATTATAAATTTTCTGTATTTGTTTTCTTCAGCATTGCCAAATTTTCCTTTCATTATTTATAATCTTAACTGGCTCATTAATAAAATCACATACCCTTAGACTATGGTATCTAACATTATGTACTGCATTCATAAATAGAATCATTAGAAAAAAAAAACAGAAGCTAAAATCATAAAGTTTCTGCATGGATGCCTCAAATTTTTCTTTAAAGTTTATTTGTATAGTGATATGTTTGAAAGAGATAAAAATGATTTAATATTGCCAAGAAACAATAATATTTTATTAAAACTTAACCAAAATATATCATGTTTTCTTATATTTTCAAGTTGAACATATCTTTCTAGCCAACATAGAAAAACAAACTGTTGGATTGTTTAAAAATTATTATTGAAGATGCTAATTTCAAATACCTAAATAAAAAACAGTGTAAACTGCCTAATAACTACCATAACTTTATAACACTTACATTGTACAGAAACCATCTGAATATTTAAAATTTTGTCCACAACATTTTCTCCTGATTAAACAAAAACAGACACAAAGAGCTGTTCTCCTCCTCGTGTTGTGAAATTAACTATAGAAGTATTATTATTCCTTTTACTTGTGCTTCAGTTCTTGTTAATTTGGACAGTCTTCAAAGAATGTTAATGCTCCAGTATAATGTTAATGGTTTATGTATTTAAAACTTATTAAGTTTGGATCTCATAAAAGTCTTTTTATCTCAAAAAGAGAATGTAATTTCTGGAATCCTAGAAGGAACATGCAGAAAAGTCACAGAGTGATAGGAATGGAGGAGACTTCAGAAGCTGAAAGACAAACAGCAACATTTCTCTACCTAGAAGTTGAATTTAGTGTAGGTAGAGTTTTCATCCGGAGAAGGCAATGGCACCCCACTCCAGTACTCTCGCCTGGCAAATCCCATGGATGAAGGAGCCTGGTAGGCTGCAGTCCATGGGGTCGCTAAGAGTCAGACACGACTGAGTGACTTCACTTTCACTTTTCACTTTCATGCATTGGAGAAGGAAATGGCAACCCACTCCAGTGTTCTTGCCTGGAGAATCCCAGGGACGGGGGAGTCTGGTAGGTCTATGGGGTCGCACAGAGTCAGACATGACTGAAGCGACTTAGCAGCAGCAGCAGCAGAGTTTTCATCCACAACCAGGCGTGACCTTGAAATTAGAAGCTACAAAATCAGTGTAAAGTGTCTAACTTTCTTAGAGTAAAGCTGGAGGATTATTTTACTATCTTCCTTCTACTTGGACTAAGAGAAAACTAACCAGTTATTGTTTGCACTCAGATACCCACTTAAAATATCATCACTGTAAGACTAGGTAACCATGTGCACCAGTGAGGAAAAGAAGACTCAGTCTTGTGTCTAAATCCTCCTGTTTATAGTAATGAAAAACATGTTATGATTTTTTTCCCTCTATTAGTCTGAATGTTCTTTCCACCCTACCCCCATTAAGTGGTAAGTCCCTTGGAAAGAGAATAAAGAGTCAAAAACAATTCTCGGTTGGGATGACCTGGAAATGGAAACTATACCCATAAAAAAGAAAACTGAGAAGAAGAGTAGATTTGAGGTAGAGGATGGAGGTAAGCTAACATAGGGTTTTCCATGTGGCTCAGTGGTAAAGAATCTGCCTGCCAGTGCAGGAGACACGAGAGATGCAGGTTTAATCCCTGGGTCAGGAATCCCCTGGAGGATGAATATGACAACCCACTCCAGTATCCTAGCCTGGGAAATCCCATGGACAGAAGAGCCTGGCAGGCTACAGTTCATGGGGCTGCAAAGAGTCAGACATGACTGAGCATGCATGCATACGTGAATGTAACACATTCACTTTCTATGGTGCCATTATGATTTCAAGGGAGGGTTTATCATTAAAACTCTTTAATGATGGCAGCATTGAAGGAAATCAGATTAAGCACAGGAGATGGTCAATCCAGCACCTAAGAGGGAAAGGTACGAGGACTTTTTATCCTATTATATTTATCAAATCACCTTGTCAGACTTCTTTGGTCTTTATGATCCAGACTTTTGAATCTATCATCTTATTTTCTGGATATATTTAAAGTTGGCATCGTTAATCTTTAACACTTCTTTCTGTAATTTTTTGTGGAATTCCAATTTATTTAAAGCGGTAAAGTGATTTCAATTCTGAGTCTGTATATTTTCTACCAAATTTTCATAGTTTGTATAAAAGAAGGAGAGAAAGCAAAAAATCTTGTTCTAAACAACATTATGCACTTTTGGAAATGTTATCTTTTTTCATCTTGCTTGTTGTTCTAATCCCTTGCTGCTTCTGTATGTGAATACTCTCCTCCCTAGGTAATCATGCCTTTTAGAAAGGCCTAACATTGCGAATTTAAATAAAACTCTTACTTCTCTTAATATTTATCTAAGCCTTTGTCTCTAGTAGTATAAACAAAGGTTTCACTTTTCTTTTGAGAATGATAGGAAATGTACTGGAATTTTTTATTCCCCTGAAGTCAGATTTGTCTGCATCCTCAATACTTATGCAAGAGTGCTCTCAAAAGTAGATATAACACATCAGTCATTTTACTTCAGGTAGTAAAAATCTGTGTCCTGGGAAAATCATTTTTAATTTATCACCTGTTTCATCAACAATAAATTGCCATTAACCCTATCCTCTACCACCATTTCCTCCCCCTTAGGACAGGATTTCTACAACAGGAATGAAAAGTGAATGAAAAAACTAAAAACAATCTCAGCTTTTGAGTTTCTGAAGACTATAAAATTCCAGTTAACCTAGTTTGAGCAATAGGGATTTTGGATGTCACAAGTTTGGAAAACTCTGCAGTGGCCACAGGACTGGAAAAGGTCAGCTTTCATTCCAATCCCAAGGAAAAGCAGTCCCAAAGAATGTTCAAACTACCGCACAATTGTGCTCATTTCACATGCTACTAAGGTAATGATCAAAATCCTTCTAGCAAGGCTTCAGTAATATGTGAACCAGAAACTTTCAGATGTACAAGCTGGGTTTAGAAAAGGCAGAAGAACCAGAGATCAAATTGCCAACAACCATTGGATCATAGAGAAAGCAAGGGAATTCCAGAAAAACATCTACTTCTGCTTCATCGACTAAGCTAAAGTCTTTGACTGTATGGATCACAACAAACTGTGGAAAATTCTTAAAGAGATGGGAATACCAGACCACTTTACCTGCCTCCTGAGAAGCCTGTATGTGGGTAATCAAGAAGCAACATTTGGAACCAGACATGGAACAACCGACTGATTCCAACTGGGAAAGGAGTATATCAAGGCTGTATACTGTCACCCTGCTTATTTAAGATACTTGCAGAGTACATCATACAAAATGCCAGGCTGGATGAATCACAAGCTGGAATAAAGATTGCTGGAATAAATATAAACAACCTCAGATACACAGATGATACCACCCTTATGGCAGAAAGTGAAGAGGAACTAGAGTTTCTTGATGAGGGTGAAAAAGGAGAGTGAAAAAGCTAGCTTAAAACTCAACATTCAAAAACTAAGATCATGGCATCCGGTTCCATCACTTCACAGCAAATAGAAGGGGAAAAAGTGGAAACAGTGACAGATTTTATTTTCTTGGACTCCAAAATCACTGTGGACAGTGACTGCAGCCGTAAAATTAAAAGACACTTGTCCTTGAAAGAAAAACTATGACAAACCTAGAGAGTGTGTTAGACATCACTGTGGCAACAAAGGTCTGTATAGTCAAAGCTATGATGTTTAGAAATATCAATAACCTCAGATATGCAGATGACACCACCCTTATGGCAGAAAACGAAGAGGAAGTGAAGAGCCTCTTGATGAAAGTGAAAGAGGAGAGTGAAAAAGTTGGCTAAAAACTTAGCATTCATAAAACCAAGATCATGGTATCTAGTCACATCACTTCATGGCACATAGATAGGGAAACAATGGAAACAGTGACAGACTTTATTTTCTTGGGCTCCAAAATCACTGCAGATGGTGACTGAAGCCATGAAATTAACAGTCACTTATTCCTTGGAATAAAAGCTATGACCAACCTGCTAAGTCGCTTCAGTCGTGTCCAACTCTTTGCGACCCCAAAGACAGCAGCCCACCAGGCTCCCCCGTCCCTGGGATTCTCCAGGCAAGAACACTGGAGTGGGTTGCCATTTCCTTCTCCAATGCATGAAAGTGAAAAGTGAAAGGGAAGTTGCTCAGTCGTGTCCGACTCTTAGTGACCCCATGGACTGCCACCTACCAGGCTTCTCCATCCATGGGATTTTCTAGGCAAGAGTACTGGAGTGGGGTACCATTGCCTTCTCTGATGACCAACCTAGACAGCATATTAAAAAGCAGAGACAATACTTTGCCGACAAAGGTCTGTCTAGTCAAAGCTATGGTTTTTCCAGTAGTCATGTATGGATGTGAGAGTTGGACCATAAAGAAAGCTGAGCACTGAAGAATTGATGCTTTTGTACTGTGGTGCTGGAGAAGACTCTTGAGGGTCCTTTGGACTGCAAGGAGATCAAACCAATCAATACTAAAGAAAATTAGTCCTGAATATTCACTGGAAGGACTGATTTTGAAGCTGAGGCTCAAATACTTTGGCCATCTGATGTGAAGAGCTGACAACATTGGAAAAGACCTTGACCTGGGAAAAATCAAAGGCAGGAGGAGAAGGGGACAAAAGAGGATAAGATGGTTGGATGGCATCACTGACTCAATGGACATGAGTTTGAGCAAACTCCAGGAGTTGGTGATGGACAGGGAGGCCTGGTGTGCTGCAGTCCATGGGGTCACAGAATCAGACACAACTGAGTGACTGAAATGAACTGAACTGATGGTGTTTCTAGTAGTCATGTATGGATGTGAGAGTTCATCAATAAAGAAGGCTGAGCACTAAAGAATTAATGCTTTTGAACTGTGGTGCTAGAGAAGACTCTTGAGAGTCCCTTGGACAGCAAGGAAATCAAACCAGTCAATCCTAAAGAAAATCAACCCTGAGTATTCACTGGAATGACTGATGCTGAAGCTGAAACTCCAATACTTTGGCCTCCTGATGCGAAGAACTGACTCACTGGAAAAGACCTTGATCCTGGGAAAGATTGAAGGCAAAAGGAGAAGAGGACAGCAGAGGATGAGATGGTTAGATAGTATCACCAACTCAATGGACATGAATTTGAACAAACTCCAGGAGATAGCAAAGGATACACCAGGGAAGACTGGCATCCTGCAGTCTGTGGGGTCTCAATGAGTCAAACAGGACTTAGTGACTGAACAACTAAAGGTAGAACTAAGAATAGGTTCACAGAGAACGCAGGTTCATACAACAGGAATAAAACAAAAGCAAGCATTAATACCACTTTCTATCTGCCCTGGATTCAGTGTGGAACTGAAGGGAGGATCAACATAAGCTTATAAACGTTCAACAGTATAGACAGTTGAGGGCACACAATGATGGCAGAGATGAGAGGGGTTTTCCTGGTAACCGACAGTTTCCTGGTAATTGATGAGCCTACCTGACGTCAGTTCCCTCTTATAAATGGTAGCCTCCTTCTCCCCCTGGGTACTGAGAGTAGTGACATTGCTGTCCTGTCCTTCCTGCTATCTGCTGGCTGCCTCCTGCAGTGGGAGTGTCGCTCCAGGATCTTTTGTTGAGAATGCCTAAGATCCCCTATCCAAAAAACTGTCGATGTCTCTGTCTCTATCTCTGGGCTCTTTTTCGTTTGTTTGTTTGTTTGTTTCAAGACTGGGCAGTTACAAGGCTTGTAGGCTTGAGGGGTACAGCTTGATGGTGGTGGTTTAGTCACGAAGTCGTGTCCAACTACTCTTGGGACCTCAGGGACTGTAGCCTGCCAGGCTCCTCTGTCCATGGGATTCCCCAGGCAAGAATACTGGAGTGGGCTTCCATTTCCTTCTCCAGGGGATCTTCCCAACCCAGGAACCAAACCCAGGTCTCCTGCATTGCAGGTAGGTTGTTTACCAACTGAGCTACAAGGGAAGCCCCAAGTGAAAGTGAAAGTCACTCAGTCTTACCTGACTCTTTTCGATACCATGAACTATACATTCCATGGAATTCTCCAGGCCAGAATACTGGAGTGGGTATCCTTTCCCTCCTCCAGGTAATCTTCCCAACCCAGGGATTGAACCCAGGTCTCCAGTATTGCTGGCTGATTCTTTACCAACTGAGTCTGTTGTCTGCCTCCTGCAGTGGGAGTGTTGCTCCAGGATCCTTTGTTGAGAACTCCTAAGATCCCCTATCCGATAAACTGTTGATGTCTCTGTCTATCGCTGGGCTCTGCTTTTTTTTTTTTTTGGCTTTGAGGCTGGACAGTAACATGGCTTGCAGCCTTGAGGAGTACAGTTTAAGAGCCTTTTAACAACCCTATATAGTAAAGAGTCAGACACGACTGAGCGACTAAACTAAACTGAACTGATATAATAAGTAACATTACTGTCCCTGTTTGAAAGATGAGGAAGGAACTTGCAACTTGCCAAAACTAAACAGTCAGGGTAGATCTTTCATTTGAGCCCATGTCACTCTGATTCCAGGTACGTATATTGCCTGAAGTGTGCAAATCTGGCATAACATGTAGAATAGGAAGTTACAAGATTATGAACATCTGCAGCACTGTAGCAAAGCCCCAAGGTAATATATAACCACAGGATGTTGAATTCTTACAGAGGTACTCCATAAGATTCCAGCAAGAAATGAGAAGGTCTCTGCAGAGGAGATGCTGTATTCAACCAAACCATTTCCAATTTCCTCTCATACACACAGAAGTCTGTATATCATTTAACTGGGTTTGGATAATGGTGGTAAGCATGTGATTGGTTTTGATAATAGAATATAGGCACAAGTAATGCATGCCACCTACTTACCTGGCCCTTGTGTGAGTCTCTACCTTCATAGCACAGCGGCAGGCAGGGTCAATCCAGAAGGCTAAGACCCAAGAAGATGATGACACTAGGATTACCAAATGGAAGACTGCAAGCCAAACATCTGATCCAGATTGTGACATAAGTAAGAAATTAATCTTCATTGTGTTAAGCCATTACAATTTGGGGCTCATTTGTTACATTCAGTTCAGTTCAGTCGCTCAGTCATGTCCGACTCTTTGCAACCCCATGAATCACAGCACACCAGGCCTCCCTGTCCATCACCATCTCCCGGAGTTCACTCAAACTCACGTCCATAGAGTCGGTGATGCCATCCAGCCATCTCATCCTCTGTCGTCCCCTTCTCCTCCTGCCCCCAATCCCTCCCAGCATCAGAGTCTTTTCCAATGAGTCAACTCTTCGCATGAGGCGGCCAAAGTACTGGAGTTTCAGCTTCAGCATCATTCCTAGCTAGCTCTAATTGTCTTACCTAGCCCAAGTTCTATAAAGCAAAGAGCAAAATCAATAAAGTAACACTACAACAACTTTCTCTGTAAGGAGAATTCATGATTTATTAGCTTATTTACATGTGCTAATACTGTTCCAGAAAGCATTTGAGGTATAGAACAAAGACACGTACTATAGAGTATGATAAAATAAAATTGGATAGAAAAGTGAAGCAAAGCTAAATAAATTAAGAAGAGAAGATGGAGCTAAGAGTAAAGTACACAAAATACTTTCACAGTCTCCCCGGAAGGTAGGTCACACATTTGGCTCTAAGCTCTCTGCTAAGTCACTTCAGTTGTGTCCAACCCTGTGCGACCCCACTGACCGCAGCCCGCCAGGCTCCCCTGTCCCTGGGATTCTCCAGGCAAGAACACTGGAGTGAGTTGCCATTTCCTTCTCCAATGCATGAAAGTGAAAAGTGAAAGTGAAGTCGCTCAGTAGTGTCCGACTCTTAGTGACCCCATGGACTGCAGCCCACCAGGCTCCTCGGTCCATGGGGTTTTCCAGGCAAGAGTACTGGAGTGGGATGCCATTGCCTTCTCCCTAAGATCTCTAGGAATCACTACATGGCAAAAAAGTTGCAATAAAGTTTGTTATTCTCAGCATTCATAAGGAAAAAGCAAATCAGCTACTCAGAAGAAGCATGTTTATTTTAGTTCTAAGACCAGAGAGAAATTTCTCCTATGGGTCCTCATAAAAATGACACCATGAAATACATTGAAACATACCCTCAGAGGGAAAACAAAATCCTCACAGTAAACACAGCAACGAGTTTCATAAGTCTGTTGTTTAAAAAAAAAAATCCCTTAGTACAAACTGGTAAGAAGATGCTGAATCCAATTTAGGACAAAGATAGAGTTTTTAATGCTGTTAGTGAGGGTATAGATTATCTGAGAGATGTGAAGAGAACTGGGAAATTAAACTTAATCCGCTTTGTATAATTTTATAATTAGTTGAAATATTTAAAGGAATATTGTGAGTTCACTAATAATTTACTCAAAGTGCATAAATGTTATCTCAAGAAAATCCTATTTCTCTTAATTATAAGCCCAAACTGAAAAGCCAGATACAAAAGCTATTATAGCATAAACAAACACATCTTTCTGGACTGTATTAACAATGTCATTGCCAGTCCATTGTCTAGAGGAACAAAGTGCCTTTGATTGGAACCCTGAAATCTCACCTGAATCTGGTAGACATATACCAGCACTTCATATGCATTGATCAGCAAGAAAAGAGCTTGGTTATAGACCAAGATTTCCAGACAGTCCTTACGTGCACAGTTCTTTACAAAACAAAACAACATAAGTATTGCAGCAAAGTTGATTTATTTTCAAATATCTCCTATGTTTTACTTCTATCAAAAAAGGATTTTTTAGGATGATGCATTGAATTCATTTTCAATATTCCCTTCCTCATTTAAATTATGTGTTTCCCTAAAATAAATGGATGAAACTATTTAATTATTCAGTATTACAGTTATAGACACAAGCAGGAGATGCCATAGTGAATTTAAAGAAACCTGGCCAAAGCAATACAAGATATCATTGTAAGTTAAGTCAAGAAGGAGATGGCCCATAAACATAAATACAATCAGTGATTTTCACATTGAGAAATGTTAATTTCTGTGTTCACCTTGTAAAAATGTATCTAACTATACTTAGCAATTCTCAGTGACAATTAAACTACAAATTAGTCTTCAAAAAGTGAATTGTTCTTAAACTTTCATTGAGATTAAGCAATAAATTTGGAATGAAAAACATGATATGCTTTTAGGGAAAAATTAGTATTTAAAAGTAAAATGAGTAAAATACACAACTTTGTCATAGCATTTTATTTTATTTTATTTTTTGCAGAAATTTTTCTTACAGTTGGTCATCACTAAATCATTCAGAAGACTGGCAGAATATTCTCCAACTGTAAATGCCTCAGTGGAATCACATTTTATTCTTTCCTAAAACCAGGGTTTTTTTTCTTTTCTTTCTACAAATGTAAAAATTTTTAAAGGCTAGCACAATATTCTGATTTTAGTTCTACAGTAGCATGAATTTCTAAAAACTTGAAAACAAAAAAACTTGTTAACTTGAGTTTTAAATGTAGAACAGAAACATAAACTTTTTCAGTAAACAATTTATTTTTGAATTCTAACCTAGTTCCTAAAAATCTAATGTAGTAGCTGTTGAGAGACATGACACATACTGCTCTTTAATTTCTAGATGTATTGTTCTATATAGTGCAATTTCAGTCTCCAAAGATTCATGTGGGTCTAGAAAGTGCATTGCTCACTCTATGATATACACCCTATTCACTATTAAAATAATTGGATTTTATTTTTAAAATACAACCTGGGAGTAAACCCCGTGTCCCTAAAGATCTTTTCTGTTTTGTTCGAATCCATGAAATGTCTCATTTCTCTTGAAATTCATTTTATAGCAAAAGAGTATTATATGGAGTCAAAAGGTTCTCAAGGATAATATGCATTTTCCTTGCCAGTCACTATGACTGAATTTAGAATGTTAGGTTATGTGTATAAGAAATTATGCATGGTACCTGTTCCAGATCTCTACTCCTTTATAATAAACTATCCCAAAATTTAACATCTTAAAACAATTTATTATTTTCTTTTTTATGTCTGGAGGCTGATAGGTTCAGCTGAGCAGTTGTTGTTCCAGTTATTTACTGTTGCATAACAAACTACTCCAAACTTACTGGCTTGAAAGAATGACCATCTAATTATGTCTCACAAATCTGTAGATCACCATTTGGGGCAAGGCTAACCTGGGCATCTCTTCTCCACACAGCACTGCCTGGGGTCCTTCAGTGTTATTCAGCTAGCAGCTGGACTGGACTGGGCTGGAGAATCCAAGATACCTTTACTCACATCCTTGACATCTAAGCTGATGCCCCACTTTTTTTCCAATGAATTCTTGAGTACTCTCCAGGGGGCCTCTCCAACAGAGTAATCAAACTTCTTAACATGAACTTCAGAGTTGCTACGGGAAACCTTCCAAAGACAGGAAAGGAAGCTGCCAATTCTAACACAGCATCACTTATACCAAATTTTCCTGGTCAAAAAAGTCACACAGAGTCTATCCAGATTCAGGGAGAAAAGGAATATCCCCCTCCCCTCCCATGTCATGATAAAATGAGTTCACAGAACCCATGAGGGGCAGATAATTTCAAAGCCATATACTAGAATTTCTCCTGTAGTTGCCTTTGGAGTTAACTGACAGATACACAGAGGAGAATCAATTAATATGAATTAGAAGTAACAATGAACCAAATATACAGGAGGTATTATGTACATTAGAATGAAAAAGAGAATTCAGAAAACCTTAACTATTAACTGTGAAAACATTTCCCAGTTATAGTTAAATCAGAATCCTTTAATACATAAAGACACTGATGCGGACTTTTAAAAAAAAACGAATATCATATAGTCTCTGTCAATAAGGAGAAAACACCAGTTATGTTCTACATGTATCTCTACTCAGTTACAAGCTCCTTGTAGAAATAAAATTTCTTCACTTTATGTTTTTTGTGTTTTGATAGAAGTGAAACATGGCTTTTCTCTTTTAAAAGCTAAAGGAAGATTAAAGCATGCACTTTATATCCATTTTTCAAAGACTTAAATCTTAATCAACTTTGTTTACTGATGCTGCATAAATGAGTCATCTGTGCACTCTGCCACAGAGGAATAACATAAAACGTAGGTTAGCACGGACTTCCCTGGTGGCTCAGATGGTGGCTCATTGTCTTGCTTACAATGCAGGAGACCTGGGTTCAATCCCTGGGTCAGGAAGATACTCTGGAGAAGGAAATGGCAACCCACTCCAGTACTCTTGCCTGGAAAATCCCATGGATGGAGGAGCCTGGTAGGCTACAGTCCATGGGGTCCCAAAAAGTCAGACAGGACTGAGCGACTTCACTTTCTTTCACCTTCTTTCTTTAGGTTAGCAGGGCCCTTCACAATTTAACCTAATGCTGCTTTCCTGGCCTCATTTATCACCAATTTCTTCCCAATACGCACTGATCAAAGACTAACAGCAGTGAGTTAGTGAGTGTCTCTCAGTGTGTGTCCGACTCTTTGTGACCCCATGGACTATACAGTCCATGGAATTCTCCAGGTAGGAATACTGAGAAGGCAATGGCACCCCACTCCAGTACTCTTGCCTGGAAAACCCCATGGACGGAGGAGCCTGGTGGGCTGCAGTCCACGGGGTTGCTAAGAGTCAGACATGACTGAGCGACTTCACTTTCACTTTTCACTTTCATACATTGGAGAAGGAAATGGCAACCCACTCCAGTGTTCTTGCCTGGAGAATCCCAGAGACGGTGGAGCCTGGTGGGCTGCCGTCTATGGGGTCACACAGATTCGGACATGACTGAAGCCACTCAGCAGCAGCAGCAGCAGGAATACTGAAGTGAGTTCAGTTCAGTTGCTCAGTCCCATCGTGTCGGACTGTTTGCAACCTCATGGACTGCAGCACGTCAGACTTCCCTGTCCATCACCAACTCCCAGAGTTTGTTCAGACTCATGCCCATTGAGTCAGTAATGCCATCCAACCATCTCATTCTCTCTCGTCCCCTTCTCCTCCCACCTTCAATCTTTCCCAGCATCAGGATCTTTTCCAATGAGTCAGTTCTTTCCATCTGGTGACCAAAGTATTGGACCTTCAGCTTCAGCATCAGTCCCTCAATGAATATTCAAGATTGATTTCTTTTAGGATTGACTGGTTGGATCTCCTTGTAGTCCAAGGGACTCTCAAGAGTCTTCTCCAGCACCACAGTTTCAAAAGGATTAATTCTTCGGCGCTCAGCTTTATGGTCCAACTCTCACATCCATACAAGAATACTGGAAAAATCATAGCTTTGGCTAGACAGACCTTTGTCAGCACTGAAGTGTATAGCCATTCCCTTCTATAAATGAATTCACTCTATAAATGAATAAGTTGGGTTTATTATTGGTTGCAGTAAGGAAGATCAAATACATACAGGAACCCTCAGGATCTCAATAAGGTGTTAGAATTTACAGGATTTAGGCTTGTTTCCAGTGACTTTTACTACCTTAACTAAATCTTACCTAGGAGGAAGAAAGACTAGTTTATGATTAACATTGTGATTGACAAAGAAGCAGAAATCATATTGATGAGATATGGTGATGCTTGGTCATTTTCATGATTTGAACAATGTTCATGTTTTGTCTATGTTCATATATAATAGAGTGATCTTATGTTCTTGAGCCATCACTGAGAAGAGTCACTATGATGCACATGTCCTCTTAAATTGTTTAGTTTCAGCAGAAGAGCACCAGTTCCTAGTCCAAGCTGGCCGGGATCACAGGCTGTTTTCTCTTCTGCACTCCCAACATGCCACACTAATGCTGGCCTTGAGTTCTCTCTGCCCCCTTTCCCTATTTCTGTTGCATTTAGTTCTCTATACTTCCAAGGGGGGGCTTCCCATGTGGCCTAGACAGTAAAGCATCTGCTTGAAATCCTGGAGACCCAGGTTCGATCCCTGGGATGGGAAGATCCCCTGGAGAAGGGAATGGCAATCCACTCCAGTATTCTTGCCTGGAGAATTCCACGGACAGAGGAGTCTGGGGGGAAGTCCGACAGGACTGAGCAACTACGCTTACTTCCAATAACCCTTTCCTTGGCATATCAACTCAGTTTTCTCTCTGAAATCCTTTGCACTGCATATTATTCGATTATTTGTTGTTACGCTTTCTTCACACATCTCAGAGCGACATAGTAGTGCAAATTAGAAACACATAGCATATAGTCACAAAAAAAGAAAAGGGAGAGGTTTATTTTCCTTTTCCATAAACTAGAACATACGTAAACTGCTTCATTAACTTCAGTAAAATCGTTTTAGAAACAAGCCTAAAGCACTCAGATCTAGAAGAATCACTGCGAGAATCTGCTGCCAGACTACGTTTCCCACAATCCTTCAGGGCCGACAATGCGCCACGGTGCTCTAAACTACAATTCCCACAATCCTCAGAGCGCCGTTTTCTCGCGTTTGCCGATAACTGTGCCTCATTTCCCATCTTCCCTTTCGATCCTTGCAGTTAGAGGAGCAAGGTCGTGAGGCAAGGAGCGGTAGGTTTGCAGCCGCCATTTCTTCCGCCTCCGGTCTCTGGATCTTTTGTAGAGCGTCCAACAGCGCTATGTTGGGACAGAGCATCCGGAGGTTCACAACCTCAGTGGTTCGTCGGAGCCACTATGAGGAGGGTCCAGGGAAGGTTAGTATGGAAGGGGCCTGCTTCGTTGGGTAGGGGGCACTTGGCCGCGACTGACTGAACTTCGAGGCCTACTATGCGCCGTGAAGAGAGAAGTGAGAAGCCAGGGTTTTGAACTTGGACGTCGACTAACATTCCGCTTCCCCCAGGAACCCGGGAGAAAGTTCAGGAGTGTGACTGCGCGCTCTAGTCGTGAATAGGCTTCAGTAAATGAAGCCAGAGGCCTTATCTCGCTCTAGCGCTCCCCCCATTTCCCCTGCGCGCCCCACCCTGCCCTTCAAAACTCGGGGGACCTTAGAACCTCTGACTGCAGGTATTGTGGCTTAAAACCTAGCTAAAGGTCACCGGCTTCGAAGTGAAGGTTATTGAAAACTCGGGGTTGTGAGGGTCTATGATGTGGGGCTAGTGTTTCTAAACGAATTGACGAAATTAGAAGTATTAACCATCCTTGAGGTTGGTTTTAGCTTTAATTATAAATAGCTTCAAGCGGGTAGTTAGTTGTAACAGCCTCCTGGGGTTCCCTGAGGCCTAGAAAGGGTGTAGAGGGATAGAGTCGAAGAGGAAAGCCAGGAATTTGTTTACCATCTAGTGTTTGCGGTGAAGGTCATATGATTTTAAAGATGTTTAAAAGTGCTATGATTAAGTTGCCCAGTATTCCATACATAGCAATGGTGGACCAGGATTTTTATCCAAGCAGTCTTGTTCCAGAGCTCAGGTATTTGACCAGGCATATATATCCTGATTATATAAAAATTAGCATTTCCTCTGTACTTATTTTTAATCTGTAAAATCAGATGGTTTGAAGTTCAGTATTTGTTGTTTGTTCTCTTTTGTTCCCGACAGAATATACCATTTTCAGTGGAAAACAAGTGGAGATTACTAGCTATGATGACTTTGTTCTTTGGGTCTGGATTTGCTGCACCTTTCTTTATAGTAAGACACCAACTGCTGAAAAAAAGTAATCCATGAGACAGGTAAATTTATGGACTTACAACCTTTGCAGAAGTTTCTCCTTTATTCCTTTCTTCCCTTACCACCCACCCCCTCAAAATCACAAATAACTGAAGTTAAGCGGGCATGTGACATTGGTGGGAGACAGGTTGAACCTATAGACAAACATATCTTTGCCTGAAAGCCAGTGTTTATTGAATGCTGCTGTTTATTAAGCACACCTGATACATAGGCTCAGATTGCTTCCCAGGCAAAACTGTGAGGTATTAACCTGCTTTGAGACAAAAAAAAAAAAGTCAACTTGCATAGTATTCCATAGCTAGCAGTGGTGGACCAGGAATTCTATCCAGGCAGTCTTGTTCCAGAGCTGAGGTTCTTGACCAGGAAAAGTTCTAGTAAACTCATTAATGTTCATCTGTCTTGAGGGTGGTATATGTTAGTATATACATGAAGGAATCATGTGTGCTGCAAGATTAGTAGAGTCCCTGAATAAGAAGGAAATGGCAAACCACTCCAGTATTCTTGCCTGGAAAATCCCATTGACAGAAGAGCCTGGTGGGCTATATTCCTCAGGATCTCAAGAGTCAGACCCGACTTAGCAACTAAAGCACCACTGAGTGAGAAAATTAATATTGTAATTAGAATTTTCATCAAAAACAACACTATAAGAGGCTCTGCGGGTTGGTTGGAATAAATTCCAAAATATAGTTTAGAAAAGAAGGACTACACTTGTCTTAGTTTAGAAGGGAAATGATTTATCTAAGCCATTACTTGATGCATATGATGAAGCAAATCAGTATGAGTAAAATCATGATACTGTAAACGCTTTCTGATGCACCAGTCATAAATTGAAGGGCAGACAATACATTAATGAAACTGCATGATTTCTATTAAATTTGAGTTTAAATGTCATTAATTTTTTGTGTTTTTATTCACAGATAGGAAGAGGAGCATATTAAGAGGTGCAGTCTCTTAAAAGGATCAATCCCTTGAATTCAGCATCCTAGATATGTTTGTAAATAAACTTACAGCATAAATCCTTAATGCCTCTTCTCTGAAATATGGAACATGGTAATTGAACATGTGCTTACATTTTGTTTGGGTAATATTGCATTATTAGTTTCTTAATTAAATATGTATTTGATTTAGCTTGTTTCTTGGTCTTAAAGTCTGAATTTTTTTTTTTTTTTTATTCATTGGTCAAGAATTTGTTGGCAATTCATTATAAAAGAGAAGTGCAGACTGACTTATCCTGTGATTTTTATTTTAAAGGGAGGAAAAAAGATGTCTTTTTAGTCTTTATTTATTTATTTTTTTTTTTACTTTGAAGGAGTAAATTCATTTTTCTCCATGAGTGATAATTAGTTAAACATTAGGAAAATCAGTAGTGTATGGAGATTTTAAGTTCAAGAGCTTCATTTTCTTCCTCTGTACCATAACACTGAAATTTTTGCCTTCATAGATACTGACCAGTATTAATCTTGTTTAGATTAAAAGAATATTTGAAATGTAATAGCATGTGAGATAATACAGGAAATACTCCCGTTTTCTGATGCTTTAACTGGGAGAAATGGGTTGTGAGATGGCTCTGATTAGTAATTGTATCAGTGATAAGTCATGGTAGTCTGTGCTTGGGGAGATATTCTGTATAACATTAAGGATTTCTACCTTTGGGAACCACAGAAGCAAGAATAAGAGTTTAGGGTTCATAAAATGATTTTGAATTTTTTGTTTGAATCATTGCTGAATTACAGATTTAGCCATCTGGGTTTTCTTGGTGGAAAGGGTACTAGAGCCTCCTTCCTATTTTGAGATTCATTGAGCTATATTAAACATTTTATGTCCTGGCAAGTCCTAGGACCTGCTTCCCCCACTTCCTCCCCGATTTACAATTTGTATCAAGAGCCTAAAGTAATGTATTTTATTTTACAGCAGGGTCAAGGTAGAAAATGTCATTTATTAGATTTGTCTTTTTGAATTGAGTATTTGAGTGGTATACATGAATGAGAGAAAAATCTCCTTTAACTCTCCTGAAATAGAAGTCCAGTTTACCCATTCCCTGTAAAAGGACTTCAGTGGGCTGGCTCTTAGTGATAGAGACTAGACAACTTTTTAGTTTTTTTGTACTGACGTTCTCCAGAGCAACAACCAACAGCATGTGTCTATAGAGAGATTTATTTTAAGAAATTGGTTCTTGAAATTGTGAGTTTGTCAGGTCAACAGTCTGATGGGATAAACTGAAAGTGGGAGACACAAGGAAGAGTTGATGTTCCAATTGCAAACCATTTGCTACAGAATTTCCTCAGAAGTCCATCTTTTTCTATTAATTCCTTCAACTAATTGGATGTGGCCTGCTCGTGTAGAGAGTAAGTTTTACTGAAACTAATGGTAATCTCAGGAATTCCCAGTCTAGTGGTTATGACTTGGCATTTTTCACTGCCCTAGTCAAATCACTCCCTGGTCAGGGAACTAAGATTCTGCAAGCTGCACAGTGTAGCTGAAGGGGAAAAAAAGGAAATCTTCATCCCCAAAAATACCTTCACAGAAATATCCAGAATAATGTTTAGACAGGTATCAAGACACCATTTCTCAGTCAACTTGATGTAAAATTAACCATTGCAATTTCACAGAAGTGTGTGATTTCATCCAGTTTAGTTTTTTTAATGTTGGCTTGAATTTTTAAAACCACCACAGAATTTTTTTTTCCCAATTTTGTGTATTTTCCTCCACTGATTTTTCAAAATTCAAGGTGATATTTAAACCACAAGATTGCCATAAAAATCCAGATTCTCTTATAAAAATTTGGGCTAAATGGGCCCATACATACTTAGTGAAACTGCTAGGCCAAATATACCTTATGCAGAGGCTTCCTTAACCAGAATACCTGGGTAAGGAGGGATTTGGGTTGGGGACTACAACCCATGAATCATTTTTGAAGGGAGCTAGTAGTATTGGTTACATAGTAAAGTTTTGGCTATCCTGGTGAAAAATCAAAACCTATGTTTTGCTGTAGAAGCAGTACAAATGGACTAAGGATTAAAATAAGATTCAAAGCCAGGCTTGACCATGTTTCAGTTCAATTAGAAAGTATCTTCCTCAGCTCCCTTGTATATCAAAAGTAACTATTTTAGGGTAGTTGTAAAGATTAAAATAGTGCTTAACTCCTAAATGAGTAGATGGAGGAAAGTCTAGTAACAGTTACAACCAGCTGTCCAGCAAATTTGTGTGTGTTCAGCTGTGTCCCACTCTCTGTGGGCCCCGTGGTCTGTAGCTAGGCTTCTCTGCCCATGGAATTTTCCAGGCAAGAATACTGGAGTGGGCTGTCATTTCCTCCTCCACATCTTCCCAACCCAGGGATCAAACCCTCTCTTCTCAGTCGCCCATTCTTTACCACTATTGCCACCTATGAAGTCCAACAATACTTCAATCTTAATGATGTCCCAAAATGCCTGGAGTCATGGTGAATACAAGTCTGATAATAAGGTGTCACCATCAGAAAAATTGGCTTCCTTGATAGCTCTGTTGGTTAAGAATCCACCTGCAATGCGGGAGACCCAGATTCGATTACTGGATCAGGAAGATCTTCTGGAGCAGGGACAGGCTACCCACTCCAGTGTTTTGGGGCTTACCTTGTGGCTCAGCTGGTAAAGAATCTGCCTGCAATGCAGGAGACCTGGGTTCGATCCCTGGTTTGG
Organism: Bos mutus; assembly: GCF_027580195.1. Classification (NCBI taxonomy): domain Eukaryota; kingdom Metazoa; phylum Chordata; class Mammalia; order Artiodactyla; family Bovidae; genus Bos; species Bos mutus. Next base: position 17,542,410 of record NC_091623.1, read on the forward strand.
GAGGATCCCCTGGAGAAGGGAAGGGCTGCCCACTCCAGTATTCTGGCTTGGAGAATTACATGGACCGTATAGTCTATGGGATCGCAAAGAGTCAGACACAACCGAGCAATTTTCACTTTGATCAGTAAAATTACAGCTCCTTAGCATAGTGTTCAGTCATTTTTCTGGTTTCAGTCACGCTGGGTGGTGGTTCCCTTTTCTTCCAAACGATACACTTAGGTTTCCAGTACCCTGTAAACAGCTTCATAATTGCCTTGGCAAATACTGTAATCACTGATTCTTGTCTCCTGGTTTCTTGGTGACTCAGATGATAAAGATTATGCTTGCAATGCAAGAGACCCAGGTTTAGTCCCTGGGTCAGGAAGATTCCCTGGAGAAGGGGAGTGGCAACCCACACCAGTATTCTGGCTTGGAGAATCCCATGGACAGAGGAGCCTGGTGGGTTACAGTCCATAGGGTCACAAAGAGTTGAACACAACCGAGTGACTTAACACTTTCATTTTCACTTTCCTATCTTCCATCATTGTCTGTGCGCTCAGTCATGTCCAACTCTGCAACCCCATGAACTGTAGCCCACCAGGCTCCTCTGTCCATGGAATTTTCCAGGCTAGAATACTGGAGTGGATGCCATTTCCTACTCTAAGGGATCTTCCTGACCCAAAGATTGAACCCACACCTCCTGCATTGGCAGGTGCCACCTAGGAAAGCCTATCTCCCATACCAACTTGTAAATTTTGGAGACCAGGGAAGCTTTTATTTATTCATTTGTCCTACATATATAATTTTATGTGATCAGTAAATACTTATTGAGTAGATTATTGAATTGAAGGCAAATTTACCTTAAAACCCAGGCTTTCTAGTCTGTACACAGTGTTTTCTTCTGAAGAAAAAGGAATTTTTCCCAGGTAACTTTATTGAGTTCTCCAATACAGTTGTTGCAAACTCAATGAGTTTAATCGTTTCTGCTAAAATATGACTCTACTATGTCACTGACCACACTATTTAGTCCATCTGATGTTCTTTGTAGGTACCCTTACTTGATTTACATTCTGGCAGTAGCTGTTAGTCCTGTTTGAAACCAACATTTTGAGAAGCATTGGCTTAAAGGATTAAGGCTGAATACTGCCCTTTGTTAAGTACATAGAATGAGCAAGAAACTTTCTCATTGCTTTCAGCGCCTGAAGTTTGAGGATTGTTACTGCAGCAAAGCTTGGCCTACCCTCTCTGAAATATCGGGTACCTCATAAGATCTTGAAAAGGATTACTTCTCTATATCTCTGAATCTTTAATTGTAAAATTCTTTGTCAACTCAATCTTATAAGGACTCTTCCAACTGGAAATGAGTTGCATCTATAAATACAAAGATGGGTACCATATGAAAGCATGACTTAGTAGTAAGGAGAGATCTCTTCCCAGCCCTTGGCATGTGTGGACAAGGGTCAGAATGGAGGTAAATAGCTTTCAGCTTTCAAAGTGCTTTTTAAAGCAGCAGTTTTGAGTAGCTATCTACAAGGCATTTTCACCATGTCTCATTTTGATGGATCCCACTTACCCAATGGGCACCTTTGTAAAAGTGAGTCCCTTCTTCCAGGTGGACACAGCTTCATGCCAGAATGCACTTGCTCCAATCACCTTCATTGTATATTGTCCACTGAAAAACAGTACAACTCTGTAGCATTTCTGTATAAAATCATCTCAAATTTGGATTTTTCAGCTAAAATACACCATTCCCTGCCAATTTTCCCAGATCTGACAAGTCATGGTAATTGATACCGAATAATTATTTAAGATTTTAATGGCTCCATATCGTGAATCAGCTGGTAAAGAATCTGCCAGCAATGCAGGAGACCTGGGTTTGATCCCTGGGTTCGGAAGATCCCCTGGAGAAGGGAAAGGCTACCCACTCCAGTATTCTGGCTTGGAGAATTCCATGGACTGTCCATGGGGTCGCAGAGTCGGACACAACTGAGTCACTTTCACTTTCATGTCATTTAGAATGAACTTGGTGTTTTCTTTGTTGGATTCTAGAACTTGCTACAATGCCAGGTAAATATTAGGATTTCAACAGCTGTATTTAGATAGATGGAGACAGGATGACTATCAATTTGGTTTAATAGCATTTCCCCAGTATAAGAGGAGCCAGTCAAGGAAATTCTTGATGCCCAGTAATAGGAGATGATCAATTAAATATATATATATTGATAAGTTCATCAGGCTTACATCTTACCCTTCATTGGTTCAAATTAATGCAATCAACAAAATTCTTCATCTTTATGTTCTGACAGCTTTGCTCAATGCAGTTATATCTATAAACTATATAGTATGAAATCATGCTCATGCTCTGGTGCTAACTACCAAAATCAGTCACTTTTTTCAGATAGTGTATGTATCAAACTGAGTCATACATTTTGAGCTATAGATGGTAATTTTTGATGGTTCCATGATCATCATCTCCCTTCTTAGCTACTGGGCCACTCATAAAAGTCCTTTCCTCCATATACTTACCTGAGAAACCACTGATTTTCCCCACCACCAGAAATTTAAGTAGATTGTGTACACTTGGGCTTCCCTGGTGGCTCAGACAGTAAAAGCGTCTGCCTGCAATGCAGGAGACCTGGGGTCAATCCCTGGGACAGGAAGATCCCCTGGAGAAGGAAATGGCAACCCACTCCAGTACTCTTGCCTGGAAAATTCAATGGATGGAGGAGCCTGGTGGGCTACAGTCCATGGGGTTGCAAAGAGTCAGACACGACTGAGTGATTTCACTTTCACTTTTTTCTTTTCATATACTCCGTGTGGGCTTCCCTGGTGACACAGAGGTAAAGAAACCACCTGCCAATGCAGTTAACTCTCTGATCCCTGGATCAGGAAGATCCTCTGGAGGAGGAAAGGGCAACCCACTCCAATATTCTTACCTGGAAAATCCCATGGGCAGAGGAGCCTGCGGGCTGCTGTCCATGGGGCTACAAAATAGTTGGACATGACTTGGTGAGTAAATGGCAACATATACCCTGTATAGCAGAACTGAAACTGGTTCTGGTTTAACCTGGGCATCATCATTACCAATTAAAGAACAAGATAATTTGAAATTCTTAAATGCTGCCTTTTTCCTTAATAGAGCTTTGGGGGACAGTACTCTCAATTACAGTACCAACAATAGATTTTGAGGCACAAAATTGGATGAGTTTACAGAAAGACTGGCTCATGGTGTTTGCCAGTGTGGAAATTGATACAAATTATCGGGGGGAGGGGGGTGGAGGGCAGGAATGTTGGAATTTCAGAGGGTAAATTTTAGATATCTCCCAAGTTATCATAGAATAAAGAGAACTTCTGCTATAGACAATGTGTTGCTCTCAAAATTCATATGTTGAAACCTGATCCCTAATGTGACAATATAGGTAGGACATTTGGAACATGATTACATCATGATATTGGAGTTCTCATGAAGGGAATTAGTGTCGTTAAAAAAGAGACCTCAAAATTAAATCCAAAATTAGAGTCATTCAACCAGAGGGGTTCCCAGGTGGACTAGTGGAGGTGGATCCACCTGCCAGTGCCAGAGGCACAAGAGACACAGGTTCAACCCCTGGCTCTGAACGATCCCCTAGAATAGGAAATGGAAACTCACTGCAGTATTCTTGCCTGGAAAGTCCCATGGACAGAGGAGCATGGTGGGCTAGTGTCCACAGGGCTGAGAAGAGTTGGACACGACTGAGCAATGGAGCATATACATACACACAGGAGACCAGAAGGAGGAGCTCTGCCAACCTTTGGGAGCTGAGCCCAAAAGGAAGACAAGCCCTTTTCTTTCCTGGCAAGGACTCAATTATAGCCCTCCCAACTTCCTTTATTCTCTATAAAAGCATTCACCTTGCTTTGTGAAGACTTGCATGTGGCTTGCCATGGTTGCAGATCTCTAATTTCAATTCTCTGCTGTTCCTGGATAAACCCGTAATTGCTAGAGAGATATCAGGCAGTTTATTTGTTTCAGATTAACACCCGAGTGTTCCCTAACCGCCTCAGCCATTTGAGGACACCGCAAGAAGACATATCTTTAAATCAGGAAGCAGGCCCTCACTAGACACCAAATCTGCCAGCACTTTGATCTTGAATTTCTCAGCCTCTGAAACTGTAAGGAATAAATTTTTGTTGTTCATAAGCCACACAGTCTGTGATATTGTGGGGCTTTCTTGGTGGCTCAGTGGTAAAGAATCCACCTGCGATGCAGGAGATGTTAAGTTTGATCCCTGGGTTGGGAAGATCCCCTAGAGGAGGAAATGGCAACCCACTCCTGTATTCTTGCCTGGAGAATCCCATGGACGGGGAGCCTGGGGGGCTACAGTCCATGGGCTTATGAAGAGTCAGACATGACAGTGACTGAGCACGCATGCACATGCTATTATAGCACATGCTATTCTGTTATGGCAACTCAAACTAAGACATGTCCTAAAACTAAATTTCCCCACATGCCCTCCAAAGAACATTACTGATCAGTAGGAAATGCCACCATATGCCTTTAATTAAGTGTGATATTGTGATTTATATGTATATATATGATTTATATGTATATATATATATGTCTTTGATCATTCAAATGACCACGATATATTTCTCATGTATATTTGGTCTTTATCCACAGTTCCTGGCTCATATTTCCCCAAACTTTTGCAATTTTCTGAGACATAAGAACAGTGGGAACATTTTTTTGTTATAAAACTTGGGCTCTTGTCCCCAGTTCCTGAAAAAACCTCTGAGACATAAAGGTGTCTTGTTATTTATTACAGCCCCTTTGCCCTACAAGTAGGTTTATGTTAACGAATGTGACTTTTTGGAAAGCTCCAATGGAATGTTACTAATTGCCAGGAGAAATGAACCTTGAGTAACAAGGTTGGAACTTTCAGTCCTCCGTGATTTCTGGAGAGAGGAGAAGGGGCTAGAACCTGAATCAATCACCAATGGTTGATGAGTTAATGAATCATGCCTGTGTAATGAGTCCTCCATAAAAAACCCCAAAAGGGGCAAGTTTCAGAGAGCTTCTAGGTTGAGGAACTAGAATGCTTCCACGTGCCCCAGTGCTGGGCCCCAAGCTCCAGGAGGACAGAAGCTCCTTAGTTTTGGACTGTACCCTAGGTATCTCCTCATCTGGCTGTTGATTGGTGTCCTTTAATATCTTTTGTAATGAATCTGTAATCTAGTAAATAGATGGGTTCCCTGAATTTTGTGATCCGCTCTAGCAAACTAATCAAATCCAAGCAGAAGTTTGTGGGAACCTCTGATTTACAACCAATTGATCAGAAGCACAGGCAAAGTGGAGGATGGTCTTATGGGACTGTGGAATTTCATGCTGTCTCTGGGTAATGTCAGAATTTAGTTGAATTCTCAGACACCCTGCTGGTGTTTGAGAAGTGCTTGTGTGGGAAACCTGCATGGGTGCACAGTCAACTTCAGTCATGTCCGACTCTTTGCAACCCTATGGACTATAGCCCACCAGGCTCTCTGTCTATGGGATTCTCCAGGCAAGAATACTGGAGTGGGTTGCCATGCCCTCCTTCAGATCTTCCCAACCCAGGGATAGAACCCGGATCTCCTGCATCTTTGGCATCACAGGTGGATTGTTTACCGCTGAGCCACCAGGGAAGCCCTGTGGAAAGCCTACACACAGAGAAATTTGGTTCAGGAACCCAAAACACTAAGAGACAAATTTTAAGTTACATATAACTAGAAAAATAAGCACTCAGACCAGCAAAATCACATACAGAGCCTGCACCCAAGGGGAGACTTATGTAGAGATGTGGATAGGGTAAGAAGGTATATATGAAGGGTGAAAGTAGGGAGACTGGAGATGTTGGGGTACAGATAAAATAACTCTCCAAAACCAGTTGCACTCTGAAAAAATGCTGAGAATCAGCTTGAGATTTTTGGACTGGAGCACTGGCTACAGCGAAAATGAAAGGATTTGAAAATGAGCAGAACACAAGGCAGGAGTTTCAGAATGGCACCACTTCTGAGTAAATGAAAGTGTCAGGGAGATGCAGCCTTGGAGGCTTGCTGTTAAATGAAAAAAAGAAAGCAAAAGGGCAAAATTATTTCCTGTAAAAACAGAGTACAAAATCAGAAGCCTTCTCCCATCAAAACAAGTGCAAAATTTGTTTTTTAAAAATTACTATTTCACCACGTGAAAAAAGAGAATCCCTTTCACCAAAAACCCTAGTTAGCATCCTTAAGTTCTCACTCTGACTATATATAATTGTGTTACTACTACAGGTAAAAAAGGATTTCAAAGTGAATGGCCTATGACAACATTCATACAAAGTTACCATGAAAATTAATCAGAAATTTAGATTCATAGCATTTCATTTCAGCTGATGAAAATTCTGCTGCAAATAAACACTATCCTGGTAGCAGAAGCAATCTTAATACAATCTAATCTGAATTAAATATTCTTAAACATTTGCATGTGCTTCCCAGGTGGCTCAGTGATAAAGAATCCACCTGCCAAGCAGGAGACATGGGTTCGATCCCTGGATTGGGAAGATCCCCTTGGAGAAGGAAATGTCAGCCCACTACAGTATTCTTGCCTGGGAAATCTCATGGACATAGGAGCCTGATGGGCTATAACACATGGGGTTGCAAAAGAATCAAACATGACTTAGCAACTAAACAGAAACAACAATAAATATTTGCAAATAGTAAAGGAAAAAAAAAAAAAACTTTGAAATTAAAAATTCAAAAACTTAGAAGTTCTGGTAGGGAGGTATGAAATAACTGACCAAACAGAAGAAAATAAATAAGAAAAAGAGAAAATGATCTTTGAAATTATAAGATGTCTAAGGAAAGACAGATTTCCCTGAAATTTAGTAAAGGAACTGAATGAAAGGCATAAAACAGCTGAGAAACAAATACAAAATGACATAAAAAGGTAAAATCCACATAGAGTGAAATGGACAAAATCTTAATTATTTGGTGAGTTTTCAGTTCAGTTGCTCAGTCGTGTCCAACTCTTTGCAACCCCATGAATCACAGCACACCAGACCTCCCTGTCCGTCACCAACTCCCGGAGTTCACTCAAACTCATGTCCATCAGTCAGTGATGCCATAAAACCATCTCATCCTCTGTCATCCCCTTCTCCTCCTGCCCCAATCCCTCCCAGCATCAGGGTCTTTTCCAATGAGTCAACTCTTCGCATGAGGTGGCCAAAGTACTGGATTTTCAGCTTCAGCATCAGTCCTTCCAATGAACACCCAGGACTGATCTCCTTTAGGATGGACTGGTTGGATCTCCTTGCAGTCCAAGGGACTCTCAAGAGTCTTCTCAACACCACAGTTCAAAAGCATCAATTCTTCGGCACTCAGCTTTCTTCACAGTCCAACTCTCACATCCATACGTGACCACTGGAAATGCAAATCTTACCTGTAGAAAGTTCTCTCATACCTATTTCCAGGCAATACCTGTTCAACTCCAAAAGCAGCAGCTCTTTTTATTATTTACCAGATTAGTCTCTTCTACAACTTCACAGGGTATATAATATCTACATATGATAGTTTCAGAGCACAAAGATGCTTTAGACCGATCCAATACTGTTATTTTAGGGTGTGTATATATACCCTATTATATATAAAATGATTATACATTCTCTAACTCCATGGTCCATTGTTCTTCAATTGTATTATGTCATCTGTAACTTCTTAGGTCAGATTTTCTCCAGGAAATGCTTTGAAAATGTTAGAACTGATAGTATTACACAGAACTGATAGTATTTTATATATATATACGTTTCATTTCAGTTCAGTCACTCAGTCATGTCCGACTCTTTGCAACCCCGTGGACTGCAGCACACCAGGCCTCCCTGTCCATCACCAACTCCCAGAGTTTACTCAAACTCATGCCCATTGAGTTAGTGATGCCATACAACCATCTCATCCTCTTGTCATCCCCTTCTCCTCCTGCCCTCAATCTTTCCCAGCATCAGGGTCTTTTCCAATGAGTCAGTTCTTCATATCAGGTGACCAAAGTATTGGAGTTTCAACTTTGGCATCAGTCCGTCCAATGAATATTGAAAATATTCAATATTCAGATTCAATATTCAGATATCAGGACTGATCTCCTTCAGAATGGACTGGTTGGATCTCCTTGCAGTTCAAGGGACTCTCAAGAGTCTTCTCCAACACCACAGTTCAAAAGCAACAATTCTTCGGCACTCAGATTTCTTTATAGTCCATCTCTCACATTCATACATGACTACTGGAAAAACCATAGTTTTAATTAGACGGACCTTTGTTGACAAAGTAATGTCTCTGCTTTTTAATATGCTGTCTAGGTTGGTCATAACTTTCCTTCCAAGGAGTAAGCGTCTTTTAATTTCATGGCTAGAATCACCATCTGCAGTGATTTTGAAACCAGAAAAATAAAGTCAGCCACTGTTTCCACTGTTTCCCCATCTATTTGCCATGAAGTGAGGGGACCGGATGCCATGATCTTAGTTTTTGAATGTTGAGCTTTAAGCCAACTTTTCCACTCTCCTCCATCACTTTCCTCAAGAGGCTCCTTAGTTCTTCAGTTTCTGCCATAAGGGTGATGTCATCTGCATATCTGCAGTTAATGATATTTCTCCCGGCAATCTTGATTCCAGGTTGTGTTTCTTCCAGTCCAGCGTTTCTCATGATGTACTCTGCATAGAAGTTAAATAAGCAGGGTGACAATATACAGCCTTGACACACTCCTTTTCCTCTTTTGAACCAGTCTGTTGTTCCACGTCCAGGTCTAACTGTTGCTTTCTGACCTGCATACAGGTTTAAATCCTATTACATAAAACAATTGAAGCACTATGGACTATGGAGTTACATAAGGTATGATCAAGCTACTGAAGATGGTTATTCTCTTATTCTCTGTACTTCCCCTGCTCGACCTGTGCCTGCTTCACCTACACCCTCCTCACAAGACTGACCTTCCCACATACTTGCCCCCTGTGGCCCCAGCTGCTATTGTTCTTATCAAAGGGGCGGTGAGGGGTGTGCTTCTCTGCTGATTTCCCTGGCAACTAATGACCCAAACTGTCACCTATAACTGGCAGCCTCCCATTTCCCCCAGGAGCAAACACTGCCTCCACGCCCTGCCTGCTGTTCACTGCACATGGTGGGGTGTAGCTCTATGAGCTTGCTTCAGGCATGTAAGCTCCTCCATCCACTAAACCATTGATGTCTTCATCCTGGATTTTCCATCTTAAGGCTGAGCAAGTGCAAGCCTTGTAGGTCCGTGGTGTGCAGCCCAACAGAGAATATATGGAGTAAAAGAAACAACAGCATCAGGTGAGGTGAATTAGAAAAGTTTTTCCTCAGAATTCACTCAGTAAGTAAGTAAGTAAGTGTTAGTTGCTCAGCCATGCCTAACTCTTTGCGACCCCATGGACTGCTGCCCACCACGCTCCTCTGTCCATGAGATTTTCCAGGCAAGGATACTGGAGTGGGTGGCCATTTCCTTCTCCAGGGGATCTTCCCAACCCAAGGATTGAACCCGGGTCTCCTGCACTGCAGGCAGATTCTTTACCAACTGAGCTACAAGGGAAGCCCTCAGAATTCATTCAAGTTGCATATAAAGACAAGAAAGAACTGACAATGATGAAAAGTGACCCTAGTGACTAGCGTAGTCACTGGTAAACAGTAAGTACTCAATTAATATTTGTGGAAGTGAATTATATTGAAGAATATTCCAAATATAGAAATGAGTGTGAATGTAATTTAAGATTTCAGGAAGTGTGAAGAGGACTTTGGTTTAACTGAGTACCCTAAAATAAGACCAGATAAATATGTGTGGCAAAGAGCAAAGGCCTTGGTGGGGTGGGGATGGGAACTAGGAGCAAGGCTTAAGTGGCAACTTGAGGTCTAGGACTGATGGTGAGTATCAGCTCTTTACAAATCTGAGCTTGTGGGTTACAAGAGTAATATTAATTTGGCACTACCTGCCTGATGGCCTAGTAAGAAGAGAAACTGGGAAAGAATAACCAGGAAGAAGTAATTTGAGGGTTTAGTTAGGGTTAGAACATGAAAAGTGGAGGGGTAGAGTATTCAGTATAAGAGAGCTTCATAAGGAAATACAGGAAAATAATGCTTCCCATTGTTTCCAGTTGTCTTGTTTTGAACTTGTCATATCTACCTGCTTTATTAAATTCTTTAGCAATTCTATTATACCGTGTACCTGTACAGAATGCAAAAACTGAGTCTTTACATTGTGAATTGAGAAAGAAATGAGACTACAAAATTCTCCAAGAGGCAAGCCAATGTGAAAAGTATTTTGGTTCCCCTATCTCTACAGTTAATTAATTCTAGTCTTAAAATCTTAAGGTCTCAACATTGTAAGGCCTGTGGTAAAGTCTTTTGATGTCTTGAATACTTAGCACTTTCTCTGGCATTATAAAATAACTTTATAGTACAGTTAATCAAGTGACAGTAAGAGGCAGTACTCTACAGAGAGCTCATTTTAATATTTAATAAGATGAATGTTGAACTCTAAAGTTTAAGGCAGCTCTATTTGCATATGTACACAGGATGTCAGTACTCCATCAAAGCAGAACTCTAGTACCCTGCCCAAGGCGTTGCTTGAAAGACATTCATTCATTCATTCCACTCAATATCTACCTAAGTCCTGTGTTTTAAGGTATAGTTAATGATCTTTAAGGAAAATACTAAGAGGAGCAAGATGATATTACCCATCTTTCAGGAAAGATAGATACTTATGCACATGAATAAAAATTAGGATAGAATAAGTACTGGAAATAAGGCTCAAAAAGGACTGTGAAAGCTGGGGGAGCTGGGAACCTAGGGTATCTGAGACAATTTTGTGGAGTTTGGTTGGGCCTTAAAGTATGGGCAGAATTTGAGGTGATAGAGATATGGAAGAGAGGATGGGTCATACAGGTATAGAGCATATATTTACATGTATTGATATAGATAAGCACACATACATATATTTATATAGAGAGAGCTTTTCATATACAAATTACACAGATATGTTTATTATAGGAAATTCCTTAAGCTCCTCTTTAATGCTCAAGGTGAACTTTTCATTTATTTTACAGGTGGTTTAAAGCAATACAGAAAGATATTCAGTTCAGTTCAGTTCAGTTCAGTCACTCAGTCGTGTCCGACCCTTTGCAACCCCATGAACTGAAGCATGCCAGGCCTCCCTGTCCATCACCAACTCCCTGAGTTCAACCAAACTCATGTCCATCGAGTTGGTGATGCCATCCAGCCATCTCATCCTCTGTCGTCCCCTTCTCCTCCTGCCCCCATCCCTCCCAGCATCAGAGTCTTTTCCAATGAGTCAACTCTTCTCATGAGGTGGCCAAAGTATTGGAGTTTCAGCTTTAGCATCAGTCCTTCCAATGAACACCCAGGGCTGATCTCCTTTAGAATGGACTGGTTGGATCTCCTTGCAGTCCGAGGGACTCTCAAGAGTCTTCCCCAACACCACAGTTCAAAAGCATCAATTCTTCGGCACTCAGCTTTCTTCACAGTCCAACTCTCACATCCATACATGACCACTGGAAAAACCATAGCCTTGACTAGACGGACCTTTGTTGGCAAAGTAACGTCTCTGCTTTTGAATATGCTATCTAGGTTGGTCATAACTTTCCTTTCAAGGAGTAAGCGTCTTTAAATTCATGGCTGCAATCACCATCTGCAGTGATTTTGGAGCCCCCCCAAAAAACCTAAGTCTGCCACTGTTTCCACTGTTTCCTCATCTATTTCCCATGAAGTGATGGGACCAGATGCTATGATCTTCGTTTTCTGACTGTTGAGCTTTAAGCCAACTTTTTCACTTTCCTCTTTCACTTTCATCAAGAGGCTTTTTAGTTCCTCTTCACTTATTACTTAGGTATAAACATTAAATCTCAAAATTTGGAATAGTAAGCCACTAAGCGCTGGTTGTTATGACAACATATTTTGTATAGTTTGTAAGCAGTGATGATAGACTCCAAAAATATCACATTGTTAGAAGGAGTCTTAAGACAAAACTTTGGACTTCTGTGCCCTGGAATCAAACTGATCTTCAATTTGCAAATGTGAAAAACATCCAAAGTAACAAACAGAAAAACATGTTAAAAGAATTTTAAAAGGCTAAAGTTCAACTTCTAAAATGTAGCCTATGAGAAATAAAACTGATCATTAATAAGGAATTGAAACAGTCGTGGATTTAGAAATAATTTTTGGCCACATTTGTTTTTATTTAGTGTCTATAGTCATAGAAATATATATCTTTGAATTGCTCTCAGGACAATTTAAGCAGATACTTCAGTATTTTAACTTTTTAATCTGTGTGTATTTGTGTGTGTGTGTATACACACATATATGTCTCACAATTATTTCAAAAGTATGAATAAGAAAATTGATGGGTCTTTGAGTACATTAAGAATTTCCTAGGGAAGGGAGACCATGGTCTGAAACAATGAAAGATTGTAATCACACCTAGGATGTGGTAGAGACAAACTAGTTGGTCATTTCAGACTGTGTTTCATGAGAGGTATGTACCAAGAAGTATATACCAGGGTCTTTTTCTTTAGAAAAGCCCCTGATGCTGGGAAAGATTGAAGGCGGGAGGAGAACACGACAACAGAGGAAGAGCTGGTTGAATAGGGTCACTGACTTAATGGACAATAGCCTCTGCAAGCTCTGGCCAATGATGAAGAACAGGGAAGTTTGGCATGCTTCAGTCCATGGGGTTGCAAAGAGTCAGACATGACTGAACTATTGAACAACAACAATAAATATACCAATATGATGACTGAATGGATCCAGAAACTAGACATCACATTTAATCATTCAATTGTGCCATTTTATTTGTGTAGCGGTAAAAAAAAAAAAAAAAAAATCACATTAAGACTGACTTACAAATGGGAATGACAATTTATTGGTGCAGACATAGTATTCTGCACATACCGTCTTAGGAGGAAAACTTACTGGAGAGATTAAGTTATTGTAAAAGTGTGCTTTGCTTGTTAGAGAAAATAAAATTTTAAAACAAAATAATTTTAAGCATCAGATTATAAAGTACAGTGAAGTGAAAGTGTTAGTCACTCAGTCAAGTCCAACTCTGAGACCCCATGATGTCCTGTAGCCCACCAGGCTCCTCTGTCCATGGAATTCTCCAAGCAAGAATACTAGAGTGTCTAGCCATTCCCTTCTCTAGAGGATCTTCCCAACCCATGGAGCAAACCCAGGTCTCCTGCATTGCAAGCAGATTCTTTACTTTCTAAGCCACCAGGGAAACCCATAAATTTCAATACACCTGGTTTTAATATTCAAGATCAACTAATGCTAACTGAGAAATAACTACTGAATTTTGGGTTCTTCACACATCTGTTGTATGCTGTACCATAGTACAAGGAAGAATTAATATTTCTTTTCTTTTTATAATATATTATGCAGTAAACTAAGCTGTTAATGTTAACTGAGATGAAATATTTATGAAAGTGAAAGTGGAGAGTGAAAAAGTTGGCTTAAAGCTCAACATTCAGAAAACAAAGATCATGGCATCCGGTCCCACCACTTCATGGGAAATAGATGGGGAAACAGTGGAAACAGTGTCAGACTTTATGTTTCTGGGCTCCAAAATCACTACAGATGGTGACTGCAGCCATGAAATTAAAAGATGATTACTCCTTGGAAGGAAAGTTATGACCAACCTAGATAGCATATTCAAAAGCAGAGACGTTACTTTGCCAACAAAGGTTCGTCTAGTCAAGGCTATGGTTTTTCCTGTGGTCATGTATGGATGTGAGAGTTGGACTGTGAAGAAGGCTGAGCATCGAAAAATTGATGCTTTTGAACTGTGGTGTTAGAGAAGACTCTTGAGAGTCCCCTGGACTGCAAGGAGATCCAACCAGTCCATTCTGAAGGAGATCAGCCCTGGGATTTCTTTGGAGGGAATGATGCTAAAACTGAAACTCCAGTACTTTGGCCACCTCATGCAAAGAGTTGATTCATTGGAAAAGACCCTGATGCTGGGAGGGATTGGGGGCAAGAGGAGAAGGGGACAACAGAGGATGAGATGGCTAGATGGCATCACTGACTCGATGGACGTGAGTCTGAGTGAACTCCAGGAGTTGGTGATGAACAGGGAGGTCTGGCGTGCTGTGATTCATGGGGTCGCAAAGAGTCGGACACAACTGAGCGACTGATCTGATCTGATCTGATATTTTGTTACCTTTTTATGCTATTACTGATTTTCCTTCATTCAATCTTAAAATTGGCCCTTGTTCCTGATTATGAGTTTGTGCTTAGTGTTTCCAGAGAGCCTTTGCCTCTTCAGGATGTTGTGTTAGCAGTAGATTGAGCAATGGATTTACTAAAATGCATGTAATAAAGCTATGAATGTTGATGGCACAGGGTTCTGTGTCTCAAAAAAAGCACACATACTAATGAAACTAAAAATATAGCTCATTCTAATCTTTTAATTATATAGTGTTTTTCCAATAGCCATATATGGATGTGAGAGTTGGACTGTAAAGAAAGCTGAGTGCTGAAGAATTGATGCTTTTGAACTGTGGTGTTGAAGAAGACTTCTGGGGTCCCTTGGACAGCAAGGTGATCCAACCAGTCCATCCTAAAGGAGATCAGTCCTGGGTGTTCATTGGAAGGAATGATGTTGAAGCTGAAACTCCAGTACTTTGGCAGCCTGATGAGAAGAGCTGACTCATTTGAAATGACCCTGATGCTGGGAAAGATTGAAGGCAGGAGGAGAAGGGGATGACAGAGGATGAGATGGTTGGATGGCATCACCGACTGAATGGACATGAGTTTGGGTAGATTCCTGGAGTTGGTGATGGACAGGGAGGCCTGGTGTGCTGTGGTCCATGGAGTCGCAGAGTCAGACACAACTGAGCAACTGGACTGAACTGAACTGATGTTTATTTTATAATTGAGAATATGGGGAGGACTGATAACATTTTATAAATAGGAAAGTTTAGGAATATCTAGGCAAGAATTTAGTAGTATTATTAAACAACTGAACTTAATCTTCAAAATAACATTATGACATATATAGTCATTCATTCATTCATTTAACATTTATTTGTTGCATACCTACTAGATTCAATATATTGATCTAAGAGCTGGATATACATCAGTGAACAAAACGGGGTAAAATCCCAGCTTTTGTTAAGTTTGCATATCAAAGGATAAAGAGAGATAACAAATATTGACCATAATAAGCAAATTACATAATATCTTAGAAGTTAAAGGGCCATAGGGAAAAAATAATAGAATTGGGGCAGAGTGATTGTGGGTAGGGTATGGAGAGGTAAGTTTTAAGTTTTTAAAAAGTGATCAGCATAAAATAATAAATAAATAAATAATAAAAAGTGATCAGCATAGGCCTTAATAAGAAGTTAACATTTAAGCAAAAGCTTGAGATATTTGGAATAATAGTGTTCTTAAGGAAGGAGTTTGTCTTTTGGGTTTAAGGAACAGCAAAGATGTCAGAGTAGCCAGAGCAAAGCAGTGAGAGAGTCTAGTTAGAGAGAGGTCTCAGGGGGCTAGGCAGGTAGAACCTTGTCAGCCTTTGTAAGAACCATGTCTTATACTCTGAATGAGAAGGGGAGTCACTGGATCAGTTTAGATGAGAGAAGTGACAGCATCTGACCTGAATTTTCAAAGGTTCACTGTGGCTGCAGCATTGAGAACAGACAGTAGGGAGCGAGAGCAAAGGAGAAGCATCTGGTAGTGTTCAGATGAAGAATAATAATGGGGACTTGGAGAGATATATTTTGAAGGTAGAGCTAACAGGATTTCTTGAAAAGAATTTCCTAGCAAATTACCTGTTAAAGGATGAGAGATAGAAGAAAGATACTTTTTAACATATTAAGAAACTGTGGCTCAGAGTACCCAAGTGTGTCCAAGGATATGTACCTATTAAATGATATATGGACATTTACATTCATGTCTCACTCTTGCCACAGCAGCTCTCAGTCACATAGGGTAGGGAAGGAAAAAAGTGGAGGGATACTATACAATGACTCACTCTCTCCCCTCCAAAATAAGTACCTTTTGTAAATAATTTCTCTTTTTATGTCTCTACACCCTCTGAGTCTCACTTATTTCTCTGTTTTTGTCAGATAGTATTTGCTTGCCTCCTCCAGTTTTCAGTATATCACTTAGCATTTGAATCTTATCAAGGCTAAGATAAATACTTTTATTTTGAGCCAAACCTATCCTGATAACATAATTATGAGGAAAAAAATAAGCTATTGAAAAGGCTCTGTCAAAAGTCTTAGAAGGAAAATGCTTCTTATTTTCAATTTTTGATATGGAAATTAGTATGTGCTTTTCATCCATAAGCATATTGTTTATATGTCAATTAAATTCACAATACCTACAAATACTTTAAGTAAGTAAGTGTTAGTCGCTCAGTCGTGCCTGACTCTTTGTGATCCCATGGACTGCAGCCCACCAGGCTCCTCTGTCCATAAGATTTTCCAGGCAAAGATACTGGAGTGGGTTGCCATTTCCTTCTCCAGGGGATCTTCCCAACCCAGGGATTGAACCCGGGTCTCCTGCACTGCAGGCAGATTCTATACCAACTGAGCTACAAGGGAAGCCCAAATACTTTAACTATACACTATTAAGAGCTGGAAAATTATAACTAGGCATGCTTCAGATATTCATTTCTAGATGTCCAACTAAGTTACAGGTGAAAAAACAAACAGCATGTGAAATGCCATAATAATATGCATAACTGATATAAGAAATACAATCACTATTTATTTACCTAAATTTTTTGAGTATATGGGTTTTATGGGAGAAAAAAAAAACCCGTTACTTTTATTATTTTCATTGGCAAGTCTAATCTCAAGGCAGAATATTAGAGGTTTAAAGACAGACCCCCGTGGCTCTGTATTGATGAGCCAAATTCAAAATGAACAGACTAAAGTGACGGACAAGTTCATGTTGTTTCATGCTGTGTTCTGCTAGGCTTTCTGTTTACAAAAAGAGGAATCTTTGGCACAGGGTACACCAAACAGTCATGTTCATAAAATCCTGATTCCTCAAGAGAACCTTGTATCTCCCTTGAAACCTGATTTAGAATCTACATGAGTTAGAATTCACATTAGAAAGATATTTTCTACAGCTGGTATTTAGATCTCTGCTTAGTTTCACTTAATGATATAATAATTACCTTAGCTTGAGAGTTTTAGCCTTTAAAGGAAAAAAAAAACTGAACTTTCTCTTGGTCCTTTAGATACCAATTCCAATTTAGAGTCAGTTTGAATGACAACTGCTGGAGGTTATCACTGGAGAAAAGTATAGTAAAAGTGACAGTGGAAGCCAAGCCTGGGGAGGCGGTTGTCCCCTGAAGGCACATTCCAGGTCAAGACCATGTAGCTAAGTTACTCTAAGTTATCATACTAAGACTGTGTCAGACTCCAAGGAGTCAGCGGTTGAAATTTTCAGAGGCTGAAAATTTCTCACCCTCTTCTAGAGACTGGCTTTTTCAGAATTTATCCAAGGAAGTTCCCTTCATTCACTAGCAGCTTACTACTTCTTTGAAGCTCCCTCACATTGAAACATATCAGACACTTGTTAGAAATATTTGAATTGATATATAGACACCTTTGGATAACAAGTTCTCGGAAATCATTGTAATGCTTTAGGATGAACACAATACAAAACCCTTGGTCTGACATGCTTAGCCCTCAAAAATATATATATGCAGGCTACCTTTTCAGACTCATCTTTTCTATTTTCTTATAACTATGCTTTTCTTTTGCCAGATTAGCCTGATTTTTAACCCTTTTATTATTCAGATGAGGGTTGACCATCATAAAGGTAGGGAAGTAAAATTTCCTGGATTTCTCAATGCTCCTGCTGCCTTTTACATTCTAAGAGAAGGGAAAATAGATATAAAGTTAGAGAATGTCTGTTTTCATGCCTCTTAGCATATAAAAAGCAAATTCTGATACCACAAAAATTAGCTTTGTAGTCACTTACCTAGTTAATTTCTTTGATTTGAAAGGATGAAACTCTTGTCTTTCAAGAAGACCAATTGTTAAAGCCTGGACCATGTCCCTAGCCTAAGTCCCAAGGTACCTGGAAGACTAGAGGGCTCTCTCAGGGATTTACATGTCAAAGGGATAAAGATCCAGAAGTTGAAGACCTCTCTAGGTAGGTGGGTTTTAAAAGCTGAAATCTGGCTCAGCTATTTCTTCCAACATTCCACTCTAAGGTAAGGACTAAGGCAAATGGGGTCCGGTGTATTTATTATATACTGTGAGGAATTTACTGAGAAATCTGTCTCTGACCCAGAACACCTAATGTGTGCATTCCAGATAAAATGAATAAAAAGGGACACTGAAAATGTGACAGTAATGAAACAAAATAATCCCCCAATAGTTAAACAAAACAAAACAAAAAATTTTCTTCCTCATGATGATTATTCATTAGGTTGGGTGGGAGAGATCTGGTTCTTGTTCAGTGACCCAGAATGACGAAGGTTCTGCCCTCTCACGGCACCATCACCACAGTAAAGTCCTAGGACTTCTGTGGCAGGGGACGAGAACGCAGGAGAGGCGGTGTGGAAGACGCAAGTGCCAGGCTTCTACCAAGAGTTATATCGCTTTTCATCAGACATCATTGGCCAGAACAAGTTACACGGCCCTGCCTAACTACAAGGAGGCTGGGAAATCTTGGGGAGGATGTGAAAATTAATATGTTGTAAATATCTAGACTGTATCTTGACTCCACACTGAATGTTCCACGGGCTCTTGACAAAGAGGAAAACAGAGTATTAATCTAAGCAAAGGCTAACCCAAGACCTTTAATTTTTCCCTTGATGAAACTCTCCACCCTCTCAACCCCTTAACATATGACAAACTTTCATTTCCTGTCAAGTCCTGATCACGCATTTGGAATACTGACACTTGTCAAAGTGCTTGCTGAAGGACTACCATTGAATCCTAATCTGAGGTGGTAAAGAATTCGCGTGCTAATCCAGGAGACACAAGAGATGCAGATTCCATCCCTGAGTGGGGAAGATTCCCCTGGAGGAGGGCATGGCAACCCATTCCAGTATTCTTGCCTGGAGAATCCCATGGTCAGGGGAGCCTGTCGACTTACAGGCCATAGCGTCACAAAGAGTGGGACACGACTGAAGCAACATAGCATACTTGCTAGCAAAGTGTGGGATCATAAATTTCAAGAATGGCTTAGTTTTTGTTCCGACCATATTTCTCCATCACATTGCTGCTCAATTTCTTTTTGTCAACTGATCAATACATAGCTTTGTTTTATATGTGTTTCCATTCAAAGATAATCTTGTCAAATACGTATTATTGGTTCGTTAACATTGAATGAAGAGCAACAACGCTGTAATTCATGCTAAACAAATGGAGAAAGAAATGGCAACCCACTCCAGTATTCTTGCCTGGAAAATCCCATGGATGGAGGAACCCGGTAGGCTACAGTCCATGGGGTCGCAGAGTCAGACACGACTGAGCGACTTCACTTCACTTCAAACAAAGTTTATCTAAACCATGTATTTCCCTGTGAGGCACAGCACAGCTTCCTGGCTCAGGAACACTAGACAGTACCTCAGCATACCTTGAGGGCTATGTTAGGAAAATCACCAACACAAAACGCAAAAGTGCCGAAAACATGGCACTTAGTAGCTCCCCCACCAAAAGGACACGTTTTTTACAGTGTGATATTTGAAACCAAGCAGTGTCATCTTGTCAGCTGGGAATGTGTACATCCTGTAATTCAAAAGTTTGACACTTTGTGCATGTCTATAAATGATGTGAAAATGCCATGAGTATTGATTTTGAGGTTACAAATACATAAAATTTTAAGTACAGAACCCACAAATAGTGAGAATTGACTCTGTTTGCAAAGACACTGAAAATGAAATAGACACCACCATTGCTGGGTATAGGTAACCACGCTTTGCCCTTTCTCTGGAGTTAAAAGCAGAAACTGAACAACTATGGTGAGATATTTTGTGAAATGATTCAAAACACAAAAGTTTGAGGCTAGATGATTTTTAAAGTCCCTACAAATGCTGAGATTTTAAGACTTTTTGTTTTGTGCAGATTATATACCAGAATATCAAGCCTAAAAGATGCCTTTGACCTCAGATTTTTTAAAATAAAATATTTTTAATAATTAGCTGAGTTTTTAAGTTGTCATGTAATTATAACTTTTCTTCAGAAAATAAATGCCTTCTTCTGGCAATAGTTTAGATGTTGTCTTGATCTTCAAAGAGAATGTTCTAGAATAATGGGGAGGCTTACACACATACATACACACAATTCTATAGGTTATACAGTAAAGCATTTATAAGATTATGTTCAAATTCACATAATCAAGTGAATATATTCTTTCTAATAATTTCCCTGGAAAAGCTGAACTACATGTCTTTTATAGCCTCCTGCTATGGTCTAAAACCTTTCTTTCTCCTTAAAATTATTTTCTTTGGATTATTTCAGGAGATTTTATAAATCCAAAGGAAAGTGAGTCTCTCTACTTTTTTTCTTAAAGTTTCCTTTGGCCTCAAAATAATGACATTCAGTTTTCTTTTTATCAGATTCATATAACACTTAGTTCATGAATTCCCTACTCTAAAACTTACACCTGCTACTCACATTGAAGACTTGTCTCACACACAAGCCATTAAAAAACACAGTTATGAGTGTGCACATGTACAGTGTGTTCCGTGAGGGCAGGCCTTATGTCTTTGTGTCTGCCACTTCATTCTCACCGCCTTATATACTGCTTGCATGCGTGCTTAGTTGCTTCAGTCACGTCTGACTCTTTGCAACCCTGTGGACTGTAGACCGCCAGGCTCCCCTGTCCATGGGATTCTCCAGGCAAGAATACTGGAGTGGATTGCCATGCCCTCCTCCAGGGGATCTTCCCGACCCAGGGATTGAACCCATGTCTCTTATATCTCCTGCATTGGCAGGCGGGTGCTTTTCCACTAGCGCTACCTGGGAAGCCTATATATGGCTTCAGTTCAATTCAGTTCAGTTCAGTCACTCAGTTGTGTCCGACTTTTTGCAACCCCATGAATCGCAGCACGCCACGGCTTACTACTGATCAAAAAATATCTCTGGAACAAAACAATGAGAAAACACAAGAATTCAATATGTAAATGAAATGGAAACAATTACGTATGGAAAACTGTCACATGATGCCATTTTTCATCAAACAGAAGAAAATCCTCCATTGCTGGTGATATTTAGGACACATTACTATCCTGAATATCATTGTTTAGGAAAAGATCTGAGTGTGGGATTCAGCCAGACTTTTGCTAGTGTGGCAAATCATATTATCTGAAGATCTATACACCAATACATAATCCATGCCACAATTTTACTCTATGACATTGACCCTCCTCCACCAAATATTGCCATCTATGTTCCTTTCCCCTTGAACCTGAGCAGAAAATTTTAACTGACTTCATCAATAAATCTGGTGGAAGTCAAGGTCGTAAAAAGGGGATACATTCTGTCTGACGCTCACTTTCTCAGGACACACACCTTGGGAGTTCTGGGACAATATATAAGAAGCCTGTCACCTTAAGTCACCATGCAGGAGAGATATGTGGACAGACTACAGAGAGATGGCAAAAGATGCCCAAGGCCCCAGTTGGTTTGGAGAGCAACGTTTTGACTCTTCTCAGGTCAAATGCGTGATGTGAGCAAATAAAGCTGAGACAGAATTGTACAGCTGAGCTTCTCGAAATCATGACCCATGAAAATCATGAGATGAATGATTATTGATATTTTAAACCACTGAAAGGTTGTTGTTGAATCACGTGAATACACCGGGATTCTTGGCCCCCGGAGGAGAAGAATTCCATCCGGGGCCAGAGACGAGGCTTGATCGCTCAGAGCTTTTGTGTAGTAAAGTTTTATTAAAGTATAAAGGAGATAGAGAAAGCTTCTGACATAGGCATCAGAAGGGGGCAGAAAGAGTACCTGCTTGCTAGTGTTAATAATGAGGTTATATAATCCAAAGAATGTCTGGAGGTAAAGACCTCCTCCGACCTACTCCCATAATTTACATTTTAAGATAACAGAATTAGCCAGAAGGTTTAATACAAAGACTGTCCTTAATCCAGAGACTGTCCTCAGGCAGGATACATTATTGTTATATAATCCTAAGGAATGTGGAGAAAGAAAAAAAGTTTGTCCTTTCTTCCTCCTTGAGAATTCCAGACCCCTCTCTCTTTGGAGACCCCTAGACTCCCTATCAACCTGCCTAGGAAATGACTCTATCACCACTAAATTTGGGGGTAATTTTGTACACACACATCATTGTGATCAAAACAGCTTGGAAGGGCAAAAGGAACAACTGCCAAAGCTCTAAGAGCCGGGGCACAATGTGAAATCCTATAGATTTTACTGATCAAAAGTCCTAATGCCATACCATTGTTGATTCTCTAAAAATCCAGAGTTTTGCACCCAATTTTCAAGTGTTATCTCTTAGGAACTAACTTAAAATTTCAGTACTTTGTGTAAGTTATCTGTATTCTAGTTTTGTGTGTGTGTGTGTGTGTGTGTATGTTTGTAAACCTGGGATAGATTTCAAATATGTATCTAAGGGTATAAACTTAAGGGTACAGAAGTACATGAAAGCCACAAAACTTATAATGAAAAGTTCTATGTCTTGACTGAAATTAGAGTTGTGTCTTTAATTTTGCAAGTGTTTCAAAGAAGTCCATTTTTGCTTCTTTGCAGTAGAATGGACTTTGATGGAAAAATTTGCTTCTTATTTAAAAAATAGTTCATATTAATAGTTCTTTCTATTTTGCATCAAATGGATACATTTTTTGTTCTACTCAAGGCTTCTCAGCCCACATACTCCATCAACATTCTTTTTTATTTTTTTAAAGCTGTTTCTGATGGGTTATTATCTGAGAGTGGGTTGGTAGAGATTCAATTTAATACAATTTCTTAACTCCAAAAATAACTTTTTTTCATACTAGTTTTGCTGCTTTTGAATTTGTTATATCAAGATGTGCCTCTTAAATCCATTTTCACAAAGTAAATATACTTTTTACTAATAATTACCTCCAGCTAATTCTGTCATTAATTTATTTCTGATGGCTAAAGGAAAAACAAACAGACATGAAGACCAAGGGACAAAAAAATAGAGACTTTAATGCAACAATATTTGCCATCAAGCAGGGAATTCAGTTCAGCACTGAATCTAGGTTCCAAGTTTCAGAGGAAGAGATATGGCTAGGTCTTTTAAAGCCAAACTATCTCTGGAAAACAGTGTTTCCAAAAGTTGCAGACTAAATAACCAATAAATGGATTTGTCAATGGTTTGATGGGAAGGTGGCTTCTATTAATACTTCCAGGCACAGCACCCACCTAAGGAGTATGGTGTCCAACTGCCCCTACTCCATGTGTGATCATTTCAAGATTATGACTCTAGTCAGAGCTGCACCAGTGTCAGCAAATGAAGTGCCAGCTAACAGTTGATCAGCTGTGTTAGATGTTGGTTACTCTGGCGTAAAAGAGCAATATGTGATCCAGTATATTTTCCTGTTAGTGTGCACATGAGGGCCATCTTTGGACCTAATTTCAGCAACTGTTGGTAAAACCTTTTGTCATTACCACATATCGCCCTCTGATGGCTGATTTGTCTATCCTAGAGAGTTAAATCCTGTTGGTGAGCCAATAATGAAGTATATGAGTCATCATGTAGGTTCAGTTCAGTTGCTCAATCGTGTCCGACTCTTTGCAAACCCGTGAACTGCAGGATGCCAGGCCTCCCTGTCCATCACCAACTCCCAGAGTTCACCCAAACTCATGTCCATTGAGTCAGTGATGCCATCCAGCCATCTCATCCTCTGTCATCCCCTTCTCCCACCTTCAATATTTTCCCAGCATCAGGGTCTTTTCAAATGAGTCAGCTCTTCGCATCATGTAGATAAAAAGTTGGAAATAGTTAAATCTGGATCTGATGCTTTGGCAGTTAGAATAGAGCTTCATCAAAGGAAAATTTAATTTAAAAAAAATCAAGTAAGTACCTTTGTGAAGAGGACAGAGGAAACATTTCTTCATTTAATTCTTTATCCTTTACCTAGAAACTACTTCAGCTCCTCTTCATATTAGGCTTTGGCTGACTTCCAGGCTAACTCTGATCAATCATTTCTTTTTTCAGGAAAAAAAAAGTAGTTCTTAGTTTCTAAACTTCCAAAGCTTAGTTTCTGGATGTATAAGAATAATTTAAGAAATCCTTCAAAGAAATGTTGTTATCCTAAGAGTAATTTTCATGTTACCTGCTGGATGCCACTCACAGTTTTCACTTCTACAGTGCCATTTTGGGAGCACTTTCCTTGGTATGAATTCTCAAAACTTTTCTACACCTTTCAAGACAAATAACATATTAATTAATGTTCAATGGTAATATTAATTAGGTTTCTCTTTAGGGAATTACAAGAAAAGCTTAGACATTTTTATACGTATAGAAATGCAGAAAGACCTGTAAGAATAAATAGAGAAGAAAATTTAAAAAGTAGATCAGAAGCTGGGAGAAAATAAGTGTCATCAAAAAGAAAATTTAGAAAATGTATCAAAAAAGATCAAGAGGGAGAGTGTATAATTAGGGCCAGCAATACTCCCTTCCATTTCATCACTTTCCTTCCACTTAGATCTGAAGGGATTCTGTTTGCTGATTAGGATTAAAAGCAGAGTTATATTTGGAGATTCAAGAGGTGGCTAAGGAAAGGAAATAAATAATCAGTGGTATACAGAATTACATGGCAGGTTTCTAAATATTAGAATTTACTATTCAAAACTAAAAAAAATATATTTGGAAAAAGCAGAGTACAGTGTGTATAAATTAAAGCTAAGTATCTTTTTTATGAGAATTTCCTGATTCTATTCTTTGCCTTTTTAAACTTGGGATGTGCATTATTATTTATTGATTCATTAATTTATAAGGACTTTTGTCTACTAAGGAATTAACCTTTTGTCTTTCATACCATTTATGTAAAGCAGTCTAAAGTGTTTATCTTAGAATCCTAATGAGGAGGAAATAAACATGAAATAGTAGATTCTATTATAAAAGAGAAAGAACTTACTGTTAACAAAAGAAGCTTATGTTTCCAGTTTCTACCACCTTCTGTTTTCCTCAGTTAGGAATAAACTTTAAACAAAGTTCTCCCCAGCAACTCTGTTATCTTTGGAATTAAAACAATTAATTAAATGGGTTTAAAATTAATTAAATGGATTTAAAACCTTGTTCTTAATTGGAAATCAATTGGTTTTGGATAGATCAGAAATAAATGGTAACAGTACATAATCAAAGTAAATTTAGATGGTAAAACTTGTTTCTTCCCTTTCAGTCTGATAAAGAACAGCATTAGGTGAAGGTATGCCTGGAAAATATTGCACAGTTATAAAGCACAACAATGAAGCCTTAAATTAAGCTACAACTAAAACCATGTATTTTCAGAGGCACACTTCATAGCTTTTCTCCCCATCTGTATCACTTCATTAAATCAGCACAAAGAACTTTAAAATACCAAGGCAAGTAATTTAATAAGAATTACTCAATGTACCTGATCCAATTTTTCTGCAGCTAGATAATAAAAAGGTGAATGTGAAAGCATTTAAGATTTTACTCAGTCTCATGATTTTAAGTACCATCTATAAACTGAGGTCTCCCAAATCTCCATTTCAACCTTGACATCTCCACTGAAATGCAGCCATACATACAACTGAATTGTTGCAAATTGTTGCAAATGCATACAACTAAGCCTATATGTTATCTCTAGAGATAAAACCATATATTTGATCAGGTCAGTAACTAGGCATCTTTAACTCTCTCTCTTTTTTTTTTTTTTTTCACATCCCACCTCCAATCAATTCACAAGTCTTGTTTTTGCTTCCTCCTGAATCTATACTGAAGTTGATTGTTTCTCAGCATGGTCTCCCTGCTGAAGAACTTGTCTGTATCATTATCCTCACCTTTCTGTTTTCCTGCTTCCACTCTCACTTCTCTGCAGCCTGTTCCCCATGTAGGAACCACAAGTGATTGTCTTCAAGCTTAAATCAGATCATATCACTTTCCAGTAATAAACTCTTCAGTGGCTTCCCTATATCAATAGTCTTAAACTCAAACCCAAACTCCATACCATTGACTCACCTTCCCAGTGTCATTTCCTGTCACTACTACAGCCCACATAGTGGCCTTTCTCCTGCTTTGAGGTGTTTGCATTTTATGTTCTCTCTGCCAAGCACACTCCCATGTTTCAGCTTAAATGTCACCATCTCACTCCTAGTTACTCTTTAGGCTTTATTACCTATATTTGTCATTATCTCAAATTATATTACTAATTTACAGGTTCATTTTCTGTTTCTCCTTAAGAGAAAGAACACAGAAAGGACCCATAATGACCATGTGGTTCAACTTCCTTTTATAGTGTAAGGAGAAGCAGAGGTTCACAGAAGTTATGTGTTTTGCCAATATATTTAGGGAGGAAGTCAGAAAGAAAAAGGAATTCTCCTAAGACAGCAGTAGAAGAGAATTCTTCTTGCTCTATTCTCCTAAGTAACACTCATCAATGTTTACTTACTCCAATTATCCCTCCTTTTCCAACATATCCAGTGGGGGAGAGAGAGCTCCACCATTTCACCACAAACCTGTTTTTAACCTACCACAGCTCTAACAAACTATGTCATTCTATGCACTTGATAGAGTATTTACATATATAGATAGATAATTTATATACCTGTTCATGTCTAGAACCCTTACAAAAAATGAGATGCTTTATCCAATAACTTCTGTTTATTTGGTGGCACCAGACAACTATTTTCCTTTTTTAAATTTTCAGAGTTTCCTTCTACTCCAGCTCCACGTCATGGAGTAGAATATGGTGGGAGGCTCTCAATTAGAGTGTGCTATGGCTTTGAGATGCAATCTCAAAAACAAAAGAATGATCTCTGTTCGTTTCCAAGGCAAACCATTCACTATCAGAGTAATCCAAGTCTATGCCCCAACCAGTAAGGTTGACGGGAGAAATATCAATAACCTCAGATGTGCAGATGACACCACCCTTAGGGCAGAAAATGAAGAAGAACTAAAGAGCCTCTTGATGAAAGTGAAAGAGGAGAGTGAAAAAATTGGCTTAAAGCTCAACATTCAGAAAACTAAGATCATGGCATCCAGTCCCATCACTTCATGGCAAATAGATGAGGAAACAGTGGAAACAGTGGCTGACTTTATTTTTCTGGGCTACAAAATCACTGCAGATGGTGATTGCAGCCATGAAATTAAAAGACGCTTGCTCCTTGGAAGGAAAGTTATGACCAACCTAGATAGCATATTCAAAAGCAGAGACATTACCTTGCCAACAAAGGTCCATCTAGTCAAGGCTATGATTTTTCCAGTAATCATGTATCAATGTGAGAGTTGGACCAAAAAGAAAGCTGAGCGCAGAAGAATTGATGCTTTTGAACTGTGGTGTTAGAGAAGACTCTTGAGAGTCCCTTGGACTGCAAGGAGATCCAATCAGTCCATCCTAAAGGAGATCAATCCTGGGTATTCATTGGAGGGACTGATGTTGAAGCTGAAACTCCAATACTTTGGCCACCTCATGCAAACAGTTGACTCATTTGAAAAGACCCTGATGCTGGAAAAGATTGAGGTCAGGAGAAGGGGATGACAGAGGATGAGATGGTTGGATGGCATCACCGACACAATGGACAAGGGTTTGGGTGGACTCGTGAGTTGGTGATGGACAGGGAGGCCTGGCGTGCTGCAGTTCATGGGGTCGCGAAGAGTCGGACATGACTGAGCGACTGAACTGAACTGAACTGAATGGGGAACTACTGTGTGATGTACTTAGAGTTGTGCATTAGGAAGATGGCTCTATAGCAGAAGACAAAATTGGAGCAGAGAAAGACAACTCAGCTGAAAGACAATGAAAAAGACCATGGGAATGGGACAAAAGAGACTAGTTCAAGAGATTAGAGAAGTCAAACCAATACCATTCTATTTTAGACATGTTTGAGGTATTGTACAACCTAAAATGCAGATCTAGACACAGGAAAAATATCAGAACTCATGATATAGTGTGTGTGTGTGTGTGTGTGTGTGTGTGTGTGTGTATGATATATAAGTTTAAGTTGACATAAGAGTTGATGATTTCACTAAAGGAGTAACAATGAGCATTATCCCTTGCATGTAAGAGATGAAAAGAAGAAGGGGCATTTAAGAAGATGGGGGCTTTGTCAGAGTAGTTTCCTCTTTGTCAGAGGAAAATCAGTGGACCAGCATCATTAAATCAAGAGCACTTTTCTTTCTTTAAAACATTTATGTGTCATTAGAAGATTCTTTTTTAGATTGTACTTTAGATTTCCTAAATGGCTCAGATGGTAAAGAATCTGCCTGCAATGCAGGAGACCTGGGTTCAATCCCTGGGTCAGGAAGATACCCTGGAGAAGCCATTCGCTCCAGTATTCTTGCCTGAGAAATCCCACGGACAGAGGAGCCAAGCGGGCTACAGTCCATGGTGTCGCAAAGAATCAGACGTGACTAAGTGACTAACAATTTCACTTAGATTTTCTTTAATTTCAGAAAGGACTTTTTTAACATATTTATCCCTATCCTGGTAATAGCATAATTAAAATTAAATTAAAATAACAGAATAACAATTAAAGATCAGAAATCTTAAAACATTCCTTATCTATAGAGAAAAAAATGAGTACATATTTTATCAGCAACCTAAGTAAACTAGTGAATTTTGCATCCATCCATTCAAGAAGTAGTTTCTAACCATTGAAGACACTTAATTTGGAATTGTTTCTGAGTAAGAAATAGGACTAGAGACTATTAGTGGGAGAAATAAAAATTATGCCCCTCATTCTTTGGCAAACAGATGTTTGCAGTTTATTAGCAAGAAAAGTAAGTAAATAACTTAAAGTCATTATAATTTAGATATGATGGTGCACAGACTTCCTTAATGTGGGTTCTTAAGCCACAGTAGTGACAAATAACCAGACTGGAATTTCTTCTTTGTTCTCTTTTCCTTTGTTGTAATCACTGTTAACTATTCATTTCTTGAAATTATCTCACTCATTAATTCAATATTGATTCAATAAATATTTACCAAGAGCCTATGATGTTCCAAGCATCTGTCTAGGTCTGGACAATCCATCACAGAACAAAGCAGACAAAAATTTCTGACTTCTTGTGATATACTAATAGATATTTATACTAATGAAATTTAAAATTTTAATATTTTTGGTTAAATATCTATTGCACTATATCATTGTACAGTATTCACATATAATTTGCTGTTACACATTTATATACCTGTGTCCCAAATGGTTGTTCTTTTTTTTTTTTTTTTAAAAACTTGGGAGTTAGGCTTTTTATTTCTCTCAGGAAACTTTTTCTCAGGACAAGAGATGCTCTTAATTTAGAAACACTCAAAGTAAAAATCATGCTCCTGACTAAAAATTTCTTGTATGTTCTTTTAGTTGTTTTTCAGACAAAAACCAACCAAAAAGTGATTGGGAAACAATGAAAACACCACTACAATATATGTTTCTGAAATATAAGTATACATTTTAATTTAAGAATATATTTTAAAATCAGTACATGTATACGCATGACTAACAGACCAAATCCACACCTGTAAGCTTCCAAGAACCATTTACTGTGCTGACAGTAGTAGGGTACAGGCAGAGGGAGAATAAATAATAGTGCTTCGGGGAGCGCAGTAGTGATCGATAGGGTAGGTGAAGAAGGAGCCTCATCGTGGACGCTACGGCAGGAATAACTCCCCAGGACTGACGTGCAAAGTTCCAGGTCTCCACGACAGGAACAGGAACAGCCCAACCCACCAAACAGCCTCCCTACTTGGCTACGAAGTGCAGAGAGTGGAGGGACTCAGGCACAGGGGTGCAGGGATGGGGGAACTGGACCCAGAAGTTCAGACAAGCATGTGTGTTCACACACCACCCCCGACCCACAGCATCACCCCACATGACAAAACTACACGACTGAACAAAGGCGCTCCCAGCCTCCCTGTCACCTCTTTGGCAGTGAGTCAGGCCATCCCAACTTCTGACACACAGACATCTTCATCAGGAGGAAGGCTGTCCTGTGTGGTGGGGACAGGCCTTTAGGTGAGAGCAAAGCTATTGAAGCTGTGTCCCAAATGGTTGTTCTTTTTGACAGTATGTTTATGTGCTCAAGGGAACTGAATGAACTGGTTGTTGTTGCTATTTTCCAGCAAAGGACAACAGAAAATCTGCTTGTCTCTTCCTTATTTCCTACTTCAAAATCATTGCCATGTTTTAAATAATAGTCTTTTGTTTTTTGAGAAGGTAAAAACATCATAAGAGTTGTTCATATATTGATCATATTAACAGAAATGTAAAGAAGAAATCTAACAAATAGGTAAGGAATAATAGAATTAGAAAATCTTCATTTTGCAAGATTTTAATGTAAAAACTGATCTTGCTAGCAGTCATCAATGGTTCCTAAAACTATTAGGTAAATAGTTGATGGCCATTCCATAATGGATGAAGCTGAACCTCTTAATCAATCTTAATATCACTAAAAGTAGGAAAATCAGATATCACGTGTTTCCTAATGTAAAACAGTAAGAAGCACATAGAACCACTTATGTTTTACAAATTAAATAAAATGAAATTTGAATCCCTGAATCTAATCAAGATTATAGATACAACCACTATACAGAGAAAATAAGTCTGAATAAATATGCTAAATTGATCCACAAAATTGTCAGTCAAATGTGTAATGGGTGAAATCCTATAAAACAAATGACCTGGTTTAAAAGAAATGACCTTGAGAGGAAGATAAAGAGAAATAGTGGAAAGAGGGGAAGTGTTTTGGATTAAAAAAGATTTAAGTCATAAAACGTTCAATTGTGATGTGTGAGACTTGTTTGGATTCAAATTCAAGTAAATAAACTATAACAAGATAGTTTTAGACAACCGGCAAGGTTTAAACATGCATACATTGGCTGATATAAAATAATTACTGCTAATTTTGTTAGATATGAGAATATACTGTGATTATATTTTAAATTCTTCTCTGTTAGACATATTATGGAAGAAATTATACATATCTAGAATTTTATTTAAAATACATTCGCAGTAAAATAAAAGAACAATTATAAGATGAGAAATAAGATGAAAGGTGTTCAAAAGTTCAGTATTTGTGATTCATGGGGCTTCATTCTTATACTTCACTTTTAAAACTTTTTTTATAAAATATAATTTTAATTTTTAAAATTTTTTCTCATATTGATGTTATGAAGCCCACATTGGTGTGATACTTGGGTGCAGGGACATCATGTCAAATAGGACGTTAGAAAGCATTTGCTTTTCATTCTCATGACTGGCAGCTAAAGAGAAGGGAAGCAAAAAGACTTCGGAATGCTGAAGGATATAATAAGCTGGATTCAAAAGAAATTGGAGAGATGGAATATCCTAATTCACATCCATATTAAGTGATATTCAAAGATTTCTGAAAAAACTCCCTATCTCTCCTTGATTATCAGTTTTATACTTACTTAACTACTTTGCCTGAAACTGACAGTTTGGTGATGTCTGGTCACTAAATCATCTTCACAGTGCCAGAACACTATCAGTCAAATGAGGTGACCTTTCCCAGAACAAAATCTTCCTGCGTGTGTCTTAGCAAATGTTGACAAAAGTGTACGAGAACAAGAGTGATAATAAGATTTATCATACTGAGGCACTGGGTAATAGGAATTCTTCTATAAATTAACAACCATAGTTGACATTATTTGTGCCTTTGTGAAAATGCCAACACAGCCTAACATCTGTACTGTCAGACAAAAAGGACACAACTCATTCGATATAGTTAGAGCTCCCCTTATTCCTGAAAAGGTCACTTGCTCTTTAACCTGCTCTGCATAATTAGCAACCAGCAGATAACATCACTAGAAATCAAGGCCTCCTGTTCAGATTGTACTGACAAGGAAAACGCTATTTGTCCTATCTCTAAATAAATTGTTTCATGGTGTGAAAGCCTCAAATGTTTAACACTACTATGCAATAACTAATATTATCGCTACTCCTTACATACATACATAAATCAAGAACCTTTACAATCTAACACCTGAATGCTATTTTTCTCTTTCAGAAAGGGTTCACTTTCACTTGAAAATATTTCATAGTTCTAAATAATCCCCATGAATGTCTTTTTGTAAACACTGTTTTATACCCTTCAGCAAAACAACGCTATGTGAATCTGATGGCTCTGAAATTTTGATCTTGCAATAACAGATAAAACACTTTTTGTCTAATTTCTAATAAGTTGGATTATCTTTATATTATGCAAAGGTATACATATCCTTCTCAAAATAAAAAGGAAGAAAATTTTATTCTTCCTTCTATCCAATCTGTGAACTTTAGTTTGTCCTCCTGCAAACAAAAATGTGATGGTAGCTCTGCAGACAAAAACAAAATTTGAAACCATGTCTTTAGCAAATCTTGATCATCTTCTATGTTCAAGCTTTAGGCTAAGCAATATCGAAGATCTCTCAGACTCAGATATCTCCCTTAGTTCATAATTTAGGCAAAGAGCCCAGACCAACATTTTAAGTGTTACAACTTTGATGCAAGGTAGAAAGTAATTTGTTTTGTTTTTTTTTACAAACCTGTAGAGTTAAAAAACAAGTTATCACACTGATCAATGAAACAGAATATTTGGTCCAGAAATAGAGCCACACATTATATGGTCAACTGACTTTCAATCGCATTGTAAAGACATTTCAATGAAGAAAGGCTAGTCTCTCCAACCAAAGCAACCTCTGCTTGACTACTGCACAAATTCAAAACGGATCATGGACCAGACTGTAAAATAAAACTTCTAGCAGAAAAAAAAGGAGACAATATTTACGGCCTTGGATTCAGCAAAAATTTCTTAAAAGTTCAGTCCATTAAAATATGAATAAATTGAACTTCATGAAAATTTAACAACTTCTGCTCTTTGAAAGAAACTATTGAGGAAAGGAAAATACAAGTCACAGACTTGGAAAAATATTTGTAAAACCTATATGTAATAAAGGACATGTATCTAGGATATTTAAGGTACTCTCAAAACTCAATATAAGGAAATAAACCACTTAATAAAAATAGATGTATACAGAAAGGTTTGAATAAGCATAAGACCAAAGAAGATATATGGATGACAAATAGGCACATAAATATATTTAGCATCATTAGTCATTAAGGAAATGCAAATTAAAACCACAATGAGATACTAAGACATAGCATCAGAAAGATGTACAGCAACTGGATTTCTCAAATACTGCTAGTAAGAATGCAAAACAAGTTGAAAAAATACTCTGACAGTCTTTTGTAAAGTTAAAAGGTACAGTTACCATTACAACCCATAAATTCTAACCTTTGATATTTACTTCAGAGAAATAAAAAACTTACACAAAAATATGTATCCTGTATGCAAGTGTTTATAGTGGCTATATTCATCTAAAAAGTAGAAACTATTCAAATGCCTTTTGACTGGTGAAGGTATTAAGGAAATACACATTCACACAATGAAATAATAAGCAAGCAAGAGGAATAAATAAGTGATTTACAATATAATATGAATGACTATCAAATGTTTTGTGCTAACTGTATGAAGCCAGGCTCAGGAAACTACATACTGTATGATTCGACTTGAATGACATTCAGAATATGCAGAACTATAGGGATGGGAAACTGATGAGCCAGAGTCTGAGGGTAGAGAGGAGGCATTCCCCATAAAGGGGTCTAAGGGAAATCCTGAAGGATGAAACTTCTATGTCTTGATTGTAGTGGCTCTATGACTACATGCATTTGTCAAAAGTCATAGAACTAACACTGAAAAGGGGGGCTGTGAGTTCAGAGGAAGGAGAACATCTCACTGATAAAGAGAAATTAGGCAATAAAAGTAATGACACTTCATGGTTGGAAATATCCTAAGGAAGAAAACTGCAGACTATACACAGAAATCAACATGAAAAGCAGTTGTAAGGAACTAACTGGGGAACACTGCCTAGGGAAAAACTAGAAAGCTTTGAGTAATATGCCAAAAAAGTGAATGTCTGTGAGACCATCATAAACATAGGAGAATTTTAGAATGGAAATAACATATTTGTACTCAAGACAAGGGAAACATGTATAGTTTCTCAAAATGTCTTGTGCCTGAGAGATTGTATTTCTAATTCAGTAAATAGAATTAATGGCCCAGAAACATGCATTTTTAACAGAAGGCCCAACACCAAGCCCAGGTATTTCTGATGCAGTGTTTTCTTGAAACTTGGAAGAAAATTATTGGGATATTATGTCAACCAGTAAAGTGGTTTTATCCATTGTTTGATAAAAGTGCTAAGAGCTCTCTACTCTACGTGTCTGTACAGGGGAGAGGTTCAGAATGCCATCTGCAGCTTCATCCCTTGAATGTTACCGGCTCTAGGAGCAAATGGAGCCACTGGGCACTTGTATGTTGCGAATTACAAATATATAGATTACATCTATTTTTTGAGGCATCAGTTGTGAAAGTAAGAATGCTGAATCAGGAGTCGCCAGACCTCTGTCAGTATCTTAATATTTACTGTGTGGCTCTAAGGCAGCTACTAAACTTCTCAAGTTTTCAACAACGTGCATGTAAATTAAAATGCCTACTCTCTCTGCCTCAGGGTGACTTAAAGGTTCATAAGAAATCTTGTTTGTGAAAGCTTCTTGAAATAATCTACCAAGTGCTATACAAATGTGAGACATTGTAATCCCTTTGGGTTAAATCATTAAATCTCCAGACAACTCTATTTAAATGCAAATATGTTGTATAAAAAGGTATGACATTAGCACATATATTAGAATTTCAGCTATGCATTAGGCCACATGGTATTTTCACAAACATCTGACACTGAAGAAATGGGTAGTAAGACCATTACATTTTGATGGGAGTGGTGAAGAAACTGTAGACAAGGCAAAACTCTACCTCTACTCTCTTAGGGTCTGCAGCTGGACCCAAGGATGAAATTGATATAAGACAGGCTAACAGGAGGAAAACAGATTTCAGTTAACACAAGTTTTACATAATATGGAAGCCTACATAAGGAAATAAAGCTCTAAAGAAGGGGCAAAACCTAAAGGCTTTGATACTAGGTTGAACAAAGACAAGCAATTGAGGAAAAGTAGCTAAAATATTGGGAGAGGCTAAAGGAATTTAAGAATTATTTTAAAAATGTGTTTTTGTACAGAATTCTCTTCAGCCTCAAGTCATCTTCTCTGGTGATAAGAATGTTTCTTTCCTTCAGGTATAGGAAGGATGTTTTCACACAGGAGTCTTATCTCTTGCTTTTAGAACAAAAAAGGAGGTCAGAACATTCTTTGTATACCTGGTGTTTTTCAAATGCCTTTAGCTCAAAATAATTTTTATGCCAAAGTGGCATATTTGGGGATGGCATATACTGGTATCCTTTAGAAGCACTGGATCTTCCATGGTGGCTCAGATGGTAAACAATCTGCCTGCAATGCAGGAAACCCAGGTTGGATCCCTGGGTGGGAAAGATCTCCTGGAGAAGGGAATGACTACTCACTCCAGTATTCTTGCCTATAGAATTCCACAGGCAGAGGAGCCTGGCAGGCTACAGTCTATGGGATCACAAAGAGTAGGACATGACTGAGTGATTAACACTTTCAGAAGAATAAAGAAAGGAAGAGGAAGAGAGTTGGGAAAAATTCAGTGTGTGGATCTGAAGAATAGGCCTAGGAAACTTACACTGCTTGAGGTCCAAAAACAGACATGAAAGGATTCGAAAGCCAACAGGCTTATTTTAAGCTATTCCTCAGGCCTGGTACTGATCCTCAAAAAGAAAATACGTTTCAAAAAACATAACTTTTTATTTTTCCTAGAAGCAAACAAGGAAGGGAATAATATATATAGCTCAGCAATATGTTACATACGATCTCTTTGTTGATATATATGTGTATATATAGGTACTGTGCTGTGCTAAGTTGCTTCAGTCGTGTCCAACTCCTTGTAGCCTGCCAGGCTCCTCTGTCCATGGGATTCTCCAGGCAAGAACACTGGAGTGGGTTGCCATTTCCTTCTCCAGGGGATCTTCTCAACCCAGGGATTGAACCCACGTCTCTTATGTCTCCTGCATTGGCAGACAGGTTCTTTACCGCTAGTATCACCTGGGAACTTATGTATATATAGGTACACATGTTTGGCCCAAGGATGCTCTGTGGATGTACCAAACTGTGTGGAACACAAAGCAGTATCCCTATTGGGCTGATGAAACCATTATACGTATGAAGGCCCCACTACTCTACCCTGTCCAGGGTTTTAAATTTAGATGCCCAGTATATTGAGGGGAGAATTGGGACCTGATGTTTTTCAGTTTCCACTTTAGACCCTCTCAATAAAGTGAACTGGGCTATGGTATTGACAGAAAGAACCTGTAGGCACCAGCTTTCACAGATACTCAAAGGCCTTAGGCCTCCAGAGAACAGGGAAAGGACAAAAGTCAAACCAGGCCCGGTAGCTTATTTGCACGTACTCAATGTCATCCTTTCCCTTCCTGTAACTCAAGTTGAAGGCTTTTATGTGACATTAGTAAAATCAGAGTTCTGATTATAAATAGGGAGGGCAATGACACAATCTAAGAAAGAAGGCTATTCTGATGAAGATGCATTTGAATCACTTAGATGGCTTGGTAGTTGCTTGAGTGAAAGGCAGCCAAGTGTGTTGACCCTTGGGGTTTACGTGTGCATCTCAGTTGCAAAGACAGTTTCACCTTTGGAATTAGCCTTGAAAACTGCTGCAGGCTCTAAAATCTCCCATGCAGAATAACTTGCCCAAACAGAGCCAGATTTGGCTGGGGTGCATTAGAACTTCCCCTGAGCATTCCACCTGCCATCTATAAAGGCTGATAAACGAACAGGATCTATGAAAGGGATACAAGAAAATCATAGAAAAAAATTCTTCTTTCAAGAATAACTACCTATCTGGACTCGTATTCAATCACTGTTTTGCAAATGAAAAATGAGTTCCAAATGTAGAATTAATTTTGCACAAAACCTCTGTGTACTTGTCTTCATACTCATATCTGACATTTGGCAGTGAGACACAAGTTCAACTCCTTAGAATTCACTTTTTTCTTTTAAATATTAATTAACAAAAGATTTCTGAAAAGCAGAGCATTCCCATGACAGCAAATGCATAATGTACAAGTAGATACAGAGAGGCAAAATAGTCTTCTCTTTCATCTTTGCCCCAGCCACTTGTTCCTTTTCTAGAAACTACCACCATCGTCAATTTCAGAAATAGTCTACATATACAAACAGGTGTGTGTGTGTGTATTTCTTTTCTTCTTTTCTCTTTACCCAAATAGTTATATATTACAGCAAAGAAGTAAGATCCAAAGAGTATCTTTCTCTCTCTCTCTCTCTCTCTCTCTCTCTCTATATATATATATATATATAGTTATATATAATTATATATAAATTTCCCTTATTTTTAATGGTGGCATCATGTTTCTTTGTGTGGATACAGCATAATTGATTTAACTGAATTCCATCCTTCACCACTTAACTTACGATCCTCATATTATAACACTGAATATTAGTGACAGTATCATTTCACACAAGTGTGAGACTACACTAGATAAATGCCTAGAAATTCCAGGGAAAAAGAACATGTTTTCAATTTTGTTATATGTTACAGAATTGCTGTACCTAAAGATTTGTATCAGCTCACAAACCAATAATGCCTAAGATTTTCTATTTCCTTATGTTACTGAAAATTTTGATCTTTGATGATTAGATAAATGAACATTGGAATTTTATGTGGTTTTAATTTGCCTTCTTCCCAAAATAAGTGAGATCAAATGTCTTTTTATATACTTAAAACCCCTTTTATTTCATTTCTGTGAACTGTTTCTGTCCTTGTGTTGTGTCTTTAGTCTGGTTGATTCATAGGAACTTCTTGCCTATTAACTGCTAAATGTGATATAAGTATTTTTTCCAAGATTTTGTCTTTTGTTCTTTTGTTTTTTTAATTGTCATTGTTGCTGTCTTTTGAT
Source organism: Bos mutus (assembly GCF_027580195.1). Lineage (NCBI taxonomy): Eukaryota > Metazoa > Chordata > Mammalia > Artiodactyla > Bovidae > Bos > Bos mutus. Next base: position 17,580,499 of record NC_091623.1, read on the forward strand.
GTTGTCTTTTGCCAAATAGATTTCTTCTTAAATTTTATTTTATTGCCATATTAAATTTTTATGAGTTTTATTTTTTGTGTTATATTTGAAAATACTTCTCAATGCCAAATTTATTTTTTAAATTATCTCATATTCTCCTTACTGCTTTTATTGTTTTATGTTCTTTACTTATAAGATTCTTCTGAAATCTATTTTTTCATATAAGAAATTAAGGAGGTATCTACAAAAACTTTTCTTTTAGAAGTTATATTGTGGTCCTAACACTATTTGTTGAATAATCTATTTTTCTACGGTATGAAAAGTCTCTTGTATCATGATCATATTCTCTCATACATTTGGCTTTATTGCTGGACCAAATATAATCTGTTCTATTAATTCATCTGTTTTTTTGTCCAGTAGCATTCTAATTCTTTTAACTTTATATATATATAATAAATATAATATATAATAAGCATTTTAAACATATAATAAGCATAATGATTATATAATAAGCATTAGTATTTGATACATCAAATTTTCCTCTTTTCTCTCTCTGTTTCTATTCTCTCTTTCATGTGCACTCATTCCTTTTTCAAAGTATCCTTTTTATTCTTGCATATTTTGATTCCCAAATGAATTTTAGAACCAGTTTCTCATATACCCAAACATTCTATTGGAATTTTATTGGTACAGTATTAAATTCTAGATAATAATTCATTTTTTCTGGATTTTTAACAACTCAAAGAATAGTCTGGAGTATTAAGATATGTACCTACCACAATGCACACATGAGAAAGATTCACACAGGCATATATGGAATTCTCCCTCCTCTCTTTCCTAATTTCCTGTTTGGAAACTGAGTTCTTGTGTCCTGGTTCTGGAGAAATGTAGAGAGAAATACATTTTCTCTGTGAGGTATAAAGAATCTGCCTGCGATGCAGGAGACCCTGGTTCAATCCCTGGGTTGGGAAGTTTCCCTGGAGAAGGAAACGGCAACCCACTCCAGTATTCTTGCCTGGAGAATGCCATGGACAGAGGAGATTGGCAGCTTGCAGTCCATAGGGTTGCAAAGACTCAGGCAGGAGTGAGCAATTTTCAATTTCACTTTCATGAGCTGTGAAGAGAAACACATGTCCTTTGAAAGGCTGCGTGGTACTGCCAATATAAGAACCACTGGGAGAACTTTCACTAATCAGCTATCTTTTGAAAAGACTCAGCCTTACTCCTGCATATACAAGGCAGAACATTTGTATATATTGAGACGTGTCTATTCAGGTTCTTTGTCTATTAATCAAATTAATTATTTTCTTGCTACTGAATTATTTGAGTTTCTTACATATTTTAGATATGTTGACAAAGGTCTGTATAGTCAAAGCTATGGTTTTCCTAGTAGTCATGTACAGATGTGAGAGATGGGCCATAAAGAAGGCTGAGCACTGAAGAACTGGTTTTTTTGAACTGTGGTGCTGGAGAAAACTCTTGAGAGGCCCTTGGACAGCAAGGAGATCAAACAAGTCAATCCTAAAGGAAATCAACCTTGAATATTCACTGGAAGGACTGCTACTAAAGCTGAGGCTCTAATACTTTGGCCACCTGATATGAAGAGCCAGCTCATTGGAAAAGACCCTGATGCTGGGAAAGATTGAAGGCAGGAGGAGACGGTGGCGATAGAGGATGAGGTGGTTAAATCTCATCACCAACTCAATGGACATGAGTTCGAACAAACTCCAGGACATAGTGAAGGACAAGAGGCCTGGTGTGCTGCAGTCCATGGGATCGCAAAGAGTCAGACACGACTTAGCAAATAGCCAACAACAGATAAATGTTTGTGAGTATTTTCTTCCACCCCATAGGCTATCTCCTAACTCTGTTAATTGCTTTGTTTGCTGTGCAGGACATTCTTACCTTGATATAATCCCATTTCTCCATTTTTGCTTTTATTTCCTGTGTTTTGGAGTATATATCCAAAAATTCATTACCCAGATGAATTTCAAGAAACTTTTACCTTGTGTTTCCTTATGGTAAAACTAGTTTTAAATTTTCACGTCTTTCATTTCAATCTTCATCCATTTTGATTTGACTATTATATATGATATGAGATAGTTGGTCCAATTTTATTTTTCTGCATGTGGATATCCAGTTTTCTCAATACCATTTGTTAAAGAGGACTATCCTTTCCCCACTGTATGTTCTTGACATCTTTGTCAAAGATCAATTGACCATGAATGTTTGGATTTATTTCTAGGTTCTCTATTCTGTTCCATGGATCTGTGTGTCTATTTTTATTTTACTTTATTCCTGAAGCTATTGTAAATGGAATCATTTCCTTAATTTGTTTTTCAGATAGTTCATTGTTGGTGTAGAGAAATATTGTTGATTTCTGAATGTTGTATCCTGCAAATTTACAAAATTCATTTATTAGTTCTAACACGTATTTTTGGTGGAGTCTATAGGGTTTTCAATGTATAAGACCATGACATCTGCAAACAGATAATTTTACTTCATCTTTTCTGATTTAGATGCCTTTTATTTCTTTTTCCTCTTATACCTTTGGCTAGGAATTCCAGGGGTATTTTCAGTAGAAGTAGGAATGGTCAGCATCCTTTCCTCATCTTGGGTAGCTTTCGGCTTTCTATCATTGAGTATCATATTAGCTGTGAGCATGTCATATATGGTCTTTCTTATGTCCAGGTATGGTTTTTCTCTACCCACATTGTTGAGAGTGTTTATAATGAGAGGATGTTGAATTTTTTCAGATGCTTATTTTTGTACTTATTGAGATGACCATCTGATTTTTATCTCTCCTTCTGTTAATGTGGTGTATCATACTGATTGACTTGTGAATGTTAAACCATCCTTTCATCCCAAAGATAAATACCACTTGATTATGGTATATGGTCCTCCCAGTGTATTGTTGAACTCAATTTGCTAATTTTTTTGTTGGAGGTTTTGTACCTAATTTCATCAAGAATATTAGTCTGAAGTTTTCTTGTATGGTCTTTTTCTCACTTTGATATAAGGTAATGCTGGCCTTTTGAAGTGTTTATTCATCTTCAATTTTTTGAAAGAGTTTGAGAGGGATTGGTGTTAATTCTTCTTCAAATATTTGGTAGAATTCACCCATGGAACCATCAACTCCTGGGCTTTTCTTTGTTGGGAGTCTTTTGATTGATGATTTAATCTCCTTATTATGTTTCTTCATGATTCAGACATAAATGGCACATGAAAAAAGAAGGTCAATGTTATTAATCAACAGGAAAATGTAAATCAAAACCACAGTGAGATCTTACACCTGTTGGAAAAGTCATTATTAAAAAGATAAAAGATAATTATTGATAAGAATATGAACAAAATGAAGCATTTGTACACTGTTGGTGGGAATATAAAATGGTGAAAGTGCTATGGAAAACTGTATGCAGAGTCCTCAAAAACAAAAAAATAGAGCTACCATATTACCCACCAATCCCACTATCCCACTTCTGGGTATATATACAAAGGAAATGATATTAGTGTCTCAAAGAGATAACCATACTCCCATGCTCATTGCTGCATTATTCACATTAGCCAAGATACAGAATCAACCTAAGCGTCCATTGGAGATAATGAAAATGTGATGTAGACACAGACATAGATATAGGTGAGCATTTCAGCTTTAAGAAGGAAGGAGATCCTGTTATTTGCAACATCACAGATGGGCCTGCAGGAGCAGTATGCCAAGTGAAATAAGCCAGACAGAGCAAGACAAATGCTATATGATCTCACTTCTGTGTAGGATCTAGAAAAGTCAAATACCCGTTGCAGAGAATAAAATGGTAGTTGCTAAGAGCTAATAGGGATGTGGTGAGGTGAGCAGCAGGGATGTGAAGATGCTGGTCAAAGGGCACAAGGTTTCATTTATGCAGGATGAATAAGTTCTGGAGATCTAATATACAGCACTGTGATTATAGTTAATAACATTGTATTATATATTTAAAATTTTATAAGAGAGTAAGTGTTTAATGTTTTCAGTAAACATAAAAATTAGCTATGTGAGGTGATTAATCTGTCAACTAACTTTACAAATGAAAAAAAAATAAATATGCAATTTCTTTGGAAAACATTCTAGGAAAGTTTTAAATGATGCTTTAAAATTATTTTCTTCAAGGTTATGACTTATTCTATAATTTTCTGTATTTTCTTAAAGCTCTATGACGAACATATGTTAGCCTTATAATTACTACACTGCAAAAAATATTACCTACATCAAAAAAATCCCTGTTGTTATTGATTTCTTTGCACACACTTCCATCAATTAAAAAGCATTAATGGGAAAAAAATATCCCAGAAGAAAAAGAAAGAAAGAAAACAGGCCAGAGCAGGGATGAGGCTAAGGAAGGAGATGAAGAAGGTGGGAAAGGTTTATGTGTGGGTCTGAAAGTTCAGGAGGACATTGGACCCGCATCTCAATCCTCAAAGAGCTTCAAATTTATGTTTTTTATGTTATCTCTAAATGCAGTTTTCATACAGACATTACATATTTAAATTAAAATATTATTTTGATATATAAAAATATTTAAAATATGCCACAGTTTTTCATGCAATTTTTATATTTCTTGGCCTCTTCCTCCTCTTTCTTTCTCTTCTCCTTTTCTCCCTTTCTCTTTTTTCTCGAAATATGGATGTGCACAGAGCCTGTTCTGAACCTTAACAGACTCCATCTATATTTGTACTATAACACACTACTGCACTTGAGTGATTTTTTTCACATTTTGTATTTGGTGAAAGAAAAATAAAATCAGAATGCTGAAGAAACATCTCATTTTTCTTAAGGTCTTTTCCAAAAGCCCTGCAAAACAAACTATTACAGAATAGGACTAGAAGTGGAAAAAATTAAATAAATAGAAACTAACAACAAGGAACCACAAATAGTAATGGATGATGTGGAGTTTAAATTGAGTAGGAGAAAATGGCTGATTTTGTATGTTTTTGTTAAATCGAAAAAAAAGGAAGGTTGAAATATAACAAGAACATTTTGATATGCCACTACACGTCTTACCCATTTAAAATATAAATTTGTGCTTATTTAATATGATATGTCTTTGCTTTTCATATGGTCAGATATTGAAAAGAAAAGCTGGGTCTGAAATTGCTAGAAGAAAATGATAGCAGCTGTAGTGGGAGAAAGGCCTAAATTTCTGAATAAAAAGAAAGTTCCCACTATACTATAGCATTTGACTAGGGCAACATAGCTTTCTTCAGGGTTTTTGAACTGATCTTTTCAAAACAGTTTCTTCAGTTTTAGTTTAGAATTAGCAAGTCTCCAACTATCCATATCTCTTTCTGTGTGATGAAATATGTCAGAAAGCCAAATTGTTTACTTTAGATTTAAAAAAATGGCTATTAAAATTTTCTTCTGTCATTGATATACTCTAGAGAAAAATCTCATTGGCTTAGAATCAAATTAATTTAATTTGCCTTCTCTTACTTAGATAATTCAGGGTATGTAAGAATAATAAGAAATTGCTTGTAGGGCTTAAGAAAAGGAGGATGATACATGATTCTTCAAACTGATTATTTTTACCCCCTTTGTATGAGTGCATGCATGCTCAGTCATTTTTTTAATATAAATTTATTTATTTTAATTGGAGGCTAATTACTTTACAATATTGTATTGGTTTTGCCATACATCAACATGAATCCAACACTGGTATACACATATTCCCCATCCTGAAACCCCCTCCCACCTCCCTCCCCATACCATCCCTCTGGGTCATCCCAGTGCACCAGCCCCAAGCATCCTATATCCTGCATCAAACCTGGACTGATGATTAGTTTCGTATATGATATTATACATGTTTCAATGCCATTCTCCCAAATCATCCCATCCTCTCCCTCTCCCACAGAGTCCAAAAGATTGTTCTATACATCTGTGTCTCTTTTGCTGTCTCGCATACAGGGTTATTGTTACCATCTTTCTAAATTCCATATATATGTGTTAGTATACTGTATTGGTGTTTTTCTTTCTGGCTTACTTCACTCTGTATAATAGGCTCCAGTTTCATCCACCTCATTAGAACTGATTCAAATGTATTCTTTTTAATGGCTGAGTAATACTCCATTGTGTATATATACCACAGCTTTCTTATCCATTCATCTGCTGATGGGCATCTAGGTTGCTTCCATGTCCTGGCTATTATAAACAGTGCTGCGATGAACATTGGGGTACACATGTCTCTTTCAACTCTGGTTTCCTCGGTGTATATGTCCAGCAGTGGGATTGCTGGGTCATAAGGCAGTTCTATTTCCAGTTTTTTAAGGAATCTCCATACTGTTCTCCATAGTGGCTGTACTAGTTTGCATTCCCACCAACAGTGTAAGAGGGTTCCCTTTTCTCCACACCCTCTCCAGCATTTATTGCTTGTAGACTTTTGGATAGCAGCCATTCTGACTGGTCAGTCATTTTTAACTCTGTAACCCCAAGGACTGTAGCCTTCCAGGCTCCTCTGTCCATGAGATTTTCCTGGTAAGAATACTGGAGTGAGTTGCCATTTCCACCTCCAGGGGATCTTCATGACCTAGGATCAAGCCTGCTTTTCCTGTGTCCCCTGAATTGGCAGGTGATTCTTTACTATTAAGCTAACTGGGAAGCCCATTTTCTTTGAATACATGGAAGCAAAGAGCTTATCAACAGCCGTTTTCAAAAACTGGAGTGAACTGCTTAATAAGATTTTGTGTACTAACCCTTAGCTTTAATTTGTTTTCTTCTCTGGTTTCTTCTTATTCCAGTTTCCTCACTTATTTTATTATATTGTGGCTATCTCCTTGAAGTGAATTCCTTAAAAGATTAATGTTGAAATGTATTGTGATGAGCATTTCTTAATTGTTTAAAAGCAAGGCTATATTATAGAATTAACATACAAACCATATATTAATATCTGACTGGAACCTTGAGAGGGTATATACAATCAAAAGTAAATTTTTTTATACAATAATTATATACTGATCCAAAAGTTTCAGCCATAAAGTAAGATGGAAGGTGGAAAGAAAAAGATACCTTCTCAGTAAGATCCCAAATCCTACTCCCAGGAAGTAATAACTGTTCACAGTTTTTAATTTATCCTTCTAGAATTCATCATGAGAAACACTAGGCTGGATGAAGCACAAGCTGGAATCAAGATTGCTGGGAGAAATATCAATAACCTCAGATATGCAGATGACACCACCCTTATGGCAGAAAGCAAAGAACTAAAGAGCCTCTTGATGAAAGTGAAAGAGGAGAGTGAAAAAGTAGGCTTAAAACTCAACATTCAGAAAACTAAGATCATGGCATCTGGTCCCATCACTTCATGGCAAATAGATAGGGAAACAATGGAAACAGTGACAGCCTATTTTTTTGGGCTACAATATCACTGCAGATGGTGACTGCAGCCATGAAATTAAAAGACGCATGATCCTTGGAGGAAAGTTATAACCAACCTAGACAGCATATTAAAAAGCATAGACATTACTTTACCAAAAAAGGTGCGTCTAGTCAAGGCTATGGTTTTTCCAGTAGTCATGTATGGATGTGAGAGTTGGACTATAAAGGAAACTGAGCACTAAAGAATTGATGCTTTTGAACTGTGGTGTTGGAAAACATTCTTGAGAGTCCCTTGGACTGCGAGGAGATCCAACCAGTCCATCCTAAAGGAGATCAGTCCTGAATATTTATTGGAAGGACTGATGCTGAAGCTGAAACTCCAGTACTTTGGCCACCTGATGCAAAGAGCTGACTCATTTGAAAAAAACCCTGATGCTGGGAAAGATTGAAGGTGGGAGGAGAAGGGGACAACAGAGGATGAGATGGTTGGATGGCATCACCGATTCAATGGACATGAATTTGAGTAAACTCTGGGAGTTGGTGGTGGACAGGGAGCCTAGCGTGCTGCAGTCCATGGGGTCGCAAAGAGTCGGACAAAAATGAGTGACTGAACTGAACTGAGAATTCATCTATGCATTTCAAAATAAATGTATGCATATAAACATTTTATAACATAAGTGGGGTCATTCCATACCTACTGAACTGAAATTTGTTCATATCTGTACTCTGTACCCCTACATCTTCTGAGACAGTTACTTAATCTCTTTTGATAGATACTATATTGGATTTAATGGAGTAGGAAATGGCAACCCACTCCAGTACTCATGCCTGGAAAATCCCATGGATGGAAGAGCTTGGTAGGCTACAGTCCATGGGGTTGCAAAGCGTTGGACATGACTGAGCAACTTCACTTTCACTTTTCACTCTCATGCATTGGAGAAGGAGATGACAAGCCACTCTAGTATTCTTGCCTGGAGAATCCCAGGGACAGAGGAGCCTGGTGGGCTGCTGTCTATGGAGTTGCACAGAGTCGGACACAATTGAAGTGACTTAGCAGCAACAGCAGCAGCATTCATAGATTATAGGGTTTTATTTTTCAAAATATTGCAATAGTGAGTTTCTTTGTATATAATTTGCTCTTCCAATTCTACTTTGAAATTTATAGTGAAATTCTATGTTACATGAAATAAAATAAAAGGAGGCTTTAACCTGGAAAAAGCAAATGGTAAACTTATAAAAAGAGAAAAAGCTCAGTTTTTTTCTCTTTTAGTCTCATATCAACAATTATTTCATACTAGAAAAGGTTAGAATAAAGAAAATAACACTTTAAAAAGGAATGAAATAAAACTTTCTTCTCACTTTTATTGCTTCTGGTTCTATTTAGTGAATCAGTGACATTTTTGGCAAGTGTCAAAAAGTGGATATGAAGTACAGTGTTGAAAGCTTTGGTCAGAATTCAGGATTTTCAGAGTCTTGGTCCTTATTCCTCAGACTATTAAGACTGAAATTGCTTGTTACACTCTAGCTTGATAATAAATTGAGGTCAGTCTTGATTTCAAATTTCTCTATAGACTTAATAAGTATATAAATTTGAAAACCAGAATGTAATCCTTCCAATAATAATTTAGTTAAGCCTTCCTAAGTGATTGGCAGGAATGTATATTACTAATAGTTCTCTCAAGTTAATCCCCAAGAACTCCAGGGGTGCCTGCTCAACCCAAACAAGATGACTTTAAGCCTAAAGGTTTCTGTTGGTATAATGCTGGTGTCTTTCAACTGGAGTCCTTTGAAGGGTTCACAGGCATGCCAATCAGTTGTCTGACCGCCCAGTTTTTCCTAAAACTGATCTACCTGGAATGAACTTCTCAGGTTCTGTTACTTACCAACTCCTTCCCTATCTCCCCTTTCTCATTCCCTGCCTCCAGCTTGTACTTTACTAAAGAAAGATTTTTACCTGTCATCCATGCTAAATGGTACTATAGTGCACTACCCCAAACTATTAAAAAAAAAACAAAAAAACAAAAAACCTGAAGTAGAAAAAAAAAACCTCCAAAGTGAAATACAAGATTTTGGTATTTTTGCTGGCCAAATGATTTCCAATTATTTGAATAAAACTGAAGGTGGCCTAATAGAATTTTCAACTTAGAGTTATTAAAAATAATTCCTGATGAGAGTTCAGAATGTGATAAATACATACATATACAATGGTTTAGTTTTGATAACATGAAAACAAAAAAAAAACAGTAAGAGAAGTGGATAGTAACACTCATCAAAGGGAACAATGTAACATTTCTGACTGTTAAAAGTTTGCATGTGTTATGAACCCTCATGGGTCAAATGAAGGAACAGAATTAGTTGTAAGATTCCATGTTCTGTGTCCTAAAATCACAGAGCTTATTTCCCCCAATCCATAGAGCAGAGACACTTTGACCACATCATCCTTCAAATAATCAGTTGAGTAACTGTTTTAAACATAGAAATAAGGCCAATTAGACATGATTTGACAGTCTATAATAGAAACTGTCATTTACTGAAAGCCTACTGTCAGGTACTGTATTTGATTCTATTATGTTTACATTTAATCACTAAACTGCATATATTACTTTGAACAATTTTTAAAGATGATTTGTTGTATCACCAACTTGTATTTTGCTCCCATGTATTTCTTCCCTTTAACAAGGCTTCAGCCAGGCTTTTCTTGCCTTGCTTCAGGGGTATTAATATTGCAGGTTTAAAGCAGATGTTGCTAAATCACAACCTCCTCTCTCCACGTCTCGTTTCTGAAAGCAGAAATCCATTTAATGGATTAAGCTAGTTCCTTCTAGAGTAGAATAGGAGAGAGACCCCATGTGGTGGGAGGTATGGAGTAAGTAGCATTGGATAGAACTATTGTTGCTGTTTAGTTGCTTAGTCATGTCCAGCTGTTTTGAGACCCCATGGACTATAGCCCTCCAGGTTCCCCTGTCCATGGGATTTTCCAAGCAAGAATACTGGAGTGGGTTGCCTGGGAATCTTCCTGACCCAGGAATCAAACCTGCATCTCCTGCATTGGCAGGCAGATTCTTTACCCCTGAGCCACCAGGGAAGGCCAGATAGAACCATAGTATTAAAGTATTCCTTAAGACTATGATAGAAGGTGTATAACCACAATGGTGGAAATTATGTTCCTGTGTAGTAACCTAAGGCAGGAACAGGACTTCCAAAGGGGTGGCTGCAAGGTGCAAAGTCCATTTTCTAATGGATCACAAAGGATTGGGTAATTTATTTCTTAGCTGTGACCATGATATAATGAAGAGCAGAGGATCTTTCTTTACTTTCAAGGCAGAATGAAAGCTCTTTGGATACTTGTGCAACATTATTTTTTAAGGACTGATTTTATTTATTTTTTGCTAGCACAGCAAGGCATGCAGGATCTTAATTCCCTGACCAGAGATTGAACTCTTGCCCTCTGCAGTGGAAGCATGGCGTCCTGGACGCCATGGACGTCCTGGACGTCACTGGACTGCTAGGGAATTCCCAATACTTGTGCGACCTTAAGGAGATAAATGTTGTCATTCTCAAAACAATCCCACCAAAAACAGAATTAGTATTAAATTACTCACCAGCTTACGCACTGGTGGCTCAGCATTAAATTTCAATTGACTCAGAAAAACAATGTTATGACATCTCCTTGTTAAAACAACAAAAAAAAGATAGCTATATATATATATAGTAATTGTATTATAACGCACCTATTGTTGTTGTTTAGTCACTTTGTTGTGAGCGACTCTTTTGAGACTCCATAGACTGTAGCTCTATGCTCTCAAGACTCTAGGCTCTTCTGTCCATGTGATTTCCCAGGAAAGAATATTGGAATGGGTTGTCATTTCCTTCTCCAGGAGATCTCCCCATCCAGGGACTGAATCCACCTCTCTTGCATTGCAGGCAGGTCTTAAGTTGAGCCATGCTGCTGCTGCTGCTGCTAAGTCGCTTCAGTCGTGTCCGACTCTGTGCGACCCCATAGACGGCAGCCCACCAGACTCCCCCATCCCTGGGATTCTCCAGGCAAGAACACTGGAGTGGGTTGCCATTTCCTTCTCCAATGCATGAAAGTGAAAAGTGAAAGTGAAGTCGCTCAGTCATGTCTGACTCTTAGCACCATGGGGGAAGCCCATAACCCACCTAACAGATAGCTATTAAAATTTCCATTGTACACAATAAGATGACTACGGTAGCCACTGGTACTTTGGAGTAGATTTTCTGGTCTTCCTCCTGGATACCAGGCAAGTTCACATTTCCTCTTCACTCTTTGAAGGCAGGTGTAGCCATGTGACTTGTTAGGGCAATGGCAGGAACCGGGAGGCTATCCACCCCAGGTGGTAGCTGTTAAAAATGGATTTGCCAGTCCAACACAGGTTTCTCTCTTTCTCTCTGCCTCTAGGAGCAGTGTTTCAAATGGTGGCTTGAGTTCTGGAGTGAGGATGCCATGGAGCAGCGTCCACAGCCCACCACAAGGATGCGACCTGTGAGCAAAAAAGTAAGTGATTTTGCAAAAACCACTACAATATTTCAAAATAATTAGCCTCCAATTTAAATAAATAAATACTTTTTTAAGTGATTATGATTTAATGCTGAGCTTCAGAAACAGTTCTCTGCATTCAAGGGAGCTCTTGACTCATAGACTGCTTAACCATTGTTCAAAATCTTGACTAGAAGCTTACATTGAGTTTTTAATTTTTTGAATCTGTTTCCTCTGCCCCTCACCCACACATCCACTGTAAGAAACAGGGATTGAATTTACCCATTTCTAGACTTCTGGGGCCACCTTCTTTGTGATTTCTTAGAGTTTAACAACAATACTTTCTTGATCACATCTGCAAGTTATTTAAATATCCTGGGATATAATTTATCTGGGCCTGAAGGCTTGAATTAATTTAAAGCTGTAAAGCACTCCCTGATTATCTCTGCACCTATCTTGCGCTTCAATTCCCTCCTAATGATGTTTGTTCTAGATTTGCCAGCTTGAAAATTATTTTCTTTGATGGAAAAAAGCAAAACAGAATACGAATAAATCTATTCTCTCTGCTTTGTTCCTTAACACTATATTTTTTTGTCATAAATTGCAAACTTTTCCCCAGAGGTGTGGATTGTTTTAAGCAAGTGAGTCTTTCTGCAACATAGCCCAGAAAGACTACTTATCAGGGGTCCAGGCCAGTTAATAACCAGTGAAGCTGAAACTAAAAATTTATACATAAGTGTTCAAATTGCCGATGTGAGCTTGATGAAATTAATCAATATTTGGGAAAAGTCAGTGGCGAAGCTGCTGAGATTTTTGGTTCTATGGAACACTCCAGCTGAATGCAGTTTTTTAATCTGGGGCAGCCTAAGGTAGAGCTTCCATGTATTAGCAAATATATAGTTACAAGTTTACTTAACATCTATGAAGCACCTCCTCTGTATTTGGCCCAGGGTCTATGTGGTTGCTATTACCCTAGCAGGGCGCCAATGATCTAAGTTGTGTCCCTGTATTTGTACTAGAATTCAGGGAGAATTGTGGGCTCAGTTTGGGAAAGCTTTATTCCTTAGAACTGATTGATTATCTCGTCAGATTCTTGGACAAGGTTCTCCTTGTTGGATTTTGATTCTATTTGAATCCCTTTCCTTTTCTACTTAATCTATTCAAAAGTCCTTGCTATTTTGCCCTAGAACTTTCAAATGCTCTAGGCCTTTGTAGACTTCCTTCATATTCTCTCAGTCTTTGATATTATTGTGTCTTCTCAGTCTTAAATGTCTGAGCTTTGGGAACTCCCTGTTCAGTCATGAATGTTTTATCTTTGATTTTTGATTAATACATTTGGTCAGGGCTCACATTAAATTCATAGTAACTTAGAATCTCTGATTGTTTTCAGACCAAATGTACAATCCCACCTGTCTCATAACTTTGGGGATGTTCTTAGTGGTTGGCTTTTCTGAGTCTGACCCCTGGGCTTTTATAAACACTAGGATGACATGGTTACTATCTCATAGCCCCTTCTTCCTAGAGATAAAAAGTATGTCCACAGTAACATTTCTTTTCTTTGCTTTCTTACCTTCAATGTCACCTGTTCTCAGTCTTCAGCATGTATCACAGTGTGGTCTGCAGATATCTGAATTGAAATCAGGTGCAGTGGGTGTTTAAAATGCTGACTTTGGAGTGTTCATTCCCAGGGACAGCCACATCATAGCAGAGCATGCTAAAATGAAAGTGTGAAGCCCCTTGTTTAGAAGTCTTTAGAAATTTCAAGATGATAATAACAGAACATTAAACCATGCATGGGCCCCTTGTTTGCCAGCCCATGAAGCCAGCCTCAGAGATTCTTTTTTAGAGAATCTGGTTTGGGGCTAGAAAGCTGGATTTTAAGTAAGCATGCTGGCTTTTTAGATAAATGCTGACCTACAGACTTCTGTTTGAAAGTTCTGTTCTTCAATATTCTAGGTTGCACACTTTCAGAAGGTAAACATTTTACTATTGCATATTGCCTGTCTTCCAAGATGTTTTAGGAAATTACTATTTACATATTATCTGAGTTGTTTATAATACTCTTCCATTGGCATATCATACCTACTCCTCCCCATTTTAACCAAACAAATTCTTCCTTTCAGGTGGTTCAATCTTCATATTATTACCTATATACTTTTTTTTTTTTTGCGTGATGCAGATATATTGATGTGGAAACCTGGTTATAGATATAAAAATCTGTATTCAAACACTCAAAATAGCATAAACTTCTAGATTTTTCTTTTAAAAAAACAAAAGTAAAGCAAACAAGCAGGGAAAATTGTTGTAGTAGAAAACAAATATTGAAATGCTAAACAGGGTTCTACTGGATATAGAAATCCTAGAATTTTTTCTTCTCCATGAGCATAAAATATTCATATACTTTTAAAGAATAAAAATTTTAAGTTTAAAAAATATTCTAGATACATAAAGATACCTTGGCCCAAAATGCAATATATATGCTAATATCACCTATGAAATCATGTTTGCCAATTGATGTTAATGATTTAAATTTTATTAATTCCTAGATACTGTGTGCTGTTATGTAAACATTTAAATTTACCCTTTTTTCATGAATGTCATTACTTGTAGGTACTTTTTCTCCTATTGTTTTATGATACAAAATCCTGTCATTATGTTCACTTTATCTATGCATTTCAACATTTCCATTGAGATTTCAGTTCAATTCCACAGCCATATATATTCATTGAGCACATGCCATATACCATGCTAAACATAGAGGTTATACGGACAAAAACTACAAGGATATAGTCTCTTTCTTTAATGAATCCAGAAGGACATTCAAATTTTCAGATGGACATTTACAAGAGTTTATGCTGAACCCCAAATTTATGTTGAAGTCACAAAGTTGTTAGAGTTCCATAAAAGGATGCCTACCAAACCTAGTTAAACTGGTGAAGATAGGAAAGGCTTTCTGAATTAGGTGTAAACTGAGATGAGACTAGAAGGATGAGGAATTAACAAGGAAAGAAGTAATAAAGGCTATTCTTAGCATAGGCAAGTACCCAGAGACAAAACAAAACCAGTCACACTGTGGGGTTCATAGAAGTTGTTTAGGTGGCTGAAGCCCTGAATACGTGTTTTTGTTTGCTTTAAATAGGCTGAGTGTAGAGGACTGAGGGGTAGATTGAAAGACGCTGAGAACTTGGGGCTAGGATAAAAAAAAGTTCTATATATTTACTAGAGTAAAGAAAGTTCTAGTTAAGTGAATGAGTTTTAACTTTGTCCTAAAGAAATGGGAACGTTGGTAAAGAATTTTAACTGATAGGATCCGATTTTGTATATGGTCTACAAGCCTCATGAATTACCCTATCTTCTCACTTATAAAGAATATATTAGAAGTGAGAATATTTTAGAAGTGTAATTCACAAATGGTGAACACTTTCCAGGTTTCTTTAGAAGATGTCATTCAGTGCATCAACAGTTTAGCTATAACTCGGAAAAATTGCTTGGGGGTGATCCCATCTGGTTTGCTCTCAAAACCCCCAGGTTTCTTACTTCCTTAGCGATCATACACCTTCCCATCTACCGTATCACATTTTCATATGGTTGCTCAATTTTTCACTACTTACACATCTACTCTTACCTGGGGGAGAAAAAAATTAAGCCAAATCTTTCATAAGAGTAGGCTGTTTTTAAGTAGCATGCATGTTTAGTCGTGTCTGACTCTGCGACCCCATGGACTGTAGCCTGCCAAGCTCCTCTACTCATGGGATTTTCCTGGCAAGAATACTAGAGTGGGTCATCATTTCCTCCTCCAATTTTTAAGTAGAAAGAATCCAAATATAAGAGGCAGAGTTGGTTGCTGTTTGTTATGGAGTTTTGACATTTGATCCCTTTGCCTAAACACAGAGAAAAGCTTCTCCTAAGTCCTCCTTATTTCATATAAGATTTAGAAAAAATATATATTGGAAGGTCGTCACTAACTCATATCTAGTTGCTTTACAGCATTACGAAAATCTATGTATGGCCAACAACAGCTAAAGTGGTGATATAACCTATTCAAAGTTAAAGAAGAGATGTTTGAACTATGGGATTCTCACTGCCTATGAGGATGTTATTGCCAATTTTCAGTAATGTGTATTTTCAAGAATTTATAATTATGTTACATTTCTGTGAAATCTATGCTATTATGAATCTAAAAGATTGTAGAGACAATGTTACTTTCTGGATGTTAATGTTTGCAACCATTGGGTTCATGTCAGAAGTTATTTTTAAGAGTTTCCTTTTTTTTTTTTTTTGCACTTCTGATATTTTGAGTTAATTACTAGTACTTCCTGGACCTGCTTTATAAATCTAACTTTGTATTTTAAATTTTACTTTTCACATAAAATAATAGGCTAACTCTTTCCCAGAGGCATGAAGTTTTTCTAACATAAAAATGAGTTCGTCAATAAAACATTCTTTAAATTGTTTCCTTTATCACTTCCACATTTATGGTGATATTGTGGGAGGAACGGTTATTGCCTTGTTCATTTTGATTTATTTGGCCCCACACCTCCTCACCTTGCTAATGAAAAATAAACTGTTCTACATGGATCATTTATGATGTGATTTAATAGGATGCTTTTTGTATTGCCAGTCTGCAGCCTAATATACTAACTTAAAACCACCTAATAGGAAAGAATTTGTTGGTTTTTTTCCATTTTTTCCTGTCTGTCAAATAGGTAACTTTAAGCAAAGATGTATTTATCACCATTATTAGGACCTAGATTCAAAGGACAAATGATGGCTATTGTCAAAATAAGAACTTTTGCTAAGCCATGTTCTCCTACTCTCTAATTTCCTGTGAGTCCTGCTACTTAAATAGAATCTTACTCTTGTTCACTGTGTCAAACTGTCACAGGACAGTTTCAGGGCAGACTGTTTATTCACCAACAAGTCAGATAACTACCTTTATTTCAGCAGAAATGTTTGAATGTGGCTACTTTTCCAATAAAGGAACTGATGTCTAAGAGCACAGCTGAAACTGTGGATTTTCGAGTCACCATAGAATTTGGACATAGACAACTTCAGTTGCTTCACTGGCAGAGAAGGAGATAGAATCACATAAAATACAAATTCAAACCTAATCTCCTCCAAGAAAAGTAAAATGTCATGCTAACAGATTGAGAGGCTCATTTTGTACCATAGTTTATTATCAGTATGGTTGAGGCCAGAAAATGTTTTATCTTAATATAAGGTTTGACTTTATGTTCAATGGAAAAGGATATATCATTGTGTAAATAGCACGACTTCATAGTCCTTAGAAAGCTAGTTTTCATGTAAGTACTTCAGTCTTCATCCTTAGCCAAGAGTTGACTTTAGTCCTATAATGGACAGCTCATTGACATTCTTTTGTTCATGTGTACACCACTAAGTCTGGGTGGAAAGACTCTGTGAGTAGAAACCAGGACGTGAAGCCACACTTGCCTTGGGAATGGATTGTTTCTGGTCCAGCTTGGGACTGAGGACTGTGTGAAAAGGAGATCTCAGGGTCTTCTGTCTTTCAGAGGACTGATGAGAAGGGTAGTTTATAAACTCACCCAGAACTTTGAGTCCATGTGAAAGTCTAGACAGGTTTCATTCATGTTGGTTTTAAATTTCTGCATCAAATCTGACACAATTCAAAATGTCAAATTTTACGTATATATGTGTGAAAGTGAAGTGTTCGTCACTCAGTTGTGTCCAGCTCTTTGTGACCCTATGGACTGTAGCCCACCAGGCTCCTCTGTCTAGAGACTTCTCTAGGCAAGAATACTGGAGTGGGTTGCCAATTCATTCTCCAGGAGATCTTCCCGACCCAGGGATTGAACCTGGGTCTGCTGCATTGCAGGCAGAGTCTTTACTGTCTGAGCCATGTGTACAATATATAACTTGGAGAATGACATTAATGTAGTATGTATCTTTATACCAATTCACAGGAACTAACTATAGCTATTTTGACTTATAGTGCTTAATTTTGTGGTTGTTTTCTTTATGTACACAGACAAGGTCTTAAATAACCAAGATATTATATATTTAGACTAAGGACTACTATGCTTGTTTCCACTTTTTCCTACTGCCCACATTTATAGAAAACATTTTTCAGCATTAATAATTCAAAACTTAGTTTCAAACAGTCAGCTCACTGTGGTCTGATTCCAGTAAATACAAATTCTGTTTTTCCTTTCTTCCAAAGACCTACCAGTATGAATTTAATTTAAAAATCGTTGATCCCTTTCTACCATTTCATCCTCTCTCCTAGGTTTTCATAGTTTATTTAAAAAGTTGTTTCACATAGAGATGCAAGACAAACAAATACAAAGAATTCTGTGAAAAGAAAAAGATGTGCTCTCATTATTCATGAACTTTATAATTTTGTTGAGGGAGTGGTTGCATGAAAATACCCAACTGAAAGATGTACTACAATCATAATAATCTGCAATAATTCAACATTCTTCTGTGGCCATAACAAAGTGCTATTTTGCCTGTGTTATTGGATTGCCATGTGCTTGCAGATACTGTAAATCCAAAGGCTCGTCAGTTCAGTTCAGTTCAGTCGCTCAGTCGTGTCCGACTCTTTGCGACCCCATGAATTGCAGCACGCCAGGCCTCCCTGTCCATAGATGGTCATTATAACCTGATATCCTGTTGTAGAAGAGCTTCTTAAATTTCATCAGTCACATTAAAAAAGACATGAACATCTAAACCAAGAGAATTCCTTCTTACTGTTTTAGAAATCAGTAACAACCTAATAGTAGTAATACCTCTTTTGAGAATCAGAGGAAACAGCATGTTTTCTGAAAAGGAATAGTTATAGGGAATTTATTACTTATGATACTGAATGGGGGAACACTGAAAATCTGATTATTATAATTACTGTAGCAACATTAGAGATAGCTGGACAACCAGAGCAGTAGAAAGTGCAGCCTTGACAGCAGATACTGTATGCAGAAAGAAAGCTACTTTTGAACAGGAGTCTCAGAATTAGAGTTGTAAAACCCAAAGGAAGCAGTAAACTGAACTATCCATTCATCCACAGCATGGAAGTCCTCTAACCATACATATGAGAATAGTAGCATCATTTTTGGAGTAGGATAATTATGCTATGGAGATAGTATGTATAATCTGACATCTCATTTATTTTGTAGTGGTGATATTATATGTATATTATTGCACTTGTATAGAACTAATTATGTAAGCTTTTATACATACATAACAAAGATATTATTGAGTGTATCCCAAAAAAAATCCCAAGATGAAACTCTCAAAAATTAACCTTCCTAAACTCAATCTTTCAATTACTACTTCATCCATACTATACTACTTACTCCAATCCTCCAGAGGGTTTTTAGACTGGAGAAGAAACTGAAGAGCTAAATAGTAGAAGTGGGAGACTAGGGAATTTTGCTGCAGTTCAAGTTATCCGGGGAAATAGAGGAGAAGTTGAACAATCAATACTTTCTGGAACAGACCAACTAGGGTTGGGTGACTACTCATACAAAATGAGCAGCTATGTATCTCCGTTACGTTTTGCTTTTGTTTTTTCTTATTTTCTTCTGGCAGGGCAACCAAAAATCTCAGCTGTGTACATGCTAATCATTTCATTTTATTGGATACTATGTTACATGAATGAAGTTATATGCATATACACTTTCACTTATGTTCATTTATTTAGTTTTTTCCAAATAATAAACTATCTTTGATATACTTGTCATCAAATAGCATTTTGACATACACTGATATACTTTTGTAGCAAAGTTTATGATTTTATTGCAAGAATTTTCCTAAGTGTTAGAAGTAACCTGAAATAAAAACTCTTGAAAGGAATGGTACCACAAAGCCTAATTTATCTATCCTACCAATTACCATATTAACCTAATTATAAGGAAAAATCATTTTTGGTGTATGAATACAACCAGAGTCCACCATGTGAGGGAATTTCCATGGACTGCATTTAACAGAGAAGCAAATGGTTTTCTAAACTTGAGCCAGGTAGAGGGTACTTAAGTTTGGATAAAAACAACTTATTATAATTTATAAATACAACCCAACTGCAATCCACGGTTTTAAACTTTTTCCCTTTAGTAGTTGTGTAGTGTGTATGTGTGTGTGTGTGTGTGTGTGTATGTGTAATGGTACTGCTGCTGCTGCTGCTACTGCTGCTAAGTCGCTTCAGTCATGTTCGACTCTGTGCGACCCCAGAGATGGCAGCCCACCAGGCTCCCCTGTCCCTGGGATTCTCCAGGCAAGAACACTGGAGTGGGTTGCCATTTCCTTCTCCAATGCATGAAAGTAAAAAGTGAAAGTGAAGTCGCTCATTTGTGCCTGACTCCCAGTGACCCCATGGCCTGCAGCCCACCAGGCTCCTCCGTCCATGGGATCCTCCAGGCAAGAGTACTGGAGTGGGTTGCCATTGCCTTGGCTGGCAAATAAAAATGATTTCTTAAATAATGTTACAGTGTTCCTGTTTCCAAAGTACTGCCTTTTAAGGTTAATTAGGTCCCATTTGTTTATTTTTGCTTTTGTTTCCAATATTCTGGGAGGTGGGTCATAGAGGATCCTGCTGTGATGTATGTCAGAGAGTGTTTTGCCTGTGTTCTCCTCTAGGAGTTTTATAGTTTCTGGTCTTACGTTTAGATCTTTAATCCATTTTGAATTTATTTTTGTGTATGGTGTTAGAAAGTGGTCTAGTTTCATTCTTTTACAAGTGGTTGACCAGATTTCCCAGCACCACTTGTTAAAGAGATTGTCTTTAATCCATTGTATATTCTTGCCTCCTTTGTCAAAGATAAGGTGTCCGTAAACAAATGGGACCTAATTAACCTTAAAAGCTTCTGCACATCAAAGGAAACTATTAGCAAGGTGAAAAGACAGCCTTCAGAATGGGAGAAAATAATAGCAAATGAAGCAACTGACAAACAACTAACCTCAAAAATATACAAGCAACTCCTACAGCTCAACTCCAGAAAAATAAATGACCCAATCAAAAAATGGACCAAAGAACTAAATAGACATTTCTCCAAAGAAGACATACAGATGGCTAACAAACACATGAAAAGATGCTCAACATCACTCATTATCAGAGAAATGCAAATCAAAACCACTATGAGGTACCATTTCACACCAGTCAGAATGGCTGCGATCCAAAAGTCTACAAATAATAAATGCTGGAGAGGGTGTGGAGAAAAGGGAACCCTCTTACACTGTTGGTGGGAATGCAAACTAGTACAGCCACTATGGAGAACAGTGTGGAGATTCCTTAAAAAACTGGAAATAGAACTGCCTTATGATCCAGCAACCCCACTGCTGGGCATACACACTGAGGAAACCAGAAGGGAAAGAGACACACGTGTACCCCAATGTTCATCGCAGCACTGTTTATAATAGCCAGGACATGGAAGCAACCTAGATGTCCATCAGCAGATGAATGGATAAGAAAGCTGTGGTACATATACACAATGGAGTATTACTCAGCCATTAAAAAGAATACATTTGAATCAGTTCTAATGAGATGGATGAAACTGGAGCCTATTATACAGAGTGAAGTAAGCCAGAAGGAAAAACATAAATACAGTATACTAACGCATATATATGGAATTTAGAAAGATGGTAACAATAACCTGGTGTACGAGACAGCAAAAGAGACACTGATGTATAGAACAGTCTTATGGACTCTGTGGGAGAGGGAGAGGGTGGGAAGATTTGGGAGAGTGACATTGAAACATGTAGAATATCATGTAAGAAACAAGTTGCCAGTCCAGGTTCGATGCGCGATACTGGATGCTTGGGGCTGGTGCACTGGGACTGACCCAGAGGGATGGTGTGGGGAGGGAGGAGGAGGAGGGGGTTCAGGATGGGGAACACATGTATGCCTGTGGCGGATTCATTTTGATATTTAGCAAAACTAATACAATTATGTAAAGTTTAAAAATAAAATAAAATTTAAAAAAAAAAAAAAACACAAAGTACTGCCTTACTGAATTTTCTTGGTAAATATTGCCCCCTTCAGTTCATTCTGAGGGTGTGCATGGTAATAAATGAGAACTTGGTCTTTCCCTGGACTGTGTTGAACTTTGCACCAGGAAGATTCACAGATGCTGTACACTGCTATGACCTCATTAGACAATCTAGTTCTTTCCTAGACGTTATTTCCATGGGAGAAAAGACATTGCTGTGTTTCAGGAAACCAGGAACTGAAACCAGTATCTACATCAAGGAAACCATGGATAATTACATTACCATTAGTGACAATGAGTGATTTTGAAATGTGTGCTCATTTTTCCTAAAACTATTTTTAAGAAATCATATGGGTCCATTTGTGTTAATTATAATACACATATATGAATAAAAGTGACTATATAAATGAGAAATCTATTAAAAGGTATACATTTTCATCCACCTCATTAGAACTGATTCAAATGTATTCTTTTTAATGGCTGAGTAATACTCCATTGTGTATATGTACCACAGCTTTCTTATCCATTCATCTGCTGATGGACATCTAGGTTGCTTCCATGTCCTGGCTATTATAAACAGTGCTGCGATGAACATTGGGGTACACGTGTCTCTTTCCCTTCTGGTTTCCTCAGTGTGTATGCCCAGCAGTGGGATTGCTGGATCATAAGGCAGTTCTATTTCCAGTTTTTTAAGGAATCTCCACAGTGTTCTCCATAGTGGCTGTACTAATTTGCATTCCCACCAACAGTGTAAGAGGGTTCCCTTTTCTCCACACCCTCTCCAGCATTTATTATTTGTAGACTTTTGGATCGCAGCCATTCTGACTGGTGTGAGATGGTACCTCATAGTGGTTTTGATTTGCATTTCTCTGATAAAGAGTGATGTTGAACATCTTTTCAAGTGTTTGTTAGCCATCTGTATGTCTTCTTTGGAGAAATGTCTATTTAGATCTTTGGCCCATTTTTTGATTGGGTCATTTATTTTTCTGGAGTTGAGCTGTAGGAGTTGCTTGTATATTTTTGAGATTAGTTGTTTGTCGGTTGCTTCATTTGCTATTATTTTCTCCCATTCTGAAGGCTGTCTTTTCACCTTGCTAATAGTTTCCTTTGATGTGCAGAAGCTTTTAAGTTTAATTAGGTCCCATTTGTTTATTTTTGCTTTTATTTCCAATATTCTGGGAGGTGGGTCATAGAGGATCCTGCTGTGATGTATGTCAGAGAGTGTTTTGCCTATGTTCTCCTCTAGGAGTTTTATAGTTTCTGGTCTTATGTTGAGATCTTTAATCCATTTTGAGTTTATTTTTGTATATGGTGTTAGAAAGTGTTCTAGTTTCATTCTTTTACAAGTGGTTGACCAGATTTCCCAGCACCACTTGTTAAAGAGATTGTCTTTAATCCACTGTATATTCTTGCCTCCTTTGTCAAAGATAAGGTGTCCATATGTGCGTGGATTTATCTCTGGGCTTTCTATTTTGTCCCATTGATCTATATTTCTGTCTTTGTGCCAGTACCATACTGTCTTGATAACTGTGGCTTTGTAGTAGAGCCTGAAGTCAGGTAGGTTGATTCCTCCAGTTCCATTTTTCTTTCTCAATATCGCTTTTTGGCTATTCGAGGTTTTTGTATTTCCATACAAATTGTGAAATTATTTGTTCTAGCTCTGTGAAGAATACTGTTGGTAGCTTGATAGGGATTGCATTGAATCTATAAATTGCTTTGGGTAGTATACTCATTTTCACTATATTGATTCTTCCAATCCATGAACATGGTATATTTCTCCATCTATTAGTGTCCTCTTTGATTTCTTTCACCAGTGTTTTGATTTGAATTTGTGATTTGAATCAGTTCTAATGAGGTGGATGAAACTGGAGCCTATTATACAGAGTGAAGTAAGCCAGAAGGAAAAACATAAATACAGTATACTAACGCATGTATATGGAATTTAGAAAGATGGTAACGATAACCCCTGTATTGAGACAGCAAAAGAGACACTGATGTATAGAACAGTCTTATGGACTCTGTGGGAGAGGGTGGGAAGATTTGGGAGAATGTCATTGAAACATGTGAAAAAAAAAAAAAAATAAAAATAAAAGGTATACATTTTCCTCCCTAAGGCTGTGTAAGTTAGAAGCTGAGATTGTGAGAATCCTATTTCTTTAAGGGCAGAGAGAGAAATGAAAGCTGGAGAGCATTAAATTCATTCAGCCAACCCTTCCTTATTGGTTTAATATCTTTAGTAACATTCAGTTATTTCCAAGCACTCTGTATATTAAGATAGACAGGATATTTCAGAAAAGACTCCTTATTTGTAAGAGGCTTAGGAGAACTTCTGAAAAATTTTTGAAAAAAACCAAACAACTGCTTTTATAAAGAAGATATAATTTGACAATTTTTTAAACTATTAATCATTTTTAAACAACCACAAAAATAAAATTGTAGATATTTTGAAGTACTCATTATAGTCTAGGAAACTATTCAGTGATTTCACAAAGCATTTCAGACTTACACCAACCTTGAAAATATTTTCCAGAAGGCAAAAGTCTCACACACACTGTCACTAGGCAACACTGAATTGCTTAAGTATTAATTCTGTCATTTATTCTGCTAGTTTCTTTTACAGTATTCATTTTTCAACAGACTAATAAAACTTAAACATAACTCTACATTTAATTCTAGAATCTCCAAGCATTGGAAATTCAATGAAATTAAGCTAACACTATAGACAGAGAATCTTTATATGACAGAACATAAATATAGTTTTAATTTTTCAAGAAAGATGTAGATAGAAGATGTCAAATTACTTTGGCCTCCAATGCTGATTTTGACAACTTGATAACCTTTGATTATGGAACTATAGATTAATGTTTTATTCACTACTGCTGCATTTCTGTTATGTACTACTGGTAGTATTTGTGATGTTTTTATTAATAAAAAAACTACAAAAATATTTGCATTATTTGTATCTGCACTTTCATCTGGGGTATCACATAAAAGAAATATGGCTTAAATTTAATATCAATGGCAATTAATTACTTAAAAACTCTAACGCAGCAGGTTTCACACTTTATTTGGAATTTTTCTTTTACTCCTTCATGTTAATGTATGTGTGTTAGAACACATGGTTTTTCTTTTTTTTTTTTTCTTTTTCCTATCAAAACCAAAATATCCTAAATCTAAATGTTTGGAGACTCTAGAGATATAGTAGCAGGAAAAGAAAGAGAATCTGACTGTCTTTTGCTATTCCAAATGATGTTCTATGTATGGTTTTTGTTTCATGATACCTTACAAAAACTATATCATCTTATCTTTCTTGAACAATTATTCACAATCACCTAAGATACTCTTGTCTCTAA
Source organism: Bos mutus (assembly GCF_027580195.1). Lineage (NCBI taxonomy): Eukaryota > Metazoa > Chordata > Mammalia > Artiodactyla > Bovidae > Bos > Bos mutus. The sequence goes on from NC_091623.1 coordinate 17,605,627, forward strand.
ATTTATGCTTTACTCAGACACCTTCAAGCAAATGCTGAATTGCGACTGATGTCTGTAAGTCCCCACATGGTATTGGCACACCTCACTATCCATTTTAGTCCTCAAATGCCTTTTCCTGCTTCAGGAAAATTGAACTCCATACATGGCAAACTCTACATTCTGCACATTCTGGTTTAATGCCTTCTCAGGCCATTCATTTAAGTTGAATCCTCCAACTTATTCTCTATCACTGTGCTGTTTCTTCCCTTCAAAGCACATATCATTTTATAAAATACGTTCACTTATTTATATGTGTACATGTTAAGTGTCTGCTCACTAGTGTGTCTCTAGAGAAGTTGAATGAATGCATATGTACCTAATCAAATTTTAAAGAGCATTGATTGATGTGCAGAGTCTGACATAGATCCCCGTGTAAACATGGGATGTCGGTAATTTATTCATTGCTTTTGTTATCTAATAAATATTTATTGGCTATTATGTGTGACAAATCATCCTAGATTCAGAGACTACATCAATTAAAAACAAACCTGTTCTCATTGAGTTTATATTCTGGGCATCATGGTGGTGGGGTGTGAGTGTTGGAGGAGGGTAAATAAGCAAGTTATGAGGTAAATTAAACGGTCAAAATTGGTACAGAAATGAAAGAGGAAAGAAAAATGAGGAGCATGGGGCAAGAGGGAACACTTAAAATAGCCAGGGAACTCCTCAACTTGGACAGAAATCATTCCAAACAAGTAAAAGAAAGCAAAATAATCATTAAGAAGTGCAAACACCACGAGGTTGGGAGTGTGCCAAGGAAGAACTGAAGGAGTAGAAGGAGAAGCCAGGGAGGTCCAAGGTCTTTCAGGCCCTTTAAAGGACTTCAACTTTTACTCTGCATGAAAATAAAGCTAAGCAGGATACTCTGGCTGTCCTGTTAGGAGTAGTCAGTAGGGGATCAAGAGTGGAATCTGGGAGACCACTCACAGGACTAATCCACATGGGACATGTTGGTGACTGGAACTAGAGTAGTCGCTGTGGAAGAGGCAAAAAGTGGTCAGATCCTGGGTTTGCTATAAATGTTGAATGTTTACTGCCAAAGTTTTTCCTGGTAAATGATGCAGCAGAGAAGGTGGCACTAGCAATAAATAATCATAGCATGAAGGACTTTTTACTTACAGATTTCCTTTAAGGGAGCTTCCTGTATTTGGAAAAATATCCTTAAGAGGCTTAATTGCAGGACAAAGGCCAGCAATGGGGGTTGAATTTAGGAGAAAAAAAAAAAAAAAAACATGTTGTACCTGAGAAAATGGAAGAATGTGTCATTTATTCTGAAGAAGCAAACTACTGAGAGAAAATGAGAGGACAGGGTTTTGGAAACTATGAGGTAATGGAAGACACTGTCCTCCATGATGTGGCCGTTTCCTCAATGGTTAGATTTTTCAGCAAAGCTCCTAAAATCATGAAATGTTTAATGTGAGTAAGCATATACTGAGATTGTCCTTATTGTAATAAATGAGTTGATGACACAGAGAAACAGGAAGTTAGTTAGGCAAACTCAAAAAAAGGAAGAGCTTTTCTTGGGTGGTAAAGGCAATTCGTTTAGATCTTGGCGAGTTAGGCTGCAATTGGCTGCTGCAATGTCCTAATAAGTTTTAAATCTAAAACGTCTGGTTTGGGGATCTGACTAGGGTATAGGAACCATCCAGCTGAGATGAAAAAGGAAGGTGTCAAGTTATGGGTGAGGTCAAGTTTGCCTATTGTCATTTAAAACAAAATCACACAAAATAAAATATTCTGAGTTGATTAGGCCACCAGAACTAGAACACTTGACAGCAAATGCAATGTTCATATTGATAATAATTATCATATTTCAAAAAAGACAAAGGTGCCAAGTAACTATTTGATAAAATAATGGTGTCAAAAAGCTAAACTAATTTCTATTAACTAATTTCTAATAGCTACTTTCTAAAATTGTGTGAAGATTAAGGGAAACATTCTTTGGAATATTTCTCCCTAAGACTCAGTTTCCAAAGATAATTAACGATTATCTTAAGATATCTTTAAAATCTTTTAAAATGAACAGTTTCAGAGTGTATTTATCACCACTTTTAATGATCATAATAATAGCTAGCAATGTAGAGACTATGAAACTTTAATCCATTATGCTGAATTAAAAGAGCTAGTCACAAAAGACTACATACATACTGTAGGATCCCATGTATATGAAATTTTCAGGATAGGCAAGTTAGTATAGTCAGAAAGTAGACTGGTAATTGTTTAGGGCTTATTGGGACAGGTAGAAAAAGTGGGAATTGATTATAAATAGGTACACAGATTCTTTCATGGAGTACAAAAATGCTTAAAAATTACACAGTAGTCAGAGTAGTGAATGCTTAAAAATTACATGGTAGTCATAGTAGTGATGGTTGCATAAGCCTATGACCTTACTGGAAAAAAAAAAAAACGCATTGAATCATACACTTAAGTAGTAAATTGTATGGTACGTGAATTATATCTCAATAAAGTTGTTTAAGAAATGAGATTTAGGTGAAGACAGTCCATCTTAAAAATGGGAAGACATTTAATTTTATAGCAAATCCAACAAGATATATTGCTCAACCTGAAATCCAGAGTTGTTTAAAGATGTAATGGGTTTCACAGGACATAATGAGCTTCCTGTCTCAAGAAGCATTCAACCATAAGCAAACGGCCTGGCAGGATGTCAACTGGGGATTTGAGCATAGGATGAGTGTTTAGTTTAGATGACCTTCGGGGATACATTCAATTCCAAGATTCTTATTCAGCAATTCTGTGATCAGTGTTGCAAGAAGGCCAGGAAAAACTAATGGAATCTAACTTGCATCTGTAAAAGCAGAGTATTAGATCAAACGAGGTAAAAGTCCCATTGTAATATTTCTGTTCAGATGTCACCGAGTTGCAAGAGCAGGGTAGATCAGGAGTTTAGGTTTTGTAGATCTCAAAGCATATATGATTTGGGGGCCTGTTTAAAAATTAAAAATATAAAACTAAATATAAAAATTAATGGTTAATTAGAATGAAAAAGATCACAGATGCCACAAATGTCACAAAATTCATAATATTTTCATTAGTTGACATACTTATAAAAATGTGACTGCAAAGCCTTAGATTACATCTTTATAAAACTGAAGTTTTTGAGTTATTTTTGTAGAGGGAAAAGATAATTCAATCTTCTTAGTATGGTTGGATGAAATGTGTTTTTAGTATATCACTTAGAAATATTTTTTCAGCTTCAAAATTCATTGTCAACTTCAGGAAAACTGTTCTTTAGTTTCTTTCATGTATAAGCTGTTAAGATTTCCTATGCACTAATTTTAATACCCTTTAAACTTTAGTGATACTTACTATCTAGGTTGTCTTCAGTTCACTCAAGTTAGGATGTCAGGAATTGGCACAGCAGATAAAGAAAGATTCCTGCAAGCCTTTTTTACTCTGGGGCTGCTAATGAAAGCTTAATGGTCACAGCGATAACTACAAACACACATGTGAACCCCACTAAACCACTGAAAGATACCCCCAATTAGCCAAATCCAGAAATGCCTATGGCCAATCCAAAGCTACCTGACAATATTGCTTAATAAAATTCTATAAACTATAGAAAGTCTGAAAAGTCAGAGCAATCGTAACCCACTGAGGTTTAAATATCTTACTTTTGCAAGTTTTGCTGTGTAAACACACGGCTCAGTGCCCTCCAGAGGCTGTGGAAGAGGCCCAGGCAAGTGGAGCCCTGAAGCTCTTCTCTTCATGGAAAATCCACTTCTGTCAGAGGGTGTTTTTTAAAGACAAACAGGCTACGAGGAATGCTAAAACCATGCAGCATGATAAACAGTTGCGGGAACTAGGGATTTTTAGCCTGGAGCATGAAAGACCTAGAGGGACATGATTACTGCCCTCAAATATTTGAAGGACTGTCATGTAGATGTCTGTCCAGGCAGTCACTCTGAGTAGCTCTGGAGGACAAAACTAAGAACAATGAAAAGAGGTTACAAGCGAGGAGGTTTCAACCAACTACAAGAAAGAACTTTCTAAACGATTAAAGTTTCTCAAAATGGAGTGAATTGCCTTATGTTGTAATGAGCTCCCTGTTACTTGAAATGTTCCACAGAGGTCAAATGACTACCTGTCAAGAAGAGTGCTATAGAAAAGATTTCTACAATGAATAGAAGTTCAGACCAAGTTACAATTCATTTAACTCTTTAATGTAGCCAAGAGGTCAGTTTATCAGGAAAAAAAATAAGCCTTCACTGAATAAGCCTTCACTGTGTCTATTGGAGAGGGCAGTGGCACCCCACTGCAGTACCCTTGCCTGGAAAATCCCATGGATGGAGGAGCCTGGTGGGCTTCAGTCCATGGGGTCACTGGGAGTCAGACACGACTAAGCGACTTCACTTTCACTTTCCACTTTCATGCATTGGAGAAGGAAATGGCAACCCACTCCAGTGTTCTTGCCTGGAGAATCCCAGGGACAGCGGGGCCTAGTGGGCTGCCGTCTATGGGGTCACACAGAGTCGGACACGACTGAAGCGACTTAGCAGCAGCAGCGTCTATGGTCAGAGTAGTTTATTAAGCTCATTATAGAGTTTTCAGTGTATATCAAATCATACCTTTGAATTCAAAAGCTAAATGCCATAGAATTATTTCCAAAATCCCAATCTGTATTTGACATCAGCATACAACCCCATTAATACCATTTATTCGTTCATAAATAATTACTGATTACCTTGCACATGGCAAATACTATGTTACACTACTAGGCACTAGTGAAAAATGAATAAAACAGGTCATGGTCTCTTCAGGTGGCTTATAGTCAAGTTACATTTCTATGTAGGAAAAATTTATGCAGTCAGAAAAGCATATAGTTTATAGAATTTTTTTTAAATTTTATTTTATTTTTAAACTTTACATAATTGTATTAGTTTTGCCAAATATCAAAATGAATCCGCCACAGGTATACATGTGTTCCCCAAAAGCATGGCTCTCAGGCCAGACAGCCAGAGTTCAAATCCTAGCTTGCAACTTGCATGAGCCATTTACTCAGCTCTGTGTAGCTATTTCCTTGTCTATAAAATGAGGATAATACATACTTCACAGGATTTCCATGAATATAGATGATGTCTGTAAAAATGCCTGGCAGAATATCTGGCACATATAAATGCTCTGTAAATATTAGCTTTTATTATCATAAATATTGTGGCATGCACAGGTCTTCTCAGTGTGGTATAGTGTAAGAGGCTTTAAAAGAAATAAGCTGTAACCTGTGTGTGTTAGTTGCTCAGTTGTGTCCCACTCTTACAACCCCATGGATTTCATCCCACCAGGCTCCTCTGTCCATGGAATTCTCCAGGAGAGAATACAGGAGTGGGTAGCCATTCCCTTCCCCTGGTGGATTCTTTACCATCTGGAAGGGTCCAGAAGAGAAACTTATATGTTCCTCAAGCTGTTGTCTTTTTTTCTTGAAAAGTCAGCATAGCTGAAATAATTTATCTGAATAAAAACACATAGTTAAAAATTCTTAACAATAAACTACATAAAACTTTTATCAATCATAAATGGAAAACACATTTTGACAGAGAGAATTCTTTGTAATGACCCAGTGTAACAATTAGCTCAGTGGTTACAGAATACAGTACTGCTGAGATGAGGCAAAACTGCTCAGTGAAGACCATGAGGTATTCCTAAAGAAATTGAAACATTTCTTCTTGGTGAGCATCACTGAAGCCACTATGTTTTCAGAAACTTTTTCTTTCATTGACAGCTGTCATTTTAAGAAATCTTAAAAAAAAAAAAAAAAAGATTTGCTCTTGTATTTTCAGCAGCCCTATGGTTACCATCTTATATAGGCTGAAGTATGCTTCAGTCAAACAGCTAAAACCATAGGCTTCTGAATGTGGGGGCCACCATGACTGTGTGTAACTGGATTGTAATTGCATTTATTGTACCAAAAATGTCAACTATTTTCATTGATTATATTCATTTCAAATGTTCCCACAAGCAAGGGAGACTGAGAGATGACTACACAAGGAATTTATCATAAAAAATGAGAAACCACATTCCTCATCAGGTTAGGATTTTGCATCTCTGCATTGCAAACACAGGCAAGCTTTATGGGAAGGCACGGTAATTATTGTTTCCCATTTCTGGCCATTTTAGCCTGCCTTAAAGCTTATATATTCAAACTGTCATTGCAACTTCAAGTCATTCTCACACTCTTATTCTGTAACTGCTCAGCCTGATCACTTGACACTTTCAGTTTAGTTCAGTCACTCAGTTGTGTCAGACTCTTTGCGACCCCATGAATTGAAGCATGCCAGGCCTCCCTGTCCATCCTGGAGTTCACTCAAACTCACGTTCATCGAGTTGGTGATGCCATCCAGCCATCTCATCCTCTGTCATCCCTTCTCCTCCTGCCCCCACTCCCTCCCAGCATCAGAGTCTTTTCCAGTGAGTCAACTCTTCGCATGAGGTGACCAAAGTACTGGAGTTTCAGCTTTAGCATCATTCCTTCTAAAGAACACCCAGACTGATCTCCTTTAGAATGGACTGTTTGAATCTCCTTGCAGTCCAAGGGACTCTCAAGAGTCTTCTCCAACACCAGAGTTCAAAAGCATCAATTCTTTGGCGCTCAGCTTTCTTCACAGTCCAACTCTCACATCCATACATGACCACAGGAAAAACCATAGCCTTGACTAGACGGACCTTTGTTGGCAAAGTAATGTCTCTGCTTCTCAATATGCTATCTAGGTTGGTCATAACTTTTCTTCAAAGGAGTAAGCATCTTTTAATTTCATGGCTGCAATCACCATCTGCAGTGATTTTGGAGCACACACACAAAAAATAAAGTCTGACACTGTTTCCCCATCTATTTCCCATGAAGTGATGGGACTAGGTGCCATGATCTTCGTTTTCTGAATGTTGAGCTTTAAGCCAACTTTTTCACTCTCCTCTTTCACTTTCATCAAGAGGCTTTTTAGTTCCTCTTCACTTTCTGCCATAAGGGTGATGTCATCTGCATACCTGAGGTTATTGATATTTCTCCCAGCGATCTTGATTCCAGCTTGTGCTTCTTCCAGCCCAGCCTTTCTCATGATGTATTCTGCATATAAGTTAAATAAGCAGGGTGACAATATACAGCCTTGACATACTCCTTTTCCTATTTGGGAACCAGTCTGGTGTTCCACGTCCTGTTCTAACTGTTGCTTCCTGACCTGCATATAGGTTTCTCAAGAGGCAGGTCAGGTGGTCTGGTATTCCCATCTCTTTCAGAATTTTCCACAGTTTATTGTGATCCACACAGTCAAAGGCTTTGGCATAGTCAAAAGCAGAAATAGATGTTTTTCTAGAACTCTCTTGCTTTTTCCATGATCCAGTGGATGTTGGGAATTTGATCTCTGGTTCCTCTGCCTTTTCTAAAACCAGCTTGAACATCTGGAAGTTCACGGTTCACGGACTGCTGAAGCCTGGCTTGGAGACTTTTGAGCATTACTTTACTAGTATGTGAGATGAGTGCAATTGTGCAGTAGTTTGAGCATTCTTTGGCATTGCCTTACTTTGAGATTGGAATGAAAATGGACCTTTTCCAGTCCTGTGGCCACTGCTGAGTTTTCCAAATTTGCTGGCATATTGAGTGCAGCACTTTCAAAGCATCATCTTTTCGGATTTGAAATAGCTCAACTGGAAATCCATCACCTCCACTAACTTTGTTCGTACTGATGCTTCCTAAGGCCCACTTGACTTCACATTCCAGGATGTCTGGCTCTAGGTGAGTGATCACACCATCGTGATTATCTTGGCCGTGAAGATCTTTTTTGTATAGTTCTTCTGTGTATTCTTGCCTTAACACTTTGGCTAGACTTAAATCCTTCAGCAACCTGTATTTTGGTCTCAATCATTACAGCTTTCCCTAAATTGATTCTGTTTTTAATCAAACTTTTTCCAATTGCAATTAATAGAAACCCAACTCAAACTTAGTTTGTATTAATACAACTGAATTTATTAGCTTATAGGACAGGAGTGCTAGTTTCAGTTATAGCGTAGTCTAGGGGCTCAGACTATGTTGTCAGGTCTCTCTTCATCAACTACCTCTTCTTTCCTGTGGGTTGGTGTTTAATTCCAGTTCTCTTACTTATAAAGTTCCTGCTTCTGTTTCCTCAGTGTTGAGATTTGGAAGTGAGCTTCTTTGGCGATTAAGGATGAGGTAGGGTTATCTTGAGGTGGAATGAGTTTGCAAGGATACTTCTTAAAAGAAAAACAGGGAAGTCATATTAAAAGAATATTTACATCAAAAAATAGGGCGGTGATCTCAAATTAGAATGTGCTTCAGAATCGCCTAGAGGGCTTGTAAAAATGATTCCTGGGTCAGATCCCCAGAGTTTCTGCCCTTAGTGGATTTAAAATAGGGCATTTTTAACAAGTTCCTGATGATGGTCTAAGGACCACACTTGAAGAGATACTACTATAGGAAAAAGAACTGGTTGTATAAAATATCAGATGTTCACTATTTTTTTCAGATGTGCCTATGCTTTGTGGCTTGATCTGCTGCCTCAGATGAGAGCTTGCATTTTTGCCCTTAATCCTATAGAACAATGGCCACTTTGTGGTGCCCTAGGCAAACTCTTGAGATTGTTACTACCTATGGAATCATTTACCAAAATTAGAACTATTTCACTCAATATTTAATTGAACAAATCTGTACTGAGCCACTCTGACTCATAATACTTTTTTTTTTTTTTTTTTTTGAGGCTTAAAGCAACAACTTATTTAGTTGTACTTTATGATTTTGTGGGTCATGAATTCTGACAGGGCTAGTCTGCGTCATTCCTCTGCTCAACATAATCATCCAGGGTAACTCACTGGTTTTTACTTGGTGGCTGGTCTCACTTGGAAAAGTAAAGACAGCTTTACCCTCATGCCTGGCAAATTAGAGAGGATGACTCTAAAGCTGGCTCAGCCAGGCTCTTCTTGTACTCCATATAATCGTAGGGCCTTTCCACATGGTCCAGGGCTCCCAGAAACCAAGGCTGGACCTGGAACTGGCATAGCATCACTTCATTGTTCAAAGCCGGCATTGGCCAATTTCAAGGCAAGGAGACACAAACCCCACCTATTGATGGGAGAAATGTCAAAGAATTTGTGGCCATCTTTTCTCTACTACAATGCAAATACCAGAGTTCTACTCCCAGAAATTCTGACTTTGTAGGTGTATGGTGAGGTTCAAGATTCTGCATTTTAGAAAACCATCAGGTTTTACGCAATAAAAAGCAACTACAACTTTATATAAATGATACTAAATAATATGACAACTTTTGTAGGTGAATTTTTTTCTTTGTTTTTATTAAAGAGCTTAGACTAATACATATAGGAAAAGTCAACAGTGATTTTTTGGTGATTTTTGTCCAGCTTACCTGTTAAATATCTGCAACATTATATAAAATATGTCAGTATATGTGTCATATTTAGATAAAGATAAATAAGAAATGGTATTGGAATTCTAATTCGGAAGCTTACATTCTTGAAGTACCTACCACAAATGCTTTTGCTCTCATAATTGTAATTAACAAGGCTTTCGCAATTAGCATACTGTCAGATATAGGTTTGTATTGAACAACAGAGTGCCTTTTAAATAGCATGAAATATTAAAGTGGGATTTTTTGTTGAGATTAAAGGCATTTGAGGCATATGGCTAAGAACATCTCTAACACATGCATAGATAAGATATAAGAATTCAAGGAAATTGAACTTTCTTATCTTATTTGAAAGCATAAGTTAAATCTCTAAATTGTCCTTTATTCCAAGATGAACATTGGAGGACTTTGTTTGCCTGAGGCTGACTTTTTAAGGCTGAGAGAATTCTATGCCTAGTCTTGAAGTTTTCTTCAAGTCAAATTTTTTATGCAAGGTGATGATTGAAACTTCTAAAAATCAAGATGAGTTCCTAGAGAGTCAAAACAGGTTATATTTGAGCTCATTTGCTAATAAAAAATAGTTAATGAGTATATGGACATATAGCGTTTTTCTATTTGAGAGCCAGTAGAGGGAATAGTTAACCCTCATTCAAAACTTCTTTGAGCAAAGCCACTACACAGAACCTAAGAACAAATGTGTTATGATCAAACTGGCTCAGCTCTCAACCCTCTGTCCATCACCTCAGCTCAGCCAGCCCCCCACGTGCCTTTGCTGTGGGTGTCACAGGAGACCTGTGAGTAACAATTGTCTTGGTAAAAACCCTGAAGCACCTTTCCCCTGCCAGATGCCCTGTTTCTCTCTGGAACCCTGATACTTGGACCCCATATTCTATACCCTTTGTTCCCAGCAGAAGTCTTTTTCTCAGGCTGTCCTTGGTACCTTCCAAGCTTAACCAGGCTCTATGTTTCTTTCTATTGTACACAAATTCTGCCTTTACGGATGCATATGGAACGTTTTGAATGAGTCACTTTCTTGGTCCTGATATGGTTACTGGATTGTTTCAACAAATCGGTGAACTTCTGAACATCACACAGAAGGTATATTGACAAAGCTACATCTTACTGACTCTGTGGGCTTCTAGGCGTATCTTTCATTTTTTTTTAATATTATTCTGAAACCCTTTCACAAAGTTCAAACACCAGACAGCTGTTCAGTACCAGGCATTTGGCAAATCTCTGGCCTTAAAACAGGCTGGTGGCTCTGCAGTCCCCACTCCCTCCCAAGCTTCTCTACCCGTTCTAGAGAAGTAGACAAAATAGCGCTTATGTTGACTTTCTTCAGCTCATATATATGCAACATACATATGCAGTAGCCAGAATTGTACTTGTCTCAGACAATGAGTACGCACCTGAAATGGTCACCATATTCATAATATGTCCAGATTCCACCCTCTTTTTTCCTTTAAGGAAGTGGGAAATTAAGAATAGACGTGAGACCAAAAGTGCTAAAGGACACACGCAATCCTCAGGTGCTTTGTCTTCGTTAAATATATTGTTAAAGTGCTTCTATAAATGTCATGAAGTTATAAAGATAATTGTGTGTCTTGGAGTCCTGTTGGGAGCTGAGGACAAGTGATTTTAGTGAAGAACAGACAATATATTTGAAAATCATCTACAGATGATTCCATGGCAAAAGTAGCATGACAACTGTGGAAAATTTCCACGCACATATAGATGCCATTCTGCTACTTCTGCTTTTCACACATGGGGCATCAAACCAAACCAAACCCTGGGGACATGCAGACACAGAGTGAAAAGGACTTCAGGGACTGCTGGCACCTCAGTGCAATTTATTAGAGCATAAAACCTTCCTGGAGAGTCAGTGCTACCTTATGGACTAAACCAATGCTTCTAAATGAAAAATTAAGAAAGGTTATTATGAATAGACAAGTGGAATCATGAGGAAAGAAGAATTAATTTTTAAAAGACCAAATTCATTACGGGTTTATAGTTTGCTGTATTTTTCCATGGTCCTCAGTCTTAACCAGTTTAGTGTAAAATAAATTTTACAAGCTTTGGTTGGGGAATTAACATGACCAGAAAGAAATTGGCTTTAGTGCATTCCTAAGCCTTCCAATTTCAACTTAAATCAAGGCATCTTGTCCAGTCATGTTTCAATCACTTTTTAAGATGAATTATGCATGTGCAATAGACTTGAACAGTCTTCTGTCCCTAAATTATGTTTGCAAACTCTGTTGCAATCTTATTTAATTGCATTAAATGCTTTCAATTATTTCTTTTTTCCCCCTTTTTCCAGGGAGAGTTCTTGACTCTATTCTAACTCTTTGATTCTTTCTAACTTTCTATAACCATTCACAGCTTACTAGAGTAGACAAGCATGAAATTAATGCTGTGTAGTAGTAATTCACTAATGCCAAGAAAGTTTGTTGCTTGATTATTAGGTAACACTGCTAGCATTTCAGGTCCTGATTTTTCTTCAGTGGAATGTGGCCAGAAGTTTATAACTCTTGAACCAAATAATTTTAGTTTTATGAACAAACAAAGGACTTGTTTGGCTTTTTTTCTAATATTGGTGGGGGAGGATTACATGATAATTGCTTCAGCAAAAAGAGCTCCATTTATTTTTTAACTTCAATTATATCTTTAGGAAATATGTTTTTTAATTATTTTGTTGTTGTTGGTTTCTTTACTAAATGTCTCTCTGACTGAAGCCCAACTGTAGGTTCAAATGACTTAGTCCTTGTGTATATCATCAATAAAACAATCACTTGGGATATTTAGCCACAGCTTTTTTCTTTTTTTGGCAATGTCTTCAAACACTTTCTTCCCAGTGATTCCAGTCATGCAAGTGACTGCTGATAAGGTAAAATAATCAGGACAAACATTTCTGAACCTACTGTGGAAAAATCACACAGACTGCCTTTTAAGCGGTTCTGATAATTTCCTTTCTGGTGCCTGAAATTTCCTAAATAAATGTCACTTTGTAATGAGACTTTCTTTGGTCTCCAGACTGTTCCTTTAAAAATCGTAATCTGGAATCCTTGCATATGTAGTCCTTGAATTGCTGATGCAACTTGATTGTTATATAGAAATTTTAATTTTGGTGTAAATGCTATGTTTGAAATATCAAAGTCTAATAGGCTTTGTTGTCTGTTAAAAGGATTGAGTTACATGTATCTAGGTGGCCTGACCGCTGAATGACAGGCCACTCACTAGAAGAATTACTATTATACCTGGCAGGACCCCATAAACAAGCGGGCTGGATACCCATAGGGCATTGAAAATATTTCAATCTCCTAGTTTCAAACTTTCTAGAGTCATAGAATCTATAACTCCCAGTTGATCAGGGAGCTTCTCTTTTCTTCCCATTGTGTCTTGGGAAGACACAGGTCAGCATTTGGTTTTTCAGTTTCTCTGTTAGTGTATAAAGGTCCATGTGCTTAGAGGAAAAACAATGCAACTTCATCTACTTCTGTCTTTAACTTTAAAAATTAACTTTCAGCCACACTTGTATACAGACACACAGCCTATTACCCCTACTATAGTAATTTTGTTAAATTTTGGTCTTTCTGGAAAGACAATCCTGGAATTCACAATCCTGGAAAACTAATATTTTCTTATATATCATAGTATCACAGAACTTGGTTCATAGTCACTCATGTGTTAATTTTGTTTACCAAAGCCCCCCATTGTGAGACTGAGAAATGAGACTTTACACTGTGAGGCAAAATAAACACACACGGACAGAGAAACTTTGTAACTGTATAGAAATTACAGGATAAGGGAGTGGATCAAAGTCCAAGATGATGCTACAGAAGTGGAATCATCATAGGAAAAACAGAATAGTTGGAAATCAGAGTATGTTTTAGAAATATGTTTAATTTGATAGAAAAAAATCACATATTTAAAATTGTAAATAATTTTAAAAATTGAGGAGTTTAACATCCCTTTGTAGACAAAGAGTTTGAAATCCATAGACTTTAAGTGGCATTTTAAAAACTAAGTAGTTAATAATGAATCCAGAACAATAGCATAGAATTCCTGACTCTGGATCTAGTTTTGTGTTATAGCTTAATGTGTCTTCTGTTGAGTTTCATATGACAAAGAAGCCTTTAGAGATATTCAAGAGGGTACTTGAAATATGGAACTGGAGTTAATGTGCTGCCTAAAATACACAAAATAGAGAAAATAAAGCAAATCAGTAAACCATGAGGAACACTAATGAAATGGTGAAAATATAAGACAAAAAACCAGTAACTGCAGGGAAGAATAAAAATTCAAAGTAGCAATGCTATTAAAAGAAATTGTAGAAAGAAGTAATCAAGAACTTGACCTCTAGAAACAGAAAGAATAATGTTAAGTTATGTACCACTTAGCTGTTGAATAATGTTAGCTCTTAAACTGAAATACAATATCCTGGTCTATTAAATAGCATAGAAACAGTATCTACCTCAAATACTGTTATGAACATACATGGTTAAAAATGTACCATTAGTACATTGTCCCATAAAAAAATTTTATACATTGTGATTACGACTATTATTGGCTAATCTGGAAGCCAAGAGGATAATAGTTTTTAATGAGTATAGTGATATTAAATGCTAACATGAAGGTTTGAGAAATAATCCCACCAAATTTTTAAATATAGTAAATTTGGGCCATTTTTAAACAGTAAGAATCAGTTTAAATAAAAATTCAGTTGTATTGTTACTTTTAGAAAAGAGAAAGAAAATTGTATCTTTAACCTTGGGTATATTTTGAAAAGATTACCAATGTGTTGTGTAAAATAGATCAGGCATCTACATTTCACTTCTAAGTGGCATGTATTTACCTAAAAATCTTAGTGGATGTGTTTTTGCAACTCATGAAACTAGTACTGCTTACATGTTTAGATATTTTAATAGCGTTCTGAAGTACTGAAAATTTTTAATGTAGCCAACACTGATATCCAAAGTCATCAGAAGTTTTGAGGGTTTTCACCTCATAATTTATTTATAGCATATAAATAAATTTATTTATTTATTTTAATATAATTTATTTATAGCATATTCGCATTTCACTCACAATAGTTCACTGGGAAAATTAGGCAACTGAGAATCAGCTTAAAAATATCCACACCTCTTATTTCCTTCCAAATACATTTTATTTGATTAGCAATTATGGACCACTGTATATGATTACTAATTCAAGGCAGTTCAGCAAGAGTTAATGGAGGCAGAAAGCTAATAACTCTGTCTTAGGCATAAAACAAAGTGACCTAATATTATCTTCTGTTATTTATTTTGACTCACATGAGCCACTCAGGTCTCTCCTAAAAGGATTTTGAAATTCTCAAGATATGAGGATAGAACAGAAAGTTTGCTTTTGCTTTTGTGACCTCATGGGTGCCTAATTCCAAAGAGTCTTCAAAAAGCATTTAATTCAAGATATTCCTTATTCCTTACATGCATCTCTTAGAAGATAGAGTTATGCCAGTTCTAGAAAGACCAGAGGTACTGACTATAACATTTATGCTGTGTTTAAACCTGTTTGTGCCACTTAAATGTTATATCCAATACCCTTCTCTATCTTTTCTCCCTCCTGATTATGGGATCACTGCATCTGTTCACAGAGAAGGCAATGGCACCCCACTCCAGTACTCTTGCCTGGAAAATCCCATGGGCAGAGGAGCCTGGTGGGCTGCAGGGCATGGGGTCTCAAAGAGTTCGACACTACTGAGCGACCTCACTTTCACTTTTCACTTTCATGCATTGGAGAAGGAAATGGCAACCCACTCCAGTGTTCTTGCCTGGAGAATCCCAGGGACAGGGAAGCCTGGTGGGCTGCCGTCTATGGGGTCGCACAGAGTCGGACACGACTGAAGCAACTTAGCAGCAGCAGCAGCAGCATCTCTTCAAGCACTCATCCTCAAGCTCTGTCCATTGCAAAACCTACCTTCTGGATTGTGACTGCCAGCAGGGTATAATGGAAGAAAAGGATAGTTAGGGATTTGGGGATCAGCATGTACGCACTGCTGTATTTAAAATAGATAATCAACAAGGTCCTGCTATATAGCACAGGAAACTCTATTCAGTGTTGTGTGGTAGCCGGAATAGGAGGGAATTCGGGGAAGACAGGATACCTGTATATGTATTACTGAGGTGTTCCACTGTCCACCTAAAACTGTTGAGTCATTTAGTCACTCAGTCATGTCCAACTCTTTTGCGGCCCTGTGGACTATAGCCCACCACTCTCCTCTGACCATGAGATTTCTCAGGCAAGAATTCTGGAGTGGGTTGCCATTTCCTTCTCCAGGAGATCTTCCTGACTCAGGTATCAAACCCACATCTTCTTCATCAGTTCAGTTCAGTTCAGTTGCTCAGTCGTGTCTGACTTTTTGTGACCCCATGGACTGCAGCATACCAGGCCTCCCTGTCCATCACCAACTCCTGAAATTCACCCAAATTCATGTCCACTGAGTCGGTGATGCCATCCAACCATCTCATCCTCTGTCCTCCCCTTCTCCTCCCACCTTCAATCTTTCCCAGCATCAGGGTCTTTTCCAATGAGTCAGCTCTTTGCATCAGGTGGCCAAAGTATTGGAGTTTCACCTTCAACATCAGTCCTTCCAATGAACACCCAGGACTGATCTCCTTTAGGATGAACTGCTTGGATCTCCTTGCAGTCCAAGGGACTCTCAAGAGTCTTCTCCAACACCACAGTTCAAAAGCTTTGATTCTTCAGCACTCAGCTTTCTTTATAGTCCAACTCTCACATCCATACTTGACTATAGGCAGGCAGATTCTTTACCACTGAGCCACGAGAGAAGCCCTCTTGAAACTACTACAACATTGTAATCAGCTATATTCCAATATAAAATAAAAAGTTTAAAAAAAAAACCTACTTTCTGCAATGGATGTGCTATAGCCATTTTCACCATAGTATGAGTATGTCACCATTTTCCTCTTCCAGAGTTGTCTGCTTTATATATCTTATCTGATGACAGAATTTTTTTTAAAAACTGTATATACTGCTGCTGCTGCTGCTGCTGCTGCTAAGTCGCTTCAGTCGTGTCCGACTCTGTGCGACCCCATGGACTGCAGCCCACCAGGCTTTTCTGCCCATGGGATTTTCCAGGCAAGATTACTGGAGTGGGGTGCCATTGCCTTCTCCAATGCATGAAAGTGAAAAGTGAAAGTGAAGTCGCTCAGTCGTGTAGGACTCTTTGCGACCCCATGGACTGCAGCCTACCAGGCTCCTCTGCCCATGGGATTTTCCAGGCAAGAGTACTGGAGTGGGGTGCCATTGCCTTCTCCAATATATGCTGCTAGATCCATCTTAATATTAAAGAGACAAATTCCTGGGTCCTTAGAATTATATCATGCTATTGACTGTTGGTGTCACTCCCAAATTTGTTAAATCCTAATTCTCAATGTGATGGTATTTGAAGGTAGGGCTTCTGGGAACTGATTAGATCACGTGGACAAAGCCCTCATTAATACAACTTGTGCCTTATAAAATCAGTGCCCGGGGGCTTACGTTTCCTTATAGTCACCCAGTCTAGGGTAATTCGGTTAAAGCAGCCCTGATAGACTAAGACATATCATGAGTAGACATGGACACAACTGTAGTTTATCCTGGTGGTGTGCATTTGGTCCTTCTGCCTACTAATGCACAAGGAACATGTGATCACAAGCATGGAGGACAGACTTCGGGAGACCTTTTTCTTCAGATTTATAATACAACACTTTAATATTAAAAAAAAAATCACACCAATTTAAGCATCAAAAGTAAGAAAGACATTTTTAGTTATTGAAAAGTAACCCTGAGGGAAATTGGAACTTACTGGCTCTGTCTTTGGATGGTCAATACATATATATAAAGATTCCAAACTTGTATGAAAAAAGAATATTAGTCACTTTATTAGATGTCACTAGCCCATGTTTTCCTTATTCCTCAACCTCATTAAAGTGCCTTCTGAGGTGTCCTTGCCCCACACAAGCACATTGTGCATTCAGATATTTGTTCATGCTCTGTGGCTTTTCTCTCATCTACCACTGAAAGGAAAATCAAATTTGCTCTCTATTCAATGTTTAAGTATTAAATCAGATATTCTTGGTTACAAAGTTCAGAAGGATGTTCTGTAAAGAAAAGTATCGGGTTATGTAGCTATGTTAGAAAAGTCTGTGTTATGGGATTGCTTTTAAGGAAAAATGGGATTATTATGAGGTCTTCAATATATTTTAGTAACCGAGGCTTTTCTTGGATATAATGTGATTTAGCACTGCCTTCTATTGAAAGTCATACATTATCAAAGAAGTTATACAGTGAGATCCCACTGAAATGAATGTGGTCTAATTTTAAAAAGACCCTCTGTAATACAAATTATAGACCAAAGATTTAGCCATTAAAAGAATTGGAGAAAGAATGGATGTATGTATAACTGAATCACTTAGCTGCATACCTGAAACTAACATAATACTATAAATCAGCTGCACTCCAATATGAATTTAAAATTTTAATTTAGACTATTACAGAAAAAATTAATGCAAATGCAAAAGGACATAAATGGGAAAAAACTGAAAAAATAATCAATAAAAGACTGTAAGTAGCATGTTGCATATAAAGAAATACAGATTGTTAAAAATTCATTTAATCTTGGGTACTTCTAAACATTTAGCACCTTTATGCTGCTGCTGCTGCTGCTAAGTCATACATTGATGTTAATTTGGAAATAAACTGGATTAAAATAAAACCTTTTTTAGTTCTATAATGCAGAAAATTGTTACATTAATAAATTTTTACTTCAAAGGTCTGTTCTAGTGTTATAGCATTTTGAAATTCAATAAAAATGTTCTCAGAAAGGATTTTATGGAGACAGTATATAGACTCATCTATCAACCGCTTCATGTAGACATATAAGTAATAAAGGTATAAGGATTAGAATCTGTTTTTAATAACAGTCATATATTTAACTAAAAGGGAAAATCCAAAGAGTGGACATGTTCATTTAGAGCTTTGGAAAAGTACTATAAAAAATGATTCTCGGACTTTAATTATGCCAAGTAAGAGAGAAAATTTACTCCTCCTTCATACATGCCACTTAGAATTTAATTTTAGGTGTTCTGCTTGGTGGGTATTTGAAAATAAAGTTTGACAAAACTTATGGCTTCAAATTTAATCCAATCCTACTGTGACCTATGTCTTGAAAATAAGAGTGAAAGATGTAAATTGACTTCCTGTTTAAGTTAAGGAATGAATGGCACATTTCCTAGTAATAATAAATAGGAAAAATTTAACCCACCCAGAGAGTAGATTGGCTATGTTATCAATAATGAGTTCTCATTGATATAATACTTATGTTTTGCACACTCTATGAATGCGTGACTTTCACTTTACAATAATTTTAGAAAAATTTTTGCAAAGCAATTCAATATCTTGATATAAACAACTTTTTATTAAGAATAGTAACAAAAATCTTAAGTGTCTATAAGATACTCTAGTCAAGTTTTAGGCTGACCAATAGTGCCTTGTAGTATCAACCAATGTCTAAAATGTTCAGAACACAAGGAAGTAGTTTCTCAAGATGGCAAGTTGTTCTACTACCAATTTAGAGAAGGTGGTTATTAGAAGTCCTCTTGGAGAAGAGCTGGAAGAGCAAGGTGGTAGCCACACCCTTCATGCATTCTTTCGAATCTCCTTTGAATGAGACACATAAGGGTAATGGAGAAAATTAATCAGGAATTTTTAAATAAAACTTATAATTTTGAAAGTTTATTGATACATCAACTTTTCAGAATCCTTTAGCCTCAAGTCAAAGACACTTTGATTCTCTCCTTCCCGTGCTGTATTCTCACTGTGATGTTCTCTGCAACTTTGAGAACAAGTCAGATATTTGGTGCCGAGCTTGAATCAGACTGCAGTTGAGGTGATACTGTGTCATTGTTATGGTTCAAAGTCAGTGACGTAAATATATGAGAATATTGGAAATCAGAAGGAAGTTATAACATTACCATCTTCATTTTAATCCAGGCTTTTCTGAAGACTTTTGGTGCACTATATGCTTAGTCACTCAGTCATGTCCAACTCTTCGCAACCCCAAGGACTGTAGCCCACCAGGCATCTCTGTCCATGGGGATTCTCCAGGCAAGAATACTGGAGTGGTTTGCCATTTCTTTCTCCAGTGGATCTTCCTGACCCAGGGATCGAACCCAGGTCCTCTGCATTGCAGGCAGATTCTTTACCAACTAAACAATGAGAGAAGCCCTTTGGTGAAATAACAACATGTAAAGCGGATTTTGGCAGTTTCTTTCTTTTTGTGGAACAGAACAGAGGGTAAAACAACTCATCTGATTCAAAGAGAAAATAAAAAATAGCAGTTGAGACAGTTCCAACTTGCTCTGATGACCCTCACTCACAAGAGTCAGGTAGGTTCCTGGTTACAACTTGCCACAGGACACTGGAGTCTGTTTATTTAAACATATCATATCAAAATGACATATCAGAATTGCCTCAATATTGTTTGTTATTTTACGAAGTAGAAAGGTAAAGCCAGCCTCAAAGATACTGGTATCCCTATTCCTCTAAACATTGTCATTTTATCTAATATCTCTTTAAAACTGAGCAACCAATTTTTTGACAAAAAAAACTAGATTTTTGTGGGGAAAAAAGAGAAATATCCACAGCTAACAGAATGTAAGCTGAGAGAACCAACATAGAATTTCAAGTGTTGTCTTGCTATTCTGCCTCAATGCTCCTTGGCAAGGATAACATTGTCAAAGACATCTCCACTGAACTCTCATAACATAAACTGAATAACCACAAGAATGTTAACTTGATCCCTAACTGTAAAAGTGTTATTGTTGATTTAACATATTTTAGACAAAGTTATTAAATTGTATCTACTCTACAGGTATTAACAGATATTGTAACCCAAAGAAACTGGGGTTTACAGACATATGTAAGATGGTTTTAGCAGCCATTTGAGTTTTTCTAACAAAGTTGGGTAAATACAAGATGTCTTCTCTTAAGTACTATCTTGAAGAGAAGTTTTCTTCCAGAATACTAAGCATAATGTCAGCTTAACCAGCAGTGCCAGGTGTCTGTTGTGTGCCCAGTATTGTTAGAGTCACTGAGGGAGAGACAAAAGATTTGAAAATGATTGTAGCCACTGTTCATTAAGGACCTACACACTTTGCCAGCACCAGGCATTCTGCATGGCGGCCCCGCTAACAGCCTTTGCAAAGTTAAGACGTTACAGGGATTAGAGAGTTTATGTTGGTAAAGGGTTAAGAGAAAGCTCAGGTTCTAAAACCCAAAGGGATCTATACCTCTTGCACTTGTCATCTTTATGGGTAAAGTGGAGAATGTTAGAATGGAAAGGAGAGAGAGGATTTGTGCCAGTTCTCCTTCACCCTAGAGTGTCCACATAGTGCAGGGAGAACAGACAGATCCAAGATATCGTGGCTGGGGTGAAATATCTGAAAAGTTGTGGGCTGGAAGCTTCCAGTAGTCAGATTGTGTTTAACTGAGGTGAACTTAAAATATAAAAAGAATCTTGCCAATAGATCAGAAATATCTTTCTCTATGAGTTTGTGCTCATTATAGAAATCTGAGCTAGACTTAAAGTAGTGACTCATTGCAGCTCTTCAATTAGGCTCTGTTCTAAAGAAGGATATTCAGCTGCAGACTCTCTGCTAGCTCTGCAAAGTTCCAGGCTTATATTAACAAGTTGCTCTTTGGAGTATCTTCTGAAGTGATACATTCACTAAATATATACAGGAACACTGTGAAAAAATCAACAAGGTTTCTCTCTAGAGTATATATTACACTTTTTAAAAGAGGTTTTCTTCTTTCTTGACATCAAGTTTCTAAACCTAAGAAATAGTAATGCATGACTTAGATATAATCAATAAATTTTCAATTTCTGCTAAAAATAGCTGGAGTTAATACTATAAAAATTCAGCAAACTGCCCTCATAGTGAAAATAAATCCCAGAATTTCCTATAGGCTTCACCCCTTGCAAACACAAGGTCCTATAACTTGGCTGAGAAAGGCTCATTGAAAAATCACATCCTGACCCTAACACATTTACAGTGAAGATGACTTTGGCTGTAGAATGATTTTTTTCTGGTGGTGGTGAGGAGGATAGGTGTCATCTTTCACTCCATGGTGTCTCAAAGATATCTCAGTCTTGAATAACTCACCCGGTATTTATTGAAAACAAATGATCTAGCATTTTATTCACTTCTCACTTACTATCTAATTGGCAAGATAAAACACATGAAACAATTTAGAAAAGTAAATAGCATAGCTTCCAAGGACTTTCCCAGAAGGACAAAGAAAAGGCAAGTCAGCATAATCTAGAAGAGTTGGCAAAGATTTAAGAAGGACTGGAGCTAGAGTTGGTCTCAAAGATTGAGTGGAGCTTGAGTAAACTAGAAAGTGGAAACAGAAGGAAAAGAATTTTAAAGAAGGAGAGTAATGGGATTTTTGAGTATGCAAATAATCATGCTATTAGAAGTGGAGGAATGTGAAGAAACTGGCCTGAGTGGGGAGTCCAAGTAGTTGGGTAAAAAAGTGAAACCAGGTTAGAGGTCTTGAAACTTGGAGTAGTTACAGAATTTAGAATTGATACCACAAGAAGTAGAAAGTGTTGTAGATCCTTGAGCTATTTGTTGCCATTCAGTCACTAATTCATGTTTCTTTGCAACCCCATGAACGACAGCATGCCAGGCTTCCCTGTCCTTCACTATCTCCTGGAGTTTACTCAAATTAATGTCCATTGAGCTGGTGATGCCATCCACCATCTCATTCTCTGTCACCCCCTTCTTCTGCCCTCAATATTTCCCAGTGACAGGGTCTTTTCCAATGAGTTGGCTCTTCGCATGAGGTGGTCAAACTATTAGAGCTTCAGCATCAGTCCTTCCAATGAATTTCAGGATTGATTTCCTTTAAGATTCACTGGTTTGATCTCCCTGCTGTCCAAGGGACTCTCAAGAGTCTTCTCTAGCACCATAATTGGAAAGCCTCAATTCTCCAGCGCTCAGCTTTCTTTATGGGCCAACTCTCACATCCATAAATGACTACTGGAAAAACCATAGCTTTGACTGTATGGACCTTTGTTGGCAAAGTGATGTCTCTGCTTTTCAATACACTGTCTAGGTTTGTCATAGCTTTTCTTTCAGGAAACGCCTTTTAATTTCGTGGCTGCAGTCACCATCCATGGTGATTTTGGAGCCCAAGAAAGTAAAATCTGTTATTCTTTCCACTCTTCCCCCATCTAGTCCTCAGAATTTAGAATTGACATCATTAGAGATAGAAAATATTGTAGATCCTTAAGCTATAGAATAACGCTGTCTACTTATTTGCCTTCATGTGCTTTCATCCTCTACTTGAGCCCCAAGTAACGGATGGAAGGGACAGACATTCAGTCTTGAGTCGCAGCAAGTTGGCTTGACCTAGTAGACAGAAGAAGCAGAAAGTTCTGAGGTGAAGTACAACAAAAAGGGGAGGGAGCCCAATACAAAGGTGGGGTTTTAGACACTGATTCCTATTCCAACTTTAACATTTTCAAGTTGTATACTGGGGAAAGGGAGGCTAAACTTTCTATGTCTCAGTTCTCTTTATTTTGAAAATGGAGATAAAATCTTTTAGATTTTAATGAGAATATTAAAAATTATGAATGATACCTATTATAGTACCTGGAATCAAGCAGACACAAACATCTTTCTTAACCTTGCTGGAGATCTTTCAAAATCTATTAGAATGACAGTACTCTTGGGTAGACTAAGACTGTGGTAGTATTTAGAGTGTGTGTGTGTGTGTGTGTGTGTGTGTGTGTGTGTGCTAGTCCCTCAGTTGTGTCTGACTTTTTGCAACCCCTTGGACTGTAGTCAGCCAGGCTTCTCTGTCCATGGGATTCTCCAGGCAAGAATGCTAGAGTGGGTTGCCATCCCCTTGTCCAAGTATTTTGAGTAACACATCAGAAAGAACAAAACTAAGTAACATAAATAATTCCATAAAAAAAACTAGAAGGGAAAGATGGAGGAGGGTCAGAGGAAATTGATTTATAAGTTGGCCGAGGATGGACACTGAAAAGAGTTAGAATTGGGAAGTGAGGTATTGCCAGCTTCTTCTCTTTATCTCAAGGTGTTAGTTCGTTCAAGTCAAAAATCCATCTTTGAAGTTGAATTCTCTGCCAGAAGTTGTCATATTGACAGTGATAGCCCCGAACAGTTTAATTTTCTCATCCAGTTTGAATACAGTCTCTCACTCGGTCTTGCCCATGCACTGAAAAAGATTAGAATCTGTTCCTCAGCCTCCCATAAAGAATTTTGTCAAAAATATTTCCTCGGGTCTGAGAAGACTCTGCAGGTAGTCGATAAACAGAATCAGCTCCTGCCTGATTTTCCACACTGAAGTCTTTCCCACAGGAATAAATTAAAATCTCAGTACTTTTTTTTTTTTTTGGGGGGTTGCTTTTTTCTTTTGTGAATGTGGTATCTAGACCAAGTCATGTCTTATTTGAAAAGATCATATTTTTGAAATGAATAGTGAAGCTTGTTTAGATTCCAGCACCTCTTCCTTTGTTTCAAATGTTGGATGGGTTGTGTTCAGGTGTTAGAGGTCAGGAGGAGGCTTTATATGCTCACAATGACCTAGTATTGATTAACTTGAATTTTCTCAGGTATTTATTTAAGCATTTCCTTGCTTCAGAATTTCAACTGGGATGCAGCAGATGAAACTGACAAATTGTTGTAAAGTATTATGCCTCTGGTCTGAATATAATCACAACTAAATGTCTTTAAATATGACACTTTTTTTGTGAGCTGCAAAGCTGTTTACCCTGAAAAATTAACTGGTATATTACTTTAAGGCCCATCTTTGTTAGGAAATGGATTGACTTGGGAGCAATATCAAATTAGATTGAGGAACAGTAAAGATTGGATGACTGAAGCTTCATTCTCAAAGTTCCTATTAATACAAACAATTTAACAAATTACAGTATATGTGTTTGTAATTCATGAGTTCTGTGAAAGTATACACACTTTGACTTGTCTTCCTTTTGTAAAAGTAGCTGAATTCTCATTTCTCTGATAGAAGTGGCTCCCCTCCTAATATGTATTTTCTCTCCCATTCTGTTTTCTCACATTACAAATACCAGATAAACTCAGTTCTGACAATATAACATTATAGAATCATATATTTAATGCCAAACAACTCAGTTTCCACATTGAGAAGGTAAGACTGAGTCAGTTTAAATACTGACAATGTCAAACTAGTTAGAGGCAAAATTGATCAAGGATCCCAGTCCTCTTGAATCCCAAGGGTCTTGATGAGTTTCCCATCTCATTGTATTATTTTCGCTAGGCCAGGCAACTGAAAAAATACAGACAGTGCTAGTTTACAGAGGAATTATTTTTAACACATGGCATTAGAGGATATTGTAGTATATGAGGATCCCTCTACCCCAAAGAGGAGCCTGTGTGGTGCCATCCATGGGGTCACAAAGAGTTGCACACGACATCGTGACTGAACGTCAACACAACTACTCCCAAATATCTGCTGTACAGTGTATATTTTTGCCTGAAAATATTTTTAAAACATGATGCAGCTATATAAAATCTGCTTTTAAAATATCAGCATTCTTTAAAAATAAGTAAACCTCTAGCACTTTAGCAAGAATTAGTTCATTGGGTTACTGACCTGAGAAATACTGTAAGGATGTGGTATTTTGTCTTAAAGGGAAGACAGGTCAATTCAGAGCAAAGGGCCATATGTCCAGTAGAAAAGTGTGTGTGTGTGTGTGTGTGTGTGTGTGTGTGTGTGTGTGTGTAGTAACTGTTATAGTGCAATTGTAGAAGAATGGCTTTAGACAATTTACTTGTTATATGAAACACTCTGAATTCTAACAATTTCCAGTTTAAAAATATACATCAAAGCTTGAATTCAGAGATATATACAAAAACTCACAAATTTAAACATGAACACAAATATAAGAGGGCACAAGACTTCTGGGAATATCCCCACATCAATGCCAGTGACTGTATCTCCAATCAGATAACATGGGGCTGGCACCACAAGACAAAGGTGATTAATAGAATAAGTCAGAACCTAAAAAAAATAAAAGAAAAATTACTCAAGAACTTTGAGGAACTCCACATGCCTATAAAAATTTGGATGTGGCAGCAGATGGCATCTCTTTTGCATGAGAGGCATGACAGCCTGAACTAGGAAATACTGAGAATTGAGCTTGGGCTTCAAGCCCACAATATTATTCACCCACGTTCACTCTGTGAGACTCAAGTGTTACACTATAGAAACTAGTGTTCCTTTCCCTGAGATGAGACATTTTCTTTCCAGAGATCTGAATGATTCTGACTTAATACTGGGGGGATGGCATGGAAAGAATAAAACAGAATAATGCAAATGAAATATATCAAGAAAGTGGAAGAACATGGTGAGAGGAATTAATAAAGGCATGGAAAGAAAATGCATGGTGAGACTCTATTTAAAAGTACTCAAGCATTTTGGAAAGGTTAAGGTCTGAGCACGTTTCTATAGCCAGAATAACCTAAAGATGAAGCAATATAATGCATATTTGCTGCAATCAATCTAGTTTTTTAATTCTTTCCTCAAACCTCCACCTTGCCTACCACCCACACAAAAAGTTTTTTATAAAAAGACTATTAATGACTTAATATATTTTCCATGAAAGGAAAAGATTATTTAGCAAGAGCAAAACCACTTTAACGTAGTATATTGCTAAAGTTGAATAAACTTCCATTTTCTCATCCTACTCACATTCTTTGCAAGACTGACATTTAAAACTTTCATCCTTATGCACCATTAATTTCAAATATACCTTCTTAGACATTTCAAGTTCTCGAATATTTGAAACTATAGACAACACTTTTTCTAAATTCTGTCTTATTTACCTCATTTATTTTGTATGACTAAGTTGGAATTTGCCTTAGAGACCTAAATCTCAGAGAGAAAACAGTATTTTATTACTTACAGGTACATAAATCCTTTCTTAATGATTCAACCGTTGTTAGCCACTACTGGGTCAGAATAATTGAAATTCTCTGTGCTTAGTGCTTTTAGCACTTCCAAGTAACTTTATCAGCTGCCTACTCATCCTAAATAAAGGCTATATTTTTGGTAAAGCTATTGCTAGAGCTTGAGTAGTGACTCAAACTTTAGCTGGTCAGTGAAGTTTATTTTCTAGTAATTCTAATTTCAAAAACAATTGGATTGTGACATTCTAATGACCCACATGGGGAAGGAAGTGGCAACCCACTCCAGTATTCTTGCCTAGAGAATGCTGTGCACACAGGAGCTGGGTGGGCCACTGTCCATGGGGTCGCACAGAGTCGGACATGACTGAAGCGACTTAGCATTCATTGGAGAAAGAAATGGCAACCCAGTCCAGTATTCTTGCCTGGAGAATCCCAGGAACAGAGGAGCCTGGTGGGCTGCTGTCTATGGGGTCACACAGAGTCAGACACGACTGATGCGACTTAGCAGCAGCAGCAGTGACCTACATGTGTGACGTGGAAAGTGTGTGCACACTTCCTGCCTTCTTGATGTAACCCAGAAGCTCCACACTTTATAAGCCCCAAGTTCTGCTGTGATCACTGCAAAGGGATGGTGTTCAGTGGCCTCAGTTTGGACTCTTCAGCTCCTGGTGCTGTGTGCTAAATTCCTTCAGTTGTGTCCTATTCTTTGCAACCCCACGGACTGTAGCTTGCAGGCTCCTCTCTCCTCAGGCTCTTCCTGCCTGGGATTTGCCAGGCAGGAATACTGGAGTGGGTTGCCATTTCCTTCTTCAGGGGATCTTCCTAACTCAGAGATCGAACCTGGGTCTCTTGCCTTGAAGGAGGAATTTTTATCACTGCGCCACTAGGGAGACCTTGGGCAAAAGTGCTTGAACTCTCATGTCAGAGCTAATCACTGGTAAACAGGTTTAATGATAACTATTTCATAGTGTTGATGTGATGTTAGAATGTAAATCTTAGGAAAACGCCTGGCACATAGTTCACATTCAATAAAAATAGAGCAACTATTTTTTTAAGGCCAGTAACTCAGATCTCTGGGTTTCATATGAATACTTTGGAATAACCTCTAGAATAGTAGTGCCCTGTGTGGTGATGATTAAGGGCTTAGGGAAGGACTTTCTACAAGTTGCTTAAACTTGTTCTTGTTTAGAGATTCTTTGGGAGAAGAACATTTTAGATATAGCTAGCCAAATGCTCAAGTACAAAACAAATTTCATTCTCTTTCTTTCATTTGTTTCTTTCTTCCTTACCCATCCCTACCCACCCCACTCTCACTCTAGGGCTACAGAAAATATTTGTCCAACATCCTTTATCTAGAAGCTATATACAACTTATACTATTGAATCACATCAGCTTTTTCATATATAGAAGTTACTCTAATTTGGTAATATTTTTTATTATATCTGATTTTTTAATTTAAAATGAATTGTTCTGCTATCTCATTTTCCCCCCAAATCCTCCACATTCTCCCTAGTTTATGGAAGTAAAACATGGAAATAATATTTAAATAAGATTCTAACCAATGCTAACTATAATAGGGGATGTCCTGTGGTTCCTTTATCTTGTGTCGTATTCAAATACTGTGTTTGTTCAATGTTTACAGATCAGACAATCCCCAGTTAGCATTTGGGATAGGCTTTTTCCCTAAATATACAAGTGGTCTTAGTGTCTATAAGATTTAATAAAACAACCAACTACTCAACACAACTATATGATGCCCTAAGTAAGTTCGCAGGGATTAACCTGAAGCCCTTACCATGTATACCCCCGTAGGAGTCCATGGTAACAAAGTAGGCCTGTTATGAAGGACATACATGAATGGTTTTACCATGTTGTAATCCTTTAAACTAATTAACTGTAAGACAGCTTGGTATTGACCAAATTAGATTTAGGAAGAACCATAATATATACTAAATAAATATTTGTGCAATAAATAAGTGATTAAGTGAAAAAAAAATGAATGCTTTAAATAAATCACTCCTTGTTTTTCATAAATTTATGTGAGGAATATATTGCTCTGAGAAACTAAAATCAACTACTTTATTAACTAAGAAAGCTGATCAGGATTTCTTTGAGAAAGAAATAAGTATGCAGTATCTTTTTACATACCATTGCTCAGAGGGCTTCCCTAATGGCTCAGATGATAAAGAATCTGCCTACAATGTGGGAGATCTGGGTTTAATCCCTGGGTTGGGATGATCCCCTGGAGGAGGGCATGGCAACCTGCTCCAGTATTCTTGTCTGGAGAATCCCCGTGGACAGAGGAGCCTGGTGCATTACACTCTATGGGGTCGCAGAGTTGCACATGGCTGAGTGACTAAGCAGAGCACATTTCTCAGAGTTTGACATGTCTTAAATTTTTTTTTTTTTTATCCCATGGCTCTGTCTGCCATCACTTGACACATGTAGATCTGAGGTTTATAAAATAGCGGGGCTTGTAGCAGAACTAGGTAGTAACCAGAACATTAAAATTTTATTCCTCTTGCTATGTCCCAATCTTAACATCATATTAATATAAATCTTGGTGTTAGTGATTCATTAAAGTAGAGTTCTGACCTCTACAAGATCCTGTGTGTGTGCTCAGTCACTCAGTCGTGTCTGACTCTTTGCAGCCCTGTGGGCTGTATCCCACCAGGTTCCTCTGTCCATGGGAGTTTCCAGGAAAGAATACTGGAGTAGGCTGCCATTTCTCCTCCAGGGGATCTTCCTGACCCAGGGAGCCTCTACAGAGCTGTTGGGTTTCATCATACACATTTGTGTTTATAGATTTTTCTCATGTGTCAAAAGTAATTTTGTGCCTCCTCAGCTTGCATATTCCTTGTTAGAATTTAAACTCATTACTAGTACAGTTTGCTTTTTTTCCTGTAGACTAGGTCACAGACTTCCACTGGTGTCCACTAGGTACCAAATTAAGTGACTTTATATATTGATTTGCTTGCTTTTTCTTCATAGCATTAAGGGTTTTTAGAATTATTATTTTTATCTATTTGTTTACTTATGTGTCCTCTTTATAGTTTTCTAGAAAAAAACAAGTGACACAAGAGCAGGGACTCGAATTCTCTACTGGTAACCAAGCATTTACAAAGTTATCAGCAAATAGTTGGAGCTTAATAATTATTTAAAGGATGGATCAATGAAGACATCCAAACTAGAAAATTCATGTTCCAAATAATACACTTTGATTTGGCTATTTTGTCCTTACTGTTGCAAGAATTCTACTATTGAAGCCTCATTAATTGGCAACTGAGGAAAAACACAGCCGAAATCGTCCTATTTTTGAGAAAACACTTAAAGTAGAGTCTAACTTACTAGGAACCAAATAAATATGTGTTATATTCAATGTCCAAATGCTCTGTTAAAAACAAATGTTTTCATATATATTTTCCAAAATTTTTGGAATAGTTTCCAAATATTTATCAGCTATATTGTGGGCCAAAGAAGATTGTTTTACTACATCAACAGTTCTTGAGGATAATGAAAGTTAGTGACTAGTTTTATTAATCCATTTATTCTTACTCAATGAAGTGAAATGTCCAGTTTTTTGCATGCATTTTGATTACTTGATTGCAAAGCTAAACAAATTAAAAGAAGGCAAGAGATCTTGGTTTTAGTTTTTTTCCATCAAAGAATCTCCTCTTGATCAACAAATAGTAACTTAAAATTTAACTATTTAATTATTAGTCTTAAGAGTTTAACTGATGACCTGCTTAAGTTTAATGCTCATTTAGCCAAAGAAATCTATGAGTCCATTCATGAAACATTTTATTTTAACCGGGTAATTTATTCAAACAAGGATAGTTTGGCAAAAATACTTATCACCTAAATATTTGCCCTAATATACTCTTTATCTGAGGTCAGTTCCAAGACCAGGATTTGGAGGAGTCTATAACAGTTTATAGCTATCAAATGAAAGAGTCAATTAAATCAGAATCTAATAGTCCTAACATAATTCTTTAAATGAATGTCAAGAAATCACTGCCTTACATAGCACAGTCATGGGTCTTGGGAAGATGTCTCAAGATAAAAATGCACTAAAAACAAAATCTTTGGATGCTTAAATACATCAGCTGCTTTTAGTGAAAAAATATGTTTGGATCAATATCCCTGGTTGTCAGCATATAAAAAATGTTGAAAAATCTATTGAACTGGTTAAAAGTACATACAAATCAAAGGCTTTTTAAGGTTGTTGAGGACAGTATTTTAAATGTGTAGTAGATTTTGTGTACCTGAAGCTGTTTTCACCCACATATTTTCCTTGTCACCATTAACCATCTTTCTGAGCCATGGAAATCATGTTAATTCCCACAAATTTCCCAGATTCCCAATACATATACTCTATGTAAAGTCTTAATGCAATCCATAATACATTTCTGTTTCACATATTGTACTTCATTTTATTCCCTTAAAATTGAATGAATTCTATAAAAATTAAACCCATATTCCAGCTTACAAATGTGGACTTTCAACCTGTTTATGTTTACTTATTATGGACTATTTCAGATCAAAAACTGAGACATGTACGTGTTGCCACTGTCAATGCCTGTGATAAAGCTTGCACAGAATAGGTGTTCACTGGCGCTTGGGAGATTTAGATAGTACAGCAGCAGCAGAAGACACACATATACTTGAACATATTTTCTTGTTCCTAGAGTACTTTTGCCCACATTCAACCATGAATTTGTGTATAGCTTGTTTTTTAAAGTGATCAATTTCTATCTGTAAGAACTGAACCAAGTATCCATAAACTTCAGTTCAGTCCAGTTCAGTTGCTCGGTCGTGTCCGACTCTTTGCGACCCCATGAATTGCAGCATGCCAGGCCTCCCTGTCCATCACCAACTCCCAGAGTTCACCCAGACTCATGTCCATCGAGTCAGTGATGCCATCCAGCCATCTCATCCTCTGTCGTCCCCTTCTCCTCCTGCCCCCAATCCCTCCCAGCATCAGAGTCTTTTCCAATGAGTCAACTCTTCGCATGAGGTGGCCAAAGTACTGGAGTTTCAGCTGTAGCATCATTCCTTCCAAAGAAATCCCAGGGCTGATCTCGTTCAGAATGGACTGGTTAGATCTCCTTGCAGTCCAAGGGACTCTCAAGAGTCTTCTCCAACACCAGTTCAAAAGCATCAATTCTTCGACACTCAGCCTTCTTCACAATCCAACTCTCACATCCATACATGACCACAGGAAAAACCATAGCCTTGACTAGATGGACCTTTGTTGGCAAAGTGATGTCTCTGCTTTTGAATATGCTATCTAGGTTGGACATAACTTTCCTTCCAAGGAGTAAGCACCTTTTAATTTCATGGCTGCAGTCACCATCTGAAGTGATTTTGGAGCCCAAAAAAGTAAAGTCTGACACTGTTTCCACTGTTGCCCCATCTA
The DNA here is from genome assembly GCF_027580195.1 of Bos mutus. Taxonomy (NCBI): domain Eukaryota; kingdom Metazoa; phylum Chordata; class Mammalia; order Artiodactyla; family Bovidae; genus Bos; species Bos mutus. The sequence goes on from NC_091623.1 coordinate 17,637,492, forward strand.
TTTGCCATGAAGTGATGGGACCAGATGCCATGATCTTCGTTTTCTGAATGTTGAGCTTTAAGCCAACTTTTTCACTCTTCACTTTCGCTTTCATCAAGAGGCTTTTTAGTTCCTCTTCACTTTCTGCCATAAGGTTGGTGTCATCTGCATATTTGAGGTTATTGAAATTTCTCCCAGCAATCTTGATTCCAGCTTGTGTTTCTTCCAGTCCAGTGTTTCTCATGATATACTCTGCATATAAGTTAAATAAACAGGTGACAATATACAGCCTTGACGAACTCCTTTTCCTATTTGGAACCAGTCTGTTGTTCCATGTCCAGTTCTAACTGTTGCTTCCTGACCTGCATACAGATTTCTCGAGAGGCAGGCCAGGTGGTCTGGTATTCCCATCTCTTTCAGAATTTTCCACAGTTTATTGTGATCCACACAGTCAAAGGCTTTGACGTAGTCAATAAAGCAGAAATAGATGTTTTCCTGGAACTCTTTTGCTTTTTCCATGATCCAGCGGATGTTGGCAATTTGATCTCTGGTTCCTCTGCCTTTTCTAAAACCAGCTTGAACATCAGGAAGTTCAAGGTTCACATATTGCTGAAGCCTGGCTTGGAAAATTTTGAGCATTACTTTACTAGTATGTGAGATGAGTGCAGTTGTGCGGTAGTTTGAGCATTCTTTGGCATTGCCTTTCTTTGGGATTGGAATGAAAACTGACCTTTTCCTGCCCTGTGGCCACTGCTGAGTTTTCCAAATTTGCTGGCATATTGAGTGCAGCACTTGCACAGCATCATCTTTCAGGATTTGAAATAGCTCAACTGGAATTCCATCACCTCCACTAGCTTTGTTCGTAGTGAGGCTTTCTAAGGCCCACTTGACTTCACATTCCAGGATGTCTGGCTCTAGGTCAGTGATTACACCATCGTGATCATCTGAGTTGTGAAGATCTTTTTTGCACAGTTCTTCTGTGTATTCTTGCCACGTCTTCTTGATATCTTCTGCTTCTGTTAGGTCCATACCATTTCTGTTTTATCGAGCCCATCTTTGCATGAAATGTTCCCTTGGTATCTCTAATTTTCTTGAGAGATCTCTAGTCTTTCCCATTCTGTTATTTTCCTCTATTTCTTTGCATTGATCACTGAGGAAGGCTTTCTTATCTCTTCTTGGTATTCTTTGGAACTCTGCATCCATAAACTTAGATTTTAAAAATGACTAATTTAACAGCAATTTTAAATGCATTATCTTCCTATTAACTAAAATTGCATCACATACTTAAAGGTAAGGAAGCATACATATGTGAGACATACTTATTCAGTGTATTCAGTTCAGTTCAGTTCAGTCACTCAGTTGTGTCCGACTCTTTGCGACCCCATGAATCGCACATGCCAGGCCTCCCTGTCCATCACCAACTCCTGGAGTATAGGCAATGATTAATAGTCAAGTTGGTGAGGAGGAAGCTCTCAAAAGATTAAATTCCATGCAGACCATGGGTATCCATTGATGGAAAATGTCTAGATTTTTGCCAATATTAAAGAGGTTGTTTAGAACCAACTGGAGATTTAATCAGTGGGTTTTGACATGAGTGGTGGGAAAGGGAAAAATACTTTATCCAAACACACTTAGATCAGATCAAGTAACTCATATGGCTAAACCAACTCATTTGAGAAGAGTGAACAAAGTGAGCAAGTTTTTATTCATATTTCCATCGTGACAAAATGACCTGTTGTATTTTAAGAGTTTTTGTTTGAATAAAAGAATGATTTTACATGTGAATTTGTAGACAAAGTGTATTTATTCATTTAGGGCTTCCCTTGTAGCTCAGTTGATAAAGAATCTGCCTGCAATGCAGGAGACTTCGGTTCGATTCCTGGGTCGGTAGTTCCCCTTGAGAAGGAAATGGCAATCCACTCCGGTATTCTTTTGCCTAGTGAATCCCATGGACAGAGGAGCCTGGCAGGCTGCAGTCCATGGGGTCGAAAGAGTTGGACACGACTTAGCAACTAAACCACCACCACCAGTTTTGGCTGCACTGGGTCTTCGTCGCTTTGCGTGGGCTTTCTCTAGATGTGGAAAGTGGAGGCTGCTCTTCGTTGCCGTGTGTGGGCTTCTCATCGTGGTGGTTTCTCTGGTGGTGGACTACAGGCTCTAGGTGCACGGGCCTCAGTGTGGTGGCACGCAGAGAGGAGTTGCAGCTGGTGGACCCTAGAGTGCGGCTCAGTAGTTGTGGCACATGGGCTCAGTTGTTCCACGGCATGTGGAATCTCCCCAGAGGACCAGAGATCAAACCCTTGTCCTCTGCATTGGAAGGCAGATTCTTATCTGTTGCACCACCAGGCAAGTCCAGGATGTTTCCTTTCTTCACACACAGTATATTTAAGTGAAACTTAAGCAATCTTAAGGAAATGTAAATACATTTTTATTGTACACAGAAGCATCTAGCTTTATTTAAGACATGTACCTTTTAAAAATATAAGGCCTGATATATACACATAAAGTCTGATATATAGAAGCTAAAACCTTAAGTAGTGGTTTGTTTTGTTTTTAAAGACTTTTAATAGTACAGCATCTTACCCACTGTTTAGTCTAGAACTAGCCACCATCTTCAGAAAGAACTTTCAGCAGACATACAGGTCTACCTGTGTTTTGAGGGGAGCTGTTTCTGATTCTGTAAACATGAAATGATTTCCCAAGATTTCCTAAGCTAATTCTTAAGGCTCATACGCTATAATGTTTTTCTTGAGAGGACATATTCAAACTGTAATATTTGAAAATATAGAATGCACCATTCAGTTCAAACACAATTAATTTTCTGAGTCTTTGGGAGACGACTCAGCTTCACATCAAAACTCAAACAAACCTCCACAAATCTCCATGTGTAATTTGATACCTCTGATTCGCAGGAGGCCAGGATAATGGTGGAGTAGAGCTAATGGAAGTTAGAATACTAGTGTCTAGGTATAGTATTTGCATAATGAGTTTGGAACCAACAGTGTATTTCCAACCGTGGTAGGGTAACAGAGTGAATGAAATGAAATGTTAAGGTAAAAGCAATAAATCATCTTGCAGTGTGCCGAAAACATTAAGCAATTTGAAAGGTTAATGAACAAAACAGAGGTTCTCTATGAGGACCTCCAGAAAACATTAGTGAAACAGCAAAATGAAACTGCCTAAAGCATGAGAAAAGATCTATAGAACTCGTTCTCTCTCTTTTTCCCCCAGTGCTCAGTGGATGAAACAATAGCAACTTCAACATAAGGCATGTGTTAAGAATTAATAACTTATTGGATTAATTGTAGTCAGTCTTGTCTCAAGCCAGCCATTCCTTCTAACTTGTCATTAATCCACAAGAAATGCCCTGTACTGCAATCGTATCTGCCAAAATCATGCTAGTTTAAATTAACAATATAATAAACAAACAAATAAATATTCCGAGGACTTAAAAGTTATTATTATCAGACAAATTAGATACAGGACCCCCCCCCTCCAAAAAAAAAAAAAACTATTTCTAAGAATAGTGTGATTGTAGCTTGGAAATAAAATGATCAGTCTCTCCAAAAGAGGTCAGCAACCTTCTATTTCTCTCCTAAAATATAATTTACTCCTTGCTATTACATCTTTACAGGAAGTAAAATGTATATCTAATGTGCATTTTATATGGACCCAGGACTAGTGCCTCTCAAAACCTTTAATGTGCATATGAATCACCCTGGGATCTTGTTAAATGTAGATTCTGATTCAGTAGGTCTGGGGTGACCAGATACTCTATAAGTCTAATAAGCTCCCGGTTGATGCTGATGCTGCTGATATGGGGAACACTTTGGCAGTAAGTCCTGAGAAGGCTTCCACAGGACCTAGTGGAAATACTTGTGTACTTGTGCATCAAGAAAAGGCAGGGATGGGGGTTGGGAGTGGTGGGCAGAGGGAGGTTTGAGCTGGGTGCCAGGCTGGCTGCTCAGAAAAGCTGGGAGAAGGAAAGATAATCTGATAATCCACTTGCAACATTGTGAATGGAGTGAGTGGTGATGGTCCCTCTCACCTACAACATTCCAGGCACTGCAATACCTGCTAGGTTACACGCTAACTAAACCCCACACTGGTGAAGCCTCAAGTCTATCATAAAGACCCTGTTTTTCCTCCCTGCATCTGAAGGATGGGATAAATATAACAATATAGAAATCATAAGTTTTTAAATAATTAGATGACAGACTAGTTCTTCTCTCTCTATTAGGTCTATACATTTGGGAAACTCAGCCTCTCTGGGTCTAGTTTTCTTACAAATTCTTTTTTTTTTTTTTTTTTTAAGGATTTCTAAATAGTTTAATGTATTCCACCCTTGTATACTTGTGGCGGATTCATGTCGATATATGGCAAAACCAATACAACACTGTAAAGCCAAAAAACAAAATTAAATTAAAAAAAAATAAAAAGAAGTAAAAAAAAAATGGAGTAGAACTACTACTTCTTTTTTTTTTTAATTTTATTTTATTTTTAAACTTTACAACATTGCATTCGTTCTGCCAAACATCGAAATGAATCCGCCATTCTTACGAATTCTTAAGTGAAGGAGATATCTTCAGGCTCCCTCTTAGCTTTGTTACCTAATCAAACTTGGGTCTGCTTTCCTCCTGCACAGTAAAGCCAATTTACTGACACTGGGTTGTGATGACGGAAAGTACAGTGTTCATATCAGGGACCAGAAAGGAGTATAGGTGGTTCATGCTCAAAAGGTCCAAACTTCTTGGTGGTTTGCAGGGAAGCATTTTTAAAGACAATATTTGGGAGTGAAGGCTACAGGATTCATGGCTTTGTTCTGATTGGTTGGTGGTGAGGTAACAGGATGGTGTTCCAAGAATCTGGATTACCAACCTTCTGGTTCCTACCACTCTAGGATCTGCTCAGCATGTAGCTGCCACTCTCCACGTGCTGGCTGCAGCTATGTGTGTGTGGGTAGGGGCAGGGGTGCAGCTAGGGGCAGAAGGGATGTTTTAGTTCCTAAAGAATAACTCAAAGATACTCCTAAGATTGCTATGTATATCCCTTGAGGATAGACTAGGACCCTATTTTATAGCAAACTATTGTCATTACTTTAGTAACTGTTTTTTCTTTGTTTCTACATTTCCTCACTTCTCTAATTAGGCTTGTGCCTGCTCTTTGGAACTCAGGGAAAGCTTAGGAGACTAAAGCCTTTTTCTGTAAACAAGAAATGGGGAGCTTATAACATGACATCAGTCATGTGACTTTAAAGTAATGGATTTTTTTCTAATAATACCAAGTTTTGTTTTTTGTGGGTTTTTTTTTTTAATATATTTTGTGCTTGGAATTAGCCCTATGAGAAATCAGTTACTCCAAATATTTTAAGAACTGCATTTTTGAAGTCTCTTGCAGTGTTAGTTTTGGTGTTATCTAAAAATGTCAAAGACATTATATTCTAGTTCCACTTAACTGAACTGTAAAGTTGTCTGAATTATCCTTTCAAATGTTAAAAGAAAATCTAATCAAGGATGTTTGAGAGGATGTAAAATCTGAGAGAGTGGGTTTTATATTTACTTTATTTTTGTATTTTTAAAGCAAGATTTCCCAAATTTCTTTGTTTATAAGAATCTCCTGCAGTGGGTGCTAAAAGTACTTAGTTCGAGAGTGTACTCTAGCCTTACTTAATAAAATTCTGTAAGAGAAGCTATATTTTCCCTGTAAAGTTGATTCTAATAAAATTCTGTAAGAGAAGCTATATTTTCCCGTAAAGTTGATTCTAATAAAATTCTGTAAGAGAAGCTATATTTTCCCTGTAAAGTTGATTCTATTGTTGCAAAAATTTAGGTAAATTATTTTACAGTTCACACAGTGTTTAGTACAGAGTAGTTGGTCAACTGTCAACAAATGACGGAAGAATGAATAACCAGTCTGTCATGTAAGTGGTGAATTGCCATTTTTGCAACTATAAGCAATGCATTAATTAACTTCAGAATCTAAGACTTAAATTTTCTGTGCCACCATCTCAAATCTTACCTTATCCAGATTAAAAGTCATAAATGAACCCCTCTCCACCTTCAGCCTTTAGATTCCATGAGGGTCAAAATCATGTGTTTACGCTCTTATATCCTCAGGACCCAAAGTAGCAATTGATACCCATGTATCTGATATCTAAATATTTGGTGACTCACATAACTTAGCTGAGAATCTGGCTAGTTTAACTGTAAATAAGATTGTGACAATCACCCGAAATATCTCCACTTAAGGTTTTTCTTCAACTCAGCCTAGCTGGGTTTATCTTCCAGGCCCCAGAAATTAGCTATACTTTTATTTTGAAGAACAACCCTGATCCCAGAGCCATGAAATTCTTTGACCAAATAGCTAAGGAATTATCAATCACTTGGACATTAAAAAAAAATAGTATTTAGTGGCCAAATCAGGAAACAAATGTGACCAGCATCATTCCACCAGGAAAAGCATTAATGTTCATGAGAAGTTAGGAGAAAAATGTTTTTTTCTAGAAAAGATTATGTTTAAATTCATAAACCCCAGGAATAGAATGACCTGGGTTCAGTTCTAACTCTGTTCACCTACTAAATTCATGACCTTTGGAAATCAACCAAACCTCTTCTTCTATAATATGATACCTACCATACCTTTAAAAAGAGAATGAGTTGACATTTGTATATCAGAGAGAGTATTTTTATATATTAGCTGATTATTTTCTTTTTCAGAAAGAACTTAGACGAAGTCATTCAGTCATGTCCGACTCTTTGTAACCCCATGAACTGTAGCCTACCAGGCTCCTCCATCCATGGAATTTTCCAGGCAAGGGTACTGTCGTGGGTTGCCATTTCCTTCTCCAGGGGATCTTCCCAATACAGGGATTGAACCCGGGTCTTCCACATTGCAGGCAGACACTTTACTATCTGAGTCACCAGGGAAGCATATTATCTGATTGTTTTCTTTTTCAGAAAGAACTTTAGCACAACATCAAAACCAAAAAGTTATTTCTTGTTATTTGAAAACACCAGAGATTTTAAAAACTAACTGCTGAGTCTGATTTTTCTGTTGCAGGGGCCAAAGCATACCCTGAGATAGGAAAAAGATGGGCAATGTGAAAGGGGAACACTTACATGGATGAGAAAAAAATTCTGAGAATTTCTTAGGAAGGAGGCCATGCTTCCCTCCTCAGTACAATTTCCGCAGATACATTTGGTGATCTCAGATTAGAAGTGACATCAACATGGTGTGAGAGGAACAGAGGAGGAGTGGTTGATGCTATTTCTAAACAAAGGACTCTGAGGTTGGCAAACATCCAGTTCTGTCTGCCTTGGGGAGCTGCTGACTGGTTTTCAGTGTGATCAGCATGGAGCAGAGGGGACATTGGCAGTGCGGAATCTGAAGGGTTGTTTCAGTCCATGGAGAGAATGTAACAGCAAGTACCAGAGAATCAAGTAAGACAGAGAAAGGTTGATTAGGAAGGATGAAGATCATCACAGTCAAATGAGACAAAAAATAGCTCAGGAGAGGTCAGCCTAGATGAGAAATGGCTGAGGACAAAATACTTTCTTTTACCAAAAACTAGATACTACATGAATATCTCCAAACTGCCCTACCAGCCCTGTGGCAGTAGAAGTTTGAAGATAAGAATGAAAAAAATTCTGAATAGACTTAGTTCATTCCAAAATTAGGATTCCATCTTTGCACCAGTGGAGTGGGTTTTGAAATAGAGAAGTTCAGTCATGGAAAAAATAAACTTACATCTTTGGTTCACTAAATTTATAGTCAGTGAAGCTTGTACTTTAACTACTCATAAAGAACTAAGCCCCATGACTGGCACAGAGAACAAGATCTATAAAAACAAAGTTGGGGTTACTATCAAGAAGGAGAACTCATAGAGGTGGACGAAATTTAAAGTTTAAGAAATAAAACTAGGAAAGTTTATGCTTGGTAGAGAGCAGGGTCTCAGTCAATACTGAAGAAACTGTAAGTAAAAGGTAGAAGCAAGTTGGCTAGATTGTAATCTTAGTGGGCAAGGGCCAGCCTTACTCCTTCTTTTGTTCCTTGTAATACCTAGGAGAGTGTTGGACTCATTGTTTTTGCTTCATACATGATTATTAAAATATTAGAAACTGGGGAGGGTAAGTACACAGTTGGTGACATTGAAGTAGGAGAATCAAACATTTCAGGGCTATTTCTTCAAAGAGAGATTCATAGGTATTCGTGAAGACTTAAGTAGGTCCATTGCCAAGGCTTTATAAATGACGATGTGAAGAGTCAGGGGACGAAGCATGCCTGTCTTCAGCAGATTACAGTTGTGGTAGATTCAGAGGGATGGAGAGATCACTAGAAATGGTAGAGAAAAACCCCAAAATTGTGTATGTTTGGAGCAATAATTTTCTAGAGCATGTAGCATATTTATTTATAAGATCTCATGGGAGTTTTTTCAGCTGCACCAGAGCAAGAAGACCACCTTTTCAATCCTTTCTGAACTTCATAACATGAGTGCTAGTTGCCAGGCAGTGAAAAAGGATTTCCATCACCCCAGTATGTCCTGTTACACTGGAATTATTTTGTTGTATTTGTCTTTTAAACTAACTTAGTCCTTTGAGGTTCTAAAATTTTTGAATAGGTAATAATTCCAGGTTCAGAAATTGCAAACTATAAAAATAAATATGGTGAAATGGCTTCCTATCCTACATCCTGCATCCATCCATTTTTAAGAAAACTTGCCCCAAAGCAAAGTAATGGTTGTTAGTTTCATGTTCTGTATGCATAAATAACAAATATAAATATATTATCTCGAAACCCTTTTTACACAAAAGATAGCTTTCTACACACACTGATCTGCACCTTTGTTTCATTTAACCATATGTATTTTTTATTTCTAATTATCAGTTTACAGAGAATTTCTCTTTTTAAAAGTTGTATCATGCTTCATTTTATACACCTATCATAATGTATTTAGTCCACTCCACTAATGTTGGAGTGACTTATATTACTCCCTATCATTGAAATTATTAAGCCATGTGGAAGTGAATAAATTTGCAGTCATGTCATTTCTCACATGTGCTAGTATTTCTATAGCATACATTTTCAGAATTTTTTGAGCAGGGATTACAGGGTCAAGGATTATACATTTACACTTTTGATGATATTGTCAAATTGCCCTCCACGGGCTTTGTTTCTTTGGAGACATTTTGAACCTCATCATCTAGAGCAGACTGCTTTTGAGAAAATCCTCAAGATCCCTAAATTGACAAGACTAGAAAACCAATAAGGGAGTTCTTTGTTAAAAGAAAGAATTTTTTGAAGAATTTTTAATGTTAAACAAAATAAAAAGGCACTTCTCACTTTTATCATTAAACATTAATAACTGAACCCAAATTACTCAGAAAGGTAACCACAAGTCAATTGTGGTATGATATTTTGTAACCCCAAAGGGATGCTGAATGTCAAGGTAATCTTAGACACTGATATAATGCTTGAGTTATTTGCCTAGTTATTTTAGGTTTACTATGGACTTGAGAGTTACCCACCTTTATAAAACTCAGAGGTACTATGCTTATTACATTTTCCACCTTTGTTCAATCAAAATGTTGTTAAAGGAAGAGGTTAACACCAATGTTAATAACTAAAAATCCTAATTCACACTTGCATTTAAAAATGCAGTGGAAAGTTAAACCCCAAAGATCATCCAGTACAGGTGCTTGGAGATATTTCAATAAGCTATAATTTTAGTTGAAAGACTTTTTTAGAACTTAATACAAAAATATTCCTGTTTTTACACACATACACCCCATATAAACATACATACATCAAATAATTATCTGTAAACCTTAACATCTCCACACAAGGAATCCTCAGAGTCTCAGCTCTAAGAGGTAGATGCTGATGTATTTTCACATTTGAAGGAATGTTTTTTCAAACAAAATGTGGGGAGCAGAGGGTCATGGCACAGCTGTGGAGTCCTAAGGCAAGAAGAGAAAAATAGGCTGAAAATGAGGGTCCTACCATGGAGAAATGGGGATAGGCCCCTTCCTGTGCATCCACACACCAAGTCTACAGCAAAGAAAGGATGAATAAATAAATTGATGAATGCCATGATTTGTAATTTAAATAGGCACAGTGAAATCTATTTTGTGATAGCATCATTTCAATAATTTTCCCCTTTTAAACTTGTAATTTTTCCCTTGAATATGCAAGTGTTCTCTAAGATAATTCAAAGATGTATTCTTTTGATTTTGATCCATGATAAAAGACAATAAAATGGATGTGGAAGACCTGAAAGCACATCATTGAGTTATAGAACTTTATATACATACATTTCAATTTCCCCATACTTTTCTTACATAAATAAAATAAAGGTCAGTAGAAAATAGCTGGCTTTGGCAATTGTACATTTCATTTGCTAAACTGGAATAGAAATTATAGCACCCTGGTCTTTCCATTAAAAGCTTATTCAGGAGTCTCACAGTTCTGCTTTTGGTGCAGTGGTAGAAGATATTTAAGTAATTCAGTTTTAATTTTAAAGCAGTATTAGGTCAGCATAAAACAGAGGCTGTATTTATGCCACAATGATTGGGTCAAGAGCAGTAGAATTCAGTATCTCATCAGAACACACAGTCATTTAATTTCAGAACTTTGGATAAATATCCTTAGTGAATGCCAGCTAGTTTATTTGTCTGAGTGTTTTTCTTCCAAGTGTGTTAACTATTACAGTATTCGTGAGTCACCGGGGCCAGAATTACTTGTAATCATACCTCCATTTCCTAAGCCGTCAGTTATAATATCTCAGTGATAATGCTGAGAGGTTGTCCACAGGAACAAAGAGCAGAGTCTAGAGAATCCGTGTCGTTCTCTTTGTTGACCCAGTCCATTATCTCCTGGCTTGAATGCATTAACTCAGCCTCCTTTTTTCTCCATATTTTGTTTGTTTCCTTTGAGCACAAAAAAGTTCTGGTAAAGTCCCGAAGGGGAAAAACACTGCTCAATAATTTCCTCAAAGTTGTGATTGTATCAGGATACATACTATATACCATGGATATGAATATGAACAAGACTTGTCTTCAAAGAACTTACTGGTTTGTAGGCCAGGAAATTATTTTAGTTAAATAAAGAATGTGGGTCAACTGTCAGAGCCTTTGTGGGAAAAGGTGAGAATGCATAAGATGAATTCACAAGATTTGCCCTAAGAGCATAAAGGTCAAGAAAGGCCCTCCCCCTACTCCCTCAAGTCCAAAGAAAGCGTTCAGATTAATGACTTGTTAGCTAAAGGAAACTCTAAATATTACCACTCGACAATGTAGAACAACATTCCTTGGGAGGAATTCTGAAGACGGTTACTCTTTGACTGCTTACTTGGTCTTTTCTAGGCTTTGGGGTGTAGGATCTGCATTAGTTTCTGAGGCCTGTCATTACAAAGTACCATAAGCTGAGCAGTTTAAAACAACAGGAATAAATTGTCTCACAGTTCTGAAGGCTAGAAGTCTGAAATCAAGGGCCATGCTCCCTCTGAAGGTGGTATGGAAGGAACTGTTCTTTTATAGCTTGTAGTAGCCTCAGAAGTCCCTTGGCTTATAGATATGTCACTCTAATGGTTCCTCTCCATATGGTATTGCCATATGATCACAGCATGTTCCCTTTGTCATGCTTGTCTCTGGGATCACATGCCTGATCACAGCATGTTCCCTTTGTCATGCCTGTCTCTGGGCTCACATTTCCCCTTCTTGCAAGGACACTAATTGCTCTGATTTAGGAAAGATAGTGAGGGACAGGGACACCTAGCGTGCTGCAGTCCATGGGACTGCAAAGAGCGACTTAGTGACTGAACAACAACAAAGGAAGGACCACATCCTGAGAGTCAAGACTCCACAATATCTTTTATTATTATTATTTGCGTGTGTGTGTGGTGTGGGGATGGAGACACAAGTCAACACAAGTCAACACAAGTAATTAAGTTAAAATGAAATCATTACAGTGCATCCTAATCCACATGATTAGTGTCCTTTATACAATTCAACCCATAATGGGGTCTGCAGCAAATACTGTTGCTACTCTGCCCAGGTTCTCTTTAGCCAAAGTGGCACCAACTCCTCACTTGCTGTGAATGTTGCCTCATGATGGCTCAAACAGCCCTTTTCCTGGTAATCACCGTTGGACACATGGGAACCACCTTGACTCGTAGGCTACAGCCATGCCCACACCTTCAGCAGGGCTTCTGCCTCAATTTGGAATAATTTTGTGGTTCATTTTTTGAGCTTTCATTTGGGCTCAGGCTGAACCAAGGCTCCAGCTGAGCTCACATCTTGATTTAGCTTTGTTCTCCAACCCTATCCTGCTCCCCTTCCTTCTGTTCTACTGAAAACACTCTCCTAATAAATCACATGAATAAGAGTGTTGTGGTAGGCAGAACTTCCGGAATAGGTGAATAGGTTGTACAGCAAAGGAGAAAAGTTTCAGATAGAATTAAGATTGCTAAACTGATGGTCTTAATAGAGGGAAATCACCCAGGTAAACCCAGTGTAGTAATAGTAGCCTCCATTTTGTAACCTCTAAAAGTGGAATATAGAAGAAGAGGTCAGAGTCAAAGGGAGATGTGGCTACAGGGAAATGTTAGAAAGATACAACATTGCTGGCTTCCAAGATGAAGTGGGCTCTATGTGAAATCTAAAATATGGCACAAAGGAACTCATCTATGAAAAAGAAGCAGACTCACAGATAAGACATAAGGGACAGACTTGTGGTTGCCAAGGGAGGGAGGCAGAAGAAGGTTGGATTGGAAGTTTAGGATTAGCAGATGCCAACTATTAGAATGGATAAACAACAAGGTCCTACTGTGTAGCACAGGGAGCTATATTCAATATCCTATGATAAGCCATAATAGAAAACAATATTTAAAACATATATACACTAATATGCATAACTGAGTCACTTTGCTGTACAGTAGAAATTAACACAGCACTGTAGATCAACTATACTTCAATAAAAAAAAGTTTTAATGAAGTAGGCCATGAGCCTAGGATTACAGGCCATTTCTAAATGCTGGGAAAGGAAAGGAAATCTTTACTCCTAGAGCCCTAAAAAAGAAATACCACCTCATCTAACATCTTGATTTTAGCTTAGGGAGGCCATGTCAGACTTCTACCTACTGAACTGTGAGATAATAAATTGGCACCATTTCAAAAGCCACCAAGTTTGTGGTAATTTGTTACAGAAACAAAAGATAACTACTGCAAATCCCTATTTTGGGTTTTGTTTTCAGGAAACGTGTTAGTCACTCAGTCATGTCTGACTTGTTGTGACCCTACGGACCATAGCCACCAGGCTCATCTGTTCGTGGAATTCTCCAGGCCAGAGTACTGGAGTGGGTTGCTCTTCCCTCCTCCAGGGGATCTTCCCAACCCAGGGATTGAACTTGGGTCTCCTGCATTGCAGGCAGATTCTTTACCATCAAACCTGACCATAGTTAGGGTTCTTCTAAGTAACATAGAAGTGCCATTTTTAGTTGTCTTGATTCCCCTAAATTAAAATAATGAAATAAATGTAACTATATAAATATACAAACAGCTTCTTGGTCATATAGTAGCACAATGATTAAGGGTCTGAATTATGTATGCCAACAGTCTGTATTCCATATGTAGCACCATCGCTTCTTAAAATAACAAATATTTTTGAGGAGATTGGGGAGTGATTCCCTTCTTTCCCTCTTTAAGAGGGTGGTAGTAGCAACTAACTTAAATGACTTGTTGAGAGTTAATACACAAAGTAATTAGAATGAGGGTTGAATAAATTTTAGTCATCTTTATTTCCTTTGCCCAGGAAGCTCTGTATTTTGATTCCTTCTGAAGATAAAGGAGTGGCCATGAAATGAGACTACATTAATGATGTGCAAATATATTCCAGTTTAAAATTTGTATTTTATTATTTACTGTAGAAAATTTATTTTATTAAGAAAAAAGATATTGCATGATTAGGGGAATGTCTGCCTTATTTCCAGTTTATCACCAAAGCCTTAGCTAAATGCACAAAAGCAGAAGACATTCAGAATTGAGATGATTTATTTCAATCATGTTTAAATTTATTTTACAGAGAATACCCTGCATAAAGCAGCGCTTCTCAGATGTGCTCTTAAAGTCTAAAAGAGAATGACTTGGAACTGTTGTTTAAAATGCAGGTTTAAGAGAAAGAGACATATGTACCCCAATGTTCATCGCAGCACTGTTTATAATAGCCAGGACATGGAAGCAACTTAGATGTCCATCAGCAGATGAATGGATAAGAAAGCTATGGTACATATACACAATGGAGTATTAGCCATTAAAAAGAAAACATTTGAATCAGTTCTAATGAGGTGAATGAAACTGGAGCCTATTATACAGAGTGAAGTAAGCCAGAAGGAAAAACACCAGTACAGTATAACAACGCGTATATATGGAATTTAGAAAGATGGCAACAATAACCCTGTGTACGAGACAGCAAAAGAGACACTGATGTATAGAACAGTCTTATGGACTCTGTGGGAGAGGGAGAGGGTGGGAAGATTTGGGAGAATGGCATTGAAACATGTAAAATATCATGTATGAAACGAGATGCCAGTCCAGGTTCGATGCACGATACTGGATGGTTGGGGCTAGTGCACTGGGATGACCCAGAGGGATGGTATGGGGAGGGAGGAGGGAGGAGGGTTCAGGATGGGGAACACATGTATACCTGTGGCGGATTCATTTTGATATTTGGCAAAACTAATACAATTATGTAAAGTCTAAAAATAAAATAAAAAAAAATAAAGCCCTAAATAGTAGAATCCCTAGTAACTGCCCCCACTAACTCCAGAATTTTGAGGACAATCCTCAAGTTGCTGAGTGATTTTGCGTAACACACCTCAATTATGCACGCCTCGGTTTCTCCATCATTAACATACTATAGTAACCTATTTAAGAAAGACTCTGCAAGTTCTTTTTAGTTCATAAAATAATGAACAGTATCACTGAAATACAATTAGAATCAATTAGCCTGAGCAGTACATTTGGATTTAAGTAATTAAAAATATCAACACATTTCTATTTCCTTAAATTAAATCTTGTCCATTCGTCACTATTTGAATAGCACATGAAAATACAAATGCAGTCATTTGTATTGCTTGAAAAGGATAGACAGCATAAATACCTAATTTTGAAACTTCTTCAAATATATTAAAGTGATTTGCTTCAAAACGGTAAAAGCAATACCAAGGCAACCAGCCACCTAAAGATGAACACCTATTAAAGAACTGGTCAAAGTTCTTGGCAGGAAAGGGCTGGGTGGAGGGAAATGGGGATGCAAAGAGTTTACTGGGTTTGTATTCTATTGGCTTATAAATCTTTATTGATAATGTGGACTTGGGAAGGTAATTGACTGTCATAATATTTACTGGTACATTCTATTAAGGAATGTGTTTTTCCCTTTTGCCATACAGTATGCTCACAATTGTAGCAAATAGCAAAGAAGTGTGAGGTATGGTTTCTGCTCTCAGACACCTTAACGTATAATAGCAGAAATGAGGCAAATACACAAAGCAGCTGAAGTATACATGCGTGTGTGTTCATGGGTATAAATCTATATTAGAAATATTTTAACATATATTGATAGTAAATTTATATTTCTATAAAATAATACTTAAGGAATGGGTAATGATTAGATGATAAATTATACCATTTGAATGCAAATTTGCAATAAAATTTCAGAGAGGGAAAGATTAGTAGGAACTGAAATAATTAGAAACTTAATTCAGGACTTAATGACCTGTGCTGCCCCTATCCAATATTTTCAACATTTTAAGTCTGTGAATCTTTGGTTTGATAATAGATTCCTTGATGTTTATCAGAAGCTGGGTCTCTTTTTTAATTTAACACCCCACTTATTTAATATTCACAATGACAAAGCCAAAAAAAGCATCAACAATTGGGCAACTTTTAGAATATTTTTTTCCTTTAAAATATATCAGTGTAATAGCTCTGCCAGATAAATAAGGATACTGCATAGTATTGGACTAACACAAGAAGGAGCTTTGGAAACACTCATTTACTTAGGTTTGTTCTTTAGAAGTATCATTTGAAGTGCAAGAGTAAAATAACTTGCTGCTGCTTCTGAGCTGCTGCTGCTGCTAAGTCGCTTCAGTCGTGTCCGACTCTGTGTGACCCCATAGAGGGCAGCCCACCAGGCTCCCCCGTCCCTGGGATTCTCCAGGCAAGAACACTGGAGTGGGTTGCCATTTCCTTCTCCCTAGTACAGAACAGTTTGTGACTCAGCCCTTGCTGGAGGTATTACAGCCCAGAGTATTTATTAATTAGGATTTAGATTTTAAAGTATATTCAACAATCTATCTTTCAAAGACTTTATATCCTTGGAAGTATGTCTGAGATGAATCATCTTATTGGCCCTGAAAGAAGTCTGCTCTAATTATATCATTTGTAAAAGGCAATGCAGCACTTTGAAAAACATTATTTAAATCTCAAAAAAGGATGTTGCTTTTTTAAAAAAATAAAAGCCAACATTTTCAAATTACTCTTGTCTATTTCAAAACTCATTCAACACGGTTTGTGAGACTTTGATTTTGTATACAGGTTGGTGGACTTAGAAAACTCAAAGATCTAAGCAGTTTAATATTATGGAGGGCATAAATATATAGTTAATTTTTATTGCACGTTAAAATTGATTAGTGGTAGAATAGGCAAAATATGCATGTATAGTTTAAAAATCTATTTAATATCTATATAAATATCTAATTTAAATACATGGAAGCAACCTAGATGTCCATCAGCAGATGAATGGATAAGAAAGCTGTGGTACATATATACAATGGAGTATTACTCAGCCATTAAAAAGAATTCATTTGAATCCGTTCTAATGAGGTGGATGAAACTGGAGCCTATTATACAGAGTGAAGTAAGCCAGAAGGAAAAACACCAATACAGTATACTAACGCATATATATGGAATTTAGAAAGATGATAACAATAACCCTGTGTATGAGACAGCAAAAGAGACACTGATGTATGGAACAGTCTTATGGACTCTATGGGAGAGGGAGAGGGTGGGAAGATTTGGGAGAATGGCATTGAAACATGTAAAATATCATGTATGAAACGAAATGCCAGTCCAGGTTCAATGCACGATACTGGATGCTTGGGGCTAGTGCACTGGGACGACCCAGAGGGATGGTATGGGGAGGGAGGATGGAGGAGGGTTCAGGATGGGGAACACATGTATACCTGTGGCGGATTCATTTTGATATTTGGCAAAACTAATACAATTATGTAAAGTTTAAAAATAAAATAAAATTTAAAAAAATACCTAATATTTCTATTTAGGGTAGTAAGGAATACACCTGTCAATGCAGGAGACATGGGTTCCATCCCTGGGTTGGGAAGATCCCCCGGAGAATGGAATAGCTACCTATTCCAGTATTCTTGCCTGGAGTATTCCATGGACAGAGGAGCCTTCAGGCTACAGTCCATGGGTTGCAAGGAGGCTGACATGACTTAGTGACCAAACAACAAAATCTATTTAGGTATTTTACTTCTCTCCCAACCATCTAATTCTAGGAGATAGCTCCCATCACCAGCCCTAGTGTATCTTGCAAGCATGGTGGAATTCTCACAAAACATTGACATCAAATACAAAACAAATTTGAACTTTATAGTTGATAAATACAAAAAAAGGCAGAGAAACATGGGAATGAGAAATTTAACAAGTTGGAAGTCTTTAGGTCCTACCGATGGTGCTAATTATAGAAGTTTGGTTGTCAAACCTGGGATGGCAAGAAGAGTTAGACCAACGCTAGTTTGAGTTCAGTTCAGTTGCTCAGTCATGTCCGACTCTTTGCAACCCCATGAATCACAGCACGCCAGGCCTCCCTGTCCATCACCAACTCCCGGAGTTCACCCAAACTCATGTTCATCGAGTCAGTGATGCCATCTAGCCATCTTATCCTCTGTCATCCCCTTTTTGTTAGGGGTGAATAAAGAGAATGACTTGAGGTGGAGAACTCATATACTTTGGCCATTCTCTGACACCTGCAGCAAATTGTACCCAAATAATGGACATAATTCTTATTTCTTACTGTTCTTATCACTGTTATGTTTACTAAGCCTGAAAACTATATTTTATAGAATTGTATCAGCAGAGTATTTCTCCACTAATGTTCCGCAAGGGAGTGGTACTGAAACTTGAGTATGCATCAGAATCATCCTGACAGCCTATTAAAATGCTTTTTTCAAGTTCTATCCACAAGGGATTTTGACCCTGAATATTTCAGATAAGACTTGGTATCTTCCTTTTTTCCTTCAGCATAGCTCAAGTGATCCTGCTGTAGTGATTTCACATCACTGGAGAAGGTTCAAGGTCAAGGATGAGAAACATTTAGAATTCTTTGAGTTGTCCAGGCCCAATGTCAGGTAAACATCAAATGCATGCAGGTACTGGAGTTTACCTTCAGGCCCCTCCCTGGTTTTTCAGTTTTTTTCAGTTATGTTTGAAATAACTGGAGAGCAGCTACAAGGCCAAATATTCACATAACTTGTATTCAGACTTTAAAATTGCAACCATAAATTGAATGTGCATTTTTCCTCGCTGAATCCTTAATTTTTCCTCACACAATATGAGGTCTGGTTTACATGAATAAATGAGAAAATTTATGTGAGCAATTTTAGAAGCTGGTGGGTGAAAATTAACCTCCTGTACCTTATGCTTTAACACAGGAGACTTGACTCATTCCCTCCAATCAGTAGTCCTTTATATTCCTTTTATTACAAATGGGACTGTGATCTGCTTTTGCAATAGGACTTTTCTTTAATATCACAATATAATTTTCTTGAAAATGTAATATTCATTGGAACTTAATCTGAGAAAATTATATCAGCTGGAATTGGCCTTGGCACCCACATTTCAAAATTTTATGTTTAAATTAATTGTGCATATATAATATCATGCTGGGATTCATCTTCCCCAGAATATAGCCTATCTTTTGGTAGGTTACCAAGAGTTAAGCATTTTGGCAATATTTATTAACATTTTAAAGTCACCAGGACCAAGAGTAATAATTCTTCATGTGCATTTCAGGCCATTCTGTTGTCTTTTCTCTTGCCTTGAGCTCAGTGCTACTGACCTAAAATTCCATTTGTTCCTTCTTCTTTGATCCCTCTGTCTGGTTAGTTGGCATTGGCAGGGCTTTCTGCCCAGGAAGTCCAAGACTTCTATTTGATCAAAAACTATATTCATTTGCCAACTAGTCCGCCTACCCAAATTGCCATTGCAACCAAAAAGATTGTAGCTGCCTATATTATAGATCATGTACTGCACAGGTGTCATCATTTACAAAATGGTGCTTTGTTGAAAACGAATGGTTCAGGCAGCCACAAACAGAATAGCTCCTCCCTGAGAGATTTCAGGGTGTCAAGTTGCAAAACATCCATGACTTGTTATGGTAAGGAGCCAAGTGGAATAGAAAGGCTAAGTCACCTTGGAGGCACATGAGCTGGTGTACACACACACACACACACACACACACATCCCTCCTTCTCCTCTTCCTTGATCACTAAGCAAGCAGTTATGAAAAGAACATAACTCATGATTTTGTCAAGGACCTGAACTGCTTGCCTTTAGGACTGGGATGCTGATCTGGTTCAAATACAGCAAGAAAGAAAAAGAGGTGTTTATCTAAAAGGGGTAGTAGTGTCTAAAAATCGAGATGGCAGATAACTGATAGGATAGGAGAGGTTTTGCTGAGCTCCCTTATCAAATACCACTGGTTAGTCCCTCCTTCAGATTCAGAGATTGAAGACTTTAAACAACTACAAATATGGTATCTCCCTGAAAAGGAGGTAGCATAAACGTGATTACATATTAGTATAATTTGTATGAATGAATTTATAAGATTATTAGAAATTAGATTCCAGGAAAGGTAATGAGGCAAAGTGGTAATTTGTAGAGGTCTTCTGCAGAGTAGCTACAGATGGAGTACCCAATTTAAACACTGAACCAAGAACAACACATAGATATGAGATCAACTGTGATTGAAAAAGACCAAAAAGAAGTTCAAAGAGTATTGGAATGAACCTCCAAGTAAGTTATATTAGTTTCCTAGAAACCAAATGATTTTTCCCTCCCCTGTGACCCATGAAGGTAAATTTATAGTGGCTTTCCAAATGAAATGGGGGAAATCTAGGCAGATAGTCAAAAGCCAGAACCTTCGCCTTTGTATGCTACTTTAATAATAGATTTAAATGTCCATTCTGTATACTCATGAGATGGGTTAGCCTGATATTCTCTAGCATAGTTCATCAATGAAGACAGATAAGATGCTACAAGTGTTAAAAACTTTAGGTTAGTCATATATTTTCTTATGATAAAAACAAAATAAAAGTTTAATATTCAATAGGGATATTTACTGACCATGCCCTTGTGACTGCTGTCAGTTTATATAGAGACTATATAAAGCCAGTGAGTTTCAGTCCTACAGGAAGGCTTTAAGAAGATGAGTCTAAACTCCAAAAGGGGAATTTAATCCAAGGCCAGTTAAGGTTTAAGAAGGTGAAGAAATAGAATCCCTCTCTTGGTAGGAGAAGCTGCAAAGAACTGTGACAATCTTCACCACAGATAGTATGTTCAGGGGTAATGTAAGAAGATATGCCCTTCACCAACTTCCCAGAGATAAAAATACAGCTTTTTAGAGCACTTAGTATTATAGAGCTGTCTAAAATTTCTGGAGACGTCTACCACGTTGAGTTGAAATACTTGAACCCTACCCTCTAAACAACTTTAAACAAACTATGGAAGAATCTAATTCTTTCAGGGACACATTAAGGGACACATGCAGTACAGTTTTGAGGTGCTGAGTAAATGTTACTGAACTGACCTGGAAAAATTGTAAAAAGCTGAAGAAAAAGATGTTATGAGGAATCCATCAATATCAAACATAAATTGTCTCAGGTTCTGAAATATTCAGTGATGCATCCCTGATTTTTTCCTTTAGGCTATGAAAGTTCTTGTCTGATATAAAGGTAGAAAATTGTACTGAGTCTTGGCAGGCTTGTAATTACATCCTGATGCCATCTTGGAACCTCAAGATCTAGAATCTTTATTGGTGCTTTACAGAAAGATTAAAAAATATTAATAAACTTACATCATACTGATCTTAAGTAAATTATTATTTGTCGAACATTGTTTAAAATCATTGAAATGTATATTATAGAAAATTTGTAAGTAAATGTATTTTAATTTTTTTTATTTATCCCACAACTAGTTCCAAACTAGGTTTAAAAACAATTAGAACCAATATAAGTTAAACACAATTTAAAGTAAATTTCATGTTGATGTATGGCAAAACCAATACAATATTGTAAAGTAATTAGCCTCAATTAAAATAAATAAATTTATATTAAAAATAAAATAAATTTAAAAGAAAAGGAAAAAAGAAGGCATCATAATTAATATTAATACATATCTTGAATACCCATATAGTTACCAAATATTTGGCAATAGAACTCCTGGTAATTAATGCAAAGAAGTAAACAATCAAATTTAGCATTGTATGGTGGACTGTGAAAGTTAACTGTTTTTTCCTGCCTCTCATGTTTTCATATCCTCCATGATAAAAAGATCACACTCCTGATAGGAATCATCAACCTTGGTAAAACTGGATCTAAATATTGAGTCAGTAATTTCTAACTCAATTGATCTGGTTTATGAATTTAGAAGAATTACTATCTTGAGTTTATAAATTCTTTACATCAGCCACTGAAAATAGATATTTTGTAAGTTAAAAACCTTAACAAATAAATAATATGGTACTTAGAAGAATACTAATAAACACAACTTCTGTTTCAGATGAAATAACCTTTTGAACAAAAAAAAAAAAAAATATATATATATATATATTTGCAACCTTATTGTCTAGGAAAGTATTCATCACCTAGAAGTATGGGTCAGTATTTAGCTACAGTCCATAGCCTTACTTTCACACTTTTTATGCGGGAAATGGCCTTGGTATAATGAATACCAAGTCAGTGAAAGAAGAGTCAACTAGTCAAGAAAATCTACATTTGGCAATCAACATCCGTGGGTCATGATTAACAACAACAAGCGAACAGTCAAGATTTGGAGTCAAAGCAGGCCTTAACTTTAAAAGTTTTATTATTTTCTATTTTAATATGAGTGACATAAACTGATTTTGTTTAAAATTTATTATCCCCCCAAAGCAACAACTGCAAAAAAGTAAGGAAACATTTATGGCTTCTTTATGTCTTTTCTCTTTACATTTTTTTTTTTTTTTAATGATAAACAGAGATTTCACTGGTACCAAAACCAAGTAAATTCTCTCTTGGTGCCATAATCCAAATGTTTTAGCATTACTTGCTGACAGACTCACTCAAGCATGATGCAATCTCCATGCCCTTTGACCTGATACAGACTTGTGTACAGCATGAGTCCCACCCTTCTCATGTGGAGCAGACAGCCTTGTCTCAGTGGAGTTGCAGTTACCAGCCAAGCATTAAAAGTAGCACATAGATTAGAGAGCATGACAGAGAAAAGAGACAGAGCTCCACAGAACATTATTATTGTAAAGAGGGAGAATGTAATCAAGAGTACATTATTAAGAGATCACTGGTTTGGGGAATGAAACTTGTTAGAATGCATTCCAGAACTATATATAGTGAGTCTGTAAAGTTGGAATGTCACCCTACTGCTCAGTCATGGCCTTTCCAATACTTCTTCTCTAAAGAGTGAAGAAATCAAGGTATATCAGCACCACTTTCCATTGTTCCTTGAAACAAAAATCCCCTCAGTTATTGTTGATGTTAATATCAAAGGCAGAAAATCTTGCAAGCAAACATGATATTATATAAATGCCACATATGTTGAGTATTACGTGTGTGTGTTAGTCACTCAGTCATGCTCGACTCTTTGTGACCCCATGGACTGCTCTGTCCGTAGGATTTTCAAGGCAAGAATACTGGAGAGGGTTGCCATTTCCTTCTCCAGGGGATCTTCCCAGATCAGGGATCAAACCTGGGTCTCCTGCATTGCAAGCAGATTCTTTACCAATTGAGCCACCAGGGAAGCCACACAATTATGTGAATTTCAAGTTGGCACTATTTTTAGTCATTGTTTCCTCTAGTCCATAGTTATCAGCGAGAATGTGGTGGCAATAATGAAATTAGGACCAGAATCATAACTGGGAAACTATGACCCTTTTAAAAAATTTTTTTTTGGATTTTGCAGTTATGTGCGTGTTAGTCACACAAGTGGTCCGACTCTTTGTGACCCTATGGACTGTAGCCCTTCAGGCTCCTCTGTCTATGGAATTGTCCAGGCAAGAATACTGGAGTGGGTAACCATTCCCTTCTCCAGGACATCTTCCCAGCCCAAGGATCGAACCCAGGTCTCCCACATTGCAGGCAGATTCTTTACCATCTGAGCCACCAGGGAAGCTCCTTTGCAGGTATACTGTAGGGCAAAAGCAATTATAATTCAGTGTGGAACTATAATTGGATTCCAAACAATAGTTTATCTTAGACGATACCCTTTAAAGCAGTTAGAAGTAAGAGGGTCATTTGGCACACTCTAGTAAATAAACTGATTTATTTTAACAAACATTGAATTGCTCAATAACAACAAAAAAATGGCAGCTTGTTCAAGTTTTGACTTCTCAACCAAGCCAAACAATTTACCTACTACCCACTCCCACTGAGAATTATGTGAAATATTTAATTGAACTTTGATTTCAAACATCCATCCCTTAAAGGTGAATATCCTGCCCTTTCTGTAGACACAGATGGCATGGTTCCTGCAAGGTCATGGTTACAGAATGATTCAAGGTTAACCAGATCAGTGTGGGCAGTCAAAACAAAATTATAGGCAGGACACACAGATTACAGGGCAGAACAGAGGGGAAGGGAGTCTGAGAACCAATTATATGCATTGCAAAGAAGGAGGACATGATTACAGGTTAGGAATAACCTAGAGGTAAAAGCATAAAGTGGAAAGGAAATTAGCACGACAGGGACAGATGGCCTAAATTTCCTTTTCAAGGAGAAATGAGCCAAAGTAATAATAACAATAAAAAGTTCTAAAAGTAAAAGTAAGTGGAACCTGATACTGAAAAATGTCTCCATATTAAGAGTTAATTAACACTTAAAATCCCCATATCTGAAACCAGTCATCTTTCATCTAAATTCTCCTCTCCAATACCCACCCCCGCCCCTCATTTTAAACTCTAGGACATCCCACTCTCCTGATTATCTTGAATTCAGATATTGACCATGTTCTTAGTCTCTTTGCTACCCTTTTCACTATAGTCATCACATTCACACAATGAATCCAGCCGCACTCAGTCCTCATTGTTTCCTAAGTTCTCCCTTCCTCTCCTGCCTTCACAGACACTACTTTATTCGGGCCCTCACTTCCTCCAACCTGCCCTCTGAAACCACTCTTTCCAGTTCTGAACTCGTCCCTCCCCCATAGGTCCTATATGCTATTGCTGAATATATATTCCTTATGTACAACTACAGTTTTTTTTGTCATTTTTCTAAACAGAAACACTCAAGGATGCCCTACTCTACAAAGCAACACAAGAATACTTAGTCCTTGAATTCAGGTTTCCTCTGCCTTGACCTGATCCATCCTCCGGTTTTATCCTGCATCTCATCATACACTCAACGCACAGCTCTTTCAAAGCATATTCCCAGCTTTCCTTTTTTAAGTCATTTGTGTTATTAGTGCTTCCACATGTGCATCTACATTGCAAAGTTTATCTGCTACCCATTCATGAAGTTTCCATGACCCTAGGAGAAAGCAAACTTTTTTTTTAGAAACTCTTGGTCACTTTGTTTCTAATGACTCTGATTCCATTTTAATTCATCAAAAAAAAAAAAAAAAAACAACCCAACTTATGTGCTTGTCACAACTCCCCCTGTTGAAAGGAGGGCAAGAAAATAGCCTATTCATCTACGGTGTAAGCTACTAAATGCTACATATGCGAAGTGATAATAAATGTGAATGGATTTAAAGTTACCATTTGAAAGATGTTGCCATTCTTACTGAGGGAAAAAAGAAAGCAAATCAAATGTTATTTCATTCTAAATAAGGTGGGCAGTATTCACCTCATCTTCTGAGAACAACCGCATCCCAACCATCATCATGCTGGGCTCAGCTATTTTATGAAAATACCAAACTTCATAGCCAGATCACATATGTGTACATGAAAAGATATACCAGTATGTTAATAATGGCTATCTCTGAAATATAGTAATTGAAGTAATTTTTAATATTTTTATGTATCTCTAATTTTATACAGAATATTTATAGCATTCATACCCAGAAGGCATTATTAACACTCCATTGTTCAAATACTTTTACTTTGATATGCCAAACATTGTAAAGAGACAAACTTTGATTTAGATAAGGCTGAATCCTTACAGTACAAAAATTATCCTCTATAGGTTGAGTGTGATAAGGTTTATATTTTGGAACAATAACTCTGAAGGTCTTTTTAAAAACATAGTGGAGGCAAAAACTTAATGCAAAGAGAAAAGCAAAGAGACTTGTAACTGTTATCCCTAACAGTAGGATAAAGGTTTGAACTAAGATCATAGCAGCGGAAAGAGAGGAAAGCTCAAATCTTAACTAATGAGCCTTGCTCGACAATTCAATAAGGGGACTGAGAGAGTGGAAGGATCTTCCAATTGTCACACACTGTTCATACCCTGATTGATAAGGGTTTTGCTTTTAATGCTAAGGGATAGTGATTAAATGATGCAGAAATTAGTTGACAGAATGGGTTACAAAGATGGTCCTAACAGAAATAATTTTTAAAGAGGTATAAGGAAGTCAACAAGGAAAAGAAACCTGATACGTGAGCTCTTATCTTCAAGGACTTGTGGTCAGCTTGAGTCACAGTCAGAAGAGATAACAGGGTTTCCTGTTGAGATTCCTTTTTTAAAGGAAGAAAGATTCTGCAGAGAGCTGGCCCTACAGGAAAGATGGTGACAACTTTCTCTGAAAAGAACAAATAGCTGATTCTTAAAGAAACATGACTCTATAAAGGAAGGAGTAGGGAGCAGGGTACGTTGTACTTTCAGGCTGAATCTTTGTGGCTTTTGATAGTGGTGGGGAAATTAACTGATTTAATTTACCAGTGATAGATTTCAATTAGTAACAGACCCAGTTTGAACTGTATATTTTTAAGTCTTTTTTCATGACATACATTTCCTGGTATTTAATGTAACCACTGTATCTACCACCATTTTAATATAGAAATTGGTTAAAAACTAATGTTAATTTACTCTGTCAACTTTATTTATTGGGAGACATCAACTCATCAAATTTCATAACCACAGTTGAGCTGTGTGCCAATCACATAAAATTCATTTGAAGTACTTAGGAGGAAGCAGTCTTTATAGAGTGAGTCTCACAAATTTAACCCTATTTTAGGAACTGAAACATCTAAATCCCGTTACACTTATGAAAGTGAAAGTGAAAGTCACTCATTCATGTCCAACTCTTTGCAACCCCATGGACTATACAGTCCATGGAATTCTCCAGACCAGAATACTGGAGTGGATAGCCTTTCCCTTCTCCAGGGGATCTTCCCAAACCAGGGATCAATACCAGGTCTCCCTCATTGCAGGCAGGTTCTTTACCAGCTGAGCCACAGGGGAAGCCCCCTTATAGTTATATCTTTTCTTAAAATATCAGATCAGATCAGATCAGTCGCTCAGTCGTGTCCGACTCTTTGCAACCCCATGAATCGCAGCACACCAGGTCTCCCTGTCCATCACCAACTCCCAGAGTTCACTCAGACTTATGTCCATCGAGTCAGTGGTGCCATCCAGCCATCTCATCCTCTGTCATCCCCTTCTCCTCTCGCCCACAATTCCTCCCAGCATCAGAGTCTTTTCCAATGAGTCAACTCTTCGCATCAGGTGGCCAAAGTACTGGAGTTTCAGCTTCAGCATCATTCCTTCCAAAGAAAGCCCAGGGCTGATCTCCTTCACAATGGACTGGTTGGATCTCCTTGCAGTTCAAGGGACTCTCAAGAGTCTTCTCCAATACCACAGTTCAAAGGCATCAATTCTTCGGCACTCAGCCTTCTTCACAGTCCAACTCTCACATCCATCCATGACCACAGGAAAAACCATAGCCTTAACTAGACGAACCTTTGTTGGCAAAGTAATGTCTCTGCTTTTGAATATGCTATCTAGGTTGGTCATAACTTTCCTTCCAAGGAGTAAGCGTCTTTTAATTTCATGGCTGCAGTCACCATCTGCAGTGATTTTGGAGCCCAGAAAAATAAAGTCTGACACTGTTTCCACTGTTTCCCCATCTATTTCCCATGAAGTGATGGGACCGGATGCCACGATCTTCGTTTTCTGAATGTTGAGCTTTAAGCCAACTTTTTCACTCTCCACTTTCACTTTCATCAAGAGGCTTTTGAGTTGCTCTTCACTTTCTGCCATAAGGGTGGTGTCATCTGCATAGCTGAGGTTATTGATATTTCTCCCAGCAATCTTGATTCCAGCTTGTGTTTCTTCTAGTCCAGCTTTCTCATGATGTACTCTGCATATAAGTTAAATAAACAGGATGACAATATACAGCCTTGACGTACTCCTTTTCCTATTTGGAACCAGTCTGTTGTTCCATGTCCAGTTCTAACTGTTGCTTCCTGACCTGCATACAAATTTCTCAAGAGGCAGACCAGGTGGTCTGGTATTCCCATCTCTTTCAGAATTTTCCACAGTTGTCTGTGATCCACACAGTCAAAGGCTTTGATGTAGTCAATAAAGCAGAAATAGATGTT
The DNA here is from genome assembly GCF_027580195.1 of Bos mutus. Taxonomy (NCBI): domain Eukaryota; kingdom Metazoa; phylum Chordata; class Mammalia; order Artiodactyla; family Bovidae; genus Bos; species Bos mutus. The sequence continues at coordinate 17,665,293 of NC_091623.1, forward strand.
TTTCTGGAACTCTCTTGCTTTTTCCATGATCCAGCGGATGTTGGCAATTTGATCTCTGGTTCCTCTGCCTTTTCTAAAACCAGCTTGAACATCAGGAAGTTCACGGTTCACATATTGCTGAAGCCTGGCTTGGAGAATTTTGAGCATAACTTTACTAGCGTGTGAGATGAGTGCAATTGTGCGGTAGTTTGAGCATTCTTTGGCATTGCCTTTCTTTTGGATTGGAATGAAAACTGACCTTTCCCAGTCCTGTGACCACTGCTGAGTTTTCATCTTCAGCTAAAGGCAAAAGAGAAGATGATGTTAGGATGTTGAGGGTATTGGCTTGGAAATTCCAAGGGGAGGAAGGCAATATACATGAATATGGAAAAGTAAAGGTTTAGTAAACAAATGTTTGCTGAGGCACTGAGAGACAATCAATTCAGTTCAGTTCAGTCGCTCAGTCACGTCCAACTCTTTGTGACCCCATGGACTGCAGCACGCCAGGCTTCCCTGTCCATCAACAACTCCTGGAGTTTACTCAAACTTTTGAGAGACAATAAGACATTGGAATTTTAACAGATTATGCTAGGTTCCACTCTGTCTATCACACTTACTTCATATTATGGTTATCTGTGGTGATAGCTCCCTTCCTGAAACAGGTCCTATATCTATTTAGGCAGCTAAGGAGGAGGTAAAAAGAAAGGTTTCCTGAGTCTTCTGTTTCTTAAAAAATAATCTGACATCACACCTGTCAGAATGGCTGTTATCAAAAAGTCTACAGATAACAAATGTTGTCAAGGATGTAGAGAAAACAGAACTGTTAGTAAGAACGTAAATTGGTGTGGCCACTGTGGAAAATGGTATGGAGTGTTTTGAAACTAAAAATAAAACTATTATGTGATCCATCCATTCCTCTCCTGGAAATTCAACTCAACTCTGAAGAAAGGGATAGTTTATGTTATCCTAAAGGCTGTGTCAAGAACATCCTCTAGGTATGGGGAAGGTCAAGGAAATAAACTTTCAGGTGCTTGTTGGTGACTAGAGAATGGGGGTTATTCCTTTTTCTTTCTGGATAGCCCACTGACCAGTTGAAAGTGAGCATAGTAGTAGTCTTTGCTACATGAAGATCTAAGTAATACTTTGTTAATGTCAAAACTGTACAGATATAGAGAGAAGGTGATGGCACCCCACTCCAGTACTCTTGCCTGGAAAATCCCATGGACGGAGGAGCCTGGTAGGCTGCAATTCATGGGGTCGCGAAGAGTCGGACACGACTGAAGTGACTTAGCAGCAGCAGTACAGATATAGGGGGCTGAAAAAGCAATTGTCCCTGAGTCTAAGATTAAGAAAATGTCTAAGCTTGGAAATAGGCAAAATGTATCACTAAATTGCCTTTCAGTGGCATGATACCTATCGTCTGGTGGACCCTCCAGTGATGATCTGATTCTCTAGGAAAATATAATTTTGATTAATTTTCTAATGACTAGTCTATTGTATGTTCTGTAGGTCCAGATATTAAATAAATTATAGAAGTTAAGTTGAAAGTGATTCCTCAAGGAAAATATAATTTTGATTAATTTTCTAATGACTAGTCTATTGTATGTTCTGTAGGTCCAGATATTAAATAAATTATAGAAGTTAAGTTGAAAGTGATTCCTCTCCTTGACAATGCAAATGATTCCTATTTATAATTATGCAAATGAATTTTATCCAGTAGAGATAGAATTGAATTCCTCCTGGTTGAAATAATAACAGAAACATTATAATTTGTTGCTTAGTAGGCTATTAGACAGTTTTCTTTCTATTACCAAATTCATTTCACCATTCCTGACTTTATAAAATCTTTGTATGTGTATATATATACATATATAAATAAAATCACCTACAAATTTTCTCCTGAATCCTCTTATTGCTTTCCTCATTTATATATTAAACTCTTTAATTCATGTTCATTTTATACTTGAAGGCAACTCATTTTATCTTTTCAAAAATTATTCTTTACTGGTAACTAATCTATATTTTTGCACCCTAAAAAAATGGTGCCTTACTGCCGGGATCTTTGGCACTGATGAGACAGTCCATTTTTTTCTTCTCAAAGTCTGTTTCTTAAATAAAAATTTCACTTTTTTCAATATCCCCAATTTTCCCATATTTTATTTCTCCAAAATCCTATACCTCTAGAAAAATCACAACACACTTCCTTCAGAAGATGTCCTGTATCAATGCCCCTTTTACATCTTCTAAATATGGCATCTCAAAGAAATCTGGACATTACTTAGTGGCAACAACAGTAACAAACTGTATACCTAGTCTTTGCTACTGGCTAAAGGGAAGAGTGATTCTTAGCCTGGTGGGTGAAGAAAAATAGCATTATATACATTTCTGAAACTTAGCTGTTACTTAGGCTTTCCATAGACAGAGAAATCAAAAGCCAAACAAAAAAGATAGAACTGTATGAATTTTAAAACCCTCTGAAAAAACTTAACCAGTGCTATCTAAGATTTATATTCCTCCCTTCAACATACCTTTGATTTGGTTTTGCTGAACACGCATCCTCCTTAACACCATTCCCCACCACCAGCACCCGCCCCGCACACATACATGCACATGTACTGAGTTACATTCTGAAGTCTTTGCCCACTAGTCCAACAACAAAGCCGCTCCTGCCCACTGCTTCCAATCCTGGGTTTTCGTTTGTTTTTCCTGGTTGTAGGAGATGGTGAAAAACAGGATTATTAGGAAGTGACAGAGTAGAACTATCTAGAAAGGTGTTAGTACCTCAAAGAACTGAATCCAGTTAAGTGTGACCATATTTATTCTACCATAGTCTCTTCTTCAGGGTTACTTGGCACATGGTATGTCCTCAACTTTTATCTATTCCATGAGAGAATGAAAAAACCTTTTTTTTTAAATGGCATCACTAGGCTTCAAGACACAAAGGTACTTGCTATGCACTTATTTGGTACCCTTTGGCTTAGAGAAGACTTGTGAATAAAAGCATTTCAATGAACTCACATCCCAAGTGACAATTAAAAGTGTCTCTAATTGAGGAAATCCTGTAATTTATTAGTGCCATGTAGTCCTGTTTCATTCTTTCACCTTAGTCTATCCTAATTTTTCTCAATCGAAGAAAGTCTCTGAGATTTAATAACTAAAATCTCTTCCCTGAGTCATACTGCCAGCTCTCATTGTGTGTTCAGCTGATATTGTATCTGCCTGCCTGAGTTTCTTTTCACATCTTTGTTCTGCCAAAACCTCTTCTGGTAAAAAGTTCACAGAGGGGAAATGAGTGGGTAAAACGGAAAACAGCACATACACACACACGTGTTGAAATGAAAAATAAACCAGACTACAATCTGTATTGAACGGCGATGGAATCAGACAATACTTTGCAGAGCTTCTCTCCCGAAGAGATTTATCAGTGACTCACCTTGAACGGAAAATCGTTATATCCTGTCTGAACAAGGGTCAGACAGCTTTCCTTTGCCACTGATGTCAAGCTTCGTGTATTCAGGCAGAGGTCAAAATCGTTACTGTCATTAAACTAAGGAGAGTCTAGAGATTAACTATATGAAGGATTCTGAGATCTGTGCATCATATTCAGAGATGTGAATTTGGGGGCTTTAATTTTGGTTCTGGTACTTTGTTTCAAAGGAAATACACCAGTTTTGTAGTTAGAACTCCAACTTCCTTGAGAGAATTTCAGTTCAGTTCAGTTCAGTCATGCAGTCATGTCCGACTCTTTGCGATCCCATGGCCTGCAGCACGCCAGGCTGTCCATCACCAACTTGAGGAGTTTACTCTACTCATGTCCATGAAGTCGGTGATGCCATCCAGCCATCTCATCTTCTGTCATCTCCTTCTCCTCCCGCCTTCAATCTTTCCCAGCATCAGGGTCTTTTCAAAAGAGTCAGTTCTACGCATCAGGTGGGCAAAGTATTGGAGTTTCAGCTTCAGTATCTGTCCTTCCAATGAATATTCAGGACTGATCTCCTTTAGGATTGACTGGTTGGATCTCCTTGCAGTCCAAGGGACTCTCAAGAGTCTTCTCCAACACCACAGTTCAAAAGCATCAATTCTTCAGTGCTCAGCTTTCTTTACAGTCCAACTCTCACATACATATATGACTATGGATAAATTTCATTTATTCACAAACTACCTTGAAGATAAAAATAGACATAATATTCTCCAGCGTACCATAGCTCTAACAAACCTTGGCTGAGAATGACTGCCTGAATCCAATCATTCCTGCCCCTTCCATACGTACCCTGAGGCACTCTGGATCAGTTTATTATTATCCCCTCCAAAAGTCTACAGTGCTGCAGGCTTTGAAGCCTTTTGTGACCTGAAGAAGAGAAATATCCAGACTACTGGATTGGAAAGCAGGACCACACAGTTTCCCTCTGGCTTCCTTATGGTATTTTAAGGGGAAAGTCCTTTCATTTTCTAGGAAATGTTTCAGATTAATAAAAATATGATCACAGTCATATTTTTTCCATTTTTAATTTTATTGCAAACTTCTAAATGTTTTCTCATAATTTTGTCACTTTAAGTGACAAACCACTTCTGAAGTAGTAGGATAAATATTGGTATTCTCATTTTACAAGGGAGGGAACACAGAAGTGACTTACTCAAGACCATGCAAATCCCCACAGAGCCAGGGATGGAGCCGAGATCTCCAGATTCTTAGTCTACTGCTTTTCTACTGTATTTTCCCATCTTAACTGCAGCTTGATTTCTCCCATTGGGTAATTATAGAAGTCTAATACACATGGGAAATTGATGGGGAAACAGCAGAAACAGTGTCAGAATTTATTTTGGGGGGCTACAAAATCACTTCAGATGGTGACTGCAGCCATGAAATTAAAAGAAGCTTACTCCTTGGAAGAAAAGTTATGACCAATCTAGACAGTATATTAAAAAGCAGAGACATTACTTTGCCAACAAAGGTCCATCTAGTCAAGGCTATGGTTTTTCCAGTGGTCATGTATGGATGTGAGAGTTGGACTGTGAAGAAAGCTGCACGCCAAAGAATTGATGCTTTTGAACTGTGGTGTTGTATAAGACTCTTGAGAGTCCCTTGGACTGCAAGGAGATCCAACCAGTCCATCCTAAAGGAGATCAGTCCTGGGTGTTTATTGGAAGGACTGATGTTGAAGCTGAAACTCCAATAGTTTGGCCACCTCATGTGAAGAGTTGACTCATTGGAAAAGACCCTGATGCTTGGAGGGATCGGGGGCAGGAGGAGAAGGTGACAACAGAGGATGAGATGGCTGGATGGCATCACTGACTCAATGGACATGAGTTTGGGTGAACTCTGGGAGTTGGTGACGGACAGGGAGGCCTGGCATGCTGCAATTCATGGGGTCACAAAGAGTCGGACATGACTGAGCAACTGAACTGAACTGTTTCACACAAAAAGAAGACTTTCCTAAATTGTTTCCTAGAAAATAGACAGTTGTTTACTGCCTATAACATTAGGAAGCAATAGCATTAGGAAGATCAGGAAAATAACCAAGTCAAGCTGAGAGTCATAAAGAAAAAGAAAGGAAAAAGGGAATGAACAGTTATTAAATTCCTACTTGATGCCAGGTATTGAGTACAGAACTATCCTTACACTTTGATCTCATTTCATCCCCACACCAGCCCTAAACAGTAGATGAAATGTTCGCCCATACAGTTAAGAAACTGCAGTTCTAAGAAATGAAGTGTCTTGCCTAGAGTTACACAGCTTTGTAGAAGTGAGTTTTGAAGTCAGTTTATCTCCAAAGTCAGTGTTTGCTTTCCTAAACATAAGCTGCGCCACCTAGAAGAAATCCTGTAGATGCTGACTCAACAATTCCAGTGGACCTAAGAATGGCCAACAGACAGATGGAGTGAATACTTAACTTCCAAGGCAAAGTGTTTAGGGAAAATTTCTGCAGTCATAGTTGTCCAGTCACAAGCACAGAAGACTAGTAATATACATAGCACCGTCTCTGAGCATTATATAGATATCAAATTTATTTTCTCTGAAAGTACAGAGTAAATTGTAAAGTGCCACACAAGATGAGGGCTTCCTTGATGGTTCAGGCATAAGGCCTCTGTCTGGAATGCAGGACCTGGATTCGATACCTGGGTCAGGAAGATCCCCTAGAGAAGGAAATGGCAACGGACTCCGTATTCTCCTCCAGACAGAGGAACCTGGCGGGCTACAGTCCACAGGGTCACAAAGACTTGGAAACGACTGAGCAACTAACACACACACACAATGAAAGGTGAGCCCCCTCCTAAAAATAGTGCATCTTGATTGTGCTTTAGGTGCAAGTTTCTCCAGATAGAGAACCATTTTTTTTTCTTCCAAAATGTTTCCAAAGAAAGAGATAAAAGGCCAGAAGCAAACAACAGCAAAGCACGTTAATGTTAACATCAGTGCTCTTAAACCACTATGTGGCCATCATAGCAATAATGCCTTGTCTCCCCTTTTCTGGTGCAGTAGTGCTTTTTGTTTATTTGTTTAGAGTCCTTTTAATGGAATTTTGCTTACTTCTTTTCATGGAGATAATTGAAGCTCAGTGAAGTGGAGCCCATGTCCAGAGTTCCACAGATGTAAGTAACAGAAACTTCCCTGGTTGGGACTTGTTCCTGGTCCATGCCCAAGGTTTATTTGACCATACAAAAGCTGTGTATTCCTTTCCGATTAACAAAGAAAATTATTGTGTATGAGAATTTCTGTTACGTAAGAAATTCAGTGTATATCTTGATCCGTTATGGAAGAGAAATTATTGAATAATGAACTGTATTATGTTAGAATTTTAGTGAATTTTTAAAACAGTTTATAACATCTGATCAACCTCCCCAAAGATACTAAATTAAATAATTGCAATTGCTGGTGCCTGTTTTGCTTCTGAGGAAACCAAACAGCCAGTGTTATTTGATCAACTCCTCTCTGAGTATGTTAACAAGATGTTAGCTACAATAAACATGAATCCCCTACCCCAATTTTAAAATAAACACAGTTATTCAGATGAGGAATCTGAGACACAGTTTTTAAGACTATACATAGTTAATGACAGAATAGTAGGAATATATTTTGGCCAGTAACTTTCTAACTCATTCTTTCTGGAAGCCAAGATGACTATTGTCTGTGAAGTGACAGAACACCATCTGAGACCATGGCTCTTGAGTGAATGAGGAGATATGAGTTGCATAACATCTTTCATCTCGAGTCAAGTTTTGTCAGTAGAAAACATTCACACTCTGGCAGCAGGAATCCCCCTGATATTCCTATTGGCACTTTCTATGTAGAAGTAGGCCTGCTGTGACCTAGAAAAACATCGAATTCATTTGCATAAGCAGTGCACTGTCCTCATGAAGGTATATTTAGAAGTCCACGTTTGCAAGAATGGGATCAAGATGCTTTTGTAAAAACCCACATGGCCTTTCCTTTAAGCCTCAGCAAGCTGTACTATTCAGAAGGGACTACAGTTTCTAGCCAATTCAGGATTGATGTAGTATTTTACAAAAGAGGGGGATTAACTTAGTGAACATTTCTCCAAGAAAGGTTCCGTTCAGGAAGTGTAAATGCATTAAAACATATTTGGAAGCATTTATGAATTCCAGGGCTCTACATGACCATTAAAAGAATTTAGCATTAAATTTTGAATTGATTGTAGGAAGCATAAGCACCTTCTGGTCCTAGCATGGCACCAATGAGTCATATCCCTTGAATACATCACTTAAATTTTATTGGCATCAATTTCCTCATTTGTAGAATAAAAGGTTGAATTCAGAGGATACTTAATGGCCCCAAAGTAGAATTTGGCCAACATAGATATTTTCTTTGTCCAGCTCAGTATTTTAAAGAAATGTGAATAAGAATGGTATTTTTAATACTCCTTTGAGTTTGTAATACTGCACAAATATTTCCCAGCATGGAGAAGAAAAGCTTTTTCAGCCTTGTCTGAATTACACACTGCATTTCATTTTTCAACCTTTGTTTTCTTCGCTCCTTGCTCCTAAACTGTCAGGATAAATTTGATGATTGGATAAAAGAATTCTCCCACTTGAGTTCTATTCTCCAGGAGCCCTGTAGATACACAGACTGCAGGTGGTGAAGCAGGATTGTGGAGCTGGGGGCTGTTACACACCTGGCAGCAGCTTCCTGCCTCTTGGAGTCTGCACTCCTGGCTGGAAAAATAGGACTTAACTGTCTCAGCACTGAAGGAGTCAATGAAAGTCACCACAACCTAAAGTCCTCCCTGCAGCTTTGTAAATTCCATCTTTAGGTCATGGTTGGGGAAAGATCTGGACATCATCAGCTATGCAGTGAATATAACTCTTGAACATATAACAATTCATTTCTTATTTCTCAAGATTTTTCAGCCCAAAGGAACTAACACTTTCCTTTCATGGACAGTAAGATGACTGCCCACAAATTAAACAAGGAACAAAGGACGAGAACACTTAAGGGCTGCCAGTTCCTTCAGGTCTCAGTCTTGGGAAGTGTTCAAAACCGCTGCCCTATTTGTGCAGAATCCTGTGACATACACAAGTTGTAAGGTTACCTACAAGCAGGTTAGATGAGAAACAAGGAGAATTCAAAGGCAGGAGTAAGGGAAATGTGCTTGTCAAATAGAAGGGGAATGATGATGTGTGCGTGTATACTAAGTAGCTTCAGTCATGTCCAACTTTGCAATCCTATAGACTTTAGCCCACAAGCTCCATGAGTTAGTGATGGGCATAAAAACCTGGCATGCTGGAGTCCTTGGTGTCTCAGAGTTGGACACAATGGAGCAACTGAACAACAACAACATGCTGTCTGCACTGCTTTGCTGCTCTCAAAAATATAATGATTTTAGATTCATACTATACAGCAAGTGAGCAGACAATAAATGAAAATATTCAGTGTATATTCTCTGCTCACTGTGGCATCATCACATCATCATTCAGACTTCCCAGGTGACACTAGTGGTAAAGAACCCACCTGCAAAGCAGGAAACGTAAGAGACCTCTGTTAGATCCCTGGGTTGGGAAGATCCCCTAGAGGAGAGCATGGCAATCCACTCTAGTATTCTTGCCTGGAGAATTCCATGGCTTGCTCGAACTCAGGTCCATCAGTTCAAAGGCATCAATTCTTTGGTGCTCAGCCTTCTTCATGGTACAACTTGACTATATGAGTCTTTGTTGGCAAAGTAATGTCTCTGCTTTTTAATATGCTGTCTAGGGCTGCTGTCTATGGGGTCGCATAGACTCAGACATTACTGAAGCGACTTAGCAGCAGCAGCAGCAGGTTTGTCACAGTTTTTCTTCCAAGGAACAAGATTTAATTCAATTTAATTAGTTTCCTGGCTGCAGTCATCATTTGCAGTGATTTTGGAGCCCAAAACAACATGTAATGAATGTATATGGCTGAGTACTAATAAAACTTTATGAAATGTAACATGACCTTCACTAGGAAATTAGATACCCATATGATAAAATATATGTATCAGATAAATGTGTATGTATTCAGAGTTCCAAAGAATAACAAGGAGAGATAAGAAAGTCTTCCTCAGTGATAAATGCAAAGAAATAGAGGAAAACAATAGAATGGGAAACCCTAGAGACCTCTTCAAGAAAATCAGAGATACCAAGGGAACATTCCATGTAAAGATGGGCACAATAAAGGACAGAAGTGGTATCAGAAGATATTAAGATGGGAAATATTCTGAAAGAGACAGGAATACCAGACGACCTGACCTGCCTCTTGAGAAACCTATATGCAGGTCAGGAAGCAACAGTTAGAACTGGACATGGAACAACAGACTGGTTCCAAATAGGAAAAGGAGTACGTCAAGGCTATATATTGTCACCCTGCTTATTTAACTTATATGCAGAGTACATCATGAGAAACTCTGGGCTAGAAGAAGCACAAGCTGGAATCAAGATTGCCGGGAAAATATCAATAACCTCAGCTATGCAGATGACACCACCCTTATGGCAGAAAGTGAAGAGAAACTAAAAAGCCTCTTGATGAAAGTGAAAGAGGAGAGTGAAAAAGTTAGCTTGAAGCTCAACATTCAGAAAACGAACATCATGGCATCTGGTCCCATCACTTCATGGGAAATAGATGGGGAAACAGTGGAAACAGTGTCCAATTTTATTTTTGTGGGCTCCAAAATCACTGCAGATGGTGACTGCAGCCATGAAATGAAAAGACGCTTACTCCTTGGAAGAAAAGTTATGACCAACCTAGACAGCATATTGAAAAGCAGAGACATTACTTTGCCAACAAAGGTCCATCTAGTCAAGACTATGATTTTTCCAGTGGTCATGTATGGATGTGAGAGTTGGACTGTGAAGAAAGCTGAGTGCCAAAGAATTGATGCTTTTGAACTGTGGTATTGGAGAAGACTCTTGAGAGTCCCTTGAACTGCAAAGAGATCCAACCAGTTTGTTCTGAAGGAGATCAGCCCTGGGCTTTCTTTGGAAGAAATGATGCTAAAGCTGAAACTCCAGTACTCTGGCCACCTCATGCGAAGAGTTGACTCATTGGAAAAGACTCTGATGCTGGGAGGGATTGGGGGCAGGAGGAGAAGGGGACGACAGAGGATGAGATGGCTGGATGGCATCACTGACTCAGTGGATGTGAGTCTGAGTGAACTCCGGGAGTTGGTGATGGACAGGGAGGCCTGGCATGCTGGGATTCATGGGGTCGCAAAGAGTCGGACACGACTGAGCGACTGAACTGAACTGAACTGAAGAATACACAAAAGAAATATACAAAAATGTCTCAATGACCCAGATAACCATGATATAATGATCATTCACCTAGAGCCAGACATCCTGGAGTGTAAAGTCAAGTGGGCCTTAGGAACTATCTCTATAAACAAAGCTAGAGGAGGTGATAGAATTCCAGCTAAGCCATTTCATATCCTAAAAGATGATGCTGTGAAAGTGCTGCACTCATTATGCCAGCAAATTTGGAAAACTCAGCAGTGGCCACAGGACTAGAAAACGTCAATTTTCATCCCAATCCCAAAGAATGTTCAAACTACTGCACAACTGCACTCATCTCACACACTAACAAAGTAATGATCAAAATTCTCCAAGTGAAACTTCAACAGTATGTGAACTGAGAACTTCCAGATGTTCAAGAAGGATTTAGAAAAGGCCAAGGAACCAGAGACCAAATTGCCAACATCTGTTGAATCCTAGAAAAATCAAGAGAATTCCAGAAAAACATCTACTTCTGCTTCACTGACTACACTAAAACCTTTCACTGTGTGGATCACAACAAACTGTGGAAAATTCTTCAAGAGATGGGAATACCAGTCCATCTTACCTACCTCCTGAGAAATGTGTATGTAGGTCAAGAAGCAACAGTTAGAACCAGACATGGAACAATGGACTGGTTCCAAATTGGGAAAGGCTGTATATTGTCACCCTGCTCATTTAACTTCTATGTAGAGTACATCATGCAAAACACTGGCCTGCTGAAGCACAAGCTGGAATCAAGATTGTTAGGAGAAATATCAATAACCTAAGATATGCAGATGACACCACCCTTATGGCAAAGAGTGAAGAGGAACTAAAGAGCCTCTTGATGAAAGTAAAGAGGAGAGTGAAAAAACTCAACATTCAAAAAACAAAAATCATGGCATCCTGTCAGTTCATGACAGATGAGGAAGCGATGGAAGCAGTGACAGGCTTTATTTCCTTGAGCTCCAAAATCACTGCAGATGGTGACTGGCGCCATGAAATTAAAAGATGCTTGCTTCTTGGAAGAAAAGCTATAACAAATCTAGAAAGCATATTAAAAAGCAGAGACTTTACTTTTCTGATAAAGGTCTGTATAGTCATAACAGTGGTTTTTCCAGTAGTCATGTATGGATATAAGAGTTGGATCATAAAGAAGGCTGAGCACCAAAAATTGATGCTTTAGAGCTGTGGTGCTGGAGATGACTCTTGAGAGTCCCTTAAACAGCAAGATGATCAAACCAGTCAATCCTAAAGAAAATCAGTCCTGAATATTCACTGGAATGACTGATGTTGAAGTTGAAGCTCCCATACTTTGGCCACTTGATGCAAAGAGCCAACTCATTAGAAAATACCCTGATGCTGGGAAGGTTTGAAGGCAGGAGGAAAAGGGGTTGACAGAGGATGAGATGGTTGGATGTCATCTCTGACTCAATGGACATGAGTTTGAGCAATCTCTGGGAGTTGGTGATAGACAGGGAAGCCTGGAGTGCTGCAGTCCGTGGGGTTGCAAAGAGTCAGACATGACTAAATATCTGAACTGAACTGAACTGATGATAAATCATATGAAATGTTTATTTTCACAATTCAAAAACAGTCAATTATCAACTATCTCATACAGTTCGACCTGTTAAATTATATTACATATGTACATTGGAAATGCTATTCAGGCATATTAGAATTCAGTTCAGTTCAGTCGCTCAGTCATGTCCGACTCTTTGCGACCCCATGAATCGCAGCACGCCAGGACTCCCTGTCCATCACCAACTCCCCGAGTTCACTCAGACTCACGTCCATTGAGTCAGTGATGCCATCCAGCCATCTCATCCTCTGTCGTCCCCTTCTCCTCCTGCCCCCAATCCCTCCCAGCATCAGAGTCTTTTCCAATGAGTCAACTCTTCGCATGAGGTGGCCAGAGTACTGGAGTTTCAGCTTCAGCATCATTCCCCCCAAAGAAAGCCCAGGGCTGATCTCCTTCAGAATGGACTGGTTGGATCTCCTTGCAGTCCAAGGGACTCTCAAGAGTCTTCTCCAACAGTTCAAAAGCATTTTGAACTCCACAGTTCAAAAGCATCAATTCTTTGGCACTCAGCTTTCCTCACAGTCCAACTCTCACATCCATACGTGACCACAGGAAAAACCATAGCCTTGACTAGACGAACCTTTGTTGGCAAAGTAATGTCTCTGCTTTTGAATATGCTATCTAGGTTGGTCATAACTTTTCTTCCAAGGAGTAAGCGTCTTTTAATTTCATGGCTGCAGTCACCATCTGCAGTGATTTTGGAGCCCACAAAAATAAAGTCTGACACTGTTTCCACTGTTTCCCCATCTATTTCCCATGAAGTGATGGGACTGGATGCCATGATCTTTGTTTTCTGAATGTTGAGCTTTAAGCCAACTTTTTAACTCTCCACTTTCACTTTCATCAAGAGGCTTTTTAGTTCCTCTTCACTTTCTGCCAGAAGGGTGGTGTCATCTGCATAGCTGAGGTTATTGATATTTCTCCTGGCAATCTTGATTCCAGCTTGTGCTTCTTCCAGCCCAGCATTTCTCATGATGTTCTCTGCATATAAGTTAAATAAACAGGATGACAATATACAGCCTTGATGTACTCCTTTTCCTATTTGGAACCAGTCTGTTGTTCCATGTCCAGTTCTAACTGTTGCTTCCTGACCTGCATATAGGTTTCTCAAGAGTCAGGTCAGGTTGTCTGTTATTCCCATCTCTTTCAGAATTTTCCAGTTGTCTGTGATCCACACAGTCAAAGGCTTTGGCATAGTCAATAAAGCAGAAATAGATGTAGACATATATAAATAATAGATAATATAAGTTATATATATAGAACTTATATATAAGAAATAGAAATAGACTTATATATAAGTCTCCTAATTCTTATATATATAGGAGATATATATAATATCTGTGCTCAGTCCTTTAGTCATGTCCCACTCTTTGTGACCCCATGGACTGTAGCCCTCCAAGCTCCTCTGTCCATGAAATTCCCAGGCAAGAACACCAGAGTGGATTGCCATTTCCTTCTCCAATATAATATGTAGTATACATTTACTGATAAAGATGAAAAGTTGTGTACAACATGCCACCATTCATGCAAAACACAAGAAATAAACTATTCATGGTTTGGTTTTGCTTTATTGCTTAAAACATCCCTGAAAAGATAAAGAAGAAAGTGTTAACAGTGATTACCTGCTTGGACAAGGAGGGGGAAGATGAGTGAAATTAAGCTGATAGGCTTTAAGGGTGGGAGATATTTCACTGTATCCTCATTTAAAACTTTGTTTTTGAAACATATTCCAAATTTTCACTAAGAAAAAACTAAAACAAGCACACTTTGGACATTATGCATCTGTTAGTTTGCACCTCGATACATTTTATGAATACATGATTTGTTATTTTGGCTAATGAAAGTGATAAGACCCAACTACCATGATTGTTTATTGATCTCTCCTCCTCTTAACAGTACTCACCTTTATAATATTACTAAATGGCTATTGTGTTGAGGATCAATTGAACTATTTTAGTCTAGGTTCTGACTGCTTTGCATATCATTTCCTTTGAATCATCCTAATAGTATGGTAGCTATTATCATCGCCTTTATTGTAGTAAGAATATTTAGCATGAAAACTACTCTTTTAACAAATTTTGAAATACACAACATATTGTTAAGTTTATGCACAACGTTGCAAGCAGACCTCTAGAACTTATTCATTCTCCATAAGTGAAATTGTTTGCCCACTGAATAGTAACTCCCTATTTCCTGCACCACTCGTCCCAGGGCAATCACCATTGGACTCTCTGCTTCTATGAGTTTAGATATTTTATCTACCCCAGATAAGTGAACTAATACAGTATTTATTCTTCTGCAACTTATTTCACCTAGCATAATGCTGTGTTCGTTCACATTGTCATAAATGGTAGGATTTCTTTCCTTTCAAAGACTGAATATTTTATTCTATGTACAATTGTCCCTCAGTATCTGAGGAGGGTTGGTTTCAGGAGCCCCTTCATTTACCAAACTCTGATGACACTCAAAACCCATAGTCAGCTCTCTGTAACCATAGATTCCACTTCCATGGATTCAACCAACCACAGTTGGAAATTTCAATCCCTGGTTGAATCTGAAGCTGCAAAAACCCTCCAATATAGAGAGCCAACTGTGTGTATATTGAAAAATTTCCTCAGTTCAAATTCATGTTTTTCAAGGGTCTACTGTATATACCATATCTTATTTTCTTTATACATTCATCCTTTAATGGGCAGTTATTTCCATGCTTTGGCTATCAGGAATACTGCTGTAATGAACAAAGGAGTACAAATATCTCTATAATCTTACTTTCAATTATTTTGGATAAATATCCAAACATGGAATTACTGGATCATATGGAAGTTCTAATTTTAATTTTTTGAGGCACATTCATACTATCTTCCATAAGAGCTTCACAATTTTACATTCCCATCAAGGATGTACAGAGTTTCCAATTATCTTTGCCTTTTTTAAGACAAAGAGCTAAGAATCAGATCAGTTAAATAAATCGCTCAAAGTTAAAAGCCTGTTTCCTCTTGTCCTGACTCTTACTCTCCCTACATATCTGAGCTCAGGCCTCATATCTTTCGTGAAGTAGCCGTAGCATATACACATTACAGATTTATTAATCTGAATTAAAATCACTTATGCATTAGATTGGGGCTTCCCCAGTGACTCAGACTTCCCTGGTGGCTCAGACGGTAAAGCGTTTGCCCGCAATGCGGGAGACCTGGCTTCGATTCCTGGGTCGGGAAGATCCCCTGGAGAAGGAAATGGCAATCCACTCCAGCACTCTTGCCTGGAAAATCCCATGGACGGAGGAGCCTGATAGGCTACAGTCCATGGGGTCGCAAAGAGTCGGACATGACTGAGCGACTTCACTTTCCTTTCCTTTTCCCCAGTGACTCAGATAGGAAAGAATTCACTTGCAATGCAGGAGATATGGGTTCAATCCCTGGGTTGGGAAGATCTACTGGAGGAGGAAATGGCTATCCACTCCAGTACTTTTGCCTAGAAAATCCCATGAACAGAGGAACCTGGTGGGCTAGAGTTCATCAGATCAAAAAAGAGTTGGACACAACTGAGCGACTAAACAGCAACAACAGTGCATTAGATTAAATATATGAAATTGTCAATATTCAACCAATTTTGAACTACAAATACAGCTATTTGAAGTGATTCTATCTAAAGTCTGTTTTTCATGCTAGAAAAACTCCTTGAAGGCAAGGATAATATCTTAAATATTAATAAACTCCAAGGGCTTAGCACAGTGCCTAGGATGTAGCAGGCATGTAACATAATTATATATTAAGTAAATAAAATTAACAAATGAACAAATAAATGAGCTAACAGCATTTTACAGTTTTATAAAAAATTAAAGCCTGATTATTTTACTTAAAAACATCCAATTAACTCAACCTCTGTATATCTAAGACTGTAACATAATTTATAATAGAAACTATGAAGATGTTGCAAAACAATACTTATGTCTTATGCAACTTCCTTTTACATTTGCAAAGTGAAGCCTAAATGCATATGAAATCAATAGGAGAATTTGTTGTTGTCTATCTGTTTTGTTTCATTTTTGTTTGGTTATATATTGTCCGGGAGAAGGCAATGGCATCCCACTCCAGTACTCTTGCCTGGAGAATCCCATGGTCAGAGGAGCCTGGTGGGCTGCAGTCTGCGGGTCGCTGGGAGTCGGACACGACTGAGCAACTTCACTTTCACTTTCATGCATTGGAGAAGGAAATGGCAACCCACTCCAGTGTTCTTGCCTGGAGAATCCCAGGGACAGGGGAGCCTTGGTGGGCTGCCGTCTATGGGGTCACACAGAGTCGGACACGACTGAAGCAACTTAGCAGCAGTAGCAGCAGCAGCATATATTGTCCAGATGCATACGACTTGTTTTAACATGAACAAATAGAAAGATGACTTTCCAAATTTACTCTTTTTAAGGTATGCCTTCAATTTCACTTTTTAAAGATTTTTATAACTGAGACTGATTTAATAAGCTTAACAAGACCTTATCAGTATGAGGCAATTTGTATATGAAACTGGAAAATTTTATTCCATTTGTGATTACCACACACACACAAAAATTGAGAAGATTGTATACTGATTAAACTGTTCTTATCAGTGAATATATCATCTGCTTATACTCTCTCTAGTGCAGTTTAAGAGTGTAAATTGCATTGCATTCCATGCTTCCCTAAACTATCACTGAAAAGAACAGAAAGTATTAGTCACTCAGTCTTGTCCAACTCTTTGCAACCCCTTGACTACAGCTTGCCAGTCTCCTCTGTACATGGAATTCTTCAGGCAAGAATACTGGAGTGGGAGGCCATTCCCTTCTCCACGGGATCTTCCCCACCCAGGGATTGAACCCAGGTATCCCACTTCACAGGCAGATCCTTTACTGTCTGAACCACCTAGTGCTATCTAATAAAACTTTCTGAAATAATGCAAATATTCTATATCCACACTGTCCATTACAATAATTAAGCCATATGTCCAACTCTGTGACCCCAAGGACTGTAGCCTACCAGGTTCCTCTGTCCATGGAATTTTCCAGGCAAGAGTACTGGAGTGGGGTGCCATTTCCTTCTCCAGGGGATATTCCCGACCCTGGGATCGAACCCAGGTCTCCCGCATTGCAGGCAGATGCTTTACCATCTGAGCCATCAGGGAAGCCCCAAATGTGGCTACTGAGTATTTAAAATATGGCTGATATGACAGAGGGAGAGGCTGAATTTTTAATTTCATCTTAATTAGTTGAAACTCAAATAACCATATATATCTAGTGGCTACTATATTGAATAGCTCAAGAAACTTCCTTTAAAACAAACAACACAAACAAAAATTGTCTCTGTGGTGTTTGGCCAATTTTCGCTTCTTTACTTCTTGTTGTTTCTTGCATCTGACACTTCTGTTCTTTTGCTTTTTAACTTCTTGCTGAACGAATGCTTTGCTAGTTCTTTCAGTGGGGTGTGTAGGTGGTAAACTGTCTTTGTCTTCTTATGTCAGAAAATACTCTGATTTGCTCACACTCTTGAACAGTTCCTGGGCTGATATAAAATTCTATGCTGACAATTATTTTTCTCCAGCATTTTGAAGCTATTGTTTTATTATGTTCCAGCAGCTTTTGTTGCTGATAGACAGCTGCAGTCTATTTGACCTTTTTAAAAAAACTCTTTTTTGCCCCTAGTTTTATTGAGAAATATTTTACATACAGCACTATGAAAGTTTAAGGGGTACATCATAAGGATTTGACTTACATCATAAAAGGGTTATCACAGTAAGTTTAGTGAACATCCATCTTCTCTTATAGATACTTTCTAATTTAAAAATTAGAAAAATGTTTCCTTGTGATGAGAACTCTTAAGATTTCTATACATTTTAAAACATCTACCATGATAAGTCTAGTTACGATATGTCACCATGCAAAGATATTATATAGCTATTAAATATATTCCCCAAACTGTACGTTTCATACCATGACTCATTTATTTTACAACAGGAAGTTTGTATCTTTTAATCGCCCTCATCTCTTTCTTTCCTCTACCACTCCCTTCCCTGTGGCAACCACCTGTTTTTTCGGTGTATCTATAACTCTGTTTCTGTTTTTCTGTTTGTTCATTTGTTTTCTTTTTAGATTCCACACAAAAGAGAAATCATACAGTATTTGTATTTCTCTGTCTGACTTATTTCACTTACCGTAGTACCTTTTAGGTGAATCCATGTTGTCACAGATTGCAAAAGATTTCATTCTTCTTTATGGCTGAGTAATATACTATTATGTATATGCATGTGTGTATATATATATGTGTGTGTGTGTGTGTGTGTGTAAATGTGTGTGTTTACGTGTATATATGTGTGGTGTGTGTATATATATATAACATTTCCTTTATCCATTCACCAATTGATGGTCACTTAGGTTACTTTCATATCTTGACTATTGTAAATAACATTGCAATAAACATAGGGTTGCATATATCATTTTTAATCAGCATTTTTTTTTTCAGGTAAATAATCAGAAGTAGAATTTCTGGGTCATATGGTAGTTCTGCCTTTATTTTTTGACCTTAAAAAAATTCTCCATACTGCTTGCCACAATGGCTGCACGAGTTATATTCCCACCAACAGTACAGGAGGGTTCCTTTACCCTCTGTCCTCACCAACACTTGTTATTTGCTGTCCTTTTGAAAACAGCCAGTCTGACAAGTGTGATATATTTGCATTTCCCTGATGATTAGTGCTGGAAAGCATCTTTTCATGTGTTTGTTGCCCATCTATATGTCTTCTTTGGAAAAATGTCTATCCAGATCCTCTGCCCACTTTTTGAGGTGTTTTTATATATTGAATTGTAGAGTTCTTTGTATATTTTGGATACTAACTCTTTACCAGATATATTTGCAAGTATCTTATCCCGTTCAATAGGCAGCCTTTTCATTTTATTGATATTACCTTTGCTGTGCAAAATCTTTTTAGTTTGATGGGAGGTGTTTATTTGTTATTGATTAAATTTCATTACCCATGATTAGTCTAATTTTTCCCAATTCAGTCTTGGAAAATTGTACATTTTTAGAAATTTGTCCATTTCTTTTAGGTTGTCCATTTTATTGGCATATAATTTTCATAATTATAGGCCAGAGTCTTTGCATTTCTGTGTTGACAATTGTGACTTCTCCTTTTTCATCTTATTTATTGCACCTACTCTCCTTTTCTCTTGATTAGTCTGGCCAGAGGTTTATCAATTTTGTTTGTCTTTTCAAGGAACCACCTCTTATGTTCATTGATCTTTCCTGTCGTGTTTTTAGTATCCATTCATTTCTTTCTGCTCTAGTTTTTATGATTTCTTCTACTAAATTTGGGCATTATTTCTTCTTTTTCTAGACTTTAAGTATAATATTAGATTGCTTTTGTCAGATTTTTCTTGTTTCTGCCTTAGGTTGGTATTGGTAAAAACTTGCCTTTAGAACTGCTTTTACTGCATTACATAGGTGTTGAATCTGTGTTTTTATTTGCCTGCAGGTATTTTTTATTTCTTATTTCATTTCTTCAGTGATTTATTGGTTGTTTAGTAGCGTGTTGTTTAGCCTCCACATGTTTCATTTTACGCAGTTTTTTTCTTATATTTGATTTCTAGTTTCAAATAATTGTCAGAAAAGATGCTTAATATGATTTCAGTTTTCTTAAATGTTCTGAGGCTTGTTTTATGGCAGCACATAATCTATTCTGAAGAATGTCTAATGTGCACTGGGAAGAAGTTGTATTCTGCTGCTTTGGGGTAGAATGTTCTATATAAACCAATTAAGTCTATTTGTTTTTCTAATGTGCCATTTAAGGCCAGTGTTTTCTTACAAATCTTTTGCCTGAATAATCTGTCCATCAATGCGAACTGAAGTGTTAGTTGCTCAGTCACGTCCAACTCTCTGCTTGCAACCGCATGAACAGTAGTCCACTAGGCTCCTCTGTCCATGGAATTTTCCAGGCAAGAATACTGGAGTGGATTGTCATTTCCTTCCCCAGGGAATCTTCCCAGCCCATGGACTGAACCCAGGTCTCCCACACTGTAGTCAGATTCTTAACAGGCAGAGCCACCTGGGAAGGCACACATCCAGTGACGTAGTGAGATGCAGAAGTCCCCTCCTGTTACTGTGCTGTTGTCAGTTTCTCCCTCATGTCTGTTAATATTCGGTTTATGTATTTAGGTGCCCCTATATAGGATGCGTATATATATATATTTTTTAATTTTATTTTTAAACTTTACAATATTGTATTAGTTTTGCCAAATATCGAAATGAATCCGCCACAGGTATACATGTGTTCCCCATCCTGAACCCTCCTCCCTCCTCCCTCCCCATACCATCCCTCTGGGTCGTCCCAGTGCACCAGCCCCAAGCATCCAGTATCGTGCATCGAACCTGGACTGGCGACTCGTTTCATACATGATATTATACATGTTTCCATGCCATTCTCCCAAATCTTCCCACCCTCTCCCTCTCCCACAGAGTCCATAAGACTGTTCTATACATCAGTGTCTCTTTTGCTGTCTCGTACACAGGGTTATTGTTACCATCTTTCTAAATTCCATATATATGCGTTAGTGTACTGTATTGGTGTTTTTCTTTCTGGCTTACTTCACTCTGTGTAATAGGCTCCAGTTTCATCCACCTCATTAGAACTGATTTAAATGTATTCTTTTTAATCGCTGAGTAATACTCCATTGTGTATATGTACCACAGCTTTCTTATCCATTCATCTGCTGATGGACATCTAGGTTGCTTCCATGTCCTGGCTATTATAAACAGTGCTGCGATGAACATTGGGGTACACGTGTCTCTTTCCCTTCTGGTTTCCTCAGTGTGTATGCCCAGCAGTGAGATTGCTGGATCATAAGGCAGTTCTATTTCCAGTTTCTTAAGGAATCTCCACACTGTTCTCCATAGTGGCTGTACTAGTTTGCATTCCCACCAACAGTGTAAGAGGGTTCCCTTTTCTCCATACCCTCGCCAGCATTTACTGCTTGTAGACTTTTGGATCGCAGCCATTCTGACTGGCGTGAAATGGTACCTCATAGTGGTTTTGATTTGCATTTCTCTGATAATGAGTGATGTTGAGCATCTTTTCATGTGTTTGTTAGCCATCTGTATGTCTTCTTTGGACAAATGTCTATTTAGCTCTTTGGCCCATTTTTTGATTGGGTCATTTATTTTTCTGGAGTTGAGCTGTAGGAGTTGCTTGTATATTTTTGAGATTAGTTGTTTGTCAGTTGCTTCATTTGCTATTATTTTCTCCCATTCTGAAGGCTGCCTTTTCACCTTGCTAATAGTTTCCTTTGTTGTGCAGAAGCTTTTAAGGTTAATTAGGTCCCATTTGTTTATTTTTGCTTTTATTTCCAATATTCTGGGAGGTGGGTCATAGAGGATCCTGCTGTGATATATGTCGGAGAGTGTTTTGCCTATGTTCTCCTCTAGGAGTTTTATAGTTTCTGGTCTTACGTTTAGATCATTAATCCATTTTGAGTTTATTTTTGTGTATGGTGTTAGAAAGTGTTCTAGTTTCATTCTTTTACAAGTGGTTGACCAGTTTTCCCAGCACCACTTGTTAAAGAGATTGTCTTTTCTCCATTGTATATTCTTGCCTCCTTTGTCAAAGATAAGGTGTCCATATGTGCATGGATTTATCTCTGGGCTTTCTGTTTTGTTCCATTTATCTATATTTCTGTCTTTGTGCCAGTACCATACTGTCTTGATAACTGTGGCTTTGTAATAGAGCCTGAAGTCAGGTAGATGATTCCTCCAGTTCCATTCTTCTTTCTCAAGATAGCTTTGGCTATTCGAGGTTTTTTGTATTTCCATACAAATTGTGAAATTATTTGTTCTAGCTCTGTGAAGAATACCATTGGTAGGTTGATAGGGATTGCATTGAATCTATAAATTGCTTTGGGTAGTATGTTCATTTTCACTATATTGATTCTTCCAATCCATGAACATGGTATATTTCTCCATCTATTAGTGTCCTCTTTGATTTCTTTCACCAGTGTTTTATAGTTTTCTATATATAGGTCTTTAGTTTCTTTAGGTAGATATATTCCTAAGTATTTTATTCTTTCCGTTGCAATGGTGAATGGAATTGTTTCCTTAATTTCTCTTTCTGTTTTCTCATTATTAGTGTATAGGAATGCAAGGGATTTCTGTGTGTTGATTTTATATCCTGCAACTTTACTATAATCATTGATTAGTTCTAGTAATTTTCTGGTGGAGTCTTTAGGGTTTTCTATGTAGAGGATCATGTCATCTGCAAATAGAGTTTTACTTCTTCTTTTCCAATTTGGATTCCTTTTATTTCTTTTTCTGCTCTGATTGCTGTGGCCAAAACTTCCAAAACTATGTTGAATGGTAATGGTGAAAGTGGGCACCCTTGTCTTGTTCCTGACTTTGGAGGAAATGCTTTCAATTTTTCACCATTGAGGATAATGTTTGCTGTGGGTTTGTCATATATAGCTTTTATTATGTTGAGGTATGTTCCTTCTATTCCTGCTTTCTGGAGAGTTTTTATCATAAATGGATGTTGAATTTTGTCAAAGGCTTTCTCTGCATCTATTGAGATAATCATATGGTTTTTATTTTTCAATTTGTTACTGTGGTGTATTACATTGATTGATTTGCGGATATTGAAGAATCCTTGCATCCCTGGGATAAAGCCCACTTGGTCATGGTGTATGATCTTTTTAATGTGTTGTTGGATTCTGATTGCTAGAATTTTGTTGAGGATTTTTGTATCTATGTTCATCAGTGATATTGGCCTGTAGTTTTCTTTTTTTGTGGGATCTTTGTCAGGTTTTGGTATTAGGGTGATGGTGGCCTTATAGAATGAGTTTGGAAGTTTACCTTCCTCTGCAATTTTCTGGAAGAGTTTGAGCAGGATAGGTGTTAGCTCTTCTCTAAATTTTTGGTAGAATTCAGCTGTGAAGCTGTCTGGACCTGGGCTTTTGTTTGCTGGAAGATTTTTGATTACAATTTCAATTTCTGTGCTTGTGATGGGTCTGTTAAGATTTTCTATTTCTTCCTGGTCCAGTTTTGGAAAGTTGTACTTTTCTAAGAATTTGTCCATTTCTTCCACGTTGTCCATTTTATTGGCATATAATTGTTGATAGTAGTCTCTTATAATTACTATGTCTTCTTGATTATTATCAAGACGATGTCTTTTTTTCTTTTACAATCTTTGTTTTAAAGTCTATTTGTCTGATATAAGTATTACTGTTCAGCCTTTCTTTTCATTTCCGGTTACTTGAAATACCTTTTTCCATCCCTTCTCTTTCAGTCTGTGTGTGTCTTTAGATCTAAAGTGAGTCTCTTATAGGCAGCATATACACAGGTCTTAAATTTGCATCCATTCAGCCACTCTATGTCTTTTTATTGGAGCATTGATTCTATTTACATTTAATATAATTATTGATAGGCATGCACCTACTGCCATTTTGTTACTTGTTTGGGGTCTATTTATGTAGTTCCTTTGTTCTTCTTTTGCTCTCTTCCCTTATGATTTGATTTTTATCTTTATTGCTTTATTCCTTTCTCTTCTGTGTGTATCTGTTAAAGATTTTTGGTTTGTAGTTACCATGAGGTTTATATGCAGCTCACTATATATACGTGTATGCATTGTGTGCATATACATGTGTGTATGTATGTGGGGGTATATGTGTGTGTATGTATATGTGTACATGTATATATGTGATTATTTCAAGTTGCTTACTTCTTAAGTTCAAAACATTTTAATGCTGAACAACTCCCCAACCTGTGTTTACTGTTTTTTATGTCCTATGAGTGTCCTTTAATTACTTACTGTGGATACAGATAATTTTACTGCTTTTGTCTTTTGACCTTCCGACTCAGTTTGTATGTGGATGACTTATTACCTTTAGTATATATTTATCTTTATCAGTGAGGTTTTCTTTATTGTAATTTTCGTGGTTCTAGTTGTAGGCTTTCCTTTTTTGTGGAGAGAAATTTCTTTACCATTTCTTGTAAAGTTAGCTTCAAAGTGATAAACTCTTTAAACTTTTGCTTATCTGTAAAACTTTTGATCTCTCTATAAATCTGAATGAAAGTTTGCCAGGTAGAATATACTTGGTTGTAGGTTTTTCCCTTTCATTACCTTAAATATATCATAACATTCCTTCCATCCAATAGAGTGTCTGCTGAAAAGTCAGAGTTTTTGCTAAAAGGCAGATGGATGGCTTTATTGGAGTTGCTTTGTACATAACTTGCTGCTTCCCCCTTACTTTTAGTATTCTCTCTTTATCTTTAATATTTGCCATTTTAGTATAGTACATCTTTGTGTTGATCCTGTTTGGGACTCTATGCTGCCTGGACCTGAATGTTTATTTCCTTTTCTAGGTTAGGGATATTCTTAAATATTACATCCTCAAATATGTTCTTTGATGTGTTCTCTCTTTTCCTTCTGAGACCCCTGTAATGTGAACATTAGTAAGTTTGGTGTTGCGTCAGGGGGCTTTTAAACTGTACTCATTTCTTTTCATTTTTTTCTGTTTAGCTTCAGTGATTTCCACTGCTATTTCTTCTAGTTCACTGATTTGTTCCTCTGTATTATCTAAATACTGTTTATTCCATTCCTTCAAGTGTTTTTTCTTTTTAATTTCATTTGTTCTATTTTTCGTATCTGTGTATTTTTTTCTTTGTTTAAAACATCTAAATTCTCATTCTGTTCATTCAATCTTCTCTTGAGTATTTGAACATCTTCACAATAATTACCTTGAACTCTTTATTGGGTAGATTGTCCCCCCCCCCTTCACTTCTTCCTCTGGAATTTTATCTGGTTCCTTCATGTGGGGCATATTACATTGTTACATCATTTTGCCTTATTTGCTGTTTTTGCATCTGTGTATTCAGTAGGTTTATTACTGGCCTGCTGGATGGTGGAGCTGTAGCCCCACACTACTAGCTGCTTGGCCTGAAGTGCTGACAGGTTGGTTGGTGGCGCCAGGTTCTGGGACTAATGAGGTAGAGGGAAGATTCCAAAATGGTGTTTGCCAGCATCATTGTCATCATGGTAGAACAAGTTTCTGAAAATGATTGCCACAAGTGTTTATGTCCCCAGGGTGAGCTCCAGTTGCCTCCTGTCTCTCTGAGAGGCTCTCCAAGGTTAACAGGTGGGGCTGCTTTCAAATTAATATTTCTACCCTGGGTCCCAGAGTATATGAGATAGTGTGTGCAATCTCTAAGAGTAGAGTGTCTATTTCTCTATTTCTGCTTGGCTCTCCTGAAAGTAAGCCCCAGTTGCCTTCAAAGCCAAATCTTCTTGGGACTCATATTCCTGATGCAGGACCTCCAGAGTGGGGAGCCCAACATGTGGCTCAGACCCTTTGCTTCTTGGGGAGAACCTCTGCAGTTGTAAGCATTGCCCTGGTAATGGGTCACCCTAGGGATATGGGTCTTGACTGTATCACATCTCTGCCCCTTCTACACTTCTTGTTGTGGTTTCATCTTTATATCTTTAATTTTAGAATATCTTTCTCATCAGTACTCTGTAAATTATAACTTTGTATGCTCTTGAAGGAGGTGAACTTAGGTTCTTCCTACTCTGCCATCTTGGCTACTCCCCATCTCACTCTTTCTAGCTGTGTTTTCTTTATTCTTGATATTCTACAGCTTAACAAGTCTGTGTCTTGGTGTGAATTTAACCTTATTTTGCTTGGTATTTGAAGTATTTTCAACTTAAGGACTCATATATTCAGTTCTAAAAAACATTCACCTATTATATTTGCAAATAAAGATGCTCCATCACTTTCTGTTTTCTCCTCTGGAAATTTTACAAGCGTCTCAGTTTATCTTCTATGCCTCTTCCTCTCTTCTTTGTCTGACCAGCAAACGAGTGAATTAAATGAGAAATCTGATGGAATCCTCATGCTATTCACTAGTTTGCTCTTAGATTGTGCCAGCTGAATATTGTCCTATCCTCATTCCTCTTTCTATTTAAAAATAATAATTTTGCATTTTCCCTAATGGATGTTATTCCTTTATTCACCCCTTTGTCTCTCAGTGGTGTTATTGTTCAGTCACTCAGTCGTGTCCAACTCTTTGCGACCCTGTGGACTGCAGCACACCAGCTTCCCCATCCTTCATCTTTTCCCAGAGCTTGTTCAAACTCAGTCCATTGAGTCAGTGATGCCATCTAACCATCTCATCCTCTGTCTTTTCTGATTCCTATGCTATTTTAATATCACCAGAATAAAATCTTCATTTTGATTTTTGGTTGGGAAACTGCTTTACTTTGAAATTTTGGATTGCAATCCATTTCAATGGGAATTTCTCTCTTTCTCATCCTGCTTAACCCTGTGATTGACTCCATCAAGACCCCCAAGGACTCTAACTTTACTCAGGCTTACACTGATTATTAGGATTTCTCTCCAAATGATATATTAGATACCACAACTCTTGTTCCCTCACTCGAAAGTATAGTTTACTTCTACAGGTTATGTCTGTATCCTCCTAAAATGGAATGTTAATTGAGCTATAAATTGTCTGCAACAGATTTTTTTCATACTCCTTTTATGAGCAGGAGCAACTCATCCCATCAGAGACACAGGTCCAGTGTCTCTTCATGTGGAACACTTTTACTCTCTTATTCTACAGGGACCAAACTCCCAGTAACCTCTACTTGCTTCTGCACCTGAAATCCATCAGGATCATAACTTCTGTCCTGGTCATGTAGTTCTGTCCAGTTTCTAGACCATAGAAATATTATTCTCATTTTGTGTTTTCTTTTTCTATTATCAAGTTTTTTATAAGAGAAGGTGTCTCAAGGTTTTGATATGCCACAGAGCAGGTGTGGGGGTAGGTAGTTATATATCAGGATTGGACAGAGTAATATATAAGGTCATCACACCATGGGGAAAAAAAGGCAGGGGTGGGAAATGAACTGAAGGGGTGCTTCCATGTACAGACTTACTGTCTTAAAAGAAATCTACCCTAGCTTTTCTGCATGTGCTGCTCCCTTGAAGGTGTACACATTATCTTGCCATCTTCATATCTTCAACAATTAAGATAGTGTCCAATACATTTTACTGAATAAATGCACAAATGTTCCAAGTCTTTGAATTTAATCAGTTTCAGTTAATGCAGCTATGTACCTAAAGATACGTTGAAACCATGTTGAGTAAAAGCCAAGAGAGAGTTAAGTCAGTCCTACAATAAATTTCCAATTCACTTATTCTCAAATAAATGTTCACAGATGCAGATAAGCCTGTATATGTCTTCTGAGAATCAAAACATAGATCCTTTACACTGCAAGCAATTTTTTTCCTCTGGGTCATCCCTGTTTACAACTAGTTTAAACATTTGAAATGAATCAGTCATTTACATTTTCATTATTTTTATATAGTAGTTTTACCTGAGAGTGTAATGGTGGCCATATTCAGAGTAGCTAAATGGGAGTTCACCATGTTTATATCTTACTGTATTCTGGTTACAAATAAAATCTCCTCAGGCCCTGGCTCAAAGTCTATCTCATCTTATTTTATACAAGTGAAAGTGAAACAACTATTGTCAAATTTGTCTCTCTGGTTTCCCAGAAGATTGTAAAGGAGGGAGTGAGGAGGGTATATACAAGCAGATAGGTATGTTGAGGTCAACAGGAAATAATTGCTGATAATCAAATGAAAGTTGCTCAGTCATGTCCAACTCTTTGCAACTCCATGGACTATTCAGCCCATGGAATTCTCCAGGCCAGAATACTGGGAGTGAGTGGCTTTTCCTCTCTTCAGGGGATCTCCCCAACCCAGGGATCAAACCCAAGTCTCCCGTGTTGCAGGTGGGTTCTTTACCAGCTGAGCCACATGGGAAGCCCAAGAATTCTGGAGTAGGTAGCCTATCCCTTCTCCAGCAGATCTTCCAGACCCAGGAATCCAACTGGAGGCTCCTGCATCACAGGTGGACTCTTTACCAGCTGAGCTATCTGCTGCTGCTGAGTCGCTTCAGTCGTGTCCTACTCTGTGCGACCCCATAGACGGCAGGCCCCCAGGCTCCGCCATCCCTGGGATTCTCCAGGCAAGAACACTGGAGTGGGTTGCCATTTCCTTCTCCAATGCATGAAAGTGAAAAGTGAAAGTGAAGTCACTCAGTCGTGTCCAACTCTTAGCGACCCCACAGACTGCACCCTACCAGGCTCCTGCATCCATGGGATTCTCCAGGCAAGAGTAGTGGAGTGGGTTGCCATTGCCTTCTCCTAGCTGAGCTATCAGGGAAGCCCTAATCAAGTAGGGTGAAGAAAGTTATACAAAGCTATTTTGATGTACCTGTTTTGTCTTGTCCACTTAGAGGACTACTGTATTATGACCAGGCCCAATTGTTGACTCATAATTTATATTGACTCTCAAAATATTAAATTATGTTCACTGTATTTCAGTTAAGTGGGTATGGGAAAAACAGGGAACATTGTGGAAGCATTTACCTGGAAAATTATTTTTGAGTTTTTCCAGAATCAGGTGTACAGTTTTGATGAGCTTATGATGGGGAAAGAGAGATTGAGAACTTCAGTAGTGTAGGCATTCACTTTTGGACTCAGTGACCTCATGCCCTGGAATGACTATAAACTGGCAAATGTGAATAAATTCTTCCCACCCAGAATCCCATATCCTACAGATCTCTCATCACAGAATGCTCGTCATAGAAGCAGTATCCAGGCTGAGTGGGATTCTAGTTTTCAAAGATAGGCTTTTGGAGGAAGGGTTGTACAAGAAAGTCAAGCAACTTACTCCATCTGGTTCCAACCTGAAATAGTGATTTGTTAAAAGACTAGTTCTAGGGAACAGTGGGATCATCTCTGAGGACTTATGGAGCTATGATTATGTTGATCTCTAATGTGATATCTTCCCATCTATTCAAGGTCATGTTACTTTGATTTTTGCCATTTGTGCCAATATTTTGAACTCCACTTAAGGCAACTCTCCATCATTAAAGACAGTAAGCACTGTAACAGACAGGACACTTCCTGACATGATTCTTGAACCCTTGTGCCTAGCACAAAGTAGGCATTTTGTTTGTTTGTTTTTGTTTGTTTTTAGTTGCTAAATTGTGCCAAACACTATTGTGACACCATGGGCTGTAGCACACTGGGCTCCTCTGTCCATGGGATTCTCCAGGCAAGAATATTAGAGTAGGTTGCCATTTCCTTCTCCAAGTAGACACTTATTCATTTTAAAAATAAATACACATAAAGAATTGATTAATTATTTGAGGAAAAAATGAAAGATTCTGCTCTTAGTTTCCCAAGAAAAAACTGGTTATTTCAGATTAAAAAACATTTTTGAAAGTAGGACCCTCCATCATCTGCCTTTTTCACTTTTATTTCCTCAGAGCCTTGTACATTGTGGGAGTGTCATAAATATTCTTGTATCAAAGAATAAACTAGTAAACCAATCTAAATTACATGTAGCCACTTATACTCTTTCAGTCGTGTTTTTAATTTAACCAGCAGTTTAGCAAATCTGACTAGGGATAAGAAACGTGGCAAGTAAAACAATTGGCTTTGTTTAAGAATTTGAAGAGGACCGAAGGACTTGATTTACATAATCTACAGTGATGTTAATGGACTAAATCAGGTTCACCACTTCTGTGCCTTTTAAGCCTCTCAGGACCTGTAGAGAAATTAAAAGGACTTTTACCCTATGTTTCAATAGAAAATGTCCCATTGAATCAGATAAGTGTGGTGATTACTATTATGTGCGTGTATATGTACATATACACATGTGTATGTGTGTATGTATGGTTAGTAGCATTATGGTCCAGGACATGCTCCACATGTTTTAAGAGAATCTCTTCCCTGAGCCAACTGTATTTTACTGTCCTGTGGATTTCAGCATCACTCATAAAGGTAAAGCCGAACCCCTGGGAGCTTTGAGTGTGTGTGCAACTAAACAGAGTTAATTACCATAAAACATATTTTTGTTAGGTTCAGAGAATCAGAGGCACTCTGAATTTGAATTAGTCGATAACTGGCAAGGAACAAGAAGGCCTTCCCTCCCTTGAAAATAAATTGCCTCTCACAATTCATCAAGGATCTTTCTTAGGAAATCCAAATACTGAGTGAGAGAGTTACTTTCACTCTTAAATTGAATCAGTTAAAGATTGCAATGTTGGTGAGAAAAAAAAAGTGGGCATGAACTGGAACATCAGAAGCACAGAATGAGCACAAGTCCATTATCTTCTATGATTAAGTCTTTCCCTTTTTCCTTCTCTCACATACTTTTTTTTAATCTTTAGTATGAATTACAGAAATTTCCTCCTTCCCTAAGACTGCTGAAATTAATCCCTAATAATTTTAAGGATGACATTCTATGATCTCCATTCTATGTCTAAGATCTGTGCTCTACTTCTGTTCATTTGTCAACATGGCTAGGTTGTAAATTCTTTGACAGGAGCTGCATTTTTACAATATTCTGTATTTTCTTTGACATTAAGAGGTACCATTCACACTATTAGAATGGACAAGATAGACCATACCATTGATTTGTCATGCCATTGCTTTCTTATGTTATCAAAGTGAAAGTGAAGTCTCTCAGTCATGACCGACTCTTTGTGACCCCATGGACTGTAGCCTACCACACTCCTCCATCCATGGGATTTTCCAGGCAAGATTACTAGAGTGGGTTGCCATTTCCTTCTCCAGAGGATCTTCCTGACCCAGGGATCAAACCCAGGTCTCCTGCTTTGTAGGCAGATGCTTTACCATCTGAACCACCAGGAAAGTCCTATATTATCAAATATTGATTTTATTCTAAAACATTGTACCTGAACTACTGAAATACTGTATATTCATAAATTGCCTCTGAAAGCTATTCATAGGAAAGCACTCCCTCTTTTTCAATGTCAAAAGACGTGATGTTTAATGTGAAGTCTTTAAATCTTGTGATATTTGTTTACTACACACATACACATATCACACAAATGCAAATAAAAATTGAATGCTCGGCATGGCAATATCAAATCTAGAATAAACAAAACTGTTCACTGTGTTTGGTGCCCTTCAAACCAGTACATGGATGGAACATAATATAGGGAAGAGGGGAACTGGGCAAGCAGGAAAGAAAACACAGGGCAAAGAAAGACTTGGTGTTCCTGGAAGCATATTGGAGATAAAAGGAAAATATAAATCAAACTGAGAAAACGTCCTTTGAGCGGCTTCCTGATGGAATGACACAATCCCACGTCGAGAACCATATGGGAGAGTTCAAAGGGTTTTAGACCTGAGCCCAGAGGGCAATGAGGAGGCTGGCTGGGAGAATAATTTGTTTTGTGTCTTGGGAGGAAGGCCAGAATGACTGATGCTTTGACAGTTCCTGCTGGCTGATCAGCAACTCCCTCCAATTTTTCTTAACCTCTTACGAGAGATAAGACCAGAAGGGCAGAGACTGTGTAGGAGGTGATGACAGGGAACAGCACTCGGTAAAAAGAGAGCCTGACATTACAAGCACATTCTAGTCAGACACAGAAGCTTGAGCTGATTAGGCTGTGTAGGTTTGACGTGGCAGCCTTGACTGAGCTCCGCTTCTTCAAACAAGGGAAACTTGTTGTTTCCATCAACATAAGGAAAATGCTGGAGTGTTTTCTTTTTTTGACAAAAATTTGTGGCACCACTTTCTTCCTTTTACTGAAGTGAAAAAAAAAAAAAAAGATCAGACTTGACATTAGGCAGAATCAACTTTAGCTAGAGCCCAGAAGATATCGAAGATACTTTTCTTTTTGTTTAAAGAAAGCAGATGGCTGCAAGAAAATATTTTCATTTTGATTTAGAGGAAATCACATACCAAAAGTTTACATTTTGTGTGATACATGACCTACATGTTAGAAAATTTATCACCATACTTTGAAAAACTTTGCTGATGCACAAATATAAATCTATCCATACATAATAAACACACCAAAAAATCCTTTACTGTATACTTAGTTTTCAAATTTTATCATGCCTGAAAATTACCTAAGATATTGTCTACCAAGTCTCTCGTCTGTGGTATTTTCCAAATGGTGATGTTTTATTTCCATCATTCCATCCCCATTTTTTTAAATTGAAATTCTTGTGAAAGAGCTTTCCTATCTCCATTCATTTATTTATTCATTTCACTTATTCATTCATTTATTCATTTCTTCAACATATCATAATCTGTTACTATTATTAATGTTTTTACTCCAATTTATTCCAGCTTTGGTCTTAGTAGCCTCCTTTTACTTGACTTCTGTGTCTTTTCAACCCACTCATGTTAACTTCTTTTTTTGTTTGTTTGTTTATATTTTATTGAAGGATAATTGCTTTACAGAATTTTGCTGTTTTCTGTCAAACCTCAACATGAATCAGCCATAGGTATACTATATATCTCCTCCTTCCTAAGTTTCCCTCCCATCTCCCACCCCATCCCACCCCTCTAAATTGATACAGGGCCCCTGCTTGAGTTTCCTGAGCCATACAGCAAATTCCCATTGGCTATCTATTTTACATATGATAATGTAAGTTTCCACGTTACTCTTTCCATACATTTCACCCTCTCCTCCCCTCTCCTCATGTCCATAAGTCTATTCTCAATGTCTGTTTCTCCATTGTTGCCCTGTAAATAAATTCTTCAGTACCATTTTTCTAGATTCCATATACATGCATTAGAATATAATGTTTATATTTCTCTTTCTGACTCACTTCACTCTATATAATAGCACCTCATTAGAACTGACTCATATGTGTTATGGCTGAGTAATATTCCATTGTGCATATGTACCACAACTTCTTTATCCATTCATCTGTCAATGGACATCTAGGTTGCTTCCATGTTCTAGCTATTGTAAATAGTGCTACAATGAACAATAGGATCCATGTGTCTCTTTCAATTTTGGTTTCCTCAGGGTATATGCCTAGGAGTGGGATTTCTGGGTCATATGGTAGTTATATTCCTAGTTTTTTAAGAAATCTCTATACCATCTTCCTGGAAAAGGCAATGGCACCCCACTCTAGTACTCTTGCCTGGAAAATCCCATGGAGGGAGGAGCCTGGTAGGCTGCAGTCCATGGGGTTGCTAGGAGTCCGGCATGACTGAGCAACTTCACTTTCACTTTTCACTTTCATGCATTGGAGAAAGAAATGGCAACCCACTCCAGTGTTCTTGCCTGGAGAATCCCAGGGATGGGAGAGCCTCGTGGGTTGCCATCTATGGGGTCGCACAGAGTTGGACACAACTGAAGCGACTTAGCAGCAGCAGCAGCATCATACCATCTTCCATAGTGGCTGTATCAATTTACATTCCCACCAACAGTGCAAGAGTGTTCCCTTTTCTCCACACCCTCTCCAGAACTTATTGTCTGTAGACTTTTGATGATGGCCATTCTGACCAGTGTGAAGTGATATCTCATTGTAGTTTTGATTTGCATTTCTCTAATAATAAGTGATGTTGAGCATCTTTTCATGTGTTTGTTAGTCATCTGTACTTCTTTGGAGAAATGTCTGTTTAGGTCTTTTTGTCACTTTTTGATTGGGTTGTTTGCTTTTCTGGTATTGAGTTATATGAGCTGCTTGTATATTTTGGAAATTAATCCTTTGTCAGTTGTCTCATTTGCTATTATTTTCTCCCATTCTGAGTGTTGTCTTTTCACCTTGCTTTTAGTTTCCTTTGCTGTGCAAAATCTTGCTTTCATTTTTGTCATCGAGTGTTCTGCCTATGTTTTCCTCTAAGAGTTTTATAGTTTCTGGTCTTACGTTTAGGTCTTTAATCCATTTTGAGTTTATCTTTGTGTATGGTGTTAGGAAGTGTCCTAATTTCATTCTTTCACATGTAGCTGTCCAGTTTTCCCAGCATCATTTATTGAAGAGGCTCAACCCATTCATGTTAACTTCTTAATGCTCCATTACTTTCTGGCTTCACAAGATACTCCAGGTTGATCTTGTATTTTCCCTGCCCCTGTAGTAGAACCAGCCATTTCTCCCAGGGGTCCTGATCTATTTTATCAGAGAATTTTGTTTGAGACCAAGATGTAGAGAATAGATAATTCTATCTTCTAACACTATCTTCTGCAGTATTACTGCTTCTAAGCCCCTTAAGCAAGTAGAGCTAGGAAAAATATGTATTCACATATACATTTATCTTTATCTGTTTTTATATCTATCTGTACAAACATTGAAAACCATGAGTTACGATTCTACTACACCATCACAGTGTCTAAACTTCCCCACTTCCCTATTTGTAACTTCTTTCTTCAAAAGGTGAAAAATCTGGCCTCATTATCTGGAATACATTTGCTTATTTTCTCAATGCTAGAATATTTGCAAAGTAGTTTCAAATTTGCTAACTCAGTTTTGTGAAAAATAAATTCTCTAACTACAGAAAGTATTTACATAAAATTCTTCGTATTTTTAGCCTTCCTACGTCTACTCAAGATACTAGTTTCCAAAGTTAGATGAATTCTAACTTTTATTAATTCCTCACACACTTCAGTGTGATTATTTTACTCATTTGTAATAGTTAGATTCATTTGTTACTTTTGGATTCCACCCTCATTACCTTTTAATAACATTAAATGTTACCTTTCGTTTATTTTTGAGCATGTGAAACATTAGCCTGATTCTAAAAGTCAAAACTACTCAAAAGGTGGACTTAGAGAAGCACTGATCTTCCTCATCCCCTCTACCACATACCCCTCCCTCATTCTTTTTATCACATTCCCTGCCTATAGCCTCTCAGTTCAGTTCAGTTGCTCAGTTGTGTCCGACTCTGCAACCCATGAACTGCAGCACGCCAGGCCTCCCTAAACATCCCCAACTCCCAGAGTTTACACAGACTCATGTCCATTGAGTCGGTGATGCCATCCAACCATCTCATCCTCTGTCATCCCTTCTCCTGCCCTCAATCTTTCCCAGCATCAGGGTCTTTTCCAATGAGTCAGTTCTTCGCACCAGGTAGCCAAAGTATTGGAGTTTCAGCTTCAACATCAGTCCTTCCAATGAACACTTAGGACTGATTTCCTTTAGAATGGACTGGTTGGATCTCCTTGCAGTCCAGGGGACTCTCAAGAGCCTTCTCCAACACCACAGTTCAAATGCATCAATTCTTCGGTGCTCAGCTTTCTTTATAGTCCAACTCTCACATTCATACATGACCACTGGAAAAACCATGGCATTGACTAGATGGTCCTTTGTTGGCAAAGTAATGTCTCTGCTTTTTAATATGCTATCTAGGTTGGTCATAACTTTTCTTCCAAGGAGCAAGCATCTTTTAATCTCATGGCTGCACTCACCATCTTCAGTGATTTTGGAGCCCCCAAAATAAAGTCTGTCACTGTTTCCATTGTTTCCCCATCTATTTGCCATGAAGTGATGGGACCAGAGGCCATGATCTTAGTTTTCTGAATGTTGAGTTTTAAGCCAACTTTTTCACTCTCCTCTTTCACTTTCATCAAGAGGCTCTTTAGTTCTTTGCTTTCTGCCTTATAGCCTCTAGAAAACCACTTTTATTGCTATTGTTCAGTCACTAAGTCCTGTCCAACTCTTTGTAACCCCATGGACTGCAGCATGCCAGGCTCCTCTGTCCTGGAGATGGCAAACTATCTCCCGGAGTTTGCTCAAATTCATGTCCATTGAGTCCGTGATACTATCTAACCATCTCTTCCTCTGCCACTTCGTTCTCCGTTTGCCTTCAATCTTTTCCAGCCTCATGGTCTTTTTCAATGACTTGGCCCTTGTTCTTACTAGTTTCTGATTTGTTCTTCCTGTGTTTCTTTTTACACAAATAAGCGTATACCTGTATATTTCATATAGTCCTTTCTACATTTTTTAATTGAAAAAAAAAGCTACATACCAAAAGCACTCTTTCACAAGTCATTTTTATTGAATAGTATATGCTATCAATCACCCCTTGTAAATTCAGAGATATCCCTTATTTCTTCTTACAATTGCATTGTACTTCATTCTCTGAATGTATCGTAACTTATCCAACTACTCTCCATTGTCTGGGCATTCATATTGCTTACTGTATTTTGCGATTACAAACAAGGCAGTAATGAATAACATTGTACATATGTATTTCCATGTTGTTTGAAATGTATCTTAGATTAAATTCTTAGAAGTAGGACCATTGGACCAAAATATAAGGCAATGAGCTGTTTTGTTATTGCCAAATTTCTCTCCAGAAGTCTTACACCAATTTGCATTCTCTCCAGTAATTTTAGAGTACCAATTCCCCAAAGCCTTGCTAATAACCTAAGCTGTTAGATTTTTCAATTTTTTCTAATCTTATAGGTGGTAAGTGGTACCTCAGCGGTGTGTTAATTTTTATTATTTTATGTATGAATGTGAGTATTTTTTCACATGTTTAAGGGTCATTTATAAAATATATATATTTGTGAATTGTCTGTTTTTACTATTTCTCTATTAGGTTTCTAGTCCTTTTTTGCTCAGTTTTAAAGATTTTTGAAAATGTATTGGGAATATTAACCTTTGGCCTGTGGTACATGTTGCAAATATTTTTTCCCAAGTTATCAGTTCTCTTTTGATTGTATGTGTTGTGTTTATTTGTTGTGTTTTTTTTTTTTTTGGTCATGAAGTAATTTTAATTTTCATTTGGTCAAATGTATTAGTCTTTTATTGCTTCTGACTTTTATTCATGGTTATAAAGTCCTTACACTAAGGTTAAAGAGGAATTCACTTCTTTTCCTTCTAATACCTATATGGTTTCTTTTTTTACATTCAAATCTCTAATTCATTTGGAATTTAATCTTATGAAAGATGAGATATGGGTCTGATTGTTTTTACTCAAATGGCTACCCAGTGGTAACAATATTGATTATTAATATATCCATTTTTGTTCCTGTGATTTGAGATTCTTTATCTATTTGGGTACATTTTTTGGGCTTTCTATTCTTTTCCACAGATAGGTCTCTCTATTCACATCACAGAACATACTGTTTTAATTATAGAGGCTTTATAGTATGTGTTAATGTCTGATAAGGCTAGTCCTTCTCTCAGTTTTTATCTATTTTTAGTTTCTCTTAGATGTTCTTGTGTGTTTGTTCTTCTTAATGGGCTTCAGTGTGAACTTTTCTAACTCTGTAATAAAGCCTGTTGGTATTTTTATTGAGATTTTGTGTAATTTATAAGTTAACTTAGGGATAACTGTCTGCTTTAGGATATTGAGTTATCATATCCAAGGACAGGGGTGTCTTTCCATTTGTTCAAGTCTACTCTAGAGTCTTTCAGAAGAATTTCAAAGTTTTACTAATATATGTTTTTCTACATTTCTTGCTTATCCCTAGGTATTTAATCTTTTTTATTACTATTATAAATAGGGTTTTGGGTTTTCCCTCTCATAATGTTCTCTATAACTGGGTATTGGTTCAAACATTGTTATCCTTGCTTTCCAAGTATTATTTCGCTTAATTCTCACAACAAACATATGAGGTTCTTTTCAGTAACATAGCCTCTGATAGATGGCAAGGCAAGGGTTCTAAGGCAGACCATCTGATTTCAGTGTACTACACTGCCTAGTTCCCACTAATAATTCCCTTGAGTTTTATCTAAAATCATGGACACCAGTCTAACATATTTTCATAATTCAGAGAGAATCCAAAAAAGCAGAGAGTCAAACTGGCAATTTTTGAACTGGGAATTCTGACCATGTCTAACAGCTTATCTCCAAAGGACAGGGGATAATATAAGAGGGAGTAGCATGAGGTGTCTTTTCTCCACAAGGGTCTCTTGGGGCCTGAATTCCTCTCAGATTCTATCTCCAACCCTGAAATAAAGGAAACTGGAAAAGGCCACAACTCTCTGGGCATGAAAAACACAGCACACATTCTGGTTCAATAAATTCTCCCAGGTATTCCCAACGTTAGCGGAATAAATGCTAGGAAAGAAGTGGGAGCCCCTGATAACAAAATGAGGAGTGAGAGGCTCAGAGCAGCTCTTAGGAGAAGAGGCATCACTGGAAAGATATCATGTCTCAAGGCCCCAGAGGTGGTAAGCAATAGCCCTAACCTTGAGAGATACAGCAAAATCTCAGGAATTAAGGCAGTTGCTACAAAAATGATGGACATGAGCACAGTAACCATGACAGTCAAGAAATGACGGTCATCTTTGTAATGGAGGAAAAGTCTAAGAGAAGCAGAGCACACTCACCTCCTCCCACCTCTAGTGAAAACCTGGAGAAACTCAGTAGTGACTACAGGCATGACAGTTCCTATCTGAGGTGGCAAAGAGGGTGCTCTACTGAGCAAACTTACAGGATCTACACTAGCCGAGGCTTTTGTAGACAACACTGTTTTGTCACTTTGGAGAATCCCATGGACAGAGGAGCCTGGCGGGCTACAGTCCATGGGGTCACAGAATTGGACACGACTGAAGCAACTTAGCAAGCACACACCTTTGTACTTCCTCGGGCTGCTAACCTAGAAAAATCTGTTAAAGAGATTTTTGGTGGAATAGATTTCTCTAAAAATGAATTTTCTCAGCATGAGAACGATTAATGAGTGAAGGCCTATTATTTCCAGGTAATCAATATCAAAATGCACTCTCTGGAGTCATTTATTTTTCCTCATTATGCATCACAGTTCAGTCCCCTAACACTGTAAGGTTAATATACTTAGGATAATATTTATGCTGCTCATCCCAAGGTTCCACGTTAAGCATAAAGGCTGCTTCTAATGCTTGCATCTATTTTTTGACTTCAAAAGAAACCATTTCTCTTGATAGAAGTTGATTTTCAAAAGACAATTTCCTACTGAAAGACATCATCAGTGGAGTTTCTGGTGATGAATTAAGGGCCTTTTGATATGACAGATTCCCTGCTCAGAAGACCATAAGAAATAGCCACAATTATGGTGCTCCAGACTGTAACCCTTCCAGTCATCCAAACACCACTGCAATGTTCAGATGAAAAAGAAAATTATAGTACTATTCATTATAAATAGCAACATAAAGTGAATTCAATTTGTCTAGGAGAGGAAGTGACTATTGGTGGCATCTGTCCTATTTACTCAATAGCCAGCATTAGTCACTTAGGGGTTTGGTTTCCACTACTAAAAAGAATTGTTAATAACAGGACAGAGAAGAAACAAAAGTTATGTGGAAGAAGAGATAAGAAGTCAGAGTTCCTCATATGGCACTTTATTGTAGAGAAGGGAGTTTTTACTTATATTTATTCAGTTGGTGAGAGGTAAGAGAGTTAACAGGGAACAAATTGTATATTTTCATTTCGTGTTTGTTTTTCAGTAGTTTGAGGCTTCTGGGACTTCAGATTTCCATAGCAGTAACTCAGCTCAATATTATAGCATGTATCACCTTGGAAAAGCAATTGCAGAATGCTTGTTTGTATTCTCTTTGTGCTCTGAGTGGGCTGGAATCATTCTCTTCAAACATCATTTACAACTCAATGTAATGAGCACACGTAGTCAGCAAGGCTTTTAAAAGTTAATGAGAAATAGAAAACTTTGAGGGGGTTATTTCTCACTGTGCTCAGTGTCGACAACTAGGTCTTTCATTTAAAAAGAGCATTTCTGGCCTTGCCATAGATTGCATCTGCAGGACAATGGACTGGGAGCATAGACATCTATCTTGCCTTGAACCTAATTAAGAAAGAGAAAGCAAAGAGGGGAAGAAAAGGAAGACAGAGAAGCAGCATGGAAAGAGGAAGACAAAGAATAGCACAGTTTGATTTGAGCATCTGCGGGACAGGGAAAATGGTCTTATCCCAGGTGTAAAATTACTGAGGAAACAGCCCCGGCATTCCCAGGAAAGTTGGAGGAGAAGTCAAAAGGAAAAATCACAGAGGAGAAAAGTGAAAGGTCTCTTTTCCCTGGATCATGATTATTTTTTTAACTTCAGAAGAGGCGAGGGAGATGGGAGGCCTTTTTGAGATAACTAAATGAGAGACCAGAATTAAATTTAAACTATAGCAGAGCATGTTCAAGGAGAGGTAGAGGCCCTCCATTTACTAATTTTTATTAAAGGCAGAGAAGTAGTACCAACTCTTGAAAAGAACAATGAATTCAAACCCTAAAACTCCTCTTGGCTCCACTGTCCATGGTTTACATGGCCTTGACAATTTAATGAAGCTCTCTGAATATCTCAGAATCTCTAGCTTTGGGCTAGAGGTCATTTCTACTTCTGCACATTTAAATTTTAAATTTATTTCCATTAGAGATACTGAAATTTGGAGTTCTTTTTTAAGTAATGTGAAAAGAGCAGAGAGAAATTTGTGACTGTTAAGCACTTTTGTTTTTAATTATGCTTAGAAAACTCCTTAAGTTTTCTACAATCACCTTTGTATTTTCCATTTTCTTTGTCCTGAAATGTATTCATTCTAATAGTGTAACAATATCATTCTCCCTTATCTCAATTTCTATCCATTATTTCAGAGATCTATATTATTTGGGGAAGGACAGGGATTTGGAGAATTAGACTAAATACTGTACCAAGGCAACTAACAGCATTCTATCTGTCATAATCAATAAATTAATCACTTTGCTATTTCAACACATTTGTAAGACATTGTTTACTACTCTATAAAGTGTCTGTGCTTCTAGTATAATTTCAATATTTATTCACTAATATAGTCATAAAATCCCATGATTTACATACTCGAATACTTTTTCCGTTCCATCTCTCAACCATCAGAGAGTATAGGATATTTTATATCTACCTTTTGAGTTTAATTCTGGAGCCTAGGCATGTATCAAACAAGATCCAGTGTAACAAAATAGAACTTGGATATAAATGTTTAAAAAAAAAAAAAAAAAAACACTAAAAACGGCTGCATATTTTAGAAAGGTTTTTCCAAAAATAAAACAAAGTGTGCACATCTGGGGGGTTCTACCTTGAACCCTCAAACTAATCTCTTGGTTATCCTAAGACGATGGAGATCCCAAGTAGCTTCTGGGTTGAGTAACTCGTTTACAGTTTCTACCATATTTGAAAAGACCCTGATACTGGGAAAGATTAAGGGCAGGAGGAAAAGGGGATGACAGAGGATGAGATAGTTGGATGGCATCACCGACTCAATGGACATGAGTTTGGGTAGACTCCGGGAGTTGGTGATGGACAGGGAGGCCTGGCATGCTGCAGTCCATGGGGTTGCAGAGTCGGACACGACTGAGCAACTGAACTGAACTATGGTGACTAGCAATGTTCTTTAAGCTTCACTTCCTCCTTGAATCTAAACTTCAAGCCCCACAAAATGCCAGTAATACCTTCAAGTAAGTTAAATGTTGAATGGTTGAAATTGTCAAAGCTTTTCATTCCATACAGAGCAGTAGAGCTGAGGAGAGCTGTCTCATAGATTACCAAATTTTTGCATTTATTACAAACCTGCATGGGAAAAGGGAATTTTATTTACTAAGTTCACTAAAATTCCAATGACTTTAACTTGGTGTAGTCTAAACTTTCTTTGTACCTACATTCAACAGCATTAAAGATATTACTACAGAAACAATGCATGAGAAAGAAACTTGGGTTAGATCTGATTTCTGAAATCAAATAGCTTGTTTTCTAGTACCTAGGAGAATCTCTCTCTCCAATTACCACTCCTCCATCCCCTTCCTGTCCCAATGTTCTGCCACTTATCTTTCCAACAGAACTACATACTATCCTGGCTATGCTAGTTAACAGCTGTGACAATGACCAAAGAGCAAATTCTCTGAGACTTGTTCCCTCTTCTGGAAGGGGTGATTATAATTTCACTTGAGGGAAACTTAGTACACTTCATAATAATTAGCAAGATACTTTATTTTGCTACTCTATATTGATGTTATTTTCATTAGACTCAGATGCTACTTACCATAGTATTAGGCATTCCCTCTATTCTTCTTACATTGTATTTGATGCATCACTTCTTTGTATCAATTTTCACAGTGCATTTTAATTGTTTGTTTACATGTTTGTGTTCTCAGTGGTCTGCAAGACCAAGAAGAGCAAATATTGGGTCTTATGTCTCTATTTCCCACGTAATATAGGCTCAGTGAAGTGAAGTCGCTCAGTCATGTCCGACTCTTTGCGACCCCATAGACTGTAGCCTACCAGGCTCCTCTGTCCATGGGATTTTCCAGGCAATAGTACTGGAGTGGGTTGCCATTTCCTTCTTCAAATATAGGCTCAGTAGCCTGACTGACACATAATATAGTGCCAGTCTGACACATAATATAGGTCCAATAAATGATTGATGAATGACTAAATAAATGGGAAAAGATGATGAATAAATCAAGTATAATTTAAGTAATTATGTGAACAGGGCATGAAAAATGCTGTAAGCTAGTTTCATACGAAAGGGCTGATTTTCAAATGGAGCATGTGTGCTCAGTCACTTCAGTCATGTCCAACTCTTTCTGACACTATGACTGCAGCCCGTCAGGCTCCTCTGTCCATGGGATTCTCCAGGCAAGGATACTGGAGTGGGTTTCTGACCCAGGGATCAAATCTGCATCTCCTGCATTGGAGGCGCATTCTTTACCACTGAGCCACCAGGGAAGTCCTTCAAATGGAGGGATCATGGAATTTATTGTGGAGATAGGAGGTAGGACATGGTCTGAAATTTCTTGGATGAGCTTTCATAAATTGTTTTTAAAAAGGACCAAAGAAACATGAAAGTCAGAGAAAAAGGTATATGTAAAGTCCAAAGTAAGTAAGGTATGAACCTAATCAGGGTCTAAAGAAAAACCCATAATGACCAGACCTTAGATATTATATTGGGAAAAGGTGAGAGATGAAGAAGAGGTAAGTTAGAAACAAACTGTAATGGGCTTTAGATTTTTAAACAAAGAACTTGTACTTTATTTGGTAACAAATGGGAGATCACTAAAAGATTTCAGTGGAGGAGCTGTAATATTGGGATTATTCTGGTCACAATGTGTCAAATGGATTGGAGTGCACAAAATATTAGATTGGTAATACAAATTATGAGGAGGTAAATATTTGAATTATAGAGGTTGAAATCAAAAGAAAATGTGGGTCCAACATACACAATGAAAATAAGAATGAAATTGTCCTTAATTCCCCATGAAAAGCATACCTTAAAAAAATCTCTCTTTAATCAGATTTGTCAAAAAAGTTAACACTGACTGTTTCCTTCTAAGTTCTTAGCCAAAAACACTGGCTATTCTACATAGTGAATATTAGCAATCAGACCTCTCTAAAATAGAGGTATAAAGTTTTAAGTTACTCTAAGATCTTGGACATCTACTTCTTCCCTTTATTCTTTTCACCATCACTTGATTCCAGGCTTTTTCATCT
The DNA here is from genome assembly GCF_027580195.1 of Bos mutus. Classification (NCBI taxonomy): domain Eukaryota; kingdom Metazoa; phylum Chordata; class Mammalia; order Artiodactyla; family Bovidae; genus Bos; species Bos mutus. The sequence continues at coordinate 17,708,809 of NC_091623.1, forward strand.
CTTCATTACAATCACACCTTGCCTTCCTCTCTAGATTCCTGAGCTCGAAACTGTGACTGCCCTGCCGTGTTCAACCAGCAAACAGATCTTCTAGTGAATCACCTGCCGAGTGTTTCTATTTATTCCTCCTAAATCCTCAAAGATCAGGTGTGAGCAGTTTATTTTTCTAAAACATTTACCAAATTACTCTTGAGGCCACCTTCTTAGTTGCCCATATTCTTGGATTTCCCCCTTAAACTAGAGAAAAATGAAATAGTATTGATACCTTTCATTTATGCTACATGTTTTCCTAAGAACCTAAGACTTTCCTAAGTCTATGAAGACTTTTCCCAGCTACATCCTGCTTAGAAGAGAGAAAAAAATATTATCTTAACTTTGCATTTGAGAAAACAGGCAGAAAAAAAAAAAAAAGTCCCAAGGAGTCATGGCAAATCTGCTAGTAGAATGAGAAAAAAGAACCTAGTTTCTCGACTCCTAGATTATGGCCTCCAGCTTCAGTAAAAACAGACAAGGTAGATCATTACTGGGTGGTCTTAGAGGATGAAGAAGTCTCATTGCTCTGACTGGAAAGTGATATCCTTGTAAGAGAAGGATCATGATCATAAACATAAAGCACATATGAAAAATGAGCCTCTCATTTGGCAGTTCTCTAAAGATCAGTTCAGTTCAGTCACTCAGTTGTGTCTGACTCTTTGCAACCCTATGGACTGCAGCACGCCAGGCTTCCCTGTCCGTCACCAACTCCTGGAGCTTGCTCAAACTCATGTCCATCGAGTCAGTGATGCCATCCAACCATCTCATCCTCTGTCATCCCCGTCTCCTCCTGCCTTCAATCTTTCCAAGCATCAGGGTCTTTTCCAGTGAGTCAGTTCTTCGTGTCAGATGCCAAAGTATTGGAGTTTCAGCTTCAGCATCATTCCTTCCAATGAATATTCAGGACACATTTCTTTTAAGATGGACGGATTTGATCTCCTTGCAGTCCAAGGGACTCTCAAGAGTCTTCTCAAACACCACAGTTCAAAAGATACTGCCATCTTTCCTCAAAGGCTGGATTCCTATACCAAATTTTTCCCTCAATTTATAAAGTAACAAACTTTACAGAATTGTGCCAATTCTGATGGATAATAATACTTTTTGCAATGATGTGCATTTCTAAGATGGTGCACACCTCAAGCTAACTGCACTCTTTGACATTAAGATTTGTACATTCCCACCTTTGACAGGGGAAATAGTGAATTTCAAAAATAATTAAGCATGGACAATTAAACATCCAAAATTGTGTACTTTCCCTCAATTTTCTGTTCAAGTTTAACAAAGCAAGATATGTGTTTACATAATCTCAGTGATTACAAGGAGATTGTAATCATTCTAGCTTATACTTTTCATTATGCCCATGAGATATTTAATGCCAAGATATGCAGGAAAAAAACAGCACGTATACTGTGCTCTTGCACTCTACCTGTGCCACAGCTCGCTATAATATATTGCCTTCCAAGTTAAGGGATCTTAAGCTTGAGACTTACATAAAGTAACAAAGGATTCATTGAGAAGCAATGGACTGACCAATAGGAATGTTAACTATACAGTTCATTATATAGTTAACGTGAACACGTTATATCTGTAAACTATAAATAAAAAATAGTAGAGTTCTGGTTCTAACTTATTCACTAATAGCTAACAAAATTTTGTTGAATGTGACTGAGAATTGACTCTATTCTGGCTTGGGTATCTCTCCTTTGCTTATACAGCTTCTATTCATCTTCTGTGAATTCTTTTCTCTTTTAATCCCACACTGGTTGGTGTGAAATGACTCTTACTAAAGTGAAGGTCTTTATAATTGTCATTATTTTTCTCTATCAGTCTACCAGGACTCAAAGTTCCCACTTAAACTGTACTTAACACAGTCCCAGCTATTTCTGCTCTTGGTCTTATATGATGATTTTCTTCCTTCCAGATATTGTGGTAATACTTCCATGCTATGTGTGATTGTCAGCAATTTATATTGGTCTACAGAAATTATTCTGTTAGACTAATTGCAGACTTTGGCCTTGTCTTATTTACATTGAAAGAGTGAGACAAGTTTTATCTGGCTCTAGCTTTTGTCAAGAAGAGTGAATTCTCCCACCCAGCAAAAGGCCACTTCCCACACCTCCCGTGTAACACTATCAGACAGAACCTCTGGCTATAGAAGCCTAAACCCACAAATACACAGGCTACATCTACATGTTCTTAGCTTGGGTTTTGGTCAACCTCAAATACCTCTTATTTTATTAGGAAAGTATCTTTCCTTTCTGGGTGCCTGGTGTCCTCCGCCAGTGTTTAGAATTTGTTTTGTTTTGTTTTGTTTTGTTTTTTGGAAAGGAGTACATCAAGGCTGTATATTGTCACCCTGCTTATTTAACTTATATGCAGAGTACATCATGAGAAATGTCAGGCTGGATGAAGTACAAGGTGGAATCAAGATTGCTGGAAGAAATATCAATAACCTCAGATACACAGATGACACCACCCTTATGCCAGAAAGCAAAGAAGAACTAAAGAGCCTCTTGATGAAAGTGAAAGAGAAGAGTGAAAAAATTGGCTTAAAACTCAACATTAAGAAACTTAAGATCATGGCATCCAGTCCCATCACTTCATGGCAAATAGATAGGGAAACAATGGACACAATGAGAGACTTAATTTTTTTGTGCTCCAAAATCACAGCAGAAGGTAACTGCAGCCATGAAATTAAAAGACACTTACTCCTTGGAAGGAAAGTTATGACCAACCTAGACAGCATATTAAAAAACAGAGATATTACTTTGTCAACAAAAGTCCATCTGGTCAAAGCTATGGTTTTTCCAGTAGTCATGTATGGATGTGAGAGCTGGACTATAAAGAAAGCTGAGTGCCAAAGAATTGATGCTTTTGAACTGTGGTGTTGGAGAAGACTCTTGAGAGTCCCTTGGGCTGCAAGGAGATCCAACCAGTCCATCCTAAAAGGAAATCAGTCCTGAATATTCATTGGAAGGACTGATGCTGAAGCTGAAACTCCAGTACTTTGGCCTCCTGATGTGAAGAACTGACTCATTGACAAAGACCCTGATGCTGGGAAAAATTAAAGGCAGGAGGAGAAGGGGACAACGGAGGATGAGATGGTTGGATGGCATCACTAACTCATGTACATGAGTTTGAATAAAGTCTGGGAGTTGGTGATGGACAGCATGGTGTGCTGCAGTCCATGGGGTTGCAAAGAGTAGGACACAATTGAGTGACTGAACTGAACTGATATCAACTGAAAAAAATGCTCAGCCTAAAAGTTTAGAGTTATGTTTTATTCTGTGATCTTTCTGAGCATCATAGCCTGGGAATCAGCCTTTCATAAAACTCTGAGGAATTGTTCCAAAAAGTAAAGAAGGAGCCAGGATATATAAGAGTTTTACTAAAAATAAAATGAAATTTAAAAACCTCATGTAGTTGAACATTGAAAGATTACTGCTAATCACAAAAAAAAATGTAGGCATAGCAAGGTAATAATTTTAGAGCTTATCTATGTATGGGAAGATGCATAGAGTCTGGACTGAATGAAATTATTTCTTTGATATGCATCTTAACTATCTAGGGCCAGTATCTCTTTTTTCTCCATCCTGAATTCTCCTCAGGATGCACCATTGGGTGCTGCAGTGGCTGATGGATCGATGGCAGGGAACATTCTTTTGTCTGCAGATATAGATTAAAACCAGCCAAAGAAACAGACACATCAGATGAAATCTGAGAGGGTTCCACACATGTCCTCAGGAAGCAATGATCTCCCAGCACCTCGATGTATGACAATATTCACTATTGCCAACCAGGAAAACTTACCTGAATTCCATGTCCAGAGTTTTATTGGGTTTCATTCTGTAGGCAGAATTGAACCACTGGCCACATGGTTGAACTCAATCTGCTGCTATTTTTCCTCCCACAGAAGTAGAGTTAATGACACATGTTCAAAGCCCCAATAATCTAATTATACTCTTTGTCTTTCTGACATTGTCAGTCCCTCATCTTACTGAGTCATCCATCACTAGCATTAACTATGTTAAGTGTAAACTACGAAGGGGCCCACCATGAGTCACCTCATTAGTGTAAGCTATCAGGCACTGTTTTAGGAGCCTGCTATGAATAAAAAGACATCCCAGTGACTCAGGAAACGTCAAGAATTTAGAGCCTACCTTCTAAAAACAAGGGACAAAGGCCAGCCAAATTCTTTATTACACATGACTATGATTATTTTAACATAGATAATATTTCCATAGTTTAAATTGTAGTTCAAATGCTTTGGGAGGGGAAAGAACTCCAGCACAATAGTTGAATGGGTCTCTTGGATTCAAGCCACATATCCAACATCTTTCAATAATATGGTATAACTGCTTGATTATCTCCCCAAATTGTACATATAATTAAACAACAATAATGTCTTTTTCATTTTCTGTAAAATAAATATACAAATGTGAAATGCTACTTTGTTTTAAAATTTAGATGGTTGAGGAAGAGACATGAATGAGTAACTTATTGAAAAACCACCTAGAAAAATCTAGAAGCCAGCAACAACACCTGAGATAATGAAAACCTGTAAGTAGGAGATTTTCTGCTGCCTGATGAAGAGCATCTCTTACTGAAAATCCTGTCATACTATGGAGAAAAAAATTTGAGTCGGCATGGATAATAGCAAATCTTTCAACCTTTATTTTTATAATTTTATTTATTTATTTTTGGCTGTGCCGGGCCTTCACTGCTGCACAGGCTTTTCTCTAGTTGCTGTATGCCGTTCATAGGCTTCTCGCTGAGGTAACTTTTCTTGCTGCAGAGCACGAGCTCCAGGGCTCTCAGGCTTCAGCAGTTGCTGTGTGCAAGCTCAATGGTTGTGATGCACAGGCTTAGTTGCTCCACAGCCTGTGGAATCTTTCTGGATCAGGGGTCAAACCCATTTCTCCTGCACTGGCAGGTGGATTCTTTGCCGCTGAGCCACCAGGGAAGCCCTATTTTAACCTTTTAATCTTCTTGCTTTTCTTACCTGGAAGCAACTCTATAAGTGGTATTTTTTGTCTCCAAAAGTAAACAGACCTTAAGCCTAAATGCTAAACTTTCAAATCTGAGGGTTAATGTGAATTCAGAAAAGGTGTACTCATTTTGTTATAAAGTCACACTGTCACCTAGTGGTTTCTCATACACAGAATTTGAGAAAATAAGCTAATGGCTTATTTGGGTAATTTATTCTCTGATATCGGAGAAGGCAATGGCACCCCACCCCAGTACTCTTGCCTGGAAAATCCCATGGACGGAGGAGCCTGGTGGGCTGCAGTCCATGGGGTGGCTAGGAGTCGGACACGACTGAGCGACTTTACTTTCACTTTTCACTTTCATACATTGGAGAAGGAAATGGCAACCCACTCCAGTGTTCTTGCCTGGAGAATCCCAGGGACAGGGGAGCCTGGTGGGCGGCCATCTCTGGGGTCGTACAGAGTCGGACACGACTGAAGCGACTTAGCAGCAGCAGCAGCATTCTCTGATATATACAAAATAAGTACAAGACTACTTTGTCTTTATAATATCTGAAAGATGTTTTGTATCTTTAACTTATTTCTATGGGTTTGTTGTTATTCAGTCACTCAGTTGTGTCCGACTCTTTGTGACCCCACGGACTGCAACACACCAGGCTTCCCTGTCCTTCACCATCTCCTGGAGCTTGCTCAAATTCATGTCCGTTAAGTCGGCAATGCCATCCAACCATCTCGTTCTCTGTCATCCCCTTCTCCTGCCTTCAATCTTTCCCAGCATCGGGGTCTTTTCTAAATGAGTCGGCTCTTTGCATCAGGTGGTGGAAGTATTGGAGCTTTAGCTTCAGCCTCAGTCCTTCCAATGAATATTCAGAGTTAATTTCCTTTAGGATTGACTGGCTTGATCTCCTCGCAGTCCAAGGGACTCTCAAGAGCCTTCTCCAACATCACAATTCAAAAGCATCAATCCTTCAGTGCTCAGCTTTCTTTATGGTCCAACTCTCACATCCATACATGACTACAGAAAAAACCATAGCTTGGTCTAGACAGACCTTTGTCAGCAAAGTAATGTCTCTTCTTTTTAATACACTGTCTGGGTTTATCGTAGACTTTCTCCCAAGGAACAAGCATCTTTTAATTTTGTGGCTGCAGTCACCATCTGCAATGATTTTGGAGTCCAAAAAAACAAAGCCTGTCACGTTTCCATTGTTTCCCCATCTATTTGCCATGAAGTGATGGGACCAGATGCCATGATCTTTGTCTTTTCATTCTTGAGTTTTAAACCAGATTTTCACTCTCTTCTATGGGTTTGGGTACTATTATAAATGACTCATAAATTATTTTTATTGGAGCACATGGTTTCTTCTCCCAGACACATGCAGAGTATGGAAAGAGTAACTAAAGAGAATACTGTAACTTGCAGTGAAATATTTGGTGAATTTACTTGGTTTTCCTAAATTCTAACAGAGTGGTTGTATAAACAAGTTTGGATTATATAGTTGCAAAATTTCCCATTTGTTTTAACAAAATAGTCTGTAACAAACAAACTTGGAGTTCTCCTTCCTCACTCCTTCTCTGCTTTTAGTTAACTTTTCTTTGCTGCTTTCATCAGAAGGAACAATGACATCTAAGTGCCTGACACATAGTGGATTCTTCATAGATGATTAAAATAAAAGTGGTTCTTAGCTAAATGTCATAGTCTAGGCTCAGATAATAAAAATTAAAATTAATATTTTTCTACAAATGAATCAAGAATCTTGTCTCACTCTTGATAGTTCTTTCCAAACCCACAAAAAAAGCTTACTTCTTTTGAGTTTCATATGGAAGAAGAAATATTACATTCCATCTTTAGTATCAATTAAAAGGCTTTATTTCTTTTCCTTTTGCATTTAGTGAAGGTCTTTAGTGTCTAATGCTTGGCGTTTTAAAGTAGTTTGGAGAACATTTGGGCTTCCTGGAAGAATCAGGGCACATATTATTATGGTGAATTCTAAATCAACCTGAAAAAATCCAGTAGCAGGATGTACATCTATTGTTGTTTAGTTGCTAAGTGATGTCTGACTCTGTAACCCCATGGACTGTAGCCTGACAGGCTCCTGTGTTTTGAGGATTTTTAGGCAGGAATACAAGAATGGGTTTCCATTCCCTTCTTCAAGGGAAATTTCCAACCCAGTGATTGAATCCACCTCTCCTGCTTGGCAGATGGATTCTTTACCATGGAGCCATCAGAGAGGCCCTATAACTTGCTATAATATTCATGGGAATCAGTTTATCTGCAGGGTGATTTCCTAAAGATTTGATGTATTTATATACATCTGTCTGAAAATTAGAAGAAATTCTTTTCATGCAACTAAACAACTGAGAAAAATGTTAAGGGCTGACAGAACACACAACAGGGCTCACAAACTCTATTTTCCAGGAATGTTTATGTTCTTCTATTTAATAGAATCCTAGAAAAACTGCAGCTGTGGGGAATGTGATAAATAGAGCATGGTATAGGTTAGGAACCCTTGATTTCAGAGTTCCATGGTGTCTGCTGCAAACACTCAAAGCTTATTAGAATCTAGCCAATTGAGATAGATGTAGGGGAAGAGATAATTGTTACAGGATTCAGAAATTTTCTCTGGGGCAAGTAGTTATTCACTCTGGATGCAGATTAACCAATGCATGTTATTCAGGAATTTAAAAAGTAATATTATTTATGGAAAAACTATATTTTTGGATGGAAAATTAAAGGAATCCCTTTTGCCCAGATATGTTTACTACTACATGCATATACAATATTCATAGATGAACCCACAAAAGTACCAGAAATTCTCACTGATTTCATATTTCAGGAGGATAAAGCTCTCCTATGGATCTCAGATGTATAAGTAGAAAAACACCAGTCTCATACACAAGGATAGCAGTCATTCAGTAAGCTAACTTCTGGAAGAAAATATTAATATCTTCTCAGAGTTATTAAAATTTTTTAAAACCCCACATATTGTCCAGAGTAATGTTGACTTTTTTCATTTCTAATCAAATAAAATATCCAGTAAGTTATGATAGTTAGAGCAGATTATACACTTCATTTTAGAAGCGTGAAGCATGATTATTTTACAGGGATCAAATCAGGCAAACGGGAAGATACTCTCCACCCTTGGCATGTGATCTGAATGGAAGTATTCAGAGTATGCTTACATAAGGTCATTGCAAGTTAGACGATGGCGGTGCTGTCATACCCTATATAGTACTGTGAACCACGGGCAGCAGTGAAGATGTAAGAATTAGCCAAAATTTTGCTGCATGATTGCAGACCTTCTCTCCATAAGATCCATAAAAACAGAGACTTCTAACAATGAGTATTTGTTGTTGAATGAGTGCTGGGAGACTCATTGTAGTAAATATAGAATAGTTATGGAATTTTAGAGTATACCTACCTATTTTCAGAAGAGTGGCAAAATATTTTATCTTTTATTTCATTCATATAGTAAATATATATGTATATGTGTGAGTATACACACATACTCCTCTCTATGTGTTAGATGCTATTCTAAATGTTTTTCAAATATTAATGTACTTATGGCAAGTATGAGTACTTAAATAATACACCACAAATAATTACTATCAAAGGTTTGCAGACCAAAAGAGTTTTAGTGCTCTGAATTGAATATTTCTGAAGGCAGATTAGGTTATTGTGACCCTAATAATGACTAATATTTTTGAAGCCTAAATAGAAGTCAACTTAATATGCTTTTTGTCAAGTAAATACTTAATGTAACAGTTGGGATGCAGTCAAAATCCCTCATTATTTTAACAAAGATTTTCATAGAAATAATTCTGAACTAAGTATTGAAGACCGAAAGGCAAGAAAACGTAGTGTGTTGTGAACATAAACTATAGAAGATGCAGCTAGCCCTCCTGATCCTCCCTTAATGCTCTGGGAACAAGGAGAAGTAGGAATTAATAAAACTTCAAAAAGTTTGATCGGTGACTCAGGGCACCCCAAGGTGTTGCTCTGTGATAACCTGGAGGGAAGGGGTGGGGAGGTAGGGGGGTTTAGGAGGGAGGGGACACGTGTATACCTATGGCCAATTCATGCTGATGTATGGCAGAAACCATCACAATATTGTAAAGTAATTATCCTCCAATTAAAATAAATACATTAACAAGAAAGTGGTCATCAGGTTAAGGGGGAAAAAATATTTGGGAGAAGACTGCTGCAGAACTCAGAACTTTGAGAGCTGCCAGCTACCGCTGATGACTCTAAGGGGAGCAAGCAGGAGGCTGGCTTTTTAAAGTGGTAGAAAACAGAAACTGGAATTGCTACTACCAGGGTGAAGTGCGACTGGAGTGACACTCAGGGAACCAGGAAGAAAAGAGCGAGCTAGCAGAGAGCTGCCTGGAGCAGCCCCCTCTCTCATCCGCTCTCCCAGACTCCCTCTAGCGTCCCTCACACAAACAGAAGAGCAGTTTCCTGAGTCCCAGTCCTCGTTTTCCAAAACTACAAAAACAGAACTACAAAACAAGAACCGTGGGTTGAAACTGAGAGGTACTATTGTTGAGTAGTTAAAATAGGAAACAGGAGTCCAGAATGGCAGGTGGCTACAAGACAAGGAAGGGAAAAGCCCGCGAAAATAGAACAAAGGAAGGTCCGAGGACCGGAGTGAGGACCTCAGGTGGAACAAACAGCACTCCCGCCCAGTTTACATAGGGCAGGCTCAGAGGGAGGAAAAAACACACAAAAAGAGGAGCCTAGGGCCCGGGGTCTCTCTCTCTCTTGCGCACGCGCACGTTCTCTCCCTCTCCCTCTCCTTCTCTCCCTCTCCCTCTCTCCCTCTCCCTCTCTCTCTTATCTTTGAGTCCTTTGGGTCATCATGCCCCCACGCCTAGAGGATGTGTTTTCCTTTATTTTCTAAATAAAACTAAGGGAGCTATAACACTGTCCAAGAGCTGTGACTCGCTGAGGGCTTTAGTGTCCCTCGCTTCAAATTTTTGCTGAGACCAGACAGAACCGAGGAGATTACACTCCCCTGACACTACCTTCATAACCAACCCAGGGTGTTTTTTAACATGAGAAAGGATTCACTCCTCCTTAACCTGTTTCTCTTATATTAAAACCTGAACCCATGTGCTGATTCATTTCTCTGAGAGACAAAGGACCTCCTTAGTATCATCACCTTAATCCCTAGAAATATTCATTAAGGTAGACATCTTACTTGGTGCTCTTGGTATCACTTGCACAGCACGTAATGTTCTTAACAAATGTTAGTTGAATGAATAAATGTGTAAAAGTATATTCGCAGCATAACTCTGACTCCTGAATTCTCTTTAAACAATGAATTTTTCATCTCTTTTGATCATTGAACTAGGTTATAAATATTTATACCATAAAAACTGAAGCACCACAGAAATATGAACTCAAAATGTCAAAAGTTCTTGTGTTTCATTAAAACAGTTAATAGATATTTTGCTTATTACTCTCTTAAACTCCAGACAGATACAAGGAAAGAAATTAAAACTCTCCTCCTTGATTTCTTCTTGAATTGAATTTACCCTATTGAAACTCCAGTGATGCTTCAAGCTACTCTTTGGCTTTTCTATTTTGCACAAAAGATATAGCTGTACTATTCAGCCTTCATATGAAAGGAATGAGAGGTTATCTCCTCTTTTCTTATTTTTGCCTTCACTGTCCTCAATCAGTCTGCTCTCCCTTGGGTGCTGTAGCACTCTCCAGGTGCAAGGAACTCAACCATGTGCTGTGAAAGAGTTATTTTAGAGAGAGTTCTATAAAGTATCTATGGACAGATAAGATCTAACATCTACAAAATTTCATTCACTTTGCCTAGCTACATGCTTAGCTTTCTATCTGGTTTATAACATTCATTGTGTCATCACTGAATATTCTTTTCCAAAAGCATATGACACACACTTGAGTATGAAATAAAAGAGAACTGACTTATTGAAACAGTGGCCTTTAAAATTTTTTTTCCTCTCAAATAAAATATTTGAAAGGGTGAATGTAAAAATCCGTTGTTTTCATGGCAATTATTCAAATTCTCCAAGTCTTTCTGATGTTTGAGGATATTATTTTGCAGACATGTCAGGAATTAGAATCTTTTTGCAGAAATTCTTGTTAAATATTAGAAAAACAATCTAGCTCTAAAGAACAATGTGTATAAACACATCTTAATGCATTGCATAGTCAATGTAATATTTAAACCTAGCCATCCATTTTATTTTACAAACCATATGTTTTATTGTTCTTCTTGACATTAATTGTGTTATTAGGGGATTATGGACAAGTGTATTTGTCATTTGTTTATGACCTTTTGGAGGGTTCACCAGAAGTATGCTCATACAGTTAAAGATCAGTTCCTGCTCACCAGACTGTTTACAATAGAAGAAGAAATGGAAGGTCAGAGTCTTAGTAGTATAATCCCATTGGCATTCCCTTGATTTTCCATATAAGCTAAATTAACTTTATGTTGCCCTTAGAATTTAAACAAAACAAAACAAAAAATCACTTCTAAAATCTAGAGCTGATTCTAAATCAATCCTTCCCTGTGACCTTTGGGATGTTTAGTAGGACTCCTGGCCTTTACCCACTAGATCCCAGTTGCCCCTCCCAAGCTGTAACCCTGAAAGTGTACCCTGAGACTCTTACCCCCAGTTAAGAGCTGCTAACATTAGCTCTCAACTATTGCTCTTCCATTCTATTTTTCTTGTCCCCACTTTGGCAGCCCATTATGGCATATAGGGATCAGATGATCTTCTTTCTAAATTATTTATTCAGTTGCTTACCCTGGAAGATTGACCTAGAGTTAATCACAAGGCAGACCTAATTTAGAGACAGCTAGATAGCTCTTGCTGGAAGTGATGGTTGCCTGGTTATTTGAATTCTACTAGCCTTTTGTATGAGGGTGATATTAAGGAAGGACCATGTTCTAAACATCCAGTACTTAGAGCTGTTTGTTCTCAGAGTGGTAACAGAGTGAAATTCTTCTTGGTAAGGTTAAATGTTGTGCATTTTCACTTGGTGTCCCAGGAGGCTCAGACAGTAAAGAATCTGCCTGCAATGCAGGAGACCTGGATTCAATCTCTGGGTGGGGAAGATCTCCTGGAGAAGGGAATGGTAACCTACTCCAGTATTTTTGCCTGGAGAATTCCATGGGCCAAGGAACCTGATGGGCTACAGTCTATGGGGTTTCAAAGAGTCAGACATGACTGAGCAAATAACACTTTCACTTTCTTAATAAATATATAAATATAATATTTAAATATATTTTATAAAATTTATATAATGTATATTTAAATAAATATAAATATATTTTTATTTTTATAAAACTAATACTTTTAAAAATTAACTGTGTCCTTTATCCCATTTACTGTGTAGTAATTATTTACTACTAAATAATATAATTTAATAATGTAGTGTTAGTCACTCAATCATGTCTGACTCTTTGTAACCCCATGGACTATAGTCCACCAGGCTCCTTGGTCCATGGAATTCTCCAGGCAAGAATACTGGAGTGGGTTGCCATTCCCTTCTCCAGATGATCTTCTCGACCCAGGGATCAAAGCCGGGTCTCCTGCATTGCAGGCAGATTCTTTACGATCTGAGCCACCTGGGAAGCCAATTTAACAATTTAATTTATATTTAATTATATAGTATGAATGTTTATATAGTATGATTGTTTAATACTATAATAATGTAACATGAAGAAATCAGATGTTAAGATCACTTTCATTAATTTTGAGTCAATATTGTTAAATATTAGATAGTATATATGAACCCCTTCTTTATACATGTGATATGTGGAATTATATCTTTTGTCATGTAGATGTAAGTTCTTAGAAACTCATTACAAATGTTATCACTGCATAAGATATCAAAACAGGGTTATCAGCTTTGAATGGAAAAGATAAATGATTTCAGGAGTGACAGTAAAACCAGGAGAACCCTGATGTACTTTCAGGACTCTTCTCAGGATAACTGCGCTCCTTTGAGCTAAAGCCTTAGGAGGAAGTATTAGTAGTATCATTAACACATGAACCCAGTCATTTATTAACAGCATTTCTTATATTCTAGATCATCTAAATGATGCCTAAGAAATCAGAAAATAATCAGTTAAAAAGAGAGGAACTCTTATTATGACCAACAAAAAGTTTAATCTAGGAGAAATTGGAAAATATTAGTTCTACAACATAATTAATACCATTTTATTAGGAAAATACACAATCTTGAATAAGCAGAAGCTCATTCAGCCCTGTATTTAATAGGTAGCAAGTGATAGACACAACTGTGACTCAAGCTTGAAAATGGGAACTTTAGATCTTGGATTTTTTTCAGTGTACAGAGCAAAACGGACTTGAGGTATATGAGCAATTTATTTGTTGTGGTTAATGAAGACTTGGGCTTTCTAATGAAAGAAATAAAAACGAATGTATGAAAGTGCTAACTCAAATGAAGTGAAAAGTGAAAGTGTTAGTTGCTCAGTCGTGTTCATCTCTGCGACCACATGGACTGTATGTAGCCTACCATGTTCTTCTGTCCATGGGATTCTCCAAGCAAGAATACTGGAGTGGGTAGCCATTTCCTTCTTCAGGGGATCTTCCTGACCCAGGAATTGAACGTGGGTCTCCTGCATTGCAGGCAGATTGCTGTCTGCACCACCAGAGAAGCCCATAAATATGTGTAAATTATTTTTTTTCCTGCTTTTTTAATCAAATCTTTTTAAATCAAGGGCCCAAACTTTCAATGGGACATAAATCAGGGAAAAGCAGCAGGCAGGATGCAGATAGAATTCATCAAGGCATAAGGTAGCACATAATACATTGTCAGAGTATTTTAAAAATGTACAGTAATAGGAACTATAGGTTTACTATTCTAGAATTAAAGCCATAATTCTTGGTAGAAAATCTCAGCTTTTAACTATTTTATAGCTGATAATTCTGTATGACACATCTCCTTTCTCAGTTGCCTGTGTGTATTTTAAAATAGCTTATCTTTGAAGGAAATGAAATTCTGACATTTTTCCTTTTTCTCTCTAATAATAAAGCTTTCTTTGTGTGTTTTTGTTTTGGGATGAGGAGTGATTTATTTTGTCCTGGTTTTCTATATCAATCATTTATTAGACTAGATTACAAATTCTGTTTCAGGGACAAAGTGAATGAACTTTATGAATTCCTTTTTATCTCCCCTACATTCAAAAGAGAAGTAGTTATTATACATTTAGTGAGTAAAGGGGGCTTTAATTTAAATAATTTATATCAGGAAAAAATGTTTAAACCATAATTTTAGATGGAAAATAAACTTTCCTCAAAAATGACTAATTTCCCCACAAGACTGATAAAATAAGAAGATACAATAAATTCCCCAAATAACACAGGCAAATCTTTTGGTTTCCTGGAAAGAGTAGAATTAAGCAACTAATTGAAAGACTATCAGAAGTTATCCATTTATCTGAAGCACATTCAACTCTCTCCTGGGCCACTGGATTTTATTTTGTGATGAGTTTTAGGCTAAAAATTGGGAAAAGAAGTTCAAAATCACTTTTATTAAGGAGGCCTCATCACTGCTGAGCTGTTACCAAATGGTTTATACATGGAGCACTCAAAAGAGATTTATTTTTCATTTGGAGCTTAGGGAAATATACAATAGAGCAACAAATGACAAATGCCATAATTGCTTAGGGGTATTATCATTTCTAGTGTGACAGATCAAATCTGGAAGTTTAAAATAAACTAAGCAAGCATTCACTCTGCTAAATAGCATGAACCAAGTAATTGCTTACTCTTTTCAGAGTTCAATGGAAAGTCATCTGTTAGAACAAAGGGATTTCAGTTTTGTCAGTGAACAATAAATGTGCGCAATGAAGCTTGACTGGCTTTTTGTTATTCTTCTCTATGCTACCCAGCATAAAACGAAGATCAGCTTCAAGGCCCAAGTGGTTTTCTGGCTCTAAGCTGGCACTGTTGTAGAGAGAGAACTTTTCCGTCTACATAAACCGAAATTCTTCTCTTCACTTGTGAATAATAACCTGAAGGTCAAAAGGTATGGCTTTTCGGCATTTCTTTACCATTTTCAAGTATTGAACTTTAAAAACAACACTGGCCCCTGCATGCCACACATGATGTTTGTGTCATTTGTCTCACAGGAGGTCTTGTAGAACACATCATGCTGATGAATCACGTCATGATTATGAATGTTAACAACCATATTTGCTATAGGTATGCTTGGAGAAAGAGCCATAGAAAGAGGAACAAATGTTTATTTGAATTTCTACCAGGCATTAGAAACATTTTTGAATATCACTGGAATACCATTGCATAGCACTTTCCTACTTCCTTGAATTTTTGAAGGGGGTGAGAGTTTAATTTGAAGTCACAGGTCATTGAAAAGTTCAGGGAACATTACTACCATATCTGCGGTGGCTATGGTAATGCCTCAGTGCACGCCCAGTGAAAAGTGATAATCGAAGAAAGAAACCTCCACAGTACCAAGAGCATAGCTACTGTCAGACGTTCTAGTGTAGTGAACAAGCGCTGACAGCCTAAATCAACTCCTAGCTCTGCCCCTTACTAGCTAGGTGATTTTAAGCAACATACCCGTTTTGTGATGCTTCCTCAACTGAAAAGAAAAAAATTAAAACAACATATACCTTCCACATGGTGCAGTTATGAAGATTAAATGATTAAATGGCCATCGTAAGCACTTTAGGAAAGAAAGAAAATTAAGTATTATAATAGAGTTTGATAATATGCTAATTTCTTGAATAATACTGTAAACTCTTTTTAGAATAAATAAGATAAAAATAATGGGATACATGATGACTGGATTTATAAAAGTAAAATTTACTTTTAAGAATATACATAAAATTCTTTTTTCTAGAGTTGGTACATAAGTGATTGGCTGTTTTCTTAGAATTTTCCAGGCTTTCATCATGCTATTTCTTCTCTTTCAAAGCATATGAATAAATCAATCTTTGAATTTTCACAGCACCTTTTTTTTAAAGTGCCCCCAAAATTTTTTGTTTTCTGTTTTTTAAATTTTATTGGAGGATGGTTGATTTACAATGTTGTGTTAATTTCAGGTGTTACAGCAAAGTGATTCAACTATACATATGTTCATTCTTTTTCATATTCTTTTCTGATATTGGTTATTATGGAATATTGAGTAGAGTTCCCTGTGCTACACAGCAGGTTATTAGTTACCTCTCTTATATATAACAGTGTGTATATATTAATCTCAAACTCCTGATCTATCCCGCTCAACATTTCCCCTCTGTTAACCATAAGTTTTGGAGAAGGCAATGGCACCCCACTCCAGTACTCTTGCCTGGAAAATCCCATGAACGGAGGAGCCTGGTGGGCTGCAGTCCATGGGGTCACTAAGAGTTGGACACGACTGAGCGACTTCACTTTCATTTTTCAGTTTTACTCATTGGAGAAGGAAATGGCAACCCACTCCAGCGTTCTTGCCTGGAGAATCCCAGGGACAGGGGAGCCTGGTGGGCTGCCGTCTATGGGGTCGCACAGAGCCGGACACGACTGAAGCGACTTAGCAGCAACCATAAGTTTGTTTTCAATATCTTTAAGTCTGTGTCTGTCTTGTAAGTTCATTTGTATCATTTTTAAAGTTTGAGTCCACGTATGAATGATATCGTATGATAGTCTTCTTTCTCTGACTTCACTTAGTGTGATAATCTCTAGGTCCATCCATGTTACTGCAAATGGCATTGTTTCATTCTTTTTGTGGCTGAGTAATATTCCATTGTATATTGTACCACAATATACAGTGTGGTATATTGTACATTATATGTATATGTATAAAGAAGATTGTACTACATCTTCTTTATCCATTCACCTGTTGATAGATACTTAGGTTGTTTCCATGGCTATTGTAAATAGTGCTGTAATGAACATTGGGGGAACATTATCTTTTCTAATTATGATTTTCTCTGGATATATGCCCAGAGGTGGGCTTACTGGATCATATGGTAGTTCTATTTTTAGTTTTTAAGGACTCACTATGTATAGCCATACATATCTCAACCCAAAAGGTTAAATGTTTCTTCTAAACATCTTTGTTATCTATATTAATGCCATTTGGAAATTTCCATTTCTGAGTGACTCATTCATCAAACAGTACATAGAAGTATGAGGGAACTTCAAGTTACTGCTTTCCACTATCAAATAATGCTGGCAATGACAATTACAATAGTTAGAGAATCTATTAGCTGAAAATTACCTAGGATTTCACTAGAAACCCATGACTGGTGGTTAGTCCTACCAGGAAGCTTCTTTGTGACATAATCCTCAAGTGGAACATTATAACTATGAAATTAAATTTTCTGATTATCAGAGGATTATGACACAAAACATATGAGTGATTGACCTTTAAAAAAATCAAAATAAAAGCATATTTTTCAAAAACCCACTGAAAAATTCATAGGTTTTTAATCTGATATTAAAAGGATAACTTGGCATCTTTCAGTGGCACAGAGTCACAAATGTATTTAATTATTATCAAGGAACTTAGCAAGGAGTGCAAAGTCTTTGGTTCTTGAAAGAAGACTTTAAACTGAATGGGAGTAGGGGTTTTCTGATTCTTTTATTGGAGTCACAGTTTTGCTATCACAGTACATGTAATACAACCTCCTTGGAAATTGAGATTGAAGCTGAAGTGTGAGGGCTCTGTCATGAATCATCTCTGATTGGGAGATACCTAATGGAAATCTCTGTATCTCTTCCCCCTGCTCTCCATGAGTACTGCCAGTTTCTTGGTCTGGGTACTCATCACCCTAATTTGGACTTAGTTTCAATAGTCTTCTCAGCCATCTTCCTGCCTCCATTGATGCCCACACTCAGTCTGTCTTCCAGTCGTCATAATTATTCTAAACTGCTTGTCCACAAAGGATTTTTAATATCTATGCTTTAGAAAGGGCTGTTACTGATTGATTAAAAACAACTCTAGAGAGTAATAGGCAAAGAATATTAATAGGCAATTGACAGTAAAGCAATTCAAATGCCCAGTGCATGGTAAAATGATTCCTTATCCTAGGAGGAGTCAGAAAAAAGCAAACTCAAGTAATGATAGGACACTATTCGCACTTAATAGACTGGCAAAAACTGGAAAAGAATGATGCTACTTATAGGCGGCAAGTATGTGGGGAAAAGGTACTTTCATGCATTTCTGGTATAAAATGAATTATGACAGACATTTCTAGAAAGAAATCTGTCAATACCCATTAAAATTAAAAATAAACTATACTTCAACTCATCAATCCCTCTTTTGAAGATTTAATCTCTGAAATGTGCTGTGCTCAGGTGCTTAGTCATATCCAACTCTTTGCAACCCCCTGGACTATAGCCCGCCAGGCTCCTCTGTCCATGGGATTCTCCAGGCAAGAATACTGGAGTGGGTTGCCATTTCCTTCTCCAGGGATCTTCCTGACCCAGATATCAAACCCATGTCTCTTGCACTGGCCAGTGGATTCTTTACCATTGGGCTACCAGACTGGGAAGCCCCAGTCTATGAAATAACACCAGTCAACAAGAATAAGGATATACTTATAAGGAAGTTTATTGCCATGTAGTTGACAGTATCAAAAACTGAAGACACATTGAATGTCCATGAATAGGGAAATGGTTGAATAAATTGCAGTACATTCATTCTACAAGGATAGTATTCAGCCATTAAAAAGACTAGTAAGATCTATACCAGTTGAGGGATTTTTAGAATATATTGTTGAGTAGGAAAATCTATATGAAGAACATAGTATATGATATGAGTTCATTTTTCTCAAATAATGGCAAAAGTCTTATGTATATATGATTATCAGCATGTGTCAATATGTTAACATCAGTAGGATGCTGAGAAGAAATGATAGAGAAGGGGAAAGAAGTAAATAAGTTAAAATAGGGGAAAAAGAGAATAAAATGTTTACATAATAAACATGGAGTATCTTATATGATTCAGTTTATGTAAAATGTATGTGTGTATGTTACACACCTGTCAATATGGCAAATGTAAAGAGATGCATGGAAATGTCAACAAAATGTTAATGATGGTACGTCAAGGTGATACAAATTTTAAAATGTTTCCCTTATACTTTCTTGTATCTTCTTTCTTTATAATTTTTCTGTGTTTTAAATTTTTACAGTGAATGTGTACTGTATTTAATTTAAAAAAAAAAAAGGATAAACTGTTTCATTTGTAGGAAAAAGTCACACTTTTTATTACTTCTCTGTTTAACCCTAAATATTTCTCAATGACCTTACAGGATGAAATCTTAAGGTCTTTTGTGATCTGACTCCTGACTATCTGTTCAATTTTATTTCCAGTAGCTTTCCCTCTCAGCCATTCTGAATTACAGCAATCTTCTGAATACCCCATGGTGTTTCAATCACTCTGTCTTTGAACTCATTCTCCCTTTCTCTAAAATGTGTTTTATACATGCGTTACTTGCCTAAAATGCCTTCCCATTTATGCTGCAAATTTCAGTTTGGGTATCCCCCCATCTAAGATGTCTTCATCAGCATCCCCCAGGATAAATTTCCCACTAATGATTCAGCGAACACTAACTGAGCATCTGTATGCCTAGCATTATGTTCCTATTTAGCAATGATAAATAATAACAATCCTTATTCTCAAAGAATATTCAGTGTAGGAAACATAGTCTAGCAAGGCAACAATTACAGCTTAGTTAGGTAAATATAATGATGGAAATATGGGCTGAGGGAGAGGAGCACAGAGGGACCTAAATCAGTGAGGGAAGTCAAAGAGAACTTCACAGCATGAGCAAAATTCGAGTTAGAATTTTTGAAGAATTTTGCCAAGTGGATGTTAATTCTTCCAAAAATAAGTTTGGTCATTCCTAGCAGAGGAAATGTCCTATAAGAAAGCACATGTACCAGCAGCATGGTGGCACAGGTGGTAAAGAATCTGCCTGCAATGTAGGAGACCCAAGTTCAATCCCTGGGTTGGCAAGATCCCCCAGAAGGGAATGACAACCCACTATAGTATTCTTGCCTGGAGAATTCCATGGACCGAGGAGCCTAGTGGGCTACAGTCCTTGGAGTCCCAAAGAGTTGGACATGACTGAACAACACATGCATACATATTCTATATCTTGGATAATATCCATCAACAGACTGACCTGTGTTTGTTTTTCCTCCACTGGATATGAACACCTTAACAACAGGGGATATGTCTTTATCATCACTGATCTCTCTTGTGGCAGCTGGCACAATGCCTGACACAGAGTGGGTGTTCTGTAGCTGGGGGTTGCCCTGGACTCCGCTGAATCCTGTCACTTTAGTTCTCCTCATAAATATCCTCATTTAACCTAGTCATGTATAGCATAGTGAATTTTCTAACTACTTTTATTCATTTTAACTGACACCAAGGTCTTGAATCCTTTGTGGAATTTTGTTGATTGGAAACAAAGCATGTTCCTTTCAGTACTTCATTTATATTCCATTTAGCATGCAATTTTAATTTTATTACCTTCTTAACATCTTTTATCTTTTATTCAAAAGGGAACAGCAAACGTGCCTACATACATCAGCGGATCCCAGCAACAACTGAAATGTTTTTCTGAAACAAGAGAAATGAGAAGCTTTGATCCCTTTCTGCCACTTAGGGAAGAAGGAATTCTTCTCAGTTCCCCAAGAGAGGATTCCTATTATTAGGGTTTTTTGTTTTACTTTTTTTCTTTTTCAAATTAATTTTATGGTTAGCAAAGAAATACATGTGTACTGCTTTAAAATTATTCAAATGCTACCAGAAGACTTAAAATGAAAATCCGTGGTTGTTCCTTGCCCTACTCCACACATCACCCCACCCCTCAATCTCCAGGGATAACTACTCTTTTGGCTATTTTCTGGTATTTACATTCAGCTTTCTAAATAATATGCTTATATCTCTAGTTCTTTTATTTATTTTAAACAGCTATTTGTTTTCAGTATGCTATCTATAGTACTTTAAAATATTTCAGCATAGAAAGAGACGTGTGTGTGTGTGTGTGTGTGTGTGTGTTATTTTGGCTTAATTATACCCTGTGTGTGGTCACTAACTCTAATCATACCTTAGACACAGCTAGAATTCTAATCAGGAAACCTACCCTCCAGAGGCCATCACTACAAATGCTTCTGTCTTGTTTTTTTTCCCCTATCCCACAGTTTTTTATAATTAGCATAATGAATGTTAAAAAAAATGATTTTCCATAAGCAAATTAGTGGCTTGTAAATGGAAATTTGAAAGAGAGCTCATCACAAAATTACCAGTATTCAAGATACATGGACTGGCTTAAATATTTCAGGGGCGTCCTTACCCTTACATGGAAATAATCTAAAGAAACCTGGAGTTTATAGCTTTAGGGTTGATCCTAGACTTAATTTCTAGAGGGTTCTCTGAATGAACTAGTTTGAGAAGATTCTGGTTGTCAGTTGCTGATCTTATGATTAAGGGTATCTTGTCTTGAAACGTTTTTTTATTTGCCTTGGATACAGTCTTCATGCTGGATGTGGTCAGAACACTAAAAAGGATGAAAACAAAGACTTTCTAAATGGTATAACTGTTTATGTACCTGCTTGCTGATGAATGTTTATGTAATAGGTGAAAATGTATATGATATTATTTGTTCTGAGACTGACTTTTTTATTAGAGGCTAGTTTGAAGATGTTGAATAGTAGCTAAACTTTACCCTTTAGTCTTCTTTGGAAGCTTCTGTGTCCATTAAAAATGCAGAACTCTATTTGTCTGAGTCAGTTTGCACAAATACTTATATAGTCAATCATTTAGCCCCCTTACACAATTTTCCCATTACTCAATCTTTCCTATAAAAGTTTATCATAATTTTTGGTTAAATTAACTTTAGTTTTTTTCATTAATATAATTACAAAATATTATTCATTTCTGAGGCAATTAGTAGATTATGATTATATTTCATTCATTAGTCACTTTTTCATTTTTCTCACATCAATGCCCCATTTTTTAAACTTATTTTGTTTTCTCCCTTTACTTCTTATGTCTTAGTTTCCTTTAGCTGTCCCTTGATAAAATTACCCACCCTGTTAAACCTCTCATATAACCTGTCGATTTTTTCCTCTAGACACCACCTTTCTACTCTAGGTTTGACTGGTTGCTTGTTGTATACCTGCTACTTTCCTGATACTTCCTTTTACTGCTAACTGTACCTTTCTCCTCTGTGTGACCCCTATTTCCTGGACCATTTTTTCCTACATTTTGGGTTATGTTCTCAGTATACTAAAGAATATCGTTGGATAAGTTCCTGAGAAACAATGTACGTGAAGCACAAATTTTGACTCTTGAATATCTGAAACAGTGTAATGGCTGGGTCATATGGTAGGTGTTTGTTTAACTTTTCAAGTAACCATTAAACTTTTTTCTAAAATAGTTGTATTATTTTTCTACTCCCATCAGCAGTATATGAGTTTCAGTTCCTCCATCCTCACCAGTCCTTGGTATGGTCAGTCTTCTTAATTTTAGCAATTTCTCACAGGTTGTAGTGGTATCTCCCTGAAGTTTTAATTTGGATTTCTCTGATGATCAGTGATGCTGGGCATCACTTCACGTGTTTATTTGTCATACATATATCTTCTTTGGGCATATATCTGTGCAAATCTTTTGCCATTTTTCTTTAAATTATTTTCTTGTTAATGAATTTTTAGATTTCTTTCTTTGTAGACTATGGATACAAGTCCTTTAACATATATGTGATTTATAAATAGTCTCTTGCAGTCTGTGGTTTATCTTTTCATCCTTTTAATAGTGTCTTTAAAAGAGACGATGTTCTTAATATTGTCAAATTCCAACTATCATTTTTTTTCCTTTTTTTGAACCATGCTTTTGGAGCTTTTCCTGACCTAAACTTTGTTTTATATTAGAAGTCTTATAGTTTTAGCTTCTCCATATAAATTTATGTTCTATTACAAATTAATAATTTTATGCTGAAAAATCCAGTTTCAATTTTTTTTTCTTTTTGTATAGGAATATCCAGATTTTCCAACATGTCAACAACATTGCAAAGACTACATTTTCTTTAATGAGAACGCTTTGCATCTTTGTTGAAAATCATTTGACCATATAGTTGTCGATCTATTTCTGAACTCTTTATTCAATTGATATGTTGGTCTATCATCATGCCAATACCACAATAACTTGAATAACTGTCTCTTTATAACAATTATTACATAAAATAGGTTGTCTTCCAACTTTGTTATTCTTTTCAAGACTGCTATTTTCGGTCTTTTGCATTTTCATATGAATTTATAATCAGTTTGTAAATTTCTCCAAAAAAAGATCTTCTGAGATTTTGAGAGGGATTAAATTAAATCTTTGCATGAAATGTTACATTGGTGTCTCTAATTTTCTTGAAGATCTCTGGTCTTTCCCATTCTATTGTTTGCTTCTGTTTCTTTGCATTGATCACTGAAGAAGGCTTTCTTATCTCTGATCGCTATTCTTTAGAATTCTGCATTCAGATGGGTATATTTCCTTTTCTCCTCTGCCTTTAGCTTCTCTTCTTTTCTCAGCTATTTGTAAGTCCTCCTCAGACAGCCATTTTGCATTTTTGCATTTCTTTTCTTGGGGATGGTTTTGATCACCACCTCCTGTACAATGTCACGAACCTCTATCCATATTTCTTCAGGCACTCTGTGTATGAGATCTAATCCCTTGAATCTATTTGTCACTTCCAGTGTATAATTGAAAAGATTCTGATTTAGATCACATCTGAATGGTCTAGTGGATTTCCCTACTTTCTTCAATTTAAGTCTGAATTTTGCAATAAGGAGTTCATGATCCAAGCCACAGTCAGCTCCCCATCTTGTTTTTGCTGATTGTATATAACTTCTCAATCTTTGGCTACAAAGAATATAACCAATCTGACCATCTGGTGATGGTCATGTGTAGAGTCACCTCTTGTGTTGTTGGAAGAGCATCTTTGCTATGACCAGTGCATTCTCTTGGCCAAACTCTGTTAGCCTTTGCCCTGCTTCATTTTGTACTCCAAAGCCAAACTTGCTTGTTACTCCAGATATCTCTTGACTTCTGACTTTGCATTCCAGTCCCCTATGATGAAAAGGACATCTTTTTTTGGTGTTAGTTCTAGACGGTCTTTTAGGTCTTCCTAGAACTGTTCAACTTCAGCTTCTTCAGCATTAGTGGTTGGGATATAGATTTGGATTCCTGTGATATTGCAACAGTAGGAACCAGACATGGAACAATGGATTTGTTCCAAATTGGGAAAGGTTTATGTCAAGGCTGTATATTGTCACCCTGCTCATTTAACTTATATGCAGAGTACATCATGCAAAACATCATGCTGGATGAAGCACAAACTGGAATCAAGATTGCCAGGAGAAATATCAATAACCACAGATAGACAGATGACATCACCCTTATGGCAAAAAACAAAGAGGAACTAAAGAGCCTCTTGATGAAAGTGAAAGAGGAGAGTGAAAAAGCTGGCTTAAAACTCAACATTCAGAAAACTAAGATCATGGCATTCAGTCCCATCACTTCATGGCAAATATATGGGGAAAAATGGAAACAATGATAGATTATATTTTCTTTGGCTCCAAATCATTTCATGACTTCAACCATGAAATTAAAAGATACTTGTTCCTTGGAAGAAAAGCTATGACAAACATAAACAGCATATTTAAAAGCAGAGACATTACTTTGCTGACAAATGTCTGACTAGTCAAAGCTATGGTTTTTCCAGTAGTCATGTATGGATGTGAGAGCTGGACCATAAAGAAAGCTGAGAGCTGAAGAACTGATGCTTTTGAACCGTGGTATTGGAGAAGAAAGACTCTTGAGAGTCCTTTGGACAGCAAGGAGCTCAAACCAGTCAATCCTAAAGGAAATCAGTCCTGAATATTCATTGGAAGGAATGATTTTGAAATTGAAGCTCCAATACTTTGGCCACCTGATGTGAAGACCTGATTCACTGGAAAAGATCCTGATGCTGGGAAAGATTTAAGGCAGGAGGAGAAGGGAACAAGGGAGGACAAGATGGTTGGATGGCATCACCGACTCGATGGACATGAGTTTGAACAAGCTCCGGGAGTTGGTTGGACATGGAAGCTTGGTGTGCTGAAGTCCATGGGGTCTCAAAGAGTCGGATATGACTGAGCAACTGAACTGAACTGAAATTAAATATATAAATAAAATTGGGGAGAATTGTAATTTGGGGTTCTTCTTTCAGTTCAGTTCAGTCACTCAGTTGTGTCTGACTCTTTGCGACACCATGAACCTCAGCACGCCAGGCCTCCCTGTCCATCACCAACTCCCAGAGTCCATCCAAACCCATGTTCATTGAGTCAGTGATGCTAACCAACCATCTCATCCTCTGTCGTCCCTTTCTCTTCCTGCCCTCAATCTTTCCCAGCATCAGGGTCTTTTCCAATGAGTCAGCTCTTCTCATCAGGTGGCCAAAGTATTGGAGTTTCAGCTTCAACATCAATCCTTCCAATGAACACCCAGGACTGATCTCCTTTAGGATGGACTGGTTGGATTTCCTCACAGTCCAAGGGACTCTCAAGTCTTCTCCAATACCACAGTTCAAAAGCATCAATTCTTTGGCGCTCAGCTTTCTTTATAGACCAACTCTCACATCCATACATGACCACTGGAAAAACCATAGTCTTGACTAGATGGAGCTTTGTTGGCAAAGTAATGTCTCTGCTTTTTAATATGCTGTCTAGGCTGGTCATAACTTTCCTTCCAAGGAGTAAGCGTCTTTTAATTTCATGGCTGCAATCACCATCTTCAGTGATTTTGGAGCCCAGAAAAATAAAGTCAGCCACTGTTTCCACTGTTTCCCCATCTATTTGCCATGAAGGGTTCTTCTTTATCTCCATTTACTTAAGTTTTAAAAAAAAATTTTCAGCACAGTTTTGTACATTTTAATACAGGAGTGACGTATTTTATTGAATTTATTGCCTCTGTGGTGTTGGAGAAGTCTCTTCAGAGTCCCTGGGACTGCAAGGAGATCCAACCAGTCCATTCTGAAGGAGATCAGCCCTGGGATTTCTTTGGAAGGAATGATGCTAAAGCTGAAACTCCAGTACTTTGGCCACCTCATGTGAAGAGTTGACTCATTGGAAAAGACTCTGATGCTGGGAGGGATTGGGGGCAAGAGGAGAAGGGGACAACAGAGGATGAGATGGCTGGATGGCATCACTGACTCGATGGATGTGAGTCTGAGTGAACTCCAGGAGTTGGTGATGGACAGGGAGGCCTGGCATGCTGCGATTCATGGGGTCACAAAGAGTCGGACGCGACTGAGCAACTGATCTGATCTGATGTATTTAATATTTTTATACTATTAACAATAGCATTCTATTGATAATTTAAATTTATAACTGCTCATAGTTAGACATAATATGGATATAGTGTTATTATTGATAATTATATTATTAAAGAATTTGTTTTTACCTGCCCATATTCCCAAGGAAATTTAAGGTAGCATTCTTCCTATATTGGCTTGACTGTATACTGAATCTGATCAAAGTGATTCACTTTCCTCTGAGATATATCTTCATTCATTGAATCAATACTCAGACTCTGTGTTTCAAAAGAATACTCTGGAAAGCATTGTCCAATTTGCATTAAAATGTCATTTTATTGAAAGAACCATTAAATTCAACTACTTCAGAGTTAGCTTTAGCAAGTTATTCATTCTGACTGGTTCATCAAGTTGCAGTGTTACTCAAAACCTAACATTCTGCAGAAGTCATATCAAGATTATCTTTTAGTACAGACAACTGGTTGGTAACACCTGCCTTTAAAATTTGTCAAAGCAAAATCATCTACTCAAACTTTATGGAGCATAGCTTTGAAGCTGTTATTGTGCCTAGCCATTTGAACGAATTGAAAGGGCTGTTTAGGAAAAAATTGGCTTTACTTTCTTGCCCACCTGCATCTCACTTGAAGTGGAGGGGTTGGCCTGTCTTCAAGGTTAGAATGCAAATCAGTCTTTTTACCTTTTAGAACAAATGGCTGACTTAATTTTTTTCATATATAAAACATCAATATTTTTCTGATTGTTGCTATAGAAAATATTCATTCTTTATGAAGCTCAGCTTTTGAATTGACTGTTACCTGGCTACTATCAAAATACCACTGTTATAAATATTATTTGAAAAAAACTAGTTTGATATTTTAGATAATAATATCCTTTCTTTAATTCATCTCATCAGTAATATAGCTCCATATATGAATGTCTTCACTGAGTTACTATTTAAAGTTAACCTTCAATTTCTACTAAATTTTATCTCAAGAAATAGACCTATGAAGACTTTTCTACACCTACAGAATTGGACTTGAGTTTAATATCCCTTATAATACTCAGTAAGAATTTCTAGTGGCAAATTTTTCTTGGAACTTAATTCCAGGATTTTAGTGTTTGCCCCATAGACAATATTATATTCTTTTTGTTGTTGTTAGTGTTTTTTTTTAATATAAGAATAATTATATATTGTACTCCCTGTTAACCATGGCTACAAAGCTCTGAACCAATTTTCATACTCAAAATACCCCTTCATTATTTTATCATAATTATCACTTACTTTTTTCTAATTTGGTAGAATATATCACCAGTCTTTACTGTAATTGTCCTACTGTATATTAAAAAAATTTTCCCCAGCTTTATTGAGATATAATTGACATAGAACATTGTATAAGTTTAAGGTATATGGCATGTTATTTTGATACATTTATACATTGCAAAATGATTGATGCTAGGGGCAGCGACGAGAGGAGTTACCCCGCGTCCGAGGTCAGGGGCGGCAGCCGGGAGGATCTACCCATGCCCCTAAGCCCAAGGCCAGGGGCGACTGCCGGGAGGAGCTACCCCACGCCCCCACGCCCCCACACCCCCACGCCCAAGGCCAAGGGCGGCGGCTGGGAGGAGCAACCCCACGTCCAAGGAGCTGTGGCTGCACAGGCGCAGGAGGGCCTAGAGGAGCTATCCCACATTGAAGGTCAGGAAGGGCAGCGGTGAGGAGATACCCCTCGTCCAAGGTAAGGAGCAATGGCTGCGATTTGCTGGAGCAGCCGTGAAGAGATACCCCACGCCCAAGGTAAGAGAAACCCAAGTAAGACAGTAGGTGTTGCAAGAGTGCATCAGAGGGCAAACACACTGAAACCATACTCACCGAAAACTAGTCAATCTAATCACACTAGGACCACAGCCTTGCCTAACTCAATGAAACTAAGCCATGCCCGTGGGGCAACCCAAGACGGGTGAGTCTTGGTGGAGAGATCTGACAGAATGTGGTCCACCGGAGAAGGGAATGGCAAACCACTTCAGTATTCTTGCCTTGAGAACCCCATGAACAGTATGAAAAGGCAAAATGATAGGATACTGAAAGAGGAACTCCCCAGGTCAGTAGGTGCCCAATATGCTACTGGAGATCAGTGGAGAAATAACTCCAGAAAGAATGAAGGGATGGAGCCAATGCAAAAAAAATACCCAGCTGTGGATGTGACTAGTGATAGAAGCAAGGTCCGATGCTGTAAAGAGCAATACTGCATAGGAACCTGGAATGTCAGGTCCATGAATCAAGGCAAATTGGAAGTGGTCAAACAAGAGATGGCAAGAGTGAATGTCGACATTCTAGGAATCAGCGAACTGAAATGGACTGGAATGGGTGAATTTAACTCAGATGACCATTATAACTACTACTGCGGGCAGGAATCCCTCAGAAGAAATGGAGTGGCCATCATGGTCAACAAAAGAGTCCGAAATGCAGTACTTGGATGCAATCTCAAAAATGACAGAATGATCTCTGTTCATTTCCAAGGCAAACCATTCAATATCACAGTAATCCAAGTCTATGCCCCAACCAGTAACACTGAAGAAGCTGAAGTTGAATGGTTCTATGAAGACCTACAAGACCTTTTAGAATTAACACCCAAAAAAGATGTCCTTTTCATTATAGGGGACTGGAATGCAAAAGTAGAAAGTCAAGAAACACCTGGAGTAACAGGCAAATTTGGCCTTGGAATACGGAATGAAGCAGGGCAAAGACTAATAGAATTTTGCCAAGAAAATGCACTGGTCATAACAAACACCCTCTTCCAACAACACAAGAGAAGACTCTATACATGGACATCACCAGATGGTCAACACCGAAATCAAATTGATTATATTCTTGGCAGCCAAAGATGGAGAAACTCTATACAGTCAGCAAAAACAAGACCAGGAGCTGACTGTGGCTCAGACCATGAACTCCTTATTGCCAAATTCAGACTTAAATTGAAGAAAGTAGGGAAAACCACTAGACCATTCAGGTATGACCTAAATCAAATTCCTTATGATTATACAGTGGAAGTGAGAAGTAGATTTAAGGGCCTAGATCTGATAGATGGAGTGCCTGATGAACTATGGAATGAGGTTCATGACATTGTACAGGAGACCAGGATCAAGACCATTCTCACAGAAAAGAAATGCAAAAAAGCAAAATGGCTGTCTGGGGAGGCCTTACCAATAACTGTGAAAAGAAGAGAAGCGAAAAGCAAAGGAGAAAAGGAAAGATATAAACATCTGAATGCAGAGTTCCAAAGAATAGCAAGAAGAGATAAGAAAGCCTTCTTCAGCGATCAATGCAAAGAAATAGAGGAAAATAACAGAATGGGAAAGACTAGAGATCTCTTCAAGAAAATCAGAGATACCAAGGGAACATTTCATGCAAAGATGAGCTCGATAAAGGACAGAAATGGTATGGACCTAACAGAAGCAGAAGATATTAAAAAGAGATGGCAAGAATACACAGAAGAACTGTACAAAAAAGATCTTCACAACCCAGATAATCACGATGGTGTGATCACTGACCTAGAGCCAGACATCCTGGAATGTGAAGTCAAGTGGGCCTTAGAAAGCATCACTACGAACAAAGCTAGTGGAGGTGATGGAATTCCAGTTGAGTTATTTCAAATCCTGAAAGATGATGCTGTGAAAGTGCTGCACTCAATATGCCAGCAAATTTGGAAAACTCAGCAGTGGCCACAGGACTGGAAAAGGTCAGTTTTCATTCCAATCCCAAAGAAAGGCAATGCCAAAGAATGCTCAAACTACCACACAATTGCACTCATCTCACACGCTAGTAAAATTATGCTCAAAATTCTCCAAGCCAGGCTTCAGCAATATGTGAACCGTGAACTTCCTGATGTTCAAGCTGGTTTTAACAAAGGCAGAGGAACCAGAGATCAAATTGCCAACATCCGCTGGATCATGGAAAAAGCAAGAGAGTTCCAGAAAAACATCTCTTTCTGCTTTATTGACTATGCCAAAGCCTTTGACTGTGTGGATCACAATAAACTGTGGGAAATTCTGAAAGAGATGGGAATACCAGACCACCTGATCTGCCTCTTGAGAAATTTGTATGCAGGTCAGGAAGCAACAGTTAGAACTGGACATGGAACAACAGACTGGTTCCAAATAGGAAAAGGAGTTCGTCAAGGCTGTATATTGTCACCCTGTTTATTTAACTTATATGCAGAGTACATCATGAGAAATGCTGGACTGGAAGAAACACAAACTGGAATCAAGATTGCCGGGAGAAATATCAATAACCTCAGATATGCAGATGACACCACCCTTTGGCAGAAAGTGAAGAGGAACTCAAAAGCCTCTTGATGAAAGTAAAAGTGGAGAGTGAAAATGTTGGCTTAAAACTCAGCATTCAGAAAATGAAGTTCATGACATCCGGTCCCACCACTTCATGGGAAATAGATGGGGAAACAGTGTCAGACTTTATTTTTCTGGGCTCCAAAATCACTACAGATGGTGACTGCAGCCATGAAATTAAAAGACGCTTACCCCTTGGAAGGAAAGTTATGACCAACCTAGATAGCATATTCAAAAGCAGAGACATCACTTTGCCAACAAAGGTTCATCTAGTCAAGGCTTTGGTTTTTCCTGTGGTCATGTATGGATGTGAGAGTTGGACTGTGCAGAAGGCTGAGCGCTGAAGAATTGATGCTTTTGAACTGTGGTGTTGGAGAAGACTCTTGAGAGTCCCTTGGACTGCAAGGAGATCCAACCAGTCCATTGTGAAGGAGATCAGCCCTGGGATTTCTTTGGAAGGAATGATGCTAAAGCTGAAACTCCAGTACTTTGGCCACCTCATGCGAAGAGTTGACTCATTGGAAAAGACTCTGGTGCTGGGAGGGATTGGGGGCAGGAGGAGAAAGGGATGACAGAGGATGAAATGGATGAGTGGCATCACTCACTCGATGGACGTGAGTCTCAGTGAACTCCAGGAGTTGGTGATGGACAGGGAGGCCTGGCGTGCTGCAGTTCATGGGGTCGCAAAGAGTCGGACACAACTGAGCGACTGATCTGATCTAATCTGATGGTGTTAACTAACACCTCCACCCTATCTTATAATTATTTCATTTTTCTTGCAAGAATATTTATGACCTACTCTATGAACAACTTTCAAATATATGGCAGTATTATTAGTTATAATCACTAGCCTGTATATTAGATCCCTTAAACTCTTAATATTGTAACTATTAATAGAAGTCTAAAACTTTTAACCAACATTTCTCGATCGTCCTCATCCCTGAGTCCTGGGTAACCACAATCCTATTCTCTCTTTTTCTGAGTTCCAATTTCTTTTAGATTCCATATATAAGTGATGTCATATAGTATTTTTCTTTCTTTCTCTGACTTATGCCCTCAAGTTCCATCCATATTGTTACAAATGGCAGAATTTCCTTTCTCAAGGCTGAATAATATTCCATTGTGTATGTATACAAATCTTCTTTTCCCATTAATCCATTGATGGACACTCATGTTATTTTTATATCTTGGCTATGATTATGTATTATGATATAATACTGTGGTGATCTTGGGGGTGCAGATACCTTGTCAATGTCATGTTTTTTTTCCCTTGTATATACACCCAAAAGAAGGATTCCTGGATCAAATGGTATTTCTATTTTCAATTTTTTGAGTTTACCTAACTGTTTTCCATAGTGACTATACCAATTTACATTCCTACCAACAATGCACAAGAGTTTCCTTTTTCTTCATACCCTCACCAGCACTTGTTATCTCTTGTCTTTTTGATGACACAAGACTCAGCTCTTTCTAATCTTAAATATACTATAAAACATTTTCATGCACAAATTTAGCAAATAATTCAATACCCCTTTTTCCTCATAATGGCATTCTAATTGTTGTTCCTGTTGTTTTTTATTTGTTTTAATCCATGTTACAATTAATGTAGACCACTCTGCTAATTTCCAAATACCAGTGGCATCTAAAAGTCTTTAAGGCCTAGATTCCTTATGGGCTAAATTTCACTCATTTTCAATTAATAAGACTTTTTTTATAAATATAACTATATAGTAAAAATGAGTATGTATATTTTGTTCTTAGTATCCTTAAATTCTTTTAAGAAATAGAGTATAAACAGGAAACCTTACAAAAATCAATTTCCATTGAGTTACATTACATTAGTATTTCTACAATATTTTTATTTGTAAATCAAAGTTATTTCTTCAAATCCTGCATTACAGAAACAACTCATGTCATTTTAAACTGGTAGGGAAAAGAGATGAGCGTGATCGGATTTTCTATTTGCATTTCCCAAGGAAGAAGAAGTTTCAATTATATAACCACATGCTGTGCAACTGAACACTGGCACTACGGTCAGGCATGACATTTTCTAATTCCTTCAGAGCTTCCAGAAATGCAGCATGATTCCATTAATATAAAAGGTGATGAATGACTTTTCCTTTAACAAATTAATATGCTCCTACCACATGCCAGGCACTGTTCTAGGCTCTGGAGTTATATCTGTAAATAAGACAGATGAAGATCCCGGTTCTCACAGAGCTTAAATTTTGGTAGGGGGAAACAGATGGTTGAATGAATGCATGCATGACTTAATTAAAGAGAAAATAAAAAGAAATTTTAAATAAATTTAATAAATAAAAAGCATTTCACTTTTTAATATAATATAAATAAAAAGTACATATAAAAAATGACTAGGAAATTAGGATAGGAGAACTGGCAGGGGAATGGGGTAGAAGACAGGAGTCTTAAAATATTTAAATATGATGGCATGGAACTTCTGACAGTCCAATGATTAAGACTCTGAGCTTCTACTGCAGGCAGTGTGGGTTTGATCCCTGGTTGGGGAACTAAAATCCTGCATGCCACATGGCATGGCCAAAAAAATTTTTTTAATTAAAAATAAAATAGGGGCCCGCAGGCTCCCCGCCCCTCCCGCAACGCTCAACCCCGGGATCCCCGCCGGCTTGCCTACCCGCCATGGCCGACAAGGAAGCAGCCTTTGATGACGCAGTAGAGGAACGTGTGATCAACGAAGAATACAAAATATGGAAAAAGAACACCCCTTTTCTTTACGATTTGGTGATGACCCATGCTCTGGAGTGGCCTAGCCTAACTGCACAGTGGCTTCCAGATGTAACCAGACCAGAAGGGAAAGATTTCAGTATTCATCGACTTGTCCTGGGGACACACACATCAGATGAGCAAAACCACCTTGTGATAGCCAGCGTGCAGCTCCCTAACGATGACGCTCAGTTTGATGCTTCACACTACGACAGTGAAAAAGGAGAATTTGGAGGTTTTGGCTCGGTTAGTGGAAAAATTGAAATAGAAATCAAGATCAACCATGAAGGAGAGGTAAACAGGGCACGCTATATGCCCCAGAACCCTTGCATCATTGCAACCGAGACTCCATCCAGTGATGTTCTTGTTTTTGACTATACAAAACATCCTTCTAAACCAGACCCTTCTGGAGAGTGCAACCCAGACTTGCGTCTCCGTGGACATCAGAAGGAAGGCTATGGGCTTTCTTGGAACCCAAATCTCAGTGGGCACTTACTGAGTGCTTCAGATGACCACACCGTCTGCCTGTGGGACATAAGTGCTGTTCCAAAGGAAGGGAAAGTTGTGGATGCGAAGACCATCTTCACAGGGCACACGGCAGTAGTGGAGGATGTCTCCTGGCATCTGCTCCATGAGTCCCTCTTTGGGTCGGTTGCTGATGATCAGAAACTCATGATCTGGGATACTCGTTCAAACAATACTTCCAAACCAAGCCACTCAGTTGATGCTCACACTGCTGAAGTGAACTGCCTTTCTTTCAATCCTTATAGTGAGTTCATTCTTGCCACAGGATCAGCTGACAAGACTGTTGCCCTGTGGGATCTGAGAAATCTGAAACTTAAGTTGCATTCCTTTGAATCACATAAGGATGAAATATTCCAGGTTCAGTGGTCGCCTCACAATGAGACTATTTTGGCTTCCAGTGGTACTGATCGTAGACTGAATGTCTGGGATTTAAGTAAAATTGAGAGAACAATCCCCAGAAGATGCAGAAGATGGGCCACCAGAGTTGTTGTTTATTCATGGTGGTCACACTGCCAAGATATCTGATTTCTCCTGGAATCCCAACGAACCTTGGGTGATTTGTTCTGTATCAGAAGACAATATCATGCAAGTGTGGCAAATGGCTGAGAACATTTATAATGATGAAGACCCTGAAGGAAGCGTGGATCCAGAAGGACAAGGATCTTAGATCATGTCTGCACTTGTGATTTTTAGACTCCCCTTTTCTTCCTCTCAACTCTGAGATTGATTTAACACTGGTTTTGAGACACAGACTTTGTTTGGTTATCTCTCTATAATAAGTTCTATCAACAATGTTATTAGTCCAAACAGAAGGTGTTTTCTAAATATTAACTGGGGGCTTCTTGATTCAGCAAAGCCACAGACTTATATTTAAATTTTCTTTAGGAATTTTCTAGTAACAGAGGTCTAAAAGTAGCCACAAAAAGGGGAATATTATGTGTGGTTATTTTTCTTCTTATGCTATATCCCCAAGTTTTTCAGACTCATTTAAGTAAAGGCTAGAGTGAGTAAGAAATAGAGCTAAGTGAGGTAGGTGTCTGAGCCATGAAGTATAAATACTACAAGATGTTGTTTTTATTCAGGAAATAGGGGAGATTCAAGTCATACAAATTCCTACACGCTGAACTTTCCAGGATGCACATTTCCTTACATAGACCAGTCTCCTCTCAGTTTCTTCAGTTAAGTCAAAACAATGTGTTCCTCCTTCCCCATATATTTTTGCGTGTTAGTGTGTTTCTTGAGCTGTTTTCATATTATTTCTTTCCTTTCTGTGAAATGGTTTTTTGAAAAAACTTGGGACCACCAAGTTGTAAAGGTGTATGTTTTTACCTGACAGTTATGCCACAGGTAGACTGTCCAGTTAAGTTGAGAAGAGTGAACCAATAGCTTGTATTTGTTTTTAAAATTCAATTAATCCTGGATAAGAGTTGCTTTTTTTTTTTAAGGAGTTAGTCCTTGACCACTAGTTTGATACCATCTGTATTTTGGGTGACCTGTTTCACCAGCAGGCCTGTTACTCTCCTTGACTAACTGTGTTAAGTGCTTATAATGGAATAAATTGCTTTTCTACATAAAAAAAAATAAAAAATAAAATAAAAATAAAATAGGATGGCCTAGGTAGGCCTCATTAGGAAGATGATATTGATATTTATAACTTCTCCTTAAAGAAATTTGTTTAATAATTTCATGTTATTTCTGGGCCTGTTAATGTTGAATGACTCTCTTTCTCCTGAAGTCATATGTTTCCATTTCTTTGTAACCGTGATAATTTTTTTTATTAGATTGCAGATGTGAATTTTACATTTTTGAGTGCTAAATTTTGTTCTAGTCCTTTAAAGAGTATTGGAATTTGTTCTGGAGCATATTTAAGTTACTTGGAATCATTCTGATCCTTTTCAGGCTTTTTTAAGCTCTAAGAGAAGGTTCAGAGTGGACTTCCCAGGTGGCTCCCTGGTAAAGAATCCACCTGCCACGCACTGCAGGAAACATGGGTTCTGTCCCTGGGTTGGGAAGATCCTCTGGAGGAGGGCATGGCAACTCACTCCAGTTCTTGCCTGGAGAATCCTATGAACAGAGGCGCCTGGCAGGCTACAGTCCATACGGTTGCAAAGTTGTGCTGTGTTTAGTCTCTCAATCGTGTCTGACTCTTTGTGACCCCATAGATTGTAGCCTGCCAGGCTCCTCTGTCCATGGGAATTCTCTAGGCAAGAATATTGGGATAGATTGCCATGCCTTCCTCCAGGGGATCTTCCCAATCCAGGATGGAACCAGGGTTTGCACATTGCAGGTAGTTTCTTTACTGTCTGAGCCACCAGGGAAGCCCAAGAATACTGGAATAGGTAGCCTGTCCCTTCTGCAGGGGATCGTCCTGACTCAGGAATCGAACCAGGGTCTCCTGCATTGCGGGCAGATTCTTTGCCAGCTGAGCTACCAGGGAAACCCAGGGTTGCAAAGACACAACTGAGCGACTGAACACGCACATAGGCAAAGGTTCAGAGCAGTCTTTACTCTAGGGATACATTAGCACCACTACTAAGGTGAGACCCTTCGGAAGACTCTGCTCAACACCCCTTGTATTTGGACACTTTTCCCTCTAGGATTTAGAAACACAGACTCTTCTCGGTCCTGTGTGACTTTGGGAATGTTTGTCCTATGCTTTCCTCTGTCTGTAGGAGTTCCACCTTGCTTCTGTGCATGCTCTTACTCAGCCCAAGACTGGACAAGGGCCTCTCTCCAGGTCTCTGAGACTTCTTCTCTGTTCAGCTCCTTCCTCTCCAGAATTCAGCCCCACTGCTCTCACCTCTCTCTGTTCAGTGCAGTAAGATCTCCAGCCTGGCTGGGTTTCTTTCCTCCCTTACCTGTGCCCTGGAAACTGCTGTCAGGCAGGGTGTGAGTTGGGCAGTAATAAGGTCTCAGCTTTCCTTTATTTCAGAAATCTTTGAGAAATCACATTCCAGGGCTGTCTATAGTTCAATGTTTGAAAGCAATTACTTCATTTCCGCCCCCTGCATTTCTAACTGTTTGGAGCAGAAGGACAATTCCTTTAGAAGCTAATTCTTCATGAGTGGAAGCAGAAGTCCTTTAGATTTTTTCAGGTAGTACTTTGACATTATCACTCACAGATTTTTAAAAATACTTCTTAAGCTACTGAAGATTAAAACCATTTTTTATCAACATTTTGGGAACTTTTGTTTATTTATGAATTTTTACCAAGAATAGCATACAAAGCATCATGAAATACTAGAATGGGAAGGGATCTTATTTTTATTTGGACTGAAAATTGTCTGGATGAAAAATGTGAATATAATGCAATTATGTGTTTTTTTTTTTTTTTAACATGCAGTACATTTCTTCATTTACGTTCAGAGAACATCAAAATAAGCACAAAGGGGAAACATTATATCCTAAGTAAAAGTGGGGAAATGTAGCTTTGCTGTAACTGTACAAAAGTGCCATATAAAAGAAATAATATTTTGAATAGCTGATTTTTTCCTTGATAAATTCAAGGACAATCAAATCCTGCCCCAAGCGGATCAATCTTCCCTTACCTGTAGTTAAGGTAATCAGGCATTAGTACCCAGCAGTATATGTCTTAACTTGGTAATTATGTTCACATTTCAGAAACTGACTTTTTTTCTCATATGGATGTATATCTTAGATATCAGGACATAGAATTGTTTTCTTAAAACTTACATCGAAGAAGCCTTTTCAGGTTTTAGGGACTTTGTTTATTAAGCACTACAGGAGACAAGTAATTCCCTGCAACCCATTCTGACCTTTAGAATCGCACGGAGGATACAACACTATATGAGGCGAAACACCAATTTCATCACAATGCTACTCTTCTAGAGCTGAGAGAAATTGACTCTTCAGCTTATTTTTCCAAGCATAGCCTTTGAATGGCATCACTCAATGCAGGTAGTGATCTTAAAACTCATTTTAAATGGGCAGTGTTTCATGACAAATTAATATTGGTATATTACTCTTTTCAATGAGGAATAAAATATCATTGGTATGTTGCCTTTGTTGTGATTATTTATCAAGATAATTCAGTTGTCATTACACATTACATGGTTCCTCTTTATAATGATTCTAAAAATCATGGTGATTATGAGTTCTTTGGTGTTAATTTCTAATTTATGTTAGGAAATAAAAAAGCCTAAAGGGTTGATATATGAATGAAGAAGTGCATCGTATTCAAAACTGCATTATGTTCAAAAAGATGTACTAAGCCATACATAAAACTAGAGAAGTTTAAAATAATTATAAATATTATTTTACTGGCTTCTTGGGTCTGCTGTAACAAAATACCACAATCTGGTAAGCTTAAAATATTGACTGTCTCAGTTCTGAAGCCTGCTGCTGCTGCTGCTGAGTCGCTTCAGTCGTGGCCAACTCTGTGCGACCCCATAGACAGCAGCCCACCAGGCTCCCCTGTCCCTGGGATTCTCCAGGCAAGAACACTGGAGTGGGCTGCCATTTCCTTCTCTAATGCATGAACGTGAAGTGAAAGAGAAGTCGCTCAGTGGTGTCCAACTCTTAGTGACCCCATGGACTGCAGCCCAACAGGCTCCACCGTCCATGGGATTTTCCAGGCAAGAGTACTGGAGTGGGGTGCCATTGCCTTCTCTGGTTCTGAAGCCTAGAAGTCTGAAATCAAGGTGTCGGCTCCCTCTGAATCCTATAGGAGAATCCTAATTCACCTCTTCCTAGCTCCTGGAGCTTTGCCTGAATCTCTGACTTTCCTTGGCTTGTAGATGCGTCACTCTGATCCTTGGTCTTCAGACGGCATTTTCCCTGTATCTTCACATCATCTTCCCTCTGTACATGTCTGTCTCTGTGTCCACGATTCCCTTTGCCTCTTTTTATCAGGACACCAATGATACTGGATGAGTGCCTATACCAACAATCTCATTTTAGTTTGGTTACTTCTGTGAAGACCCTGTTTCCAAATAAGATCATGTTCAGAGGTATTAGGATTAGGACTCCAACATACCTTTTGCAGGGATACAGTCTAACCCATAATAACTATGAAGTCATTTAAATGTACATGCACACACACATGTAACACATTTATTGAGTTTTTTAAAACAAGAAGGAAAACAATGAATATGACTGATAAAAATAGGAAGAGCAGTAACATGATTCCTGAGTAATACCTCACTGAACATGTGGCATCTTCCTTAGTTCTAGGATGAAATCACTGTAGTGTCCCCTTTACCTTACTCGAGAAAACCGAGGCATAGGGAAGCTGAATAACTTGCTCAAAGTCACAGCTGTGAAAGGATAAAACTGGCAGTCAAATTAAGATCTATTTGAATCAAAGGCCAAAATCTGACCACAGCATTCTTAAACTTCTGCCACGAACCCTTTGGCATTCTGAAGAGCCTTTGGAACACTTTACAAGAAAAAAAATGCTTTTATATCTAAAATAAAATTCATAAAATACCAAAAAATTCTGTTGAAACAGAAATATTTTAAAAACAAAATGATAATATATTCGGCTGAACCATGTAAAACTGTCAGGTGTTTTGGGTAAGAAAAACGTGCAAATATTTACAATTTTATATAGTTCATTCTAATAGTAATATATGTGCTTCTTTATTAATGATTAAGATCAAGTGCTGCATTTAATAACTGCCATAGTTTCACAATAATAAATATAACAGTATTTTAATATATTTGCAATAACCATAACATGATAAAATATTTGTGATTTCTGTTGTTGGCAAGACCTCAGATACTGCTGGTTTTTTTCCTATTTTGGTGATAGAAGCAGTGATAAATTTTAGTTGGAAATTAGTGAAATAAAATCTGTGTACTTTTCTCATTAAAGTCCACAGCCCTTTTGTGGGCACAGAGAGAGATTTCATGGAACCCTACCAAGGAACTCTTATACTAAACCCTGGTGCCACTTACAGGCTCCTTAAGTGATTTTCTCACTATATAAAAGTTCTTGAAAATTAATTTGCTTGGCCTTAAATTTATGTTTAATATTTTAATACAAAATAAAAATTCTCTATCTTTACATCACTCCAATCAGCCATTTTGTCTCATCATTTTGCATATGCCCTATACTGAGAGTGCTTTATGGAGACAAACTCATGTTTAACTGAGTACACACGTTTAGCTCTTACTAATAAGGTTTAACATAAATTAAAAAAACTACATAAGAATTTTTAAATCCCCCAGATCTTTTATATGACGCATCCTAGTGTGTTTCTTCAAGCTCTTTACATATAATCCATGTATGCATGTATAACTCATTGTTCGACATAGTACTCTTTAATTTGCTCATCGGATGGTGGAAGGGTGATAGGGAGGGCAGAGGAAAAGGAGCTATTAACAGAGAAAGGTAACATGACAGTCAGGCGTCAAATACATGGTTGCTCATAGGAAAGGAAAAAATTTTGTTAGGGGTCCCTCAGCTCGCCTCTCCATGGCATTCCACAGTGTCCCTTTGGCCTTCTTCAAGGTCTTGACCCTCAGAGAAACCAGCCTGCACAGTTACTTCCAAGTTTGACCAAAGAGAAATGAGTATCTCTTTAAAACACAATTTCATTTCCTCTTATTAAATATGTTAGGATAAAGAACAAAATTAACCTAATAACATTGATACATTTGCAAGAACAGTCAACTGTAAAAGACAGTGATAAAACAAGCAGTTTGTAAATTTTCTTTTTACAACACTCTTGTTTAACTATTTCAAGTGTCCTTCCTCTAGGAGAAGCTTAGAGAGGATACACTTTAAATGATTATTCCTAAATAGGTTATTATTTTAAATGGACTCCTTTAAGAGTCATATGTGTGGCATTTGACTAATCCATTACATTTGCAATTACAAACCAGGGCTTTTTACGGCAGGCAAATTATTTTATATTCCACAGCTGTACTTAGGACAGAAGACTCAGGCCATGACATTCCTTTTGAAGACATTAAGGGAAGCACTATGCAATGCCCAAGGGTGATTAAGCTTTTTAAATCACTTCTGATAGAGACAGTCTCTTCTATTTCTTTGAAAAATTGTACTTTGTGTTCCACACGAACTCGCAGAACTAATATTCTTTTTGCTCCTGCTCTTAGCCCGTTTTAATGATCACTGCAGATCAGTTAAGCAATCAACATATGAACAGGTATGACACAGGTAACTTAAACAGCTTTGATAATTGTACTCTCCGCTGGGTTCACATTATACTTCTGATGCTCAGATTCAATCCACTAAAATGACAATCGACAAATCTCAAATACATTGTGTTTTAAAGCATAATGCTTAAGCCCGGCTTGATTCTAATCAGTGTTCTGTCACTTGTTAGCTGTATGACCTTGACTAAGTTATGTAATTTCCCTAAACTTTCATTTTCTCATGAGTATAATAACTATATCCTTATAGGACT
This sequence comes from Bos mutus, assembly GCF_027580195.1. NCBI lineage: Eukaryota > Metazoa > Chordata > Mammalia > Artiodactyla > Bovidae > Bos > Bos mutus. Next base: position 17,750,140 of record NC_091623.1, read on the forward strand.
AATAGGAGAAATGAATACAATGCTCTATGTAAAATGCTTAGCACTAAGCCCATAGGAAATACTCAGTAAATAACTACTAAGTCTGTCCATCCCCCACCTCAAAGCATTGGAGTAAGACTGTTCAAGCCTTACTCAAGACTGTTCAATAAGGGTGCTCAAGACCAGAGCTAGAATAAAAGAATTCCTGTAAAGTGCCAAGAATAGAAATACCTAGAGTTTGGACTCCATGATAAGATCTTTAGAGAGTCTAAGCCAGAAAAATAAAATAAAAGGGGAGATGGCAAGTTCAAAGGAGAAACATAAGACTAAAAACTAGGGGCAGTTATGAGTTTAAACCGTCTTGTTATAAAACTAGTGGGATTACAGTGTGTCTGGAGAGAGTTGAGCAGAGACAAATGCTTGGTGAAAGATAAGAAGATGCTGTAATTTGCTTCCATGGGGCATCAGAAAAGGTACATAGTCAGTCTGACTTGATCAAACACATAGGATTTGAAGTGGACAAAGTGGCAGAGTGTACCGCTATTAATTAATCTAGTCACATGCAAGTGCCTATGGAATGACTTGTATTTATTCTAATCCTAGAAACAAATAGGCCCCAAACATGGTTTTTGCCTTCAAGGATCATAGAAGAGGGAAGACATAAGAAAGAACAATTCCCAATTTTCTTGCTTAAGTGATAGAATGTGTGCTTGGTCACTTGCGGCTGACTCTTTGCGACCCCATGGGCTGTCGCCTGCTAGGCTCATCTGTCCATGGGATTTTCCAGGCAAGAAAACATGTGGGTAACCATTCCCTTCTCCAGAAGATCTTCCCAACCCAGGGATGGAACCCAGGTATCCTGAACTGCAGGTGGATTCTTAGCACCTGAGCCACCAGGGAAGCCCTGGGTGACAGAATACGTGATGATAAATAATAGTCACACAGATAACTAACCCAGGCAGACGTACAGGTTTAAGGGGAGATAATTGAATTCTGTCTGCATATGTAGAGTACGAGCTGCTTGTTCATCACTCAAGACTTGTAAATAGACGACTAAATACTCACCTGGAGCTTAGACTGGAGAACTGGTTTCCACCAGTGTAGGTATGAATGTTAGAGCCATGGGTGGTGCCTTAGTCTACTCAGACTGTGATTACAACATCACAGACAAAATGGACTAAAAACAATAAAAATTTATTTTCTCACAGTTCTAGAGCCTGAGAAGTTCAAAATTAAGGTGCTAGTAACTTCAGTTTCTGTGAAGGGCTCTCTTCCTAGCTTTCGACTATGTCCTCACATGGCTTTTCCTGGGTGTATGCAGGCCTTTTCTGGATGGAGAGTGATGTCTCTGGTGTCTGTTCCACAGGGACACCAATCTCATCAGATCAGGTCCCACCCTCCTGACCTCATTTAACCTTAATCAGAGTCCTCATCTCCAAATAAAGCCAAATAAATCATAATAAAGGACAGAAATGGTATGGACCTAACAGAAGGAGAAGATATTAAGAAGAGGTGGCAAGAATACATAGAAGAACTGTACAAAAAATATCTTCATGACCCATATAACAACGATGGTGTGATCATTCACCTAGAGCCAGACATCCTGGAATGTGAATTCAAGTGAGCTTTAGGAAGCATCACTACAAACAAAGCAGGTAGATGCAACAGAATTCCAGTTGAGCTATTTTAAAAGATGATGCTGTAAAAGTGCTGCACTCAATATGCCTGAAAATCTGGAAATAGGCCTGGAAAAGGTCAGTTTTCATTCCATTCCCAAAAAAAGACAATCCCAAAGAATGTTCAAACCACTGCACAACTGCATTCATCTCATATGCTAGCAAAGTAATGCTCAAAATTCTCCAAGCCAGGCTTTAGCAGCACGTGAACCATGAAATTCCAGATGTTCAAACTGGATTTAGAAAAGGCAGAAGAACCAGAGATCAAATTGCCAACATCCATCAGATCATCAAAAAAGCAAGAGAGTTCCAGAAAAACATCTACTTTTGCTTTATTGACTATGCCAAAGCCTTTAACTGTGTGGATCACAACAAACTGTGGAAAATTCTGAAAGAAATGGGAATACCAGACCACCTGACTTGCCCCCTGAGAAATCTGTATGCAGGTCAAGAAGCAACAGTTAGAACAGTTAGAAGCAACAGTTAGAAATCGGGACAGGAGTACATCAAGGCTGTGTATTGTCACCCTGCTTATTTAACTTATATGCAGAGTACATCATGTGAAATGCCAGGCTGGAGAAGCACAAGCTAGAATCAAGATAGCCGGGAGAAACATCAATAACCTCCGATATGCAGATGATACCACCCATATGGCAGAAAGTGAATACAAACTAAAGAGCCTCTTGATGAAAATGAAAGAGGAGAGTGAAAAAGCTGGCTTAAAACTCAACATTCAGAAAACTAAGATCATGGCATCCCGTCCCATCACTTCATGGCAGATAGATGGGGAAACAAAGGAAACAGTGACAGACTTTATTTTGGGGGGCTTCAAAATCACTGCAGTTGTTGACTGCAGCCAGGAAATTAAAAGACGCTTGATCCTTGGAAAAAAAGCTATGACCAACCTAGATAGCATATTAAAAAGCAGAGACGTTACCAACAAAGGTCTGTCTAGTCAAAGCTATTGTTTTTCCAGTAGTCATGTATGGATGTGAGAGTTGGACTATAGAGAAAGCTGAGCACTGAAGAATTGATGTATTTGAACTGTAGTGTTAGAGAAGACTCTTGAGAGTCCCTTGGACTGCAAGGAGATCCAACCAGTCCATCCTAAAGGAAATCAGTCCTGGGTGTTCATTGGAAAGACTGGTGCTGAAGCTGAAACTCCAATACTTTGGCCAACTGATTTGAAGAACTCACTCATTTGAAAAGACCCTTATGCTGGGTACGACTGAAGGCAAGAGAAGGGGACGACAGAGGATGAGACATTTGGATGATATCACCGACACAATGAACATGAGTTTGAGTGAGTTCCAGGAGTTGGTGATGGATAGGAAAGCCTGGCATGCTGCAGTCCATGGGGTCACAAAGAGTCCAACACAACTGAGCAACTGAACTGAGGCGTTAGGGCTTAAACATATGATTTTGGAGATGAGGGGACAGAAACATTTAGTCCATAACAGGATAAGATTGCCAAGAACAGTATACAGAATGAGAACTACAGCTGTCTAAGGACAAAAGTTTAGAAACTGCATTAAAGAGTAGGTGGCAGAAGGAAAACTAGGAGAGGAACTGCGAAAGGATGGTCACAGTTTTTCACATGGTCTCTTTCACAACTGTGAAAGAGAGAAAGGAGAAACCTCAAGGGAAGGTACATAACTGGTGTAAGTGAGAGGAGAGAATTTCAAGCAGTGAATAATCAACAATACCAATGTGACAGAAAAATCAAAAAGGAACAAAGAAATAAAGACTTGGATGTCCTACAATTCATTTGATACTGACTTTAAAATTTTTAGGGAAAACAAAAACTGTTTATAAAACACATTTAAATTTTTTACTGCAAGTACCTTTGAGGAGTCCCATTCCTAAAAGAAGGTGGGAATGGATATGTTACTCTAACATGGTTTATTGAATAGAAGCATATCGGTGAGAAATTTGGCATTGTTTTGGTTACTGAAATACTAATATCTGGGAATCTTTTAAAAGATTAACAGAAACATGTATCTAATTTTTCATCTTTTAGGCTTATTTCTGAAGACAGATACATTTATGATCTCATTTCATTCTCAAAATATCCTGCAATGAACAGACCACATTTATAATTTTTTTTTAATGGACTGAAGTAGATGAAGTGATTTTCCCAACATCATACAATGTTTCAAGAAAAAAAACAAAAGCAAAGTTTCACTCAGTTAATTCTATACAACTTGTACTGAATGTCTCTTGTGTACCAATAATCAGGTACTGGAGAGTTAGATGAATAAAATGAAGCTGCTCCGCTCTCCACCCACCATTACCCCATGCCCTTCCTTTGCTTAGCTTCCATCTCTCTGGAATGTTCCATCTCTTCTCATCTTAGTTTCAGCAGTGCTGGGAAAGCTGTGACACCCACAGTAGCACCAACAATAACTGTTTCCCTGAAATAGCAACACGCAGGGCCTGTGTTGTGTTGGGGAAGGTTATAACTCTCAGTGGCAGATTCTTTGTACCTGTTCCTATGACCAGGGGACACTTTTAAGATTCTCCTTCATTTCACTCCTGAGGCTCTTGACCCATGACTCAGTCCCTCCCCCTTATCTGAGCTGCTTCTGAAATTAGAGCATTCATGATATATTGATAACAGTTAGGACCTGGTAGCCATGGTTCCTGATTCATTGTTCAGCATCTCTTGTGGAGGGCAGAAGGATGAACGAGGTGGTCTTTGGGTATCATCTATAGTGGTAGTCCTCAAACTGGGTTGCTGGATGAGCAGCATCAGCTATTGAATTAATTCTCTGAGAGTGCAACCCATGGATCTGTGTTTTAACAAGCCCTCAAGAGACACTGATGCATACTAAACTTTAAGAATCACTAGTACACAGCTAGAATTCTTTCCTATACTATTTAGAGAGAAGTAGTGTTATGAATGTTCCCAGCAAAAATAGAATCCATCCATCAATGTAATGATAAACTCAAGCACATTTTTATTCACATTATTACCACTCTATCTTTATTTGCTCTCACCTTCATCCACAGCTGCCTTTAAAATCTCTAATTTAATGTCAAAGCACGCTCTCAGGGCTGGTTAGTGTCATGTGTGTAAATACATACTTCATGTTAATGACAATGAAAGCTGAACTATGTGCCATTTTGTTCCTTTTAATTCACCCTCAACTTATTGCTGTTTCCAGAAATATTAGGTATATTTATTGTCTCTTCATGGTTAGAGTTTGAAAGAAAATTGCCCAAAATATTTATATTTATGATCTAGGTAACACAGTAGTAAAGATTATTTGGAGTTCAAAATGGCAGTTTTGTTTATATTTTAAGAATTTTACATTATACATTTTAAGGAGAAATTTATGTTACTGTGTGTGCTTAGTCACTCAGTTGTGTCTGACCCCATGGACTGTAACCCGCCAGGCTCCTCTGCCCATGAGGATTCTCCAGGCAAGAATACTGGAGTGGGTTGCCATGCCCTCCTCCCAGGGATCTTCTAAACCCAAGGATCAAACCCAGGTCTCCTGCATTGAAGGCAAATTCTTTACTGTCTGAGCTACCAGGGAAGCCCATGTTATTAAATGCCTCTTACTATATTTTGTTTCCTTCTGAGAGCAGAAATTATTGGTAAATGTATAGAAAGCCTCGATTTGTGATTTTTGGTTGATTTTAAATGGTTATTTGCCAAGAATTTTATTTTTCCAAAATGTAGCAAGTATATCACAGAAAACATTGTTGACTAGAGTCCTAAAACATTTATTAATAAAACAGAGAAGAAAAAACTGGTAGGATTTTAAACTTACATCTTCAGCAAGTATTAAAAATGTTGTCTCTGTGGTCCAATCCTGCTTGTCAGAAACTGTGGCATAGCAAATAAATACTATTTTCTCCAACTCATCATTCTTTACCCCTGTACAAGGCTACATGTGTATTCACAGGTTGAGTTCTAATTTTGGAGTTTCTTCATGTTTGTAAAGATACATATGATGGTTTTCTGAATTAGGTTTGCAAAGACATTTGTAACCTGTGTTTCATGGTGTAGTCACTTTAATTGCAAAAGTTGCTTAATTTTTTCTGGGGAGAGCTGACTTCACTGACTACAATCTATACTAAGTTGCATTTCCAGGACTCCATTAAGGTATTTTTAAATCCTTTGGTAGAAAACTTAGCTTACTTAAAATTTTGGATGATATATGTGAAGGAAATTTTGGAGTTGTCTGTCTGTGAATAGAGGGACTTTGTGGAATTTTTAGGAATCTGTGCAAGCTGGAGGACAGAGGAATTACAGTAAAGGAAGAACCTGCTGGATATCACTGATATGGAACAGAGGAGGCGGCGTGATTGCCTAGAACCCATTTCCTTATCCAGCAGCCAGCCTTCGTGAGGGGGCAGGCAGTGGAAGAAAGGAGGTTTAAAGTAGAGGACAAGGGGTTTAAAGGAGAAACAGCAGATATTTCGGGGTATATCCTTCTTTGATCCTTCTGTAGCTTTCCTGCGTTGACTATTTCCCAGTTCTAGCACTCTGGTCAAGCCCAGTATCTGACGGATCGTTACACACAACACCATTCTGGACCATATCTGAACAAAATGTTAGAATACCTGGTGCACCTACTTATAATGCTGATTGGAATAAAATGATCTGACTTGATATTTTCACATGAGAAAAGATCCAGGTAAAGAATTTTGTATGTAAAGAAATGAAAACCAACCAACTAACTGTTAAATACATAAATCCTACAGTTTCCAGAAATGTTTGGAACTCTAAATACCACTCTATAGGCATATAGAAAGCTTAGATATATAGATAGATAGATATCTATACAGATACAGATATCACATCTTTATCCATTCATCTATCAATGGACACTAAAGTTGCTTTATATCTTGGCTATTGTAAAAATGAATGCTGAAGTAACACAGGGATGCATGTATCTTTATGAATTAGTGTTTTTGTTTTCTTCAGGGAAATACCCAGAAGTGCAATTGCTGGGTCATATGACATTTCTGTTTTTAATTTTTTGAAGAACTTCCAGTACTGTTTTCCATAGTGACTGTACCAAATTACAGTCCCACAAATGGTGCACAGGGTTCTCTTTTCTTCACATCCTCTCCTATACTTATTATTTGCTATCTTTTTGATGATAGACATCCTGACAGGTATAAGGTGTTATCTCATTTCGGTTTTAACATACATCTTGCTGATAGTGATGCTGACTATGATGCCCTCATCACATACATTGTTTGCAAATATATTCTCCCATCTAATAATCTGTCTTTTCATTTTGTTTATAGTTTATCTTGCTGTGCAAAAGCTTTTGGTTTGATATGGTTTCATTTGTTTATAATTGTTTTTGTTCCAGAAAGATATTTAAAATATATTGCCAAGACTAATGTCAATGAGCATATTGCATGTGTTTTCTTCCAGTTTTTTCTGTGGGCGTGGGTGTTACATTTAAGTCTTTAAATCAATTTTGTGTTCATTTTATCATGTAAGAAAGTCCAGTTTGATTCTTTTACATGTAGCTGCCCAATTTTCCCAATACCATTTATCAAAGAAACTTGTATATTCTTGCCTTCTTTGTCATGTTAGTTGATCATGTAAGCATGGATTTATTTCTGTGCCCTTTATATTGTACCAGTTGATTTATGTGGCTGTTTTTGAGATAGCACCACGTTAGTTTCATTACTGTAGCTTTTTATCAGGGAATATTATACTTCCAGATTTTCTTTCTCAAAGTTGTTGCAGTTATTCAGGGTCTTTGTGATTCCATGCAAATTTTAGATTTTTGTTGTAGTTGTTGTTCTAGTTCCATGAAAAGTACCACTGGAATTTTGATAGGAATTGTATTGAATCTGTAGAATGCCTTGGTAGTGTGGTCATTTTAACAATACTAATTCTTCCAGCGCATAGACATGTATGCATTTACATTTGTTTGTGTGGTCTTCAATTTCTTTCATCCTTATCCCGTAGTTTTCAATGTACAAGTCTCTCATCTCTTTGGTAAGATTTATTCCTTGGTATTTTATTCTTTTGATGCAATTTTAAATGGGTTTCTTAACTTCACTCTTTAATAGTTCGTTATAAGTGTATAGAAACACAAAGATTTCTGTGTGTTTATTTTGTATCCTGCAATTTTACTGAATTCCTTTATTCTAATAGTTTTTTGATAACATCTTTAGAATTTTCTGCATATTGCATCATGTCATCTGAAAACAATGACAGTCTTACATCTTCCTTTCCAATTTAGACTCTTTTTATTTCTTTTTCTTGTCTGATTGCTGTCCATAGGACTCTCGATACTATATTGAATAAAAGTGATGAGAGTTGATATCCTTGCCTTGTTCCTGATCTTAGAGGGAATGCTTTCAGCTTTTCAGCATTGAGTATAATCTTGGGTGTGTGTTTGTCATCAGTTCAGTTCAGTTCAGTCTCTCAGTCGTGTCCAACTCTTTGTGACCCCATGAATCAGAGCACGCCAGGCCTCCTTGTCCATCACCAACTCCCAGAATTCACCCAAACTCATGTGCATCGAGTCGGTGATGCCATCCAGCCATCTCATCCTCTGTCATCCCCTTCTCCTCCTGCCCCCAATCCCTCCCAGCATCAGGGTCTTTTCCAACGAGTCACCTCTTCGCATGAGGTGGCCAAAGTACTGAGTTTCAGCTTTAGCATCAGTCCTTCCAGTGAACACCCAGGACTGATCTCCTTTAGGATGGACTGGTTGGACCTCCTTGCAATCCAAATGTGTTTCCTCTATACATTCTTTGTTGAGAGATTTTATCATAAATGGATGTTGAATTTTATCAACAGCTTTTCCTGTGTCTATTGAGATTGGTCATATGATTTTTATCCTTCAATTTGTTTATACAGTGTTTTCACATTGATTGATTTGCAGATATTAAACCCCCTTTTTGTTCTTGAGATAAATCTCAGTTGGTTGTGGTATATGATTCTTTTAATGCTTTGTTGAACACAGTTTGCTTATATTTTATTGACGATTGTTGCATCTATGTTCATCAGTGATATTGGCTTGTAATTTTCTTTTTTGTGATACTTTTGTCTGTTTCTGATATCAGGGTAATTCTGGCCTAATAGAATTAGTTCAGAAGTATTCCTTTTTCTTCAATTTTTTGAACAGTTTGAGAAAGATATGTGTTCAGTTCAGTTCAGTTGCTCAGTCGTGTCCGACTCTTTGTGACCCCATGAATCGCAGCACACCAGGCCTTCCTGTCCATCACCAACTCCTGGAGTTCACCCAGATTCACGTCCATCGAGTCAGTGATGCCATCCAGCAATCTCATCCTCTGTCGTCCCCTTCTCCTCCTGCCCCCAATCCCTCCCAGCATCAGAGTCTTTTCCAATGAGTCAACTCTTCGCATCAGGTGGCCAAAGTACTGGAGTTTCGGCTTTAGCATCATTCCTTCCAAAGAAATCCCAGGGCTGATCTCCTTCAGAATGGACTGGTTGGATCTCCTTGCAGTCCAAGGGACTCTCAAGAGTCTTCTCCAACACCACAGTTCAAAACCATCAATTCTTCAGTGCTCAGCCTTCTTCACAGTCCAACTCTCACATCCATACGTGACCACAGGAAAAACCATAGCCTTGACTAGACGGACCTTTGTTGGCAAAGTGATGTCTCTGCTTTTGAATATGCTATCTAGGTTGGTCATAACTTTCCTTCCAAACTTGCCTTTAAACATTTGGTAAACACAGCTGAGCAATGAAGAATTGATGCTTTTGAACTGTGGTGTTGGAGAAGACTCTTGAGAGTCCCTTAGACTGCAAGGAGATCAAACCAGTCAATCCTAAAGGAAATCAGTCCTGACTATTCATTGGAAAGACTAATTTTGAAGCTGAAGCTCCAATACTTTGGCCACCTGATGCGAAGAACTGACTCATTGGAAAAGACCCTCATGCTGGGAAATATTGAAGGCAGGAGGAGAAGGGGACATCAGAGAATGAGATGGTTGGATTGCATCATTGACTCGATGTACATGAGTTTGAGCAAGCTCTGGGAGTTGGTGACAGACAGGGAAGCCTGGCATGCTGCAGTCTATGGGGTTGCAGAGTCGGACACGGCTGAGCAACTGAACTGAACTGAAAATTCAAACAGGTGTAAAGCTGTCTGGTCCTGAACTTATGTTTAGTGGGAGATTTTTATTACTGATTCAGTTTTGCTACAGGTAATTAGTTTTTTTTTTTTTTTAATTATTTTCTATTTGTTCCTGGTTTAGTTGTAGATTATATATTTCAAGGAATTTATCCTTTTCTTCTAGATTATCCATTTTATTGGCACATAGTTTTCATAGTAATCTTTTACGATCCTTTGTATTTCTGTGGTGTTGGTTGTAACTTCTTTTTCATTTCTGATTTTATTTATTTAGACTCTCTCTCTTCTTTCTTTGTGAGTCTGGCTAATGATCAATCATTCATATTCATCTTTTCAAAGAACTCACAGTTTTCAAAGATCTCATAGTTTTATTGATATTTTCTAGTCTCTATTTCATTTATTTCTGCTCTTATCTTTTTTATTTCTTTCCTTCTACTAACTTTGGGTTGTTTTTATTCCTCCTTGTCTAGTTCCTTTAGGTATAACATTAGATTATTTATTTAATTTTTTCTTATTTTATAGAGTAGTCTTACATCACTATAAACTCCCCACTTAGAATTTCTTTTTCTGTATCCAGTAGATTTTGGATCATTGTGTTTCCATTTTTGTTTGTGTTAATGTATGTCTTGATTTCTTCTTTGATTTCCTTTGTGGCCATTTGTTGGGTAGTAGCATATTGTTTACACTCCCCATGTTTGTGTTTTTGGCAGTTTTTTCAGTGTAGTCCATTTCTAGTCTGATACCATCTTAGAAAAGATGCTTGAAATGATTTAAGTCTTCTTAACTTTATTGAGACTTGTTTTGTGACATAGCATGTGATCTATCCTGGAAAATTTTCTTTGTGAACTTGTGTATTCTGCTGTTTTTGAATGAAATGTTCTGTTTATGTGTGTTAATATTATCTAAATCATGATTTAATTTTGAAACCTAGAAAATTATTCCTTCTCTGATTAAATGTATTTTTACTGTTGTTTGAATTAGTCCACAGTATCTATACTGCAATGAGCAGCCAGAGCTTCCCAGATTACAGGAATTTCTTCAGTCTTAGCTGGGCTCATGCTAACTTCCAGATACAAATACACTTCATTGTGTTTTATAAACTTTCGGAGGTTTCCATTTTGAAATTTTTGTATATTAATTACAGGAGAGGCTAATACTGGAAGACAAGATTAGAGCCAGTGCTTTTATTTCAAATATAATATGCTCAAGTGAAAAAAAATCCAGGAAGAACCAGCTTTTCATTAGCATTTATTTATTCCTTTGTGAACTCTACTCTCTTCCTCTTCTACTTCCTTCTCCTCTTCTTATACAAATGAAGCAAAGCACTATTTTGGATACTTGTATTGCCCAGGTTAAAATACTCAGGATGCCATTTTTATTATTAAAAAAAAAAAAAAGCTTGCCAATGTTACTCTTAAATGTGAAGTGAATGAGGAAATCTCTTGGCTCTTTTGAATCCAACATATGCTAGACAACTAAACTCTAACATATTAACCATGTAGCAAACTACTATTAGTATTTCATATTAATCCATTTTTATTCTCTTCTCTTCAATATATATTGTTTAAAAAAGCCAAGAGAGGAAATGTGGAAGGAAAGCAAAAAGCACATTTAGCACAAAACTGTCATAACTCTGTAGAAATGATGAACAGAAGTCATAAAAATTTGTGATGGTGAAAATTGGCTGTTAAACCTTAAGCCTTTGGGCTAAAACTAATCGGAACCCAAAATACATATAAATGATCCCAAGACTGTCCATGACACAGACAGATAAACAAACCTTTCCTGATGCTGAAATTTTCTCATCTCTTTTAAGTCAGTTTTACTGATGACTTTAATGTTACTAATTATTTTCTAAATTTTTATTTAAAACTTTTAAAAGATTTTCTCATCTTACAGCATATAATTTTGCAAACTTGCTCCATAAAAACTTCCCCAGCAAAGAACTATATCCAGACTTTAACTTTTATGTAAGACATATGTTTCTCCTTCTGTCTCTTCTCTTTTCTTTTCCAAATGTGTAAATCATAGAATTAGAAGTAACTTCAAGTGGTTCATGTCTAGACTGTAGGTGGAAGGGCTTGCTGAGATACAACAGGAAGCCAGAACCAAGAAGGGTAAGACTAAAAATAAATGTCAGACACCATGCAAGGAACGTGAATGAAAGGACAGAGTTTTACAGGCAGGTGTAGAATCAGGAAATATCAAAGATGAAGCAACTAACTTCCAGCCCACAAATACCCTTCATTGTGTTTTATAAACTTTTGGAGGTTTCCATTTTGAAATGTTTGTGTATTAATTACAGGAGAGGCTAAGATTGGAAGACAAGATTATATCCAGTGCTTTTATTTCAAATATAATATGCTCAAGTGAAGAAACTGGACTATTTGTTAGGATTTTCTTCTGCTTTTATTATTCTATGACCATTGCTTAATTCAGGTGTCTTCCATAAGTGACTCTATGCCACTTGCAGTTAGGGACTTTGACTACTTAGATTTGTATTCCTAGGATACACTTTATGTTGCTGGACAAAGTAGAAACTCTATAACATTGAGTGAATGAATGTTTAAATATCATAGAAGTCAATTGCAGGTATGGCCTGCCAAACCATAAAGATAACCCAGTATACTAAACAAGAACACATTCTTTTTACTATAAATGGTGTCCTAAATGGTATATTTAACAATGTCTAAGTCTGAACTCCCAGAGCTTGCTCAAACTCATGTCCATCGAGTCGGTGGTTGGATGGCATCACCTACTCATTGGACATGAGTTTGAGCAACTTCTGGGAGTTGGTGCTGGACAGGGAAGACTGGCATGCTGCAGTCTATGGGGTCGCAAAGAGTCGGACATGACTGAGTGACTGAACTGAACTGAAATCTTAACAATAAGGAGTTTCTACTTCTTTCACTTCACCACCTATCACAGCTCAGAAATGCCAAGATAAAATTGGAGATTACTTTTCCCCAATGTTTCATCCATGGTAGAATAAGGATGGATTCTCCATAGCTACATGAATCACAATAAGGCAGTCATAAAAATTTCCATAAAATTCTAAGCTTCTTAAAAGCAGGAACTGTATTTTATAATGAACTTTGCACAGAAACACTTGTCAATGCTGCTACTGTTGAGTCTTCAAAAGCTTTCTGATTTATTTGAAGCAAAGTTGCCAATCTGGACAGAATTTCTTCACCAGGAGACAAAGCTAAAATTCTGGTGCTCCAGAGAAATCCAAACTGTTTGAGTGTTTGCTGTCCTAGCCTTAGCATTTGTTATAGTTACAAAACCATGTTTTACTGAAATGCTTTATTATTCTCATCGTAGCATAGTTCCACCTGGGGCTTCCCAGGTAACTCAGTGATACAGAATCTGCCTGCCATGCAGGAGGTGTGGTTTCAATCCCTGGGTCAGAAAGATCCTTGGAGAAGGAAATGGCAACCCACTCAAGTATTCTTGCCTACAAAATGCCATGGACAGAGGAGCCTGGCAGGCTACAGTCCATGGGGTTGCAAAGAGTCAAGACATGACTGAGCGACACACACACACACACACACAAAATCTGGATACTGATATAATTAGCATTTAACTAGCCAAATATTAAAACTATTAAAAAGATACCTGGTTTAAGTACTGACCCAAATACATATTAAATAGTTCTTAGAGAACAAATTTCATCATGTTTTCAAACAGAAATTTCTTAAATGCAAGTTTAGTAATTTTTGTGTTGGTAAAGACATCCTTGCCTTTATTTAAATTATTTTTCCCCAAAGTTTTAAATTGAAATAATATTGAAGAGTAATTACACAAGAAAATTTTAATAGAGACTCTTAGGTGACACCAATAATTTACTATAAATTTTATTAGGACTTTAATTATATATGAAATTTTCCGTATTTTTTAACAAATGTATATTAAATTATATAGTGATAAAATGACATGATGTAGAGATTAAAAAAAAAAAAAAACTTTAGAAAAAGTTGAAGGGAGATGAGTTAATGCAGCTAAGGCAAAATCATAAAAGCCATTGAATCTGCTTGATAATTTTATGAAAAATCTGGCTTATTTTTTCTCTGCATTTGTATGTTTAATATTTTTAGTCATTTTTTTTACTTAGGAAATCAAAGTCATATATCATTCATAAAAATCTAATGATTCACACAAAGTTTGGTATATGACAAAAAGAGGTTTCATCTAAGTGTATGGACACAATAAACTAATAAAAGATAAACTAATGATTCAAGTTACAATAAACATTTCACAATACTGATTCAGTAAATTTAACTAATGTTTTAAAATTCTTTCCAATGTTAGGTTATTAAACGTACATAATTTTTCATTTTTTCTCATTTACTTTTTGAAATAATTCTTTTTCACAATTCAAGTAATTGAACTTTCGAATTGAGATATTAAAGCTTATAGCTAATCTTGGGCTAATACTTTACATAAGTATGAAAGTTCATGAAATAAATGGGAGTAAGGAAGAATTATAATCAGAAGATAGGTATAGGTCTTCACAGTGTGGTTTCATGCTGAGATGTTCTGCATTCCTAAGCCATGAAATTAAAAGACGCTTATTCCTTGGAAGGAAAGTTATGACCAACCTAGATAGCATATTCAAAAGCAGAGATATTACTTTGCCAACAAAGGTCTGTCTAGTCAAGGCTATGGTTTTTCCAGTGGTCATGTATGGATGTGAGAGTTGGACTATTAAAAAAGCTGAGCACCGAAGAATTGATGCTTTTGAACTGTTGTGTTGGAGAAGACTCTTGAGAGTCCCTTGGACTGCAAGGAGATCCATCCAGTCCGTCCTAAAGGAGATCAGTCCTGGGTGTTCATTGGAAGGACTGATGCTGAAGCTGAAACTCCAGTACTTTGGCCACCTCATGCAAAGAGGTGACTCATTGAAAAGACCCTGATGCTGGGAGGGATTGGGGGCAGGAGAAAAGGGGATGACAGAGGATGAGATAGCTGGATGGCATCACCAACTCGATGCACATGAGTTTGGGTGAACTCTGGCAGTTGGTGATGGACAGGGAGGCCTGGCATGCTGCAATTCATGGGGTCGCAAAAAGTTGGACACGACTGAGCGACTGAACTGAATGGAACTGAAGACATGAAATATGTCCAAATAAGCCATAAATGCAAATCATTTAAAAAATCAAATATGACCCTTGTCTTTGTCTTCCTGTACTAACAGGTACAATTTCAACTCATGAAAGTTTTCTAACAAATCTTTTTTTGTAAGAAGCCAGATAAAGTGTACAAATAAATAATAAAATGAACATTCCGGCTCACTAAATTTGATATGTAGTGATTGAGTATTCTAGGACCATTGTCCAATTTCTAGAGCAGAACCTCTATCCTGCTCAGTGGATTAGATGATTGTACGGTTACAGTCTATTGGCTTTGATCCTGGGATGCAAATATTCTCCTCCACTTTGCACAGTCCCTCTCTGTCTTGGAGACTGTTCCTTTGTTAGCAGCAAACACTCTCACTGCAGGCTTGTCAAAATGATTTAGGAAAGGCATATTTTACCAAAATAAGAAGCCCAATGGTATTGCTGGAACTGATCAAAAATCATCAGCAAGCTGACAGATTGCTTTTATGCAAGACTGGCCTTTGGGTCTTTTGAAGGAGAGAGTTCCACATACAAATTATGAAAGCCAATGCTTAGTCACAAAATTGTGATCCGTAATAGAAAAATGTTTCTCTAAGTTGAAAGGCATATAATTATGAATGAATGAATGACCCAGATCCTTATAGATTTTTTCCATAGAATATCCTATTATTTTCCTTGGTCATTCATTCACTCATTTACTGTCTTATTCTCCAATGGGCATTGAGCTATGTACTGAATAATAAGAATAATTATTATAATTATTATTTTATCACTATATAACTTAATATACATTTGTTTAAAAATATGGAAAATTTCATATATAATTAAATAATACAGAGAACATGAGAGATAATGCCTCTGTCTACATAGAATTTGCATTATAGTAGTGGTTTATGACAGGTAATGATGCATCAAGTAAAAGATACAAAGACCTATAGTTCACTATCACAGCTCACTGTTCTCCTATTCATTTATCCACTGGGCTCTGTTTAGAGGTAGAACAAAATGTATGACAATATGATTATTTCCAGGTGATTGGGGGCCACTTCTATCTTTGCACTCCCAGGGGAGGAAAGTTGCTTAGTAGAAAAAACATCAAGAAGATTCAACCTTGTGATCAGGAGCAAAAGAGATGACCTAATCATTCCCAGGAAAATCTTCCAGTGCTGATATGGAAGAAGGGGAAGGGAGTGTGTGCATGCTCAGTCCTGTCCAACTCTTTGTGACTCCATGGACTATAACTCGCCAGGTTCCTCTGCCCATGGAATTCTCCAGGCAAGAAAAATTGGAGAGAGTAGCCATTCCCTTCTCCAGGGGATCTTCCCGATCCAAGGATTGAACCCACATTTCCTGTGTCTCCTGCATTGTGTGTGGATTCTTTACTACTGCAGTATAGAAGCATGAAAAAAAGTCATGAACAAGAAAGAAGGTGGTCAGTTTGGGCCTTAATCATCACTAAAGGGAGATATAGTTAAGATATATATCTGAGTAAGAATTACATAGTGATTTATATTCTTTCTGAAGCCCTTATCCCCAAATTACTCCTGGGCACCTTCTCATCCCCATCCCCACCCCAGGAGTGTTATTCTCTACTTCCTTATTCTACTTTAACTTCTGCCAACTTGTCCTTCTGGGAATCAGAGTGTCATAGAATGAGATATTGTTACCATATATCAATCATTATTTCTCCTGTATTCTGCCTATCTGTTTTATTCTACACTGAAGACTATCATCTCTAAAACAAAGAAGGAACCTGTTGAGTATAATGGTAACTTTGTGCCCCTCTTGTGATTCATTCATCCTCTTTGTTTCTTGTAAAAATTCCTGTCTTATCTTTCCATAACAGCAAAAAGACACTGTCAGTTGATCAGAAGATCTGATCAATGCATAATAGTTTACAGGCAAAGAGGAGATATTTGGGGGTGGGAATGAGGGGAGGAAATGGAATGAAACAAAGAACTTAGATAACATAGATCCTAGAAATTTTCAAGTTTTTATTTATTTTTTTGCCAAATTCAAATCTGTCATCTCTGAGACAATTAGAAATATTTACAATGATATAATAAAACATATAATATCTATAATATTTTATATAATAAATTTCTTACTTTGAGTGAAGAAAATGAGGAAGAAGGTATGTAAATACACATTATTAGAGGTCTGTATTTATTATTCTGATTCTGTTGCTTTTCTGTGTGATCTTGAGACAATCACTTAACATTTTTGGTCAATGGCGACATCATAAAGTAAGAGTAATAATAATTCTAGAGACTACTGCAAAAATTAATAATACATGTGAAAACACTTTGGGAAAATGTAATAAAGAATTAGAGGACCTAAGTAAAAGGATCTAGATAGCACACTGAAAAGCAGAGGCATTACTTTGCCAACAAAGGTCCAAATAGTCAAGGCTATGGCTTTTCCAGTAGTCATGTATGGATGCGAGAGTTGGACTCTGAAGAAAGCTGAGTGCCAAAGAATTGATGCTTTTGAACTATGGTGTTGGAGAAGACTCTTGAGAGTCCCTTGGACTGCAAGGAGATCCAACCAGTCCATTCTGAAGGAGATCAGCTCTGGGTGTTCTTTGGAAAGAATGATGCTAAAGCTGAAACTCAAGTACTTTGGCCACCTCATGCGAAGAGTTGACTCATTGGAAAAGACTCTGATGTTGGGAGGGATTGGGGGCAGGAGGAAAAGGGGACGGCAGAGGATGAGATGGCTGGATGGCATCACTGACTCGATGGACATGAGTCTGAGTGAACTCCAGGAGTTGGTGATGGACAGGGAGGCCTGGCATGCTGCGATTCATGGGGTCACAAAGAGTCGGACACAACTGAGTGACTGAACTGAACTGAACTGAAGTAAAAGGAGAATATTGGAGAGTTAAACGATAGAATTTGATGTGTTTAGTATGTCTATTATTCAATATTTAATCATTTTTCAGATAGCTTAGTCTTTTTTCCCAAATAAATTATAATGAACTGGAGGTGAGCATCCTAGTGGTATCACTTTAGGAATGATGGTGGAGGTGTTTTATAGCCTGGAACTTTCTTTTGGACGAACCACCTCTAGCTCCCATAGGTGCTGGCAAGTGACATTATCAGGCAGGGCTGTGCAAAAGCCTCCTGTGATTCTTTCCCTTAATGCTGATCCCACATCTCTCCCACAGTGAGGTTAACATTTTGGAACCCTATGTGCTGTGCTGCAAGCAAAGGGAAACTTTCTGGGGAATAAAAGGCAACTTTAAACTATATTTTTAAAAGTTTAATTCCTGGATGAAAGAAGAAAACCAAAGTGGTGCAGGAAATGCGTATTATTCTTGCCTGAACTCGTTTTTGTCATTGTTGATATAAATTTTAGGTGTACAGTATCATAATTCATTCTCATACAACACAAAGATCGGCACACAAGTCTCCTTACGATTTGTTGATACAGTTGACCCCTTTCACTCATTTTGCCCATTCCCCCCCAACCACCTTTCCCTCTGGTAATCTCTATTCGGACCTGTGCATCTATGAGTTTGTTTTTATTTTATTTTGTCTTCTTTTTTTTTTTTTTAGACTTCATGTGTGAGTGAAATCACATGATGTTTATCTTTGTCCATCTAGCAGATTTCACTTAGCACAATGCCTTCAAGATCCATCCATGTTGTCAAAATTGGCAGAATTTCATTATTTTTATGACTGACTAATATTCTAGTGCATGTATATACTACATCTTCTTTATACGTCCATCCCCAGATGGACACTTAGGTGGTTTCCATATCTTGACTATTATAAAACATGCTGCAGTATATGATTGCATGGGGCACATGTATCTTTTCAAATTCGTGTTTCATGTTCTTTGGATCAATACTCAGAAGTAGAATAGCTGGGTCATACAGTAGTTCTAAGCTTTTTGAGGAACCTTCATACTCCTTTCCATAGTGGCTGTACCAATTTCCACAGTAGTGTTCTCTTTTTCCCATGTCCTTACCATGTTATTTGTTGTCTTTTCAATAATAATCATTCTAACATATGTGAGGTTATATTTCACTGTGGTTTTGATTTGCATTTCCCTAATGATACGTGATGTTGAACATTTTTTCGTGTTTCTACTGGGGATATGTATGTCTTCATTGGAAAAATTTTTATTCAGATCCTCCATTCATTTTTATCATGCTTTTTGCTTTTGCTATTTTTTAAGTTGTATGAGGTCTTTATATATTTTGTATATTAATCCTTTTAGAATATGTGATTTGCAAATATCTTCTCCCTTTAACGTTTATTATAGTTTCCTTTGCTGTGCAGCAGCTTTTCAATTCAAGGCAATCCTATGTTTATTTTTGCTTTTGGTTCCCTTATGTTTGGAGTCAGATACACAGAAACGTTGCTAAAACTGGTATCAATGTGGTTGCATGCATACTAAATTGCTTCCATCATGTCTGACTGTTTGTGGTGCATGGACTATAGCCCACCAGGCTCCTCTGTCCATGGGAGTCTCCAGGCAAGAATACTGGAGTGGGTGCCACGCCCTCCCCTCCAGGGGGTCTTCCTGACCCAGGGGTCAAATTCATATCTCTTACATCTCATGCATTGGCAGGCAGGTTCTTTACCACTAGGACCACCTGGGAAGTCCATCAATGTATTACTACCTATGTTTCTTCTAGGAATTTTATGGTTTCAAGTCTGACAATCAAGTACTAAGTCAGTTTTGAGTTAATTTTTGGGTATGTGTAAGACAATGGTTTGGTTTCATTTTTTTGAATGTGATAGTTCAGTTATCCAAATATCATATATTGATGAGATTATTTTTCTCTAACGTGTGTTCTTTCCTCCTTTATTGTAAATTAATTGTACATATAAGTGTTTTAACTTCTGGACTTTTGATTCTGTTCCATTAATCTGTATGTCTTTTTTGTGCCAGTATCAAACTGTTTTGATTACTGTTGCTTTGTGGTATAGTTTGAAATCAGGGAACATGATACCTCCAGCTTTGTTCTTCTTTCTCAAGATTGTCTCAGCTATTCAGAATCTTTTGTGGTTCTTTATAAATTTTAGAAGTATTTTTTCTAGCTCTGCTAACTATGTCATTGGCATTTTGATAGGGATTTCATTGAATCTATAGGTTGCTCTGGGTAATACATTTTAACCATATTGATTCTTCCAATCTATGAATATGGTATCTATTCATGTGTGTCTTCTTCAATTTCTTCATCAATGTCTTATAGGATTCAGCATCTTTCACCTCCTTGGTTAAATTTATTCCTAAATATTTTATTATTTTTGATGCATTTCTAAATGACATTGTTTTCCTAATTTCTCATTATGATAGCTTGTTATTAGTGCATAGAAATGCCACAGATTTCTGTTTATTGACTTTGTATCCTGCAACTTTACTGAATTTGTTTATTCTAACAATTTTTTAATAGTCTTTAGAGTTATCTCTATTTTGCATTACATTGATCTCCGTTTTTATTCACTCAGAGATAATGGTGAGACAGTCAAGCTATATCTTCATACGCTACCCACATTTACATAAAAATAAATTTTGTCAATTTCATTGTTTGAAAGCCCTGTAGGCCAAGAACAGCACATTCCCACAGACTACCGCCTTGTTAGAGATATATGGATGGACCTAAAAAGAGGACCAGAGCTTTCAGATTCTATTTGAGTTGGCCAGGTACTTAAAGTCCAGCCATTGCCGTAAGGTTCATGTTTTCAGCAAATTTTACAGCTGATTTCTCAAACTGCAAAGCAACATCTGCTACTCCAGTCCTAACTATATGCCAATTACTGTTACAGAGATTTCTGCCTAGAACAGATGCAGTTCTTATGTTTAAATGCATCTGTACATTTATTGCGTGGAGCCCATTTTCTACAGAGGTCTCTCAGCCAGCTCTGGAGGGTAAAGGAAGCTTAATGCAACACTGTGCTGTAATGATGCCATTTGTCAGATTGTTAAACTTTGTGAAAGAGTACAATTAAGTCAGTTTCCTATAAATTTAAGCTTTTTCCCCCACTACAATCAATCTTAGAGGTAGTCATATATCAATTATTTTATACTTCAGACAGTTTTTCTTTCATCTTCTTTCCAGTTTAGAACCAATAGCAATTGTTCCTCAAAAGAAGAGTCATAAAGAAGTTGCCAGAAATTTAAACAGAGATAACTCACAGTCTGCTAAGAAGTTTAGGGCTGCGTCTTATAAATAATGAGAAAATATTATGAAAGCAGGGAGTTGTTTATAGTCATTCTTAAAACAGACTCTAACATTCGCAGAGTGAAGTATATAAGAGAACTGTGGGTGACTTGATTTTATTTCTTTGGGAGGACTTGTGTCATGTCATTTGGATCTTATCTGGGGCTTCATGCTGCTGTGCTTTTCATCGTTCATTTAACAAAAATTCATTATGCATCTACTATGTGCCAAGCATTATAGAAATAAAAATGAAAAAAGGAAGTCACTATTTTCAAGGAGTTTGTCATTCTATTTACACCAATAAATTACAAAACAAAAACTATAAAAATATAGAAAAGTATGCAGGGTCCTGTGATAACAGAGAGAATATCATTGATAAATGACAATTGCTGAAAGTGCACTCTTACATTGGTACAGTTAAAATGAAAACCCAACAACCCCTAACAGCTTTCACAAGTGCCTCAATTGTATACAGATCATGCCCCATGCTGTGACAATCAGGCATAACGCACTATAAATGTGAAAGGAATAAGCCTGGAAATTTACCCCAGACTGATCTGTGATTTGTGAGGAAGTTGGCTACCTGAAAACTGCTTGGGCTCAAAGAAGAAGCTGTCTAAAGCAGACTCATAGAAAAACCCACCTGAAATATTTTAAAAATTGACCAGATAACATTTTTAAGGAGAGTGGAGGCATCTCATTGACAAATAAGTTGACACGCAGAACCAAGCCCGCAGCCCTCAGGAAGATAAGAGGCTTTGGTTCAGGAGTGGAGGATGAGAATGCTGATAAGAGCAAGGTCCAGAGTGTTGGTCATTGGTTGGGTGTAGAGGGGAGAGGGCTTGGAAGCGCTGAGTCCAGTTGTCCTCTGGGCAGTACTGCTTCCGGAAAACCATGCTGTGCACTAGGCTCCCAGGCTCAAGGGAAAAATCAACAAAAGGGAAGGAGTTAGCTATGTGCTATAGCGATTACCAGTTCAATTTTCTGCCTGAGTCAGATTCTCCCCTTGTCAGTCCTAAAGGGTTTATATTTGGGACTAAGCCAGCAGTGGAGAATGAGGCAGACTGTGTTATTTATAGAGAATAGTTACTGGTTTATTTTCCAAACAACTGTGGAAAACAACATTAAAACAACATTTGTAAACCAGCTTGCAAATAGGAAACTACATGTACAACAAGACATTTTTGCTATTTGGTTTTAATCTTTTCTACCTAAATGTTTCAGGAGGTATCTCTAGCTAAAATTGTATCTATTTTACATATGCCCACCTTATTCCTTTTAGGGATATACATCAGTGTGTGACATAGGGACAAATATTTTTTTCAGATCAAAAAAATATTTTTTTAACCCAATAAAATTGTAAAAACAACTAGAATACAGCAGGTTGGGGCTGGGGGGTGGGGAGCGGGGAGTAGATTAAGTGTAAATGATAACAACCCAACTTCCCAACTGAAAACCCAAATGTCTGGAAAGGCTTCAAAGTGCCCCCTGCAGCATTTGTCTGAAGCCTGGCAGCTCCGAAGAGGAGCTCTGTAATGGGGACAAAGACTGCCAGATGCGTGGTGTGCCAGTGCCAGCCAAAGTGAGCTGGCAGAAAGAGCCGCCAGCGCACTGACAGTGCCAAGATAAAGAGGCCAGGGAGACGGGAGGCCGCGGATGGTTTCCAAGGGAGCAGGACTGTTTTTAATTACTCGCTCTAGTGTTATCCTCAGCCTTACTCTTTGTGATTGTATGTGGGTCACTTCTGTCCTACATCCATCATTTCCTATGTCAAGGTTAGAAAGCCAGAGAACGTGAAGTGATTTGTTTCTAAACAGGGGTGGGGACAGGCATGACGCAAGAGTGAGACATCCATATCAGGCTGGGCTGGAAAGCCCAACATCTCCAAATGATGCATCCCGATGGAGACAAGGTTTTTGCTGCATTGAATTCTATCAACTGGTAATGAAGTGTGTGGAAGAAGCAGCTGAAGAATCCGTAGCCAACCCTTCCATTTATTTCAGTTAATTTCTTTATTCCTCATTCTCTACCTTCTGTTTCCAAATCCTCTTGCACTATTTCCTGGGACAGGACAATCTCCATATACAACTGAACCGAATAGCAAATCTCAGTGGCAGTGATGGTAGTCATAATAGCTACTATTTATTAAGTAGTTGCTACATTCCAGGTTCTGCACTCGCATTCAGTCATTATAACCACCATGCAAAGTAGATATCATCATTCCTGTTTTATACATTAACATCTGTAAGAGATTAGAGCTTAAAAAAGATACAGACAAATCAGCAGGCAAGAATACTCCAGAGATAAGTGCTTTATTGGGATGACACAGCAAGCCATGGAGAGTACCTAAAGGGTCATCTAGCTTAAATTCGGTGGGAGGGGGTAATAATGGAGTGGTTAGGGGAATGTTGTTGAAAGGAGTTACATTCACACTGAATCATGAAATAATGAAGAATGCAGAATTTGGAGATTCCTCAAAAAAATTAAAGAAAGATACACCTACTATATGATCCAGCAATCCCACTTTGGAGTATATATCCAAAGGAAATAAAATTAGTATCCCAAAGAAATATCTACACTCATGTTCATTGCAATGTTATTCATGATTGCCAAGATATAGAATCAATCTAAGTGTCTATTTATGGATGAACTTAGAAATT
The DNA here is from genome assembly GCF_027580195.1 of Bos mutus. Lineage (NCBI taxonomy): Eukaryota > Metazoa > Chordata > Mammalia > Artiodactyla > Bovidae > Bos > Bos mutus. The sequence goes on from NC_091623.1 coordinate 17,773,840, forward strand.
TTGAGATGGATAGGTAGACAGGGTGGAGAGAGGGAAAAGGGAACAGGGAGGAGAGAGAACTATTATTCACCCTTAAAAAAGAAGGAAATCCTGTTATTTGTGACATGGATAAACCAGAAGAACATCAGTCAGGTAAATAAGGCAGGCACAGAAAAATAAATACTTATACATGAAATTGAAACCAGTCAAACTTATAGAAGCAGAGTTGAATGGTGGTTACCAGGGCTGGAGGATGGAGCTTATGTTGTTCAAAGGGTATACAGTTTCAATTATTCAAAATGAATATTTCAGGAGATTTAATGTGCCACATGGTAACTATAGTTTGTTTTTGGTAACTATAGTTGAGAATAATTATTATATACATGAAATTTGCTAAAAGAGAAGGTCTTAAATGTTTTCAACACATACACACAAATGGTAATGTAAGGTGACAAGTATGCTTGTTAACTTGATTGTGGTAAGCATTTTATAAGTGAGTTAGTCACTCAGTCATGTCCAACTCTTTGAGATTCCATGGACTGTAACCTGCCAGGCTCCTCTGTCCAGGGAATTCTCCAGACAAGAATACTTGAGTGGATAGCCATTCTCTTCTCCAGGGGATATTCCTGACCGAGGGATCAAACCCAGGTCTCCTGAATTGCAGTTAGATTCTTTACCAGCTGAGTCACCAAGGAAACCCAGTATTTTATAATGTATATCAAAGCATCATGTTGTATACCTTAAATATTACCTTTTTATTTGTCCATTATACCACAGTAAAGATAGAAAAACTAGGGTAGCAAAGGTCTTTATTACTAAGGGGATGATGGAAGAGCCTCCTGCCCTCCCCATGAAAGTTACTGTCCACATAGATGTCCCGAAGACCAGCTGTGGCACACAGGTTTATGTAAACTGTGTGTATAAAGCCCATCAAATCTGGAACTACAAACTCTAAAAATTCTTTATCTTTTCAAACTTCCAGACAGAGGAAAGGACAGTAAACCGTTGGCTCTGGGAGAAGGTGTGAGCCCTTCATCCGCTTGTCCACTTGCATGTCACATCCAGTTCTCAGACCTGTGTAGAATCACAAGCTTTTCTCCTTGCTTTGTCTCTCTTGAGGGTAAAGGGGATACTAATTAGCCAGCTCCTATACTCGGTCATCTAAGCCAAGAGTTGAGCTTGTCAGTGGAAGGAATGAGAAAAAAACAATCCTAGAAAAAAGGAAGACTGTAGCTAGTTTCTGTTACCAAATCTTCTTCCTTCCTAGCAGATCACTCACCTGGTTCTAGATTACCTAGAACTTCTCTGGGTTATGCAGTCTCCTGTCACTAAATTTCTCTCCTGACTTACAGCCATGGTCAGTTGTTCTGTTTGTAAATTAAAACCTTGCACAACTTGAACCTATAGCTCTTACCTGGGGAAAGAAAACAAAGGAACTTTGTGTAGATGTTTGATCATTCAAAGCCTTAAGGAACCTGAACAGAGTTGGAATACTATTATTAATAAAATTCTTCAACAAATTCCATATTCTGATCGCACCTTGGTGCATCTTCGGCATTGTCTCTTCATTCCCACTGCCTCAGACTCGAATCTAGCTTCAGAATCTCTTGTCTGCAGTAACTTCTTAACTGGTCTCCGTGCTTCCACGATCCTACACTAAACTTGTTTACCATTTGCAGCCCTCCTTTTCTGCTAAAGTTTCTGCCATAGAACTTGCTTCTATAGGAATCAAGTCAAGTTCCTTCACTTGTCATGTACCCCTCCTCAATATCTAGAAACACATTGTTTCGCCACTAGCTTCTCAACACTCAACCTTCCACATAGGCAAGTGGCATCATTTCTGTCTTTTCATTTCCTCCGATTAAATATTCTCCCTGAACACAAGCCCAAATATTGCAATTACTTCAAGTCCAAATTGAGCCCTTCATCCATGTTAATATCACATAAGTAAACTTCCTTAATTAACTACTAGTTCTCCTTTTTGTAATATCTACAATATATATATTCAGTAAATTGTGAATGTAGGAATTTGAAGACATCCCAAAGTCTTTTGGCCCAACTGCCGCATCAGATAAATAAACTGAGTCTTCCTGAATTTAATTGACTTTGCCATCTACTCTGTGCAGTTTTACTTCTTATCTGACTCTCTGATGATTGCTGAGCTTGCCTTGCCCCCTGCATTAGACTGAAAACTCTTCAACCCTACCTGCCACTCCTTGGGAACTTCTTTGATGCCCAGTACACTACTGAACTGAATGCAAACTGAATTAATTTGCATTTTTAAAATTCACTTGGGCTCATTCTTTCAAGAAACTTCCTGCTATATTATTTGAGGATTTAAATACCCAATTTCTAATTTATTTTATTTCCAAATTTGGATGTTCATGTATCTTACTTTTACCAAGTGGGCACAACAGGTCAAAACAGGTTGAGAATATACTCAAAATACAAGGCAGGTTTCCCATCACTGCTAAAAATTTGCTGAAATATTCCCAGTTCAGAAAGGGCAAAAAGGCACAAGTTACCACTCAGTTCACTGCCTCTAAACATAAATCAGAGCCCTGTGAATCTTTAGAATTTGATGCTCCGCCACTGTGAAGCTTCCCAGCATGGCAGCATCATACTTCCCTTCCCGTGAGAGTTTACATGTAACAGAAGCAGCTATCAAGAATTCCTTACTTCCTAGAAGGTTGAAAAGGGAATGAGATCCTCTGAGGATCACTGATAAAAGTGAATTTTAAAAATAAGTAAGCAAAATAATGTGAGATGTTTTATAGACGCTCTCCTACATATAATAGGGCAACCATATGCCATGTTATTCTTCAAGTCTTAATGACTCATTAAAACCATTATACCACTTTTTCGTCAATTTCAGGACAAAACTGTTTGAAGCTATATTCCATCTATATTACCTGGGATAATGAAAATAAATCATCTCCTAGTCCCAGATTTTGTACTATAGAGAAAATTATTTATTACTGATTTATTCATGTCACATCTAGTTTTAGTTGTTTTAATCAAAATTTAATTATATAAGAGATACTTTAAACCAAGTCATTTCTCTCTTTTGATACATAGTCATAGCCAACCACAACAGTAAATGTCACTTCCTAGACCAACAGCTCACACATGTTCAATACAAATGTTATAAATAAGTACATAAAGTTTTAGAGTGTTTAATAAAAGCTTAATAGTTTGCAGACATGCTTGTTTCCAATTTCTTGGTGCAATTCATTTCCAGAGTTATCTGGACACATGTGGAAATGCTGCCCTTTAAACACTGCCAAATTTTTACATCCCCTGCACATAACTTGTCTGAGCTGTTTAAGAAGGGAAAAGTCCCATAAATTAAGATGACATGAAGGGGAAAAAATCAGCTTCATGCAACAAGAAAACAATTTGTCCTTTCCACTGAAAGATCCTAAGCAAATAGCCGAAGATAAAGTTCTAGAGAATGAAAATATTGTTTACAAGTTTCCCTCTTTGAAATAATGTTTAAACAAATTTCAACATCAGTAAAACTTGGCTGGTGTGAAGATTGTGCAAAGACATGGTTCTTTATACTGTAGTTGAGATTTTGTTATTGTTCAGTCTTTCAGTCATGCCCACATTTTTGCAACCCCATGGACTGCATCATGCCAGGCTTCCCTGTCCTTCACCATCTCTTGGAGCTTCTCAAACTCATGTCCGTTGAGTCGGCATGCCATCCAACCATCTCATCCTCTGTAGTCCCCATCTCCTCCTGCCTTCAATCTTTCCCAGCATCAAAGTATTTTCCAACGAGTTGGCTCTTTGCATCAGATAGCCAAAGTATTGGAATTTCAGCTTCAGCAACAGCTCCTCCAATGAATATTCAAGATTGATTTATTTTAGGATTGACTGCTTTGATCTCTTTGCAGTCCAAGAGACTCTCAAGAGTTCTCCAACATCACAGTTCAAAAGCATCAGTTCTTTGGCACTCTGCCTTCTTTATCGTCCAACTCTCACATCCATACGTGACCACTGGAAAAATCATAGCTTTTACCATATGGACCTTTGTTGACAAAGTAGTGTCTCTGTTTTTTAACATGGTGTCTTTTCTTCCAAGGAGCAAGCGTCTTTTAATTTCATGGCTGCAGTCATCATCCACAGTGATTTTTGGAGCCCAAGAAAATAAAGTCTGTTGCTGTTTCCATTGTTAAGATTTATAGATCTTAAAACCTTAAAGTTATTGAATACTCAATTAGAATAAACTGGCAGTTTGCAGGTCACAGTAAAAAGTGGGTAAACCTTCACTTATCTGGTCTTCTCTCCACAATAGAGCACATGGTTTAGACCCAAATGAGCAGCCTAGCTACTCAAATCGGGTTAAAATCTTCTGAGCAGATCAAACCAGGAAAATGACCCCCTCTTCAATTTGGCTTAGAATTGGGGGCACTAAGGTTCAGCAACATATAAGTCCTAATCAATGAGAGAAAATGGCATCACACCTCTAAAACAATGTGCTTCCAGAGTAAAATGTGTAGACTAACCTAAGAGGAAAAGATGGTGGTAGATGCTGTCTCATAGGATAGGGTAATGAGGAGCCAGAAGAACATGTTTATTTCAGCTGATCTTGTCTTAAATTTTTACCTAGGATTTGAAAAATACTCAAATGTTCAAGGAAACAAATGGGTAGGTGAAAGGGTCATTTTAAAACTGTAAAAGTTATCACCATACATGGACCAAATAGTTTTCTGGGAGGAGGGGGCTGATTAGGCTTCTGTGTCTCTCATATGTATTACTTCATTGAAGATACTGTTATTTTGATTAAGTGTGGAAAAATAAATGATAAAAGGCAGAAGCAAATTAGCTATATGCACATAGCTGTGTCAGTTAGGGCTGTGATAACAAAATACCACAGACTGAGTGACTTAAACAGCAGAAAATGGCTTTCTCCGTTCTGGAAGCTAGAAGCGTAAGATCAAGGTGTCCTCAAGTTTAGTTTCTTCCAAGGCTTCACTTCTTGGCTGGCAGATGGCTACTTTCTCAGTCTTTTGTCTTTCCTTTGTCGGTAGGTTGTCTGTGACCAAATCTCTTCTTATAAACACCCTAGTCATATTGGATTAGGGCTCACCCAATCCAATCACTGCATTTTACCTTAACTATTTCTATAAAGATTCCTACTCTAAATAGTCACATTCTTGGATATTGGGGTTAGGACTTCAACACATAAATGTGGGAATGGGGGAGGGGGCACAATTCAGCCCATAACAATAGCTATGTATGAAAATTGAAGTAGAGACTTGAGGTAGCTCAAATGGATAATTTGAGTCATATTCATTTTTACTTGCTGCTTCACAATAATTGAGGCAAATATTTTGGTTAAGAGTTTAAGTTATCCTGTAGTAACTTAAACTAGTACATTCTTTTTTTTTTACTAGTACATTCTTTCCAGCCCTCTCTGTGGCTGTTACATTCATTTTTGTGCTATACAAGAAATGTACACTTCTTGACGCTAAAACTGTGTAAATGGCCTTAGATAACTAGAATCTTGATTTTTAAATCTGAAGAGTGCAACCCATGAGTAAGACATGAGACCACTTAGTGGGTGGCAACTATTGCTTTAGTTAGAGACTAAAATTAATACAGTATATAAAATAGTAAAATAACCAGATGTAGAAGTATTGTCGGGGAATATAGTAGAGTAATAATTTCTGAAAATTATTTGCTCCATAATAGCAGTTTTTAAAATGGCAAAATTGTCACAGTCAACTTTTTCATAACTCTGGAAACTAAACAAAGGCTTTTGGCAAGCCAAGGATCTGGCTGAATATCTGTAAAAACAATTAAGTTTGTGGCTTTTTAGCTTGCCCTATTCTTAGCCCTCTGCCCCCCTTCTATAGTAGACTCACAAGCCAACAGCCAGAATCATAGTGAATCCAGTACACTGGCCACTACTGGAAGGGGCCCAAGTGAAGTCGCTCAATTGTGTCTGACTCTTCGCAACCCCCTGGACTGTAGCCTACCAGGCTTCTCAGTCCATGGGATTTTCCAGGCAAGAATACTGGAGTGGGTTGCCATTTCCTTCTCCAGGAGTTCTTCCTGACCCCAGGATTGAACCTGGGTCTCCCGCATTATAAGCAGACACTTTACCGTCTGAGCCACCAGGGAAGACTTCCCTGGTGACTTCCCTGGAAGGGGCCCAAGGAGGATGGAATTCTTCCAAACTGCTTCCCAGAGTATTGTCATTGTTTGACTCTTCTGATGGTTCCCTGGAAGAATCAACTCACAAAACTGGCTTTTTGTTACCTGGTAGAATCTTGCCTAGTGAAAATAGGTGACTATTAAAAACAATCAGAAGCGATTGTGGAACAGCAATCCCTGGATCAGGAGGATCCCCTGGAGAAGGAAATGGCAACCCATTCCAGTACTTTTGCCTGGAAAATCCTGTCTATGGAGGAGCCTAGTAGGCTATGGTCCATGGGGTCACAAAGAGTTGGACATGACTAAGCGACTTCACTTTCACTTTTTTTTTTAAGAATGCCTGATGCTCTAGATTACAATTGGGTAAAACAATAGGCTAACCAAAAGGCTTATAAGGAGAAGTAAAGAGGTGATGTCCTTTGGAAGCTTTGGAAAGTTCTGATACATTTCTAGGAATCTAGAAGGCCACATGTCAGCAGAGGACTGTGCATTGGTCCAAGGCTGGGCACATGCTCAGAAAAAAACCTGAGGAAGGTCCTCAGCTCTTGCCTCTACTGACCTGGGGTCTTGGCATAAACAGAAAGTTGCATGTCATAACACATACAGGCCTTCTACAGAAAACACTGAGTGGTACAGTTTTAAAAGGTGGATTTCATGGTATATGAATTAGATCTCAAGTTTCAAAAATATGTTGGTTATTTATCTGAAATTTGAAAAAGAACAAGAGTAGGCAGTATCGACAAAATGTTGACTGAAAGATGCCAAATGTTCTATTCACAGGAAATTCAAAAATAGGCAACATTATTTTATGTTGTTAAGGCTCTAAATAGCTGTTATCTCTTTGGGGATTTAATAGTAAGTCATATAAAGACTTTGCTTTTTTGTTGGTATCTTCTATTATAGTATACATACATTTGACATTGACTTGGGATTTATGCATGTATTATTTTTCTTTTCTATTTGTAAAATCCTAGATCCTGGTAATTATTATTTTATTTTGCAAAATGCATGGCATAGTAGTTTGCACTTAGTGCATAAAAGGAAAAAACAAATTAAGAAATGAATTAATGTAGTGGCCTTTGAAATATATTTCTTAGAAATTCAAACCAGATATATAATAAAATGAATAAAAATCTAATATTTAGATACAAATAAAGCTCATCAAACAATATGGAAGTAAAACAAAGGAATATGTGTGTGTGTGTACATGCATGTATGTATTTATATATGCAAGGTACTGAATCTATTGATCATGTATTTGGAAATTTAAAGCTATCATCCATTAGCAGGTCATTGTGATTATTGATTCAGAGCTCAAATATCCTCTTTTCCATTCTGTACCTCAAATGCAGGGTGTCAAACCGAGTTACTATTTCACTAATGTCAGGCAGAGCTAGAGAAAATCAATAAGAAAATAAATATTTCACCCCAGAACCAGAGCAAAGGATTTTGACTATTCAGTGGAATGAAGCAAGCCTTTATCATCTCTTGGCTTAGAGATACTCAGGAAATTTTGGAAATAGAGCTGAACCATGCACGTAAATCAAGCAATTTTCTTTTACTTGTGTATTCTCAAAACACAGTAAAAGCAAAATCTGTCCCTCTCTAATTGAATCCTTTAAGCGATGTTTTTGATGGAGAATCACAGAATCCAGATAGGAATAAAATATGTATTTGTTCAGAGCTGTCCCTGTCACAGACATCTCACAGGCTGGCAGGTTAAACCCTGTCAGCTCCGCTGTTGGTTACTGCTTCTCTTCGCTGATTGACCATAATTGATTGACCAGTGGGTGGTGAACAGCAGGTGGGTGAGACCACACAGCCTTAACAGCAGTAAGGAAGCACTTCAGACATTTTTCAAGGCCTCGAGTTGTCTGGTGTTTATTTTCTTTCAAAGTCTCACATGTAACTGCTCAATGTTAACTGTAAGAAGAGCAACTCCTTTTGAAAAGCAGAATTCTTACCAAATCTGTACCTAGTTAAAATCCCATGTATTACTAAATCCTTATGTATTTTATAATCTTCTCTGTGCCTTAATGTAAGCATCTTAAGGTGTGTGAATCTACTACTTAGCTGTTCTTTTCCACTAATTCTGAGATTCTGGGTAAATAATAATAGAACAGCGTTCCCCAACTTCAATATGTCACTTTCACAATCATAAATTCTATACTTTAGAAAAGGTGAGATTTGACTTTCATAAATGATTCTTTCACAAATGTCCTTGATCACACTACTGTGGCTCCAAACCTTATACTCTTCAGACTCACATTCTGTCTTCATTGTCAGTCAAGTTGGGCTACAGCAGATATACAAATGCAGCTGGCTCTATGCTGTTAGAATAAAATTTGCATTTACCTTGAGTTTTAGCCATCATCTCATTTGCAAATCGATGAAACAAACTTCAAGTTTTGGTTCAACCAAAAGTCTTTGTCAAATAGCAAGGTTGACATTGCTGACACCATCTATTCCAACTCTGAAGATTCCTCAGCTCCACAGTTACCGCCACTTAGCTGTGGGGCTTATGGCCCTGTTCTTATGGTCACATTCCCAAGGCAACTTTTGGGCTGCTTGTTTCAACCTTACCTCTCACCACCTGCCTTATTAACAGGTATGACAAGGAGGGACCCTGACTGCACTCTAACCCAATCCTTACCTATGACTTTAGCAAGAGCACTTGCAACAACTTCCCAGGAGGCCCTTCTTTCCCCTACCAAAAAGCCATATGTCTTTGAATATCCTATCTTTGTCATCAAAACTATTGAGCCTAAGATTTTATTTTACCCTCCTTACAAGCTAATAGGTTAGTTTGTTACTATTTCAAGGACACTGCTACAAGACACAAGACTCTTGGGTCAGAGACAAAAGACTTTATTACTCAGAGCACAGCAAGTGGCATGAACATCAGCATGATTGCTTTGGTTCCTCCTAATGCCAAGTTCCCAGGGGAAGATGCAGAGGGCCCAGATGAATGCTACTCATACAGGCTGGGTTTGCATTACAGCTGAGGAATATTTGAAGGAAACTGATTTTAGAGCAAGTAGTAAGAAGCCTGCTTTTTGTCCTGAAGGGAAACTCTACTTCTGTCCTTCCTCGAGGTTATTCATTATACTCTGCTATGAAATGTAAAGAATGGTCAAGGTCTTGCAATCTGGATACACTCAGTAAGAGCTAGTGTTGTTTTTGTTCAGTCGTTCAATCATGTCTGACTCTTTGCGACCCCGTGGACTGCAGCACGCCAGGCTTCCCTGTCCTTCACCATTTCCCAGAGCTTGCTCAAACTCATGTCCATTGTAGAGCCACTCAAAGCCCATGACAATTGCCTCTGCCAACATTAACATATTGGAGCACTTATTCCACACTGGATACTCTGCTAAACACTTTTCCTGTGTTGTCTCATTTAATCCACATGACAACTTGGTGAGTCAAATATTAGTAACACCTCCATTTAATGGATGAGAAAATTTACATTCACAGGCTCTAAAAGGCCAAAATTGCCTACCTGTAAGGGGAAAATCAAACATTCAAACCCAGTTCTCAAACCAAGACTCATTCTCTTTTCCACTGTGTTACAGTGTCTCTCATGTATTGGACTCAGGATATTGCAATGTTCCTCAGAGCATTTTAACAGATATAGACTTATCAGGACTGTACATGTACATAAAGAGATTTTAATAATAACTAACAAGCTTAAATACAAATATTGCAAGGGCAGAACACATTTCTCATGAAATTACCTTAAGTAATGTTGGTAGTGGTTGCCTTCTCTGTGTGGATGCTGCTAAATTGTCCCTGTTGCATCTGAAAAGATAACTATTTACCTTGGTTTCCACCAACTGTCTAGTTTATACCTGTTGTTCCAATGTATTTATTACTAGTGGTCCCAAGGAATACGAAAACAGCTATCCTCCATGGTTTTTATTGTGATGGTGTTTTTCTTCAGAAATTATTGAAAAGATAAGAGAATGAGGCTAATTGAATATTTTATATATCAAAGGAGCATTTTCAAACTTTGTATATCAAATCAACAGGGAGGTCTAACATTCGGGCTTGTTAATGTACACACAAGCCTGTGGGAGGAGAGATGTGGTTTGATAACTTAAAACTCATTTATACTTTTAGCAGATTAGTCCACCTGCTACACAGCACTATCCTGAGGGAATAGATTGAATAGTGTGGATGGCAGAAGGAGTAAAGACCAAAACATGGAAGATGTTTGGCTAGGATTTCAGATCTATGAGTTAAATGCCTCAGGACGGAGCCTTTAATAATAGAGGTTCCAGCATGAGGATTTAAGTTCCTGGGGAAGACTGAGAAGGAAGAGTATGAGAAAATAAAATGAGATGAGGACTCAGGAAGAGAGATAAGGAATACAGTTTGCTTACTTTTCACGCTCAGGGTATTATGAGTTAATCCTTGAAAGAACGGGTGGCTCCCATTCATTTTCCTACCAACATAACATGCATAACATAACAGTCATTCAGAATGCCAGCCCCTGTGAGTCTCATTAGGCTTACTCTGAGGAGCTACCCTCTCTAGAGATGAAATGTGTTCTATTTCAGCTCTGTACTTAAAGTATCAAAATATACAAGTAGGTAAATATACTGATCAATAACAGTAGGTCAGAAGTTCCAAAGTATTTGGGTTTCTTCCATTTAGCTCCTGGGCAAGTCACCTGACCCTTTACCTGAGTTTCCCATGGCTAAAGCAAGTCAAATCAGTTCTCTCCTACTGTTTCAGGTGAGTATACATTGGATACATTTTTAAGAACCATGTAGGAGTTCAATGTTATAACACTAAACATATGGAATCTTCCTAGGTAAACTTCAAAATATTCCCTTATTTTGGTTTAAAAATGTGAAATTCCTCTTCAATTACTCTTGCTCTGTGCCATGTCCCTACAATGTTATCATTGTAAATGTTCTGAAATTAACAGACATACTTCTTGCTGAAGCACAGATAGCTGATAAAGCAGGGTTATGGACCCTAAAAAGAACAAAGCCCTATGCACAAAAGACTTTTCCTTCCAAAGGCTACAAAATTCAGCTTGAAGGATCGGCAAACACCCCGTACTTCATTCAGCATACCTGTATATTATCTGAATCCATTCTGGCAAGCCAGCTAAACGGTGAGACCTGCTCTCTGGAGATTAATTCTGTTTCCTTTTATATTCTGTATTGAAGTGTCTCTTGATAAGGTACTTTCAGAACTTCAATGTCCAATTTACACACGATATTAAAAACAGTGGACTCACAGGTCTGAGTTGATCTTTTTCCTCATTCTCGTGCTTATTTTCAGAAAACACAAAGAATGACCAACTACTGCAAATAACCATATAATTTCCAGTTAGAGATTCTGTAGCATTTTTGTGAAAGACTTTTGCTTTCCTTGCCGTTAAGCTACTTCTGTAAGGATTGTCTAAAGAAAGTAGACTTCTCAGAGGAAATGATAGATAATTAATCTCCCAGGACAAAAAGAATGGAGAACAATTGAGTGCCTCTTCCCAATTTTAGTCATACAGACTTTAATTTTGAAATCCAACACTATTGGAGCTGCAAATATAAGACCTTTTAAGAGAGAAACAAATAATACACTTTGTGGTATATTGTTCCAGTTCACAATCATTGTGGATAATCTAAATCCTTTTTATAGATTTCATAGTACCTACCGTAAGGTAAGATATATGACATATATTTAATACTTAGGAAAACTTAGATTCAGACTTCAGTTCACCCTGAATTTTTTCTTAAAAAATAAAACTTTATGTAAATTCTAATAAGACTCAAAAATTTTTTCAAGGCCCCACAAGATCAAATTAGTTTTAAGTGAGACTCGTCTTCCCACAGAAAATTCATACAAAATTGAATTGAAGTTTTTAAACAGAGCTCATGCTCTGTGCTTTGAAACTTAGTTAATGTTGTTGATAATCAAAATATAAGTTTAGTCCCTTTTATACTTTTCTAATTATCAAACTTACCAGTATTAGTCTCTGACACAGTACTGTGAAAATTATTGCATCAGTCTATTCCACACTTTAAACCAATTGACCCAGAGTTTAAATTAATTCAAAAATTTGCTACATGCATTGTTATAAAAACAACCAGATGCACTACTTAAATTGTGACTACAATATGGTTTCAGGTAGAAATGAGAATTGGTCCTGGGGGAAATTAAATTTTAAAATGGTGACAGAAGCATGTTGCACGAAGATAAGAGGAACGTGGAACAAAAATGATAATGACTTCTCAGAGAATCTGTGACCTGAACATCAAAAGTTTGAGGCTTTAGGGATGAAAGGAGAATAACACTTGACCTCTATTCTCGCGAAGTTTGTAGTTCTGTAGGCACAGGTGGGCTTTTACTGGTGTCAGGATGATGTTGATTGCTTTCATGTATGCCGTCTGTCACAGATACTGCCATTTGGTTCACTCAACCACATTGCAATCCCCCTTGAGAATGTACTTCTGTACAACAAAATCTGGAAAACTAAAATCTATATTTCTTCGTTCCTTTACAGTTAGGAATATGTAGGTATATCGTTGGGAGGGTTTTTTGGCTTCATTATTTATCCTGACCATGTAGCATATAAAATTATTTCTTTTGACTTGCCAGAGACTTTATTCTAGCTAATACTCTGTATAAATCTCTTCCTGGTTAAATTAGTGTATTACTCTGGGTTCTGCAGAGAAACAGATCCAAAAGGATACCCACACACCCACACATTTATACAGATGTATTTATATCTATCAAGAAATAGAAAACAAAAGAAGTTTATTTTAAGGAATTGGCTCAAGGAATTGTGGAAGCTGAAGAAAGCCAAGATTTAGAGAGTCCGCCAGCAAAATAGAGACCCAGGGAAGAGTTGTGGTTCTAGTCCAAAGGCCTCCTGCTGGCTGTATCCTCCCTTCTTCTAGGGAGGTTATTCTTTTTCTACTAAATTCTTCACGTTTTTGAATGAGATTCACCCACAATATGGGGAGTAATTTGCCTTATTCAAAGTCTACCGATTTAAATGTTAATCTCAACTAAAAAATATCTTCACAGAATCATCTAGAATAATGTTTGACCGAATATCTAGGTACCACATCCTGGCCAAGTTGATATATAGAGTTAATCATCACAACTAGTTAGCGTGGGTTTTGTTGTCCATAATAGAAAGAAGACTATAATATCACACATCTTTTTACATAATCCTCACAATAAACTTGTATGTTAAGGATTGCAATCCTTATTTTATATATGAGGAAATCAGCTTAGGATCAGCAACGTTTTGCACTGCACAGTGAAGTTAGAAGTAGCCAAAGCTGATTGGAAGCCAGAGCTTGAGATTTCAAATTGTGCTCTTTCAGCTACACCAGGACTGCCAGCACATTCATTTGGGAAGATGAAATGAACCACACAGAAGAATTAACAGCTAATGCAAGAGCAAGTGCTAACCCTAAATGTAAAAAGAATGCATATATCTGTATCTTTAACTTGGGTCTACAGCAGAGTTTTATGGTAAGAGTGGAATTTAGGATGAATATTTCATTGCACATATGCCAAGGAAAGAAGGAAAATTCCAGACAAAGGAAACCAAACAAGCAAATACAAGGTATGGATATAGGCATGAATATATGAAGACTGGTTAGGTGTCTGAGCTGACTGGCAAAGTGGAAAGGGAAAAACTTGATGCCTAGATGGGAACAGATTCTGGGAACTTTAAAATCAATAGCGCAAGTAATCATTACAGGTTGTTGGACTGAGAAGCATCTTGATGAATGTGGTGGACAGCAGTTACTTCTATCCTAGTGACTCAGTCTTCATTTCTAGTCCTGGCACACGAACCTCATATTTTCACCTTATCCCAAAACATGTTTTATTAACACCTCAAATCCCTCATTCCAAATGTCAACCATTTTTCTCCAAGACAGGCTCTCTTTTTTAACAATGGTATTGCTATTTCTTCCAGTCTCCTGAACTACCCCTTTAATGTTTCCCTTTTTATCTCCTTGATCTACCATTCAACGGGGCATTATTTCTTCATTTCAATTTTCACTTGAGAACCTGATAAGATTTAGAACACTGACATGTGCCCAGACTACAATAATAGCTTCCTAACTGACATCTCTGTTTCTAGCATAAAAGAGGGTTGTGGGAAAAAATATGCTTATGTTCTCAACACAGTCTGTGACTGGCTCTTCAAATTCTAAAGGTTATTTACAACTTAGGTAGTAAAAGGACCACCTCTGCTGTAAAGATTTGGCATAATTCTTAGAGAGAAGTGAGTGTATTAGATATATTTCCCAACCCCTGCCCCAGGCAGAATTAATTATTCCCATAGGACTCTAAACTTGCCCAAAGATAGGATATATCACATTGTTTTATAGTCAGTTATTTATATGCCTGTCTACCCCTAAAGTGTAAGTTTTTAATCCAACACACACCACTTTTTCACCATTAAGTATGACCCTCTAAACTGTCATCTCTTCACTTCTCTGTGGACCAAATTTAGAACTCATTATCTATCATTATAATTATTCTGTATTCTGTTACAGCAATAATTTCTTTCATGCCTCTCTCCCTCCATTTTTCTTTGCTAAGCCTCACTCTGGTTAAACGTACCTGTCTTTCCTTCCCATGCCTGCACCCATAGCAGTTGAACTTTGCTGAAGAATAATTTAAAATCAGGAGGACTAACTGATCTCACTACAAATGCATGAACACAAATATAATCCAGTCATTCAACACAACATAGCCGTATTTCTGTATTTTCTTCTTATGTTGCTCTGCCATTCTCCAGACTTACTATCTTACACCTCAAACTCACTCCCAAAAGTGCCACTTTCTTTCCCCTCCCTAACATCCAGATGATGGTCTTACCTTGTGCTTAAAATTTTAAAGACCCAGTAGTCTCTCCTCTTCTCTCCACAAATCTACCAATAAAATTACAATTGCACAGATACTTTCTTCCTATAACTGTATAAACCATCCCTGGGGGAACCCATTTATTTTCTGGATTCCAGACACCCTCTTCTTCACAAGATCTTTTATTATTTCCCTAGACCATTAATTTTCTCTTTTCTCCTTTCTTTCAATTCCTTCCTTCTTTTTCAGTCCACTTATATCTATCATTTCTTATTTTAAAATAATATTTTCATAGACCCTCCTTCAATTGACACCCCACATTTATGCTCTTCATATTAAAAGTTCTGTCTCCTCTCTTCACCTTACAATCTCCAACTCACTCCAATAAGGATTCTCCTCATACCATTCCACAGAAATTGCTCTCGATAAGGTAAACAATGACCACCATATTGTCAATCCCAACCCAATGGACACTCCTATGTTCTTATTTTACTTGACTTCTCAAGAACATTTAATATAACTGATCGTGTCCTTAGACGCTATTTCCTCCTAGCTTCACTGAGGGATTATTTTCCTATTCATTGGTCACTCCCCCAGTCTCTTGCTTCCTCCTCCTGTTTAAATCACTGAAATTTTGGTGTGTTCTGGGACTCACTGCTGGGTAATTTTGTCTTCCCTATCTACACATTCTCTAGATGGGTTATCTTTATCCAGTACCATGATTTTAAAGTCTCATCTGGTTAACAATTTGTTTCATATCTATTAATAAATCTAGTCTTCAAACTCATTTATCTAACTGCCTTTTTAATATCTCTATTTGGATGTTAATATGCATCTTAAAGTTGACATTATCATGATAGAACTTATCCCTACCCCATTCACCCCTAAAAACATGCTTCCTTTTCCAGTTCCCCTGTGTTAATACTCACTTACCATCTAAATATCTGTCCAAGCCAGAACTTCTGAGAAGCCATTTTTGATTCATCTTTATTTCTACACCCCCATTTAAATCATTAGTAAGATTTACAGACCTTCCTGAAAGCATACTTCATATCTGTCCCCTCCCTGTGTCTTCTCTTGGCCCTCCATACTCCATTTCTACAGAATACTCAATAAAATCTTTAAAAACTACAAACCAGCTACTATTCAGTGTTTTACCCTTAAGCTTCCCTCAAACAGAACAAAATGCAAAATGTCCCCCTTTCAGTTCAGTTCAGTTCAGTCGCTCAGTCGTGTCCAACTCTTTGTGACCCCATGAATCACAGCACGCCAGGCCTCCCTGTCCATCACCAACTCCCAGAGTTCACTCAGACTCACATCCATCGAGTCAGTGATGCCATCCAGCCATCTCATCCTCTGTCGTCCCCTTCTCCTCTTGTCCCCAATCCTTCCCAGCATCTGAGTCTTTTCCAATGAGTCAACTCTTCGCATGATGTGGCCAAAGTACTGGAGTTTCAGCTTTAGCATCATTCCTTCCAAAGAAATCCCAGGGCTGATCTCCTTCAGAATGGACTGGTTGGATCTCCTTGCAGTCCAAGGGACTCTCAAGAGTCTTCTCCAACACCACAGTTCAAAAGCATCAATTCTTCGGCACTCAGTTTTCTTCACAGTCCAACTCTCACATCCATACATGACCACAGGAAAAACCATAGCCTTGACTAGATGGACCTTTGTTGGCAAAGTGATGTCTCTGCTTTTGAATATGCTCTCTAGGTTGGTCATGACTTTCCTTCCAAGGAGTACGCGTCTTTTCGTTTCATGGCTGCGGTCACCATCTAGTGATTTTGGAGCCCAAGTCTTACCTCTTCCATTTGTCCCATAACATTTTCCCTAAACCATCGTATTTCCTTCACACTTGGCTTCCTTCTGCTCAAACACAACAAATGTGTTTCTCTGCTGGAATTATTACACTGTTGCTCCCTCTGCTCTGAGTACTTCTTCCCAGTCTTCACATAACCAGTTCTTAATGGGTATTCAGATCTTGTTTCAAAAGTCACCTCCTTGGAGAGACTCTGTCTGCCCATCAGTCTAAAGTAACCAGTAAATTGCTTCCTATGCAATTACCCTCTTATGATTATTTGCATAGTTATTAACATCTGATTCTTCTTATTTAATAATTTATCTATGCATTTATTTATTCATTCTTTCATCTCTTTATTGTCCCTGTACTAGAATGTAACCTTCATGGAAGTTTTTTTCATACCTGGTCTGTTCCCTGCTATATCCCTGTTGCCCAGTAAAATGACTGGCATATTATAAGAATTCAATAATTAAGGTGAATGAATGAATAATGAGATCTATGATAGTTGCTAGTGATTATGATAGAATTGAACTTTTGGGATCTTTTTTAGTTGGATATGGCCATATAACTAGTTTTGCCAAACAGTTGTGAGCAATAATAGCAGTGTCACTTCTGGGTCAGAACATCTCATGTCAGTGCAAAAGCCTATGTGAATATTTGGGAAATCTATCAGCCTGTCTGGAATGAGTACAACGGTGATATAGAAGCAGAACTTCCTGCCAACTCACAATAGTAGCAAGAAATAACCTTTTGTTGCTCTAAGTCATTGAGATCTTGAGATTTTATGTTACATTACGTAATCTAGGCTGTCGCAATAAATAAAAGAGTTATGTTTGTATATTCATCAGTTATCTCAGTGTAAGTATGCTATATGTAACAGAGGGATGGGATGCTGAACCTTCACATAATTGAAAATTTGTCTATAATTTTATATTCTGCCTTCCATATCTATGGTTTCACATCCTCAGATTCAACCAGCTATGGATTGTGTAGTACTATAGTGCCATTTGGTGAAGACAGTCTGTGTATAAATGAATCTGCACAGATCAAACCCGTGTTGTGTGTGTGTGGTTTGTATGTATGTGTGTATATATACATATATATGTATGTATGTATATATATATTTTTTTCCTGTTTCTTTATCTGTAAATTTGGAGAAGTAACCCTTATTTTTCACAGTATTTGTCAGGAGCAATGTAAACCAAAGGTAACATTTATTAAGCAATTACATGTGCCACACAGAATGCTGGCTAATATCTTGGTTTTTAAGTATCTTCTTTATTTCTCACAACAGCCTTCTGAAGCCTGTTCTATTACTCTGTCTATTTTACAGGTTAAGAAACTGAGGTACAGAGAGATTAGTTAACTTGCCTAAGATCACACAGCTAGTAAGTGGTGGAGTTGAGACTTGAAATCTAAACCTGAGCAATGTATCTCAAATTCTGTGATTTTACAAAGGATACAAGCATACAAAGCAGTTGCCCTATTTCCTGGCACACATTAGTTTTTCAAATGGTAACTATACTAGGCATTGAATATCTAAAGAACTGTACAATCCAAAGTGTTTACTTTATTATCTTAAAGGTTTTGTCTCTTTCTCATCAGTAAAAATTGCCTAAAATGTTGTGTTTGTAGGTGAAGGGAAATGAAATTTAGTATTTACCTGGTTACTTTGATCAAGGTAGACCACCACATTCGACAATTTTGGCTCTAGTTGATTTATTTTAGGAGATCTAGTATCTTTAACTACAGGCCTTTTCTTTTTTCAATCAATCAGTATACATGCAGTGTATAAGTATCTACTAACTTCCCAAAAGTATGTTGAGCATTGTGGAATCAAGTTGGAATTAAAATTGAGAGCACATAAAATGACTAAAGGACAGTATGGATCCATATTTTTAAATGCCATTTGATACAGATAGCAAATCCCATGAAACTTTGGAGGAGAAAGATCATTGAATTGTGTTATTATAAGCTTGTGATAGATGTTTGCAACTTTATACAGTTGTGTCACCATTAAATTAATGTGGAAATCAAAAACCTTTTAAAAGAATTCTACCTGATCATTAAAAGGAATCTAAATAAAATCCTTCATGATGTGAATTAAAATCCAATTTCTAGACAAACAGAGATTTGAAAAATATCTATTGTTAGAAAAAAGGTATAACTATATATACTACAGTTTTTATTTGCTTGAGGTGTAAGTATAAGAATTGCATTCAACATAAATTCTAAATTTTGAAACATAAGTAATCCTGATCACAGATTCCCTAGTATAGTCAGATAAATGTCTGGAAAAGATGAAATAAATTGAGGAAATTCAAGGGAAAGGAACTGTGTGATGACATAATGTTGAGTAGTTAGCAACATAAATATATTGAAATTGAATCGGACAAAGATCACTCCTGCTGTTGAACCATATGGAAGACACTTAAGGAATGAATTGCTATGGGTGGTGTTTATCTTAACTACATAAACCCAACTGTGCTATACATGTTAACATTGACTCTTGAAAACATGGTTGCCAAACTTCAAACAAAAGTAGGACAGTTGCTTGCAAGAATTTTATTATAATTTTTATGGAAGATTGTCATATATATAAACTTCTGAGAACCTAGCTGAATGTATGAGTGAATTTGAAGTCAGTCTCCCATTTTTTAAAGAGTGAATTGTATTGGAACAGGCAACATGAGATTAAGCTTGTGATATAAGGTTACAGATGTAGGTGAAGATGAGCAAAAATTATAAAGCAAAGAAAGGAGGAAGGAGAAATGAAGGAAAAAAGAAAGATAACTGCGAATAAATATGGCATTTGATAAGTAGTTTGTTATTAATCATTCTTATATGTCTTAATTTTATTACTCAGGAGTGTTCAAACCACTGTACCCGTTTCTCAAACTTGAAAAAACCTGTATATACTTTTTTATAGGGTTTGGGGAGTTAATTCTCAGAACCTCAGAGAATAGGTCTTCCTCCCCCACCTTTTCTTCCCATAATACTTTGTAATTACTCATTCTCCAGTTCAAGAGGGCTTCGAAAATACTTTTATGCAATGAAAACCTGGTGTGAAAGTTTAGAAACCGGAAGATATTTCAATAGTCAAAACATTCTAAAATGTGAAGTCTCCTTTGGAACTTCTTTAAATGGTGACAAAGAAAAATTTAACTTAAAATGCTAAGTACACGTTGAAGACTAAAGTAGCAATGTAACTAGTAACTAGTATAATATTGTAATTATTAACATAATATTGAATAAGATCTATCTGTCAAGACAGGGGCCTTGACTATAGGGACAAAGGTACTAGATACCCATAAACATATGGAGGTGATGGGGCCCTAGATAGATGCCTTTTTTAATTCAGATTCTAGCCATCATTACTTATGAAATAAGTAAAATAAATAAATAAATAAGATGTTTGAACAAACAACTACTCTACTGCTCGGCTTATGAGCCCAGGAAGTTTCACTGATTATCCCTGCCACACATGGAAGGTTCCATTCTTTATCGATACTGGATGCTTGGGGCTGGTGCACTGGGACGACCCAGAGGGATGGTATGGGGAGGGAGGAGGGAGGAGGGTTCAGGATGGGGAACACATGTATACCTGTGGTGGATTCATTTTGATATTTGGCAAAACTAATACAATTATGTAAAGTTTAAAAATAAAAAAAATTAAAAAAAGAACCAGGAGAGAAAATTATGCTTATTTTGGGAAAATAGAAAAAATAACAACAGAATACCTTTACAAAAATCAGAACTTCGTTCTTCACTTGCCCCTACATGGGTATAATTGACTTTTAGGGAGAAAGTTAATGGATCTTAATAACAATTTTAAATTCAACTACAAGACTAAAACTTAGAAGAAATGCTTTAGGCTGCCTTAGGCTACTTAAGAAAGTTACTACTGAATTTCTCTGGAGAACCAATGACTTATTTCTGATATTTGAGGAAAAGCAATGTACTAGTTACATAATCATATGAGTAAGACTGATTTCCTGTAATGACACAGTAGTTAAATAAATTGTTTGACATCTCTCAAATAAAGTTCTATGTGAGGCTTAGGTCCCAAACTCTGGGCCTCAGTAGCATCCCTATTTGAATGAACTGTCTCTCTACAAGCAGGCAGCTTTCCATCAATTAAAGTGCTCTGAAAGAAGAAAATACAAAGTCTAGGCCAAATCTTTCATTTCCCATGGGAAATTTCCTTGGTGAGAGCAGAACTGGTTGATGATTAAGTTCATGTCTAAATATCACTTGTGCCTGGAAGCATCGTAGAAAATTCCATTACAGCAAGCCCAAATATCAATGTGGCCACCACAGAAAGCTGCCAGTTAAAAGTCGGGTAATGTCTCCCACTTAACAACTTTTCTCCCCAGAGGGAAAAAAGTACTTTATATGCTCTACTCTGTGGTTCCTGATAGAAAGGATTAGTGTCACAGAGGTTTCAGAGTTTCTATTGATTTCTTGAATGGAAATAACAGATGTTGTTAATGAACCTCCATGTGGCTATACACGCAGAGTAACCCCACAGCGGCTCCCTTAGGGTGTAAGCTTTTCTAGTCTGGAGTTAACTTAAATGTGCCTATCACCAGCAACAGGGTGCCACAGTTTAAAATTTACCTCTGGGGGAAATTTTTATATAACTGTTAGGAAAAATATTCACTTCCAAACCTGGTTAACTCCCTCAAAACAAAAGATAAGGAGTGTTAATGAAGATTTTTTTTTGTATCTATACAATAGAATATATATATGAACATAATAACATCCAAGGAGAAGAAAAATAAGCATGTTTGTTATGGATCTACCTCTGTCTCTAGAAGAAAACTATCACCGAATAAAAATCTTGCTAGCACCATTTGCTCTAAAACTCTAATGATATCATTGCCTGTGTGCGTAAAAAGATAAACATATCACTGTTAGTAAATGTAAATCACTACTTCTTTGATTCAAACTACTTCAAAGTACTCAAAGTGCCAAGGTTGATTGTTTTTTAGAACAAAGATAGACTAAAAGCTTTTGTATGATTTAAAATCTGAAAAAAAAAAAAAAAGGCAAAGATGGACATCCAGTTCCAGGAAGCATAGAGGTCTAAATAGCATCAACCCAAAGAGGACCACACCAAGACACATTGTAATTAAAATGACAAAAATTAAGGGAAAAAAAGAATACTAAAAATAGCCAGGGCAAAACAACATTACTAATAAAGGGAACACCCATATGGTGATCAGCTGACTTTTCAGCAGACACTCTGAAGGCCAGAAGGAAGTGAACTATATATTTGAAGTGATGAAAGGAAAGGAAAACACCTACAACAAATACTCTACCTAGCAAGGCTTTCATTCAGATTTGATGAAGAGATAAAAGGCGTACGACAAGCAAAAGCTAAAACAGTTCAGCACCATGAAGCCAGTTTTACAAGAAATAAAGGAATTTCTCCAAGCAAAAATGATAATACTATAATTAGAAACATGAAAATTGCAATGGTAAAAATGTCATCAGTAAAGACAAATATACAGTAAAAGTAGAGAATCAACCATTATATAAAGCTAGTAAGAAGGTTATAAGACAAAAGTTGTAAAATCTTCTATATCCATAATAAATAGTTAAAGGTTAAATAAGAAAAAATATGTAAAATATGATGTCAAAAACAGTTAAGATGATGGAGGAGTAAAAATGCAGGATTGTGAAAATATATCCAAACTTAAGAGAAAGCAACTTAAAATGATCATTTATGTTAAATTATATATATGTCTCACGGTAACCACAAACAAAAAATCTAGAATAGATACACATAAAAATACTGCCTAGGGACAAATAAAAATGTAAACACAGTGATCCAAACTCTGTGAGATGCTCCAACAGCAGTTCTAAGAGGGAAGTTTATAGCAATACAAGTCTTCCTCAGGATGCAAAAGAAAATTCTCTAACAATCTCACTTATACCTAAAGAAATTATAAACAGAAAAACAAGAAAAATGCTAAGTTAGAAAAAGGAAAGAAACCATAAATACAGAGCAGAAACAAATGAGATAGAGGCCAAAAACCAGAAAATTTCAATGAAACTAAGAGCTAATTCTTTGAAAAGATAAACAAAATTGATAAACCTTTAGCCAGACTCATCAAGAAAAAAGAGGGCCCATATCAATGAAATCAGAAGTGAAAAAGGAGAGGTTACAACTGACATCACAGAAATACAAAGGATCATAAAAGATTACTACACACAATTATATGACAAAAAAGTGGACAACCTAGAAAAAAAATGGACAAATTCCTAGAGATGTACAATTTCCCAAGACTGAACTAAGAAGAAATGGAAAATATGAACAGACCAGTTACCCATAATGAAATCGAATCAGTAATTACAAAACCTCCCAACAAACAAAAGTCCAGCACCAAATGCCTTTACGGGTAAATTCTGCCAAACATTTAGAGAAGAGAAATCATGAATCCTTAAACTAGTCCCAAAAAAATTGGAGAGGAAGGAGCACTTAATCATTGATGAACATGAGAATATCTTCAACAAAGTACTAGCAAACAGAATTCAGTAATATTTTAAGAGAACCATAGACCATAATCAAGTGGCATTTATCCTAGAAACACAAGGATGCTTCAGTAGCTGCAAATCAATCAGTGTGACATACCACATTAGCAAATTAAAGAATAAAAATACTAAAGAATCACAATAGATGCAGAAAAAAATACATCTGAGGAGTTAACATCCAAAATACACAAAGAACTCATAAAATTCAACAGCAAAAAATCAAAAAACTCGATTTGAAAACAAACAGAAGATCCAAATAGACCATGCAATCTAAGTATTATCAGGCCTTATTTTTATATAACCTTTTGTTTTTTATATATTCTTACATCTCCGTAATATTGCCAGTAACATGATGGGTACTCAGTAAATATACATTGAATGACTGATGGTGTTTGGTTTGTGTTGCATATATAAGAAGTCAACTGATATTTTCATAAACAAAGAAATTCTTTTTCTACATTTAAATTTTATTTATTTATTTATATTGAAAAATGGTTGGTTGATAATATGTTAGTTTCAGGTATACAAAAAAAGTGATTCCGTTATTCATATACATTTTTATATATCTATGTTCTTTTTTCTATTCTTTTCCATTATACCTTATTATGAAATACTGAATATAGTTCCCTGTGATAAACAGTAAATCCTTGTGTTTATCTATTTTATGTACAGTAGTGTATATCTGTTAATCCCATACCCCCAGTTTATCCCTTCCCACACATTTCCCCTTTGGTAGCTACAAGGTTGCTTTCTAAGTCTGTGAGTCCGTTTCTGTTTGTAAATAAGTTCATTTTTATTGCTTTTTATATTTGACATATCAGTAATATCATGTAATATTTGTCTTTCTCTGATGTCACTTAGTATTATAATCTCTAGATCCATCTATGTGGCTGCAAATTTCTCTCTTTGAAGTTTTCTTTAACAGGATCAAAGTTAATTACTTAATGTATTCTATTTCTCTATGGCCATGAACGGAGAAGGCAATGGCACCCCACTCCAGTACTCTTGCCTGGAAAATCCCATCGATGGAGGAGCCTGGTGGGCTACAGTCCATGGGGTCGATAAGAGTAGGACACGACTGAGCGACTTCACTTTCACTTTTCACTTCCATGCATTGGAGAAGGAAATGGCAACCCACTCCAGTGTTCTTGCCTTGAGAATCCCAGGGATGGGGAAGCCTGGTGGGCTGCTGTCTATGGGGTCACACAGAGTCGGACACAACTGAGGTGACTTAGCAGCAGCAGCATGGCCGTGAAGATGGAAGAAAGAAAAGCCAAATACTTCCCCCAAATATTTCTCAGCAGGTTTTTTTTTTCCATTCATCATTCAATTTTGGAGCTTTTATTTTAGCTCATTTTTTTTCCTATAAAGACAAACTGTCAAGTATATGAGTGTTTGAAGACACTGTCACTCACCTGGATTGCTTTATGGCAAATTAAAAGCAAACATAACAACTTCCATATTTCATTTCCCAAAGTAACAGTTCAGAGTTCTATGTTTTCTATGGTGTTTACAGTGAATATATATACATATTTTTGTTTTAAAACAATAAGTCTGGAAAATATGTTTTCTTAAGATCATTATGCTTACTATAATTTTAATATTTTAACTGAAAGTTACACTAAAAATTGAATAGCAATTTACTTTTAAGTGTTAGGGTTTCTGCTAATATGCAAACAGATTTTCCACATCAAGGTTAACTTTAGGTCACATATGTTTGAAAAGCAAACATTACAGTTTCAGCTCTTTATGATTCAGTTCAGCATTACTAGCAAGAAACCCAGCCCACCACTGAGTATTAGCTTACTGCCTCAGCACTCACAGTCCAGTGAGGCTTTGCTAAAATGTTCTGCATCTCTACTTTTTTTTTCACCTCTCAGCCACTCTTGCTTTTCTTTACTTTGGGAAATTATTTTGGAAGGTTTAGTACGATATGTTCTCTAAGCTTCTTGAAAGACATGAATGTAAAAAAAAAGAAAACCATTGTACTTTATTTTAAAAATCTGACATTTCTGTTTTACATTTCTTTATCATGATTAATAATGGTAGTTCACTTTTCAAAACTTAAAAAAAAAAAAAAACTTACCAAATTCATAAAGACAGCAAGGAAACTGTTTATTCATTCCAAAATGTTTTGATAAATTTACTAAAGGATTACAATGTGCTGAGTGCTTTGGGGAGTACAGATGGGAATTTCATGTTGTTTTCCATATTGTTTCTTTATTACTTTATTATATAAATAAAAGATATATAAATAGTTAACTTTAATGTAAAGTTAAAAGTAATCTGATTTCTTCTGCAACTTTCCAGATGTAGTTGAATGTAAATGAAGAAAATCACAGAATCAAATGGCGAGGTTTCTGTTTCAAATCTCAATAGGGCACAGAATGTTGCCCCTAGAAATTATCTGCTTCTGTGATAAGCTCACTTTCCCAATTTCAGAGACAATTCTTATGTAAATTCTCTCTCCTCCAGTCTTGAGGTCTACTTTCTGCACTTCTCACACTGAAACTAGCACTTCATTGACAAGGAAGATATTGGATTCTAGATATCTCACATTCCTTCTGCCAAGTCTATGCTGTAAAAGCATATGCACCTTTTCTTCATAGTAAAATGGAAGACTGTCTTTAATGGCACCCCACTCCAGCACTCTTGCCTGGAAAATCCACGGATGGAGGAGCCTGGTGGGCTGTAGTCCATGGGGTCGCTAGGAGTCGGACATGACTGAGCGACTTCACTTTCACTTTTCACTTTCATGCATTGGAGAAGGAAATGGCAAGCCACTCCAGTATTCTTGCCTGGAGAATCCCAGGGAAGGGGAAGCCTGGTGGGCTGCCATCTATCGGGTCGCACAGAGTCGGACACGACTGAAGCGACTTAGCAACAGCAGCAAGGCTTACTTACCTCCTTACTTATCCTCTGGGTAAATTCTCAGAGTCTTTTTGAATGCCATGCTGCCTTGACTCCTCCTTTCCCTTTGCATCATTGATCTTCCCCTTGACTGAATCATTTCTATTAATATATGTTGCTCATCCATATTATAAAAGAGAAATCTCCCTCAGTACAACAGTGTCCACTAACTTCTGCCAATTTTTCAGATTTTCTGTATAGTTCAACTTAATTTTTTCTTCTTTTTCTGATCTTCAATTCATATTTCTGTTTGAATTTTGCTTCCACTCCCAACATTCCCTGTTCAATACCAGATGATTTCTATGTTGCCAAAATTAGTGAATATTTTTCCATGTTTTCTTAGCCTCTCAGCACATTAGGCAGTAGTTAGCAATCACTCCTTCCTCTGCAAAACCAAACTTCTTTCTTCTTACTTTTCAGGACTTTTCAGAGTCCTCTCTACATATCTCCCTATGTGATTGTCTCTGTTCTCATGGATTTTTAAATTATTTACATATGATCGATTCCCTTATTTATAATTCAAGCTTTGACTCTCTCCTCTGAGATCCCAGCTCATACCCGGTTGCCTTTCTGTTCCATTGATCTGAATCTCTAATAGACATTTCAAACTTAATAGGGCCTTAAATGATTTCTTGATTTTTAGCATAAAATATTGTCTTTCCTAGCCTTTCTCTTTTGGCTCAAGCCAAAAATAAAGAAAGAGAGAAAGAATTTTGTTTGATTCCTCCTATTTATTCATGAGTAAGGCCAATTGATTCTACTTATTTTGGAATCAATTGACCTTACTCATGAATCACAGTGGGCCTGGGCTTCCCTGATAGCTCAACTGGTAAATAATCTGCCTGCAATGCAGGAGACCCTGGTTCGATTCCTGGGTTAGGAAGATCCCCTGGAGAAGGGATAGGCTACCCACTCCAGTGTTCTTGGGCTTCCCTTGTGGTTCAGCTGGTAAAGAATCCACCTGCAATGCTGGAGACCTGGGTTCAATCCCTGGGTTGGGAAGATCCCCTGGAGAAGGGGGAGGGTACCCACTCTGGTATTCTGACCTAGAGAATTTCAGGGACTGTATAGTCCATGGGGTTACAAAGAGTCGACACGACTGAGCGACTTTCACTTTCTTTCCAAACTATGTACGTACAATATGCCTATTTCTCTCCTTTCCCATTATTTTACTCTGAGCCAAGTTATTATCTCTTTCTTAGACCATTGATAGAGCCTCACAACTGTTCTACCTCTGCTCTAAAACTACCCTGCAGAACAGGAAGAATGATGTTCTTCTGAACTTACTTACATAGTTCCTCTTCCCCAACACCGAACAGTGACGAAAAAGAAGAGACATTAGAAGGGGATTTCAAAGATCCTTAAAATTTTTGTTCTGGAAAGTTAGAAAAAATATTTTCCTAAACAGCAGTCTAGCACTAACAAAGACATAGAAGTGAATAAGCTTAAGGTAACTACAGATGAGTGAGTGGTTCTATTTGGTTTTATCAGAGAGTACATTGGAATAAGTAGTAGAGATAATAAGATCTAGGGGCTTCCCAGATGGTGCTAGTGGTAAAGAACCCACCTGCCAATGCAGGAGATGTAAGAGACATGGGTTCAGTCCCTAGGTTGGGAAGATCCCTTAGAGGAAGGCATGGCAACCCACTCCAATATTCTTGCCTGGAGAATTCCATGGATAGAAGAGCCAGGTGGGCTATGGTCCATAGGGTCACAAAGAGTCGGATACAACTGAAGCAACTTAGCATATGTGCACAATAAGCTCAAGGTTGGAGCCAAATGGAGATCCCTCTGATTTTCTAGGTATTTGAAATTTGATTGGTAATTTCATTTTATGCTCAATATTGAAAAATAAATGAAGCCAGTTTCCCCTGATGGACAGGCAAACAAACATAACAATGTATAAAATATATAGAGAATAGGTATTTAAAGTGATAAGCCAGCCACATGAACTCATCATGCCTCAAGTGTCTTTATCCCATAAACCATTACACTGGCTTTTGCTTTTGAAATTAGTAGATAGTAAAAATAAAAGTAGACATCTGTTTTTCCCATCTTTTTTTTTTTTTTTTTTTGTATAGGAAGAAGACCTTATTTCTAACTGGCATAATTGAAAAATCCACTGTGACTGCTTCCCATGCATTTTTTCTTTTGTGAGATACTTTTCCATTTATTAGAAATTCTGTGGTAGATGCTATATCCTGCATTTTATCCACTTTCAATAAGTAAATATAGAAATAAGCTCTCAACCTTTCAATGATGTAAAAACTCAACATCTTGTTTTAGAGCTCAGAATGCCTGGTCAGTTTTCAAAAGTGATTATGTATTATGCTGTGCTCTTGCCCAATCCACAATGTCTCTAGAAGGACAAAGGAAAGTCTAGAAGTGAGAAAAATACAAATACCTCCCGAATTAGACTCAAAAACTTTATTGTCAGCATTGCTCCCAGGGCTTATACTCAACATATATCACTGTCGACTGCCATCACCCCTACTTTCCAGATTTCAAAGATTTTGGAAAAAGGAAAGTCATTTAACCTTAAGCTAAATATCGGGACTAATTAATTAAGGCAGACATTCTGAATTGAACACCAGGGCATCTGTGATTGTTGTGTAATGATGTGTGATGTAAATATATTGTAAATGAATAACTGAGTTAGGCATCAAGTCAATTCACAACTTTCAGTGTTTAGTGCTTTGGGCAGTAAAGCAATTAACACCTTAGAGGTCTGTGGCCAAGAGGTGCCCTTTGGGAGACAGGCAATCAATTGGCCAGTGCATCTGCTCAGCAATTCTAAGATTCCAATTAAACATTTCAAAGAAAGTCAATTTAATTTCAAACAACTGTATTGGCAAGACTAGGTGTACAGAAGCTGCCAAAGTCAATATATTATATGCCATGGGCTGTTTTCACAATTGGAAGAATAGATATAAAAACACTGTTCTCTATAACCTCAAGTTCAGTGGAAACATGTACCCTTTCTTGCACAAGATACATTCTTTGAAGTTTAATAAGTTCCAAGTTCTTTTCCAAGATGTAATTTTATTTACATCCTTCTATCTAAGCTTCATACTTCCATTTTGAAGATAGATATATATCATAAATATTTTAGCTAGATATAGTTGGAATTTCAGTTTTATGAGTCCATGTTTCTACAGAAATAATGGAGGGAAAAAATGGATAGCAGGTATATCAAGTAAAATATTTTTTAAAAGAATAAAAAGTAATGAATATCTAGGATTTCCCTTATGCTTAAAGCCCACTACCACCATTTTTAACCAGGTATTACATACCAAGTATTAATTTTTTAAATTGTACCATTATTTTTATAGTTAGAGCATAATGCTTCTTTGTAAAAATATATCCAGGATTACTTTTGAGAGCATAACCTCTCAGCAAAGATTAGAAAGAGCCCTTGCTATGATCAACCACATAAGGATACTAGTAGCAAATACTATCCTGAAGAAATGCCTGAAAATATTTTTATATATTTATTCCTACTCCTTCTGATTTCACAAATACTATGAATAGGATTAAATATTCAATACAGTATAAAAATGTCAACTAAAATTAAACTTGATTAAAAGACACAGAGATACAGATGTGTCCAACCACTTGAAAAGAATTCAATAAAAAGAAAAAAAAACTGTTATTTTTCTCTTAACTAAATTTCTACATGATTATATTTCTTATAATCAGAGAATGTTATCAAGTTGGTGCAAAAGTAATTGTGGTTTTGCATTGTTGAATGTTGCCAATTGATAAATCACATTTATTTAAGAATAAATTAAGAATAAATGTGATTATGTTATACATCATTTTAATGCACGTTTCTCTCTCTCTTTTTTTTTTTTTTTGATAATGACATTACTTGCTGTGTATTTTATATTTTAGACTATGGAAATAATGTTGGAAAAAAATCAAATTGGAGCGATTTTCTTATTTGAGTTCAAAAATGGGTCATAAAGCAGTGGAGAAAAATCGAAGGATCAACAATGCAGTTGGCCCAGGAACTGCTAATGAATCTACAGGGCCAGTGGTGGTTCAAGAAATTTTGCAAAGGAAACAAGAGCCTTGAAGATGAGGGCCATCAAAAGTTGGCAAAGACCAACTGAGAGCATCATCAAAGCTGATCCTCTTACAACAACATAAGAAGTTGCCAAAGAACTAAATGTCAAACATTCTATGGTTGTTTGGCATTTGAATCAAATGTTCAGTCACTGAGTTCTGTCCAACTCTGTGACCCCATGAACTGAAGCATGCCAGGCTTCTCTGTCCTTTACTATCTTGCAGAATTTGCTCAAACTCATGTCCATTGTGTTGGTAATGCCATCCAACCATCTCATCCTCTGTCGCCTTCTCCTCCTCCTGTCCTCAGTCTTTCCCAGCAGCAGGGGCTCTTCCAATGTATTGACTCTTTGCATCAGGTGGCAAAACTATTGGAGCTTCAGCTTCATCATCAGCCCTTCCAATGAATATTCAGGGTTGATTTCCTTTAGGATCCACTGGTTTGATCTCTTTGCAGTCCAAGGAACTCTCAAGAGTCTTCTCCAGCACCATAAATCAAAAGTATCAATTCTTCAGCTCTCAGCCTTCTTTATGATCCAACTCTCACATCCATATGTGAATATTGGAAAAAACATAAATTTGACTATACAGACATTTGTTGACAAAGTGATGTCTTTGCTTTTTAATATACTGTTTAGGTTTGTCATAGCTTTTCTTTAGAGGAATAAACATCTTTTAATTTCTTAGCTGCAGTCATAATCCACAGTGATTTTGTAGCCCAAGAAAATAAAATCTGTCACTGTTTCTACTTTTCCCCACCTATTTGCCATGAAGTGGTGAAACCAGATGCCATGATCTTAGTTTTTTGAATGTTGAATTTTAAACCAGCTTTTAAACTCTCCTCTTTCACCCTCATCAAGAGGCTGTTTGGTTTCTCTTCATTTTCTGCCATTAGAGTGGTGTCATCTGCATATCTGAGGTTTTAGATATTTCTCCTGGAAAACTTGATTCAAGCTTGTGAGTCATCCAGTCCAGTATTTCACATGATGTACTCTGCATATAAGTTAAATAAGCAGGGTAACAATATACAGCCTTTTCATACTCCTTTCCCAATTTTCAACTAGTCCATTGTTCCATGCCCAGTTCTAACTTTGCTTCTTGGCATGCATTTAAGTTTCTCAGGAGACAGGTAAGGTGGTGTGGTATTCCCATCTTTTTAAGAATTTTCCAGTTTGTTGTGATCCACACAGTCAAAGGCTTTAGCATAGTCAAAGAAGCAGATGTTTTTCTTGAATTCCCTTCTTTTTATATGATCCAACAAATGTTAGCAATTTGGTCTCTGGTACCTCTGCCTTTTCTAAATCCAGTTTGTACATCTGAAAGTTCTTGGTTCATGTACTGTTGAAGCCTAACTTGAAGGATTTTGAGCATCACTTTGCTAGCATGTGAAATGGGTGCAATTGTGTGGTAGTCAACATTTTTGGCATTGCCCTCCTGTGGGACTGGAATCAAAACTGACTTTTTCCAGTCCTATGGTACTTTTGAGTTTTCCAAATTTACTGGCACATTGAGTGCAGCCCTTGAAGAAAATGGAAAGGTGAAGAAGCTCAATAAGTGGGTGCTTCACAAGCTGACTGAAAAATCAAAAAAAGAATTGTTTTAAAGTGTTGTCTTCTCTTATTTTATGCAATAACAATGAACCATTTCTCGAATGGATTGTGACATGGGATGAAAAGTGGATTTTATATGATAACTGGCAATGACCAGCTCAGTAGTTGGACCAAGAAAAATCTCCAAAGCACTTCCCAAAGCCAAGCTTGCACCAAAAAAAGGTCATGATCATTTGGCAGTCTGCTGCATGTCTTATCCACTACTACTTTCTGAATCCTGGGTAAATCATTACATCTGAGAAGTATTTTCAGCAAATTAATGAGATGCACTAAAAACTGCAATGCCTGCAGCCAGCATTGGCCAACAGAAAGGGCCAAATTCTTCACAACAACACCTGACCCCACATTGCACAACCAATGCTTGAAAAGTTGAGCGAACTGGGCTATGAAGTTTTGCCTTATCCGCCATAGTCATCTGACCTATTCCAACTGACTACCAGTTATTCAGGCATTGCATCAACTTTTTGTAGAGAAAATGCTTCCACAACAAACAGGAGGTAGAAAATCCTTTCCAAGAGTTTGTCAAATCCCAAGACATAGATTTTTATGCTACAGGAATAAACAAACTTATTTCTCATTGGCAAAAAGTGTTGACTGTAATGGTTTCTGTTTTGATTAGTAAAGATGTGCTTGAACCTAGCTATAATGATTTAAAATTCATGGTCTGAAATCACAATT
Source organism: Bos mutus (assembly GCF_027580195.1). Classification (NCBI taxonomy): domain Eukaryota; kingdom Metazoa; phylum Chordata; class Mammalia; order Artiodactyla; family Bovidae; genus Bos; species Bos mutus. The sequence continues at coordinate 17,806,435 of NC_091623.1, forward strand.
ACATTTGTACCAGCCTACAATGTACCAGCATTAGTATGTCCCTCAAAAGCTTTCCACTGTATATTTTCATGGGGAGAGAGGAGACTAAGAAAACTAGTTTATCCAGAATTATACAACTGAAGTAAATCATGATTATGCTGAAATGTTCTTGAAACTTTACAATATTGAAAGAGATACCAGTGGAGTGGAATAAAAAGTGCCTGGATTCAAGATCTAAACTTTATTCCTCAGCAGGTCATCTCTGTGCTGATCAATTTATCAAATTTCATGAGTCAAGCTTCTTCATATCTAAAAGGCAGGTGTTAATGTTTGCATTTGTAGTGTTGTCATGAACGTAACACTCATTCATTTTTTTCATACAGGTATTTTTAGTCAACTATATATGCAAGCATTTTATTAAATGTTGGAATTTGAACTGAGGCATAGTTTTAGTCATTAGGAAGCTCATAGTCCAATTGAGGGAGTGAGATTTAAAAAGCTGATGGTCATCTACCATCCACTTTATAATAATAAAACCCCTGATTTTCCGCTGGGCATTTGGTATTTCAGATCACAAACTATATTTCTAAGCATCCCTTGCAGCTGGGTGTGGACATAGGACTAAATTCTGACTGATAGAATATAAGCAGAAAAGATATGAACAAATTTCTAGTTATCTATTTATAGAGATAAGATACCCATTCTTTATCAAATCTCTTGGAACATAATTTTGGTATGTAGCCATCTTAGACCCTGTGGATGAGGGACAGCCTTAGGGATTGTAAAGCAAAACGGTTTGAGGAGCATAGATTTCATGATAACTTCAAGGAGCAAATCAACACTTGATGGTTTATCATTCAGCAGGTATCTGGGAGAGAAATACACTTCTGTCTTGTTTAATCTACTGTCCTCTAGAGTCTCTGTTAGATACCACTGTCATTTAGGAGTATAGGTTATATCTAAAAGGCAATGGGAGTCAGGGATGGGTTTTTTAAGAAAGTAATTTGGTCATATTTCCATTTTGGAATGTTGACTCTGGTTCAGCCTACAGAACTGATGGTGAGGATCACAAGATGGGAAGGAGAGAGAAGATTTAGGGGATTACTTCATTGATTGGAGGGAGAGGTTACAGTAGAAGTACTGGCTGTGGAAAGGAGCAGAAAAGCTCGTAAGATAATAGATCTCTAGATATATAAGTCTAATTATGTCTAGAGGAAAATTAGAGTGACAAGTCAGGGAAGCATGCAGAGTTTTTGTTTATACAGGTGGGTAGTTGTTGCTCAGTCATTCAGTTTTGTCCGACTCTATGTGACTCCATGGACTGCAGCACGCCAGGCTTCCCTGTCCTTCATAATCTCCCACAGTTTGCTCAAACTCATGTCCCTTGAGTCAGTGATGCCATCCAACAATTTCATCCTCTGTTATCCCCCTCTCCTCTTGCCTTCAATCTTTCTCAGCATCAGGGTCTTTTCTAATGAGTCAGCTCTTCAAATTAGGTGACCAAAGTATTGGAGTTTCAGCTTCAGCACCAGTCCTTCCAATGAATATTCAGGACTGATTTCCTTGGGTAGTAGTCATATTTATTCACTGATATATAGAATACAGAATAAAATGAATTCATTAACATATTTGGTATATGATCGGTGATCAACAAATGTAGCTCTAATTTGTCAATGTACTGCTTCTTGCTATACTTTATAGATTTTATAAACAAAATGCTGTTTCTTTAGATATCCACTCCTAGATATTTAAAATATCCAATGAAGTCATATAAGACTACAAGTACAATTCTATCGGTGGTATAACATTGTTGGGATATCATTGTTGCAGTATACCATTGTAAAAACCAAAGTCTCATAAGTAAATAAGAACATCTAGAAACTAGAACCTATTTTAGCCCAAATTGTTAATTACTGTGAAGGTCCAGAGATTTTCCTTACTTGTAAATTAACAAGTTAGCCTGCCTGAGTTTCATGAAAGCTGGCAGAAAGCATGAGACACCTGAGTGAAGAGTAAAGGGTTTGTAACTCTTGACAGTAGCAGTAGTCAGAAGAGCACCTTTTCCTTACATTAGTTTTCTGAGTCCCAATTCTCACAGGATTCTGTGAAAAGGGTCAAGTCAGGTGCTACCGGCACGTGTGTGTGTGTGTGTGTGTGTGTGTGTGTGTTAGCCACTGAGTTGTGTCCAACTCTGTGATCCCATGGACTGTGGCCCACCAGGCTCCTCTGTCCATGGAATTTGCCAGCAAGAACACTGGAGAGGGTAACCATTCCCTTCTCCAAGGGATCTTTCCAACCCAGGGATCAAACCTGGTCTCCTCCATTGCAGGTGGATTCTTTACTGTGAGCCATCAGAGAAGTTCACCTGTACGTGTCGCAGGTTGTATTATAGGGCAGAAACCTTAAGCCTAGGAAATTTGAGCCTTTCATAACAGACTATAGGGAAATATGGGCTTCCCTGGTGGCTCAGCTGGTAAAGAATCTGCCTGCAATGCAGGAGACCTGGGTTCTATCCCTGGGTTGGGAAGATACCCTGGAGATGGGAAAGGCTAACCACTCCAGTATTCTGGCCTGGAGAATTACATGGACTATATAGTCCATGGTGTCACAAAGAGTCTGACATGGCTAAGTAACTTTCACTTTCACATAGGGAAATACACATTTTGCTCTAGAGGAAGACATTGGATCTGTGTTCCATGATCATATATTTTTATTAGAAACATCTTTGAAAAGATAGATAACAATAAAAACAGTGTTTCATTTGTGAGCTTTACAGAAATACAAGAGATCCATGGAATGCTGTCTCCTGATATTGACCAAATGCTGAAACTTAATTTTGGCTCCTACTTAATAGGATTGCAAAATCTTACATAGTAATATATGTGTCTTTCCTTAAGTACTTTGGCCTAGATAAGACTCTTAAAACACTTATTGTTTATATTGGACAGTTCAGCACCTCATTCATTAAATTTGACTAGCATTTATAAAAATTTTACTTTGGGCAAGACCTCATTCTCAGTACTTATGTGAATACAAAGATGGATAAAATATGGTTCATGCCTTATAGCTACTCATAATCTAACAGAGGACACCAGCATCTAAGACCTAATATAAAGACAGACTATATAATGAAAGTAGAGAAAATTATGGGATAATAGGAGAGAAAATTATTGAGCTCAACTTTTAGAAAGAATTTGAGATGGAAAAGGAATGGATAGATCTTAATGGAGTAGGTGAATGAGTTGGTGTGAGGCAGTAGAGATTTAAATATGTGTTTAAAGTTGATCACTGTGGCAACAACATAAAAAAATGGAGAGAAGACTAGAGACAATGAGATGTCTATAACTATTGTCCTAGGGAAAGCCTTAATGACAATTTGAAACAAGTAACAGTGTCAGTAGAAGAAAGGGAATTGACTGAAAAGGTAGGAGAAAGAATTGTGCCTCATTATGTTGTTGAGAATGAGAGAAAGATGACAATTAAAAGTAATCCAGGTCAGATCAATAAAATTACCAAATCCTGGTTTGATAGCTACTTGCATAAGTACATGACCTAACTTGAGGACTCCGTGTCTTCCTTCCTCCCTGGGCCCAGTCTTTGTCTATGATGCAAGTTAGTCTACTATACTCAGACCTAGAACTTTGACTCAAACTATTAGAAACAGAATTTCTCTTTGATCTAGCCATGGAGATATTATGATATAACCCTTGTGGTACCACAAAGAGATCACAGGAAAGAAATTCATCTGAAAAAAAAGGAAGCAAGATAAAGAGGTGAAGAGAGATGATATTATCATTTGAAACCTTCAAACCACCCATACTGTGAATGAGAAACACTGCTGAATTTTTCAGTCTTGAGAGCTAATTCCGCTTGTTTGAGTTGTGTTTCTTCTGTCTGCAACTAAAAACACTTTCCCTGAATCAAAACTGTTTCCCCTGAAATGTACAGAATTTTAGCCTATCCAACAGGGATGCTCTAGAAATCCTTGTTTCCATAAGTACAAAGCTGGACTGTATGATATCTAAATCCCTTCCAATTCCCAGTGTCTGCAGTAAAGTGAACTTTAAAGGAGCATCCAGGAGAGAGGGATGCATTGGCATTAATACTGCATCTGTAGAACTCAGCCTTGTAAACGTTGTTGCAACCCCTATACTCTATTTAAATACAGCAAAATCTATTCCATAGAATGTATATAAGTACTTCTCTGTACTCTTTTAGTTATATAACAGAATAAAAGAATAAGGTTGAAGAAAAAAAGGCTAAACTCGTGTTGAAACATCATCAGCATAACGCAGTGAGAAATGCAGTCAGCCCCTTTTATGCACACATCAATCATGGCAGAACCAGAAATGGATATACAGCCTCATTCCGAAGTGTCTCACAGAATCATTTTAGAACACTGAGTCATAAAGCTCTTAGCTTAATGAGTTGGTAACATTTTGCAGATTTGCTTAAAACACGTTGCCTTCCAGACTGTGTTAACAGACTCTAATGCTTCTTGCCAACACACTCATCCTAAACAATTACATTAAGATCCATAAGGCCGTGTTTACAGTTCTGAGAAGTCAATGTATTGTTAATGGGCCATAAACTATCCTCTGACTCAATGGTTTGGCTTTTTGAAATTTGTGTAATAGTCAACGGAAAATTTCCAACATCTACTTGGCATAGAAGTGGAATTAGCTTCAGGGCTATAAAACTGAATGCTGAGAAGCCTCCCCTCCACACATTTCTGATCTGATGTGCTTTTTATATAGAATAAAACAATTTGCACAAAAATTTGAAGGGAGATTATTGCCATTGTTTAGAATAGTTTTTTGTTATTAGAAAAAAGTAAATAATCATGAGGAACCATAAAAAAGTCTTACATGCACAATATCCTCAATTTTCTCTCAAGTAGTTTTTCAAACCTCTTGTCAAATAGCTGCATCAGTGAATTACAAATTGTCTGTGAACAGACATTCATTGCAGCTTCATGGTTGTCACGCCTGTTATCATCTGTTTCTAGTTGCCAAAAACCCAGTTGCTTCAAACCACTGTTTTTATTTTCCTATAAAACTCTGCAACTGCCTCTCATACCTGTTTTCCATCTTCTTATCTTCCTTGTCTCTTTTTATTCTGTTTCTCTACTATTTTTGCTTTATTCCCTCCTCACTCCAGGCCCCCTTCTTGTTTTAGGCTAAGGACTCAGTTCCTTCTTTCCAGATGGTTTCACTTTCTCTTGCTGATAATTTAGATTTGTCTCAATGCATTTTTTTGAATTACCCAAATCATGCTTGGCAAGCCTTGCTCCCTGTTGCGTTTTATTCCCATCCTTGTAATCTTTCGATGATTTGATCATTTGACATGTGTATATATTAATCTGCCACTTTGGGCAAAGAATTATTCTGAGTACTGTGAAAACACCAAGATACCTGGATTCCAATATCAAGGAGTTTGTCATCACTAAGAGAAGCTATATCACACAACTATCCTTGACATAAATAAATACTTTTCCCTTCTTAGGTCTCTTAACTGATAAATGGGAAATACAGAAGAAAGTTTTTGTATCTCTCACTTTAGGAACCCATCAAAAATAAAGAAGAAGGAAGGGAAAATAGGCTTTGACTTTTTTTAATTTAAATTTTAAATTTTAGATTTAAAAATTTTTTAAAAATTTAATTTTTTAATCATGATGGAGATAATGTGGCACTGAAGGCTGGTAGACTAAATTCAGTTCAGTTCAGTCGCTCAGTCATGTCAGACTCTTTATGACTCCATGGACTGTAGCACGCCAGGCCTCCCTGTCCATCACCAACTCCTGGAATTTACTCAAACTCATGTCCATTGAGTCAGTGATGCCATCCAACCATTTCATCCTCTCTCATCCCCTTTTCCTCCCACCATCAATGTTTCCCAGCATCAGGGTCTTTTCAAATGACTCAGTTCTTCGCATCAGGTGGCCAAAATATTGGAGTTTCAGCTTCAACATCAGTCCTTCCAATGAATATTCAGGACTGATTTCCTTTAGGATGGACTGGTTGGATCTCCTTGCAGTCCAAGGGACTCTCAAGAGTCTTCTCCAACACCACAGTTCAAAAGCATCAATTCTTCGGTGCTCAGCTTTCTTTATAGTCCAACTTTCACATCCATATATGACTATTGGAAAAACCACAGCCTTGACTAGATGGACCTTTGTTGGCAAAGTAATGTCTCTGCTTTTTAATATCCTGTCTAGGTTGGTCATAACTCTTCTTCCAAGGAGCAGGCATCATTCATGGCTGCAATCACCATCTGCAGTGATTTTGGAGCCCAAAAAAATTAAGTCTGTCAATGTTTCCACTCTTTCCCCATCTATTTGCCATGAAGTGATGGGACCAGATGCCATGATCTTAGTTTTCTGAATGTTGAGCTTTAAGCCAGCTTTTTCACTCTCCTCTTTCACTTTCATCAAGAAGCTCTTTAGTTCTTCTTCGCTTTCTGCCATAAGGGTGGTGTCATCTGCATATCTGAGGTTGTTGATATTTCTCCTAGCAATCTTGATTTCAGCTTTCTCAGTTAAACTGAGAAAGCAGCCCAAGTACCAGCCTTCCCAGTCCTCGTCTCTGGCATGCTGCTTGACCTGAGATTGGTATTGAAGGCAAGCCACCAGGGAACCCCAGTAATAGTAACAGCTAATATGTAATCTCTGCTTACTACATTTTAGGCATTATTCTAAGTATGCTGCAAGTATTATCTCATCTGGGGGAAAACTTTTAAAGGCAAGAAAACCATTATTCTGCATTTAATGGATGATGCCAACTAGGCACAAAGGTTTAAGTTTTCCAAAGTGATGCAATCTAAAAGCAGTGGGTTCAGACTTCAAACCCAGCCCATCTGGTTCTAGAACCCACACTCTCACCCACAAAGTCAAATGACAGGACATGGAGAATTGCCTACATCCTCCACCCTCTCCTTTATCTTGTATCACCTCTCCTACACTGCCACAATGTCACCTTTTCAACAGGCCTACACTGAATAACCCACTTAAAATTGTAGCACTCCTGATCACCAAATTATGTTATTCCTTTCTCTGATCCCTTAGGACCCAGACTAAATCATTTACACTCTGGGCATCCCAGGCCACAGCCTTCTCATTGGAAGCTTCCTCTAGACTGATCCTAAGTGAGCTACAGTCAGTGTCTCCAGAAGAGTCCCATGTCTCCATGACACCTGGCTTGTATATTCTTGTGATACTTTTAGAATATAAGCATATGTTGTCTGAGTCGGTAGGAACCATGTGAACTGACTACTGGTACTTTTTAGATTGTACTATTGAAATCAGAGTTTAATATTCACATGCAAATGGAAAATTGTAGGTTTTATAAAATGATGGATAACCCACGATAAAAACTCAGGTGTCCTATTTTCATAATCAGGTTTATAGTTGAACTCAATTCTGGGTTGATCTTTATGACTTTCTAACAAAAGCATTTTTACTTGAGTCCTGATGTGGAAACACCATTTGCCTCAAAGCAAGAAAACCTGACCTATTGGATAGCAAAATGCTAGTATTTGTACTGTGTATATAATTGTTAAAGTAGAAAGAATGCCATTTTCCTCTCCAGGGGATATTCCCAACCCAATGATTGAACCCAGGTCTCCCACCTAGCAGGCAGATTCTTTACCAGCTGAGCCACAAGGGAAGCCCAAGAATTCTGCACTGGGAGTCAAATTCTAGGATTCTATAAATAACTTTAGTGCCATAGAATTGTGAGGCAATGGATAACTCATTTTCTTTTCTATAAATTTGTGTAACCCAACTAGAAAATATTTAAACTTCTTACCAATTCTCAATTTTATGATTTTCTGAAATGCTCAAAGAAACTAAAATTCAGTGGTCCTGGTCATTATATGGGATTTGAATACTCTTGCAAACTTGGGTGAATTATAAGTTTGACTGTAAATTCTTCTTTGCCTGGGACAGTCCCAGTTTGTAATATTCTTGCATAATTATTAGCTGCACCTCCTTTCTTAGCTTCTTTTTAAAATATTTTTCATTAGCTTTCACCTTGTGTTAATTTACATCTTTAAGACTTGAAAGTATTTTTTTTACTGTTGTTCTTGTTTTCCTTTATTGTTTTATTGAGATATAACTGACATAGAGCCTTGTACAAAGTATACAGCATGCTGATGTAACATACATGTATTGTGAAATGATTACCACAACATCTATCACCTCATATAGTTACAAAGATAAGTTTTTTCTTGTGATGGGAACTTTTAGGATCAGTTCTTTTGGTAGTTTTCAAATACACAATATAGCAGTATTAAATATAGTAATTATATTGTACTCACATCCCCAGTACTTATTCGTGTTATAACAAGAAGCTTGTACTTTTTTACTGCCTTCATCCCATTCTTCCATCCTTACCCCATACCTCTGGAAATCACAAATATGATCTCTATTTTTGTAAGTTAGGGGTTTTTAAGATTTTACATATAAGTGAAATCATATAGTATTTGCCTTTCTCTATCTGAATTATTTTACTTAGAATAATGTTCTAAAGATCCATCCTTGTTGTCACAAATGGCAGGATTTCCTTTATATGGCTGAATAGTATATTCCACAGTGTGTGTGTGTGTGTGTGTGTGTGTTTTCATATATCTGGGTTGCTTCCACGTCTTAGCTGTCGTAAATAATGATGCAATGAACATAGGGGTGAGGATATTTCTTCAAAATAGTGATCTCATCATCTGAGTATATGCTCAGAAGTAGAATTGCTGGATCATATGGTAGTTCTATTTTAAATTTTTTGAGGAACCTCCATAAAGCTATACCAATTTACTTCCCCTCCAACAGTGCACAAGGATTTTCTCTGCTCTGCTTTCCTGTTAGCATTTGCTATCTCTTATCTTTTTGATGATAGCTATTCTGTTAGGCATGTGGTGATATATCATTGTGATTTTGATTTGTGTTTTCCTAATTATTAGTAATGTTGAACACCTTTTCATATATCTCTTATCTTGGTCATTTGAATATATCTATGAAAATGATATTCATTTCATTGGAATGAATGAAAAGTGTCTACTGGAAAATGTCTATTGGACATTTTTGGAAATGTCTATTTCCAAAATTGGAAAAATGTCTATTCAGGTCCTTTGCCCATTTTTCAATCAAGTTATTTGGGTTTTTGCTATTAATTATATAAATTATTTATATGTTTTTAGTATTAACCTCTTATATGATATATAAACTGCATTATTTTTCTCATTATGTAGGCTGCATTTCATTTTGTTGATTATTCCTTCAAATGAATATTCATTTTTAAATATATTAATATTAATAATATTCATTTTTTGTTTCTATGTTTCAACATTATACTTGTATACTTGTATTTTAATAGAGGTTTTGTTTTTTTATCTCTCTGCTCTTAATGGTATCATACAAGTTCCTATTAATGTTTTTCACTTAATGATACATCAAGGACATTCTATAAAATATACAAATATGTTTCTAATTTATTTGCATGTATGTGTGTTTAGATTCTTATCTAATGAGTTTTTACTGTTTTAGGGTTGATCCCGGATATCAGATCAATGGGTCAAAGTATATGTGGATCTTTAATTTTAAGGTATATGTTGTTATTTTATTTTCCCAAAAGCCAAAAAAACTTGTGTTTTCATAAGCACTGTATGAGAGTTACACTCCTTTTTGAAATTTATTTTCTTTGCTAATTATGGTAATCAGTATCAAACATAAACAATTGAAAAAGCAGGGGGCAGAATCCTCAGATTCAGGTGAGCCTGATGCTTTTCTTGTAATGAAAGTGATCATGGTAAAACCTGCCTATAAATTCCCTTTGCTAGACATTTATGAGCTTGAGGGGCTAAGATGTTCCCTGTCTTCATGTGCTCTCTCTACCATGAACCTTAGGAATATAAACTTTGCATTTCTGTCCTCACTCATATCTGTCTAGGAATATGATTTTAACTCAATAACCAGAAGGATTGGGCAGAAAAGACAGAAAATGAAGGAACACATGAATAAAACCTATAAAAGTGAAGATTTATGTGACTTAGCCCTAAAATAGTATCCAATTTACACAAATCCTCTCCCTCCCAGCAATAAATAAAAAGCAGCCCCATTTTTTATTTATGGCTCTCAGATTATATTAAAGAGAGGATAATTCATGATCAATCCTGACATTCCATACCTCTCTCCTTTGTCTGCTTTTCTGCTCTGGAGAACCCACACTCTTCAGATTTCATCATTTACCAAATTTCCCCCTTATCTTCAGTCTTCTTCAATTCCTGCTCCCAAAAATGGGTAACTGAGGCCTCTGAATCAAGCTGCATTATTAAATTGTTCTTACACATTAACTAACAACTTTCTTTTGTTTAGGCCAATTTTGACTATACTCTCATACTTCTGAGAATCTCACTCTCCCTGTCTCTGTCTCACACTCAGATGAAGAAACTATACCACACCCTCCCCTTCTCTTATCCCTTATAACCTGAGTCCTTCAGTGAGAGGATTTCCAATGTCTAAAACAAACAAAAAAATACATAAAAATATCTTCTCTGACATTTTCCAACTGAAAAATTCTAGAAATTCTGATATTTCCACATATTCAATGTATTGAGAGGTCCATATATTAAAATTAAGTAAATACAACACTGGAACAGAAAATACTGGGTTTTTGAAGTTATCCATTGTGCTGTCTTCAGCAGAAAGGAAAAAAAAATCTTCTTTGCTTCAGAAGAAATTTGCAAACAATTATGATTTACATGAGTAAATAAGTTATTGAGTTATTTTAGGAAGTTCATTCTCTATATTGAAAAGGAGAGCAAAAATCAGCAATAGTAAGTTCCAAGATACTTTGGCATTAACTTCTGATGTACCTAGTATGGGGCATGGACATGATCCCCTCTTCACACAGTGGAAAATCCTCATACTGATATCTCTGCCTCAAAAATGAAGGAATGGATAAATGACTCCTTTGAGGGCAAGAAGCCAAAACTAGTTAGTATAGAATAAAGACTCAAATGCTAGTTCTTTTAATCCCACATATTGTGATCTCTAATTGAACACAAACTTTTTCCCACACTTAGTTAATTTCAGTTCAGTTTAGTTGCTCAGTCGTGTCCAATTCTTTGCAACCCTATGGACTGTAGCACACCAGGCTTGCCTGTCCATCACCAACTCCTGGAGCTTGCTCAGACTTATGTCCACCGAGTCAGGGATGCCATCCAACCATCTCATCCTCTGTTGTCCCCTTCACCTCCTGCCTTCAATATTTCCCAACATTAGTTTATTTAAATATCTGTAAAATAAAAAATACTATATTTACTATGACTTCCCTTGTGGCTTAGAAGGTAAAGCATCTGCCTGCAATGTGGGAAACCTAGGTTTGATCCCTAGGATGTGAAGATCCCCTGGAGAAGGAAATAGCAACCCACTCCAACACTCTTGTCTGGAAAATCCCATGGACGGAGGAGTCTGGTAGGCTACAGTCCATGAGGTCACAAAGAGTTGGACACGACTGAGTGACTTCACTTTCTTTCTTTTCTATATTTACTATATTTATTTAAAAATGCATGACTAAGCAGACCTACATATACAGTTTTAAACCCATGTTGTTTGAGGGCTATTGGATACTTGTATATAGCTGTGAAAATTGAGACTATTATTAGGAACCAGTCAAATTCATGTGTTAGTACTGCTGTGTTTTTAGTTTGTTTCTCTTGGAATTATAAGACCAAATGCTAGGAGTGGGTCATAGCTGGGTTTGTTGGGAAAGCAGAACTAATAGGCTTGGACTGAGACAGATGGAGAATGGGGTGAGTTAAGGACAGAGAAAGAAGAATCTGATGGGTGACAGCTGATGCAGGAAGTGTTTAAAATCTCAAGGGAAAGATTCAAAGCAGGAGAGACATAAAATCTGAAGACTGTGGTTTCTCTACCAGAAACCACAGTCTTCAGACTGTGAAGTGGCACAGACTGCTTCCTGCGGCATCTCTTCAGTACTCTGGATAGCTCCCAAAATACATAAGTGCTTGAACTACACCCAGGGTTTTATCCCTGAAGGCTTTCTACCCACAACCCAAGCAGCTGACCAGCTCTTTCTCCTCAAGCAAAATGTTCTGATCATGATGTTTTTAGTGTTGCTAAACTCATTTTCTATGATCTGGAGTTAAACCTCCAAGATTTCCAGTCTTGGTATCAAATCGAAAAGTCATGAATTTGTGTCCTAGTCCTCTTTTTCTGTAGCATCTACAAGCATTATTCTAGAGCTATTATTTCACATACCTGAAAAGATAAGGGTACTGTACAAGAATATTTGTTGGAAGATTGTTAAAATACCAAAATTCCAGATATAACTTGAATAATCATCTTTATGGGAATAAATAAATTGCATATCTGTATGAAATATATAGAGTAATGAAATACAATACAACACATATACATTGGCACACAACTGATGTAGCTTAATTTTCATAACATACTATTCAAGTTGTTTTTAAAGATGGAAATAGGAGATAAGTAAGAGTAAGAGATGTAAGAGATAATATCTTGTGGAACAGTATGAACACTCTATTTCCACCTATGGAAAAAATAGATTAAATATGCACGAATGTATGAAAAAATTGCTAGAAGAATATGCAATAAAACTGATAATAGACTCTAGGCAACAGGTTTATGGAACAGTTTGAATTTTTTACCTTGTGCACATATTACTTTTTTCAATAAAAATGCAGTTATAAGTATATTCTAAAAGTGAATTTAAAGGAATAAATATAGTCCTAGCTATCATGCTTCTTTGTTAGATTTGAGCTACCTCCATTAATAGGTCTAGCAAATTCCCACAAGCTTAAGCCATTGAACATAGTTTCCTGTGGTATGCCACTATGCTGATTTTTTGCTTTTGTTTTCTAATTTCTTTCCCTAAAACTTAAAAAACTAAACTTGAATCACAGGCAACAAAACAAATACTCAATTATTGGAGAGTCCAACTTTATATTCAAAATCTTGTTTGTGATTCTTAAACATAAGCTAAAGAACACTAGAACAGATCATTCTGTGCTTATTATAGTTAAGAACTTTCTTACAGAGAAATCAGCTGCCAACAATTTCTCAGAATTTCATCCCATTGCAGAGCACATGATTGCAGAATGAATCAACGTCTCAGAAGTCTAAAAAATTATGAAAAAGAACATCTCATATGTGGCCTAGGGAAAAGGGTAGGAAGGGGGGGCTTCGATTATGTACAAAGAAAAATTACTTAATCTTTAAGCATCATATATAACAAAGAGAAATTTTTACTTAAGAGGTCTTTTAGCTACAGTAAGATACATATAAGAAGTGTTCTTCAGATTTAGGTTTGAACATAAGTTGTGAATGGCAAAACATTTATTTACATAAAATTTAAATATAAAAGGCAGGAATTCACTGGTCTACTGTGAAAAGCAGACAGTGATCTCTATTTCTTGTCACATATTTGTGAAAAAATGGTGGTTTGCTCAATAGAGAGATAAAAAGATGAATTTCCTGTTACTGAACTTAGGGGACAGACATTCTGCTAGAAGAATCTCATCAAGAAATACAAGACAGACTAAGATAAGGGCTACATTAAAATATTCAATCCTGCCTTGAAAAGACATGACAATATGCTGATAGTGTTTATCTCTGGTAGGATCATGTTTTATCTACACTTCAGTGTATCATATTAATATGTATACTTCTTTATATTTTCCAGGATTCCTACCATAATCATGCATTACTTTAGGGGGAAAAAAATGTCTATTGTTAGAGGCTATGACAGTCCAAAGTGATGATTCAGTTATGAATAAAACAGGACTCATGAATATAATATGCACTACAAATTACAGTAAATGTACCTGGCATTACCTTGTCCCTTTGGTTTTAAACAAGAGCACACATTTAAATTAAATTGTATAATAGGTATCACTACTTAGCTTACAGGGTACAGGACAGCCATGCTTTTCTGTAAAGCTTTGCCCCTCAATGATCACTTACTCTCTCCTCTGGGACCCCAATTCTTGCTAGCTTTACCAACCATTTGGTATTTTATTTTGTTATTGTTCTATTTCAAAGTCCTGTCTGATTCTTTGTGACCTTGTGAATTTTATACTGGCATATATTATTCGTGTGTGTACATGTGTGTGGTCTTTCCAACTATTACATGGTATCCTCCTTGAGGATAATAGTGAAATCTTATAGCTCTATGCAGCCTCTAAATGCCAGCTCAATATTTTAATTATTGTCAAATGTTAAGTAAATATTTGTTGATTTGTAACATAACCTTAATCGATGAAATGGAGGTTGTGTAATTAAATATATCATCATATTAACTGACCTAAAGACATTAGGCATAAATAAAATCTTCATTGGATACTTTGTTGAGTAAAATAGACATTTCACCTCACTCCTCCCCCCGAAAATTTTGATAGAGACCTGTGTGGTCTGGAGGACAGGCATTTAAATTCTTATTCCTATAATTTAAATGCCAGGTATTTAAATTCAACATTGTGACAGGTACAACCACTTAGCCCCAAGATTAAATGAAATCCTTTTCTCAACCTTCCTGAGTGGAAGAATACAAACAGTTGGTGTGTCAGAATCACCTGACTTTTCTATAATTTATTTCATAGCTTTGTTAGTCACCTCTGTTGGTTCATAGTGGTACTTTGACGAAATAATGATGAAATGATGATCTGTTTCCATCTTCATTTCCTCCTTTTAGGTTCAAAGGGAAAGTATACAAATGTTATCAAAGACCAGATCCACTATTTGAGCTTTTATTGCCAATCTATTTAGAAACTGGTTCTTTTAAATACATCTTATCTTTAATCAGCCTGCCATTGCCTCCTTCTCTTTGAACTTAAACCATTTCCGTCTTCTGAAAAATAATTTGACCTTGCTAACTAGGACTCTAATTTTGTGCATTAATTCAAACATTTCCTGCCTATGTTTCTTTACCTTCTGTCCTCTGTTTTGATACTATTTACTTGTTATCTTCCTTTCATCTGAAAAGGCATTGAACAGAGGTTGCTGTCTGTGTAAATGTACCCTAGAAACGCTCTGTGCACAGCCAGAATAAATGCATATGGTGGTCTTGCTGACCTCACTCCAATTGCCTTCCCCAATCCTCACATTTCAAATTTATACTGCAGGTAGCTCCCAGGTTAATTTTCCTAATTGTGTGTGTGTGTGTGTGTGCACTCAGTCATATCCGACTCTTTGCAACCCTATGGACTGTGGCCCACCAGGCTCCTCTATCTGTGGGATTTTTCCAGCAAGAATACTGAAGTGTGTTGTCATTTCCTCCTCCAATAATTTTCCTAAAATATAATTCAAACATTTCTTGAATGGAATGAGGTCTAAATGACTGACTCTAATTTTTGGTGCTCACCAACTGTCTCCCCCACCTCATTCCTACTCTTGCACAGAGGGCTTTCACTCCAGTCACAGCCATCGCCTAAGCAGACTTTTCCCACTGCCATTGCTTCATCATGTAGCATGTGCCATCTTCCTGTTTACAACTTTCTACCCACATCAATATCCATGTAACTTCTACATATCCTTCAAAGCCCAATTTAAAGTTTACATCTCTATCAAACTTAAATGACTCCTTGACTTGCTGGAATTTCTCCATCTTTTCTCTGATTCCTATACTATTTATTTCTATCTGACTTTTTATTATACTTATTTGTGAATGTGTATATGCTCTGTCTTTACATTTAGTTGAAACTTCTAGGTGTCAGAGACCAAACATTATAACTTTTTGTAGCTTTCAAATTGTACAGCACAACATCTTATATATAGTGATGTACTTGGTGAAAGTTGATACCATAACATGATTTTCAGTAATTAGTAGGTTTTTATAACTATGCCTACTATAATTATGTTATCAAGTCCAAGTTTGTACTGCTCACCACACGACAGGCCAGTAAATAGAGGTAAGTTGTTGAAGCAAGGAATAGAGTTACTTACTCTTATTCACAGAGTAAGCAGGATCAAGATGTTGGGCCAGTGTCTCAAAGAACCATCTTACCCAGGTTTTGGATGCTAGTTTCTTTTACAGAATGAAGAGGAGGAGGTAAGGAGGTTAAGTAAAAAAAAAAAAAAAAGAGTAATTTGTTACAAATATTTCCTGGTTCTGGCCAGACTCAAAAGGGGATGTATGTTGACTTCTTTCCTGTAGCCATTCACAGGTGGGCCTAGTCAGGATGCTTCCTGAGAGCAAAATAAAGATACTTTAGCTTAACACTCAGGCATGGGAGGCAGGTTTCCAGAAGATGGGCCATTATGTATACTTTAAGCTATAGGCAACATCCCTTTAGTGATTAACTTTTAGCAAAAGCAATAGAATGTAAAGATTAAAGTAAAAGAGACAGACCGATATGGAGTCAGATTTGCTTTTCCCTACTGCAATTACAATCATATTTTGGCATCTTATAATAAAGATAGATTAGTTTATTGCACAGGGGTGTTTTGTTTGTTTGGTACTGTGTGTGTGTGTGTGCACACAGGCACATGCTCACACTTCAGGTTACGTAGTATTCAGAACTTGATAGCAGCTGTGTTACTACCATTTTAGCGGAAGATAATAATTTGGAAATATACTTCATCTAAATCCTCCTGCTTGACTTGAGCATGACTGAGCAGTTTAGCACACACACACGCAAAGGACCACACGGAACATCAAGTTTCTGGAAAGTCCCTTAGTAAAAGGGAGGTTACCCTTCAGGGATCACACCACATGTTGTGGTGAAGGGGCTTGTGTAACTCAGTCAATCTATGAGTCATGCCATGCAGGGCCCCCAGAGATGGACGGGTCATAGTGAAGAGTTCTGACCAAAGATGGTCCACTGGAGAGAGAAAGGCAAACCACTCTAGTATTCTTGCCATGAAAACCCCATGAACAATACAGAAAGTAAGCGTCTTTTAATTTCACCCTGCTTATTTAACTTATATGCAGAGTACATCATGAGAAACGCTGGACTGGAAGAAGCACAAGCTGGAATAAAGATTGCCAGGAGAAATATCAATAACCTCAGATATGCAGATGACACCACCTTTATGGCAGAAAGTGAAAAGGAACTAAAAAGCCTCTTGATGAAAGTGAAAGTGGAGAGTAAAAAAGTTGGCTTAAAGCTCAACATTCAGAAAATAAAGATCATGGCATCCGGTCCCATCTTAGTGTCAGGGGAGTGTAATCTCCTTGGTTCTGTCTCATCACAGCAAAGATTTGAAGTGACGGACGTTAAAGCCCTTGGCACATCACAGCTCTTGGACAGTCTATGTTAGAGTGGGACAGATCAGTTTTATTTAGAAAATAAAGGAAAATACATCCTCAAGGCGTGAGGGCATGCTGACCCAAAAGACCTGAAGAGAAGAGAGAGCCCCAGCCCTTTGGCTCCTCTTTTTATGTTTTTCCTCCCCCTGGGCCTGCCCTATGTATATTGGGCTAGCCAGGAGTGCTGTTTGTTCTACCTGAGGTCCTCACTCTGGTCCTCAGACCTTCCTTTGACCTTCCTTTATTCTATTTTCATGGGTTTTTCCCTTCCTTGTCTTTTAGCCACTGCCATTTTGGACTCCTGTTTCCTATTCTAACTACCCAACGTTAGGAATCAGTGAACTAAAATGGACTGGAATGGGTGAATTTAATTCAGGTGACCATCATCTCTACTACTGTGGGCAAGGATCCCATAGAAGAAATAGAGTAGCCCTCATAGTCAAAAAAAAGAGTCCAAAATGCAGTACTTGGGTGCAATCTCAAAAACAACAGAACGATCTCAACTTGTTTCTAGGGCAAACCATGCAATATCATAGTAATCCAAGTCAATGCCCCAACAATTGATGCTTAAGAAGCTGAAGTTGACCAGTTCTGTGAAGACCTACAAGACTTTCTAGAACTAACATACATACACACACAAAAAGATGTCCTTTTCATCTTAGGAGATTGGGATGAAAAAGTAGGAATTCAAAAGATACCTAGAGTAACAGGCAACTTTGGCCTTGGAGTACAAAATAAAGCAGGGCAAAGGCTAACAGAGTTTTGTCAAGAGAACCCACTGATCATAGCAAACCCCATTTTCCAACAACAAAACAGAGGACTGTGCACATGGACATCACCAAAGGGTTAATACCAAAATCAGATTGATTATATTCTTTGTAGCCAAAGATGGACAAGTTCTATTCAGTTAGCAAAAACAAGACTTGTTGCTGACTGTATCTCAGATCATGAGCTCCTTATTGCCAAATTCAGGCTTGAATTTAAAAAGTAGAGAAAACCACTGGGCCTTTCATGTATGACCTAAATCAAATCCCTTATGATTATACAGTGGAAGTGATAAATAGATTCAAGGGATTAGATCTGATAGACAGATTGACTGAAGAACTAAGGACAGAAGTCCATAACATTATACAGGGGCAGTGACCAAAAATGACTCAGGAAAACAAATACAAAAAGGCAAAGTGGTTGTCTGAGGAGGCTTCATAAATGGCTGAGGAAAGAAGAGAAGTGAAAAGCAAAGGAGAAAGGGGAAGATATACCCAGATGAATGCAGAATTTCAGAGAACAGCAGGAAGGGATAAGGCCTTCTTCAGTGGGCAAAGCAAAGAAATAGATGAAAACAACAAAATGGGAAAGACTAGAGATCTCTCCAAGAAATTAGAGGTAACAATGGAACAATTTATTAAAGGATGAGCATGATAAAGAACGGAAACAATAAGGACCCAACAGAAACAGAGGAGATTAAGAAAAGTTTGCAAGAATACACAGACAAACTCTAAAAAAAAGGAGTTTAATGACCCAGATAACCACAACGGTGTTATAGTGTTATAACATACTGGTGTTATAACCACTCACCTAGAGCAAGATATCCTGGAGTGTGAAGTCAAGGGGGCCTTAGGAAGCATTCAGTTCAGTTCAGTTCAGTCGCTCAGTCATGTCCGACTCTTTGCAATCCCATGAATCGCAGCACGCCAGGCCTCCCTATCCATCACCAACTCACAGAGTTAACCCAGACTCACATCCATCGAGTCAGTGATGCCATCCAGCCATCTCATCCTCTGCTGTCCCCTTCTCCTCCTGCCCTCAATCCCTCCCAGCATTACTATGAACAAAATTAGTGAAGGTGATGGAATTCCAGTTGAGCTTTTTCAAATCCTAAAAGATGATGCTGTGAAAGTGCTGCACTCAATATGCCAGCAAATGTGGAAAACTCAGAAGTGGCCACAGGACTGGAAAAGGTCAGTTTTCATTCCAATCCCAAAGAAGGGCAATGCCAAAGAATATTCAAACTATGGTACAATTGTGCTCACTTCACATGCTAGCAAGGTTAGGCTCAAAATCCTTCAAGCTAGACCCTAGAAATATATGAACTGACAACTTCCAGATGTACAAGCTAGATTTAGAAAAGGCAGAGGAACCAGAGATCAAATTGACAACATTCACTGGATCATAGAGAAAGCAAAGGAATTCCAGAAAAACATCTACTTCTGCTTCAACGACTCTGCTAAAGCCTTTGACTTTGTGGATCACAAAAAATGGAAAATTCTCAAAGAGATGGGAGTACCAGACCACCCTGCCTATCTCTTGAGAAATCTGTATGAAGGTCAAGAAGCAACAATTTAGAACTGAACATGGAACAACAGATTGGTTCAAATTAGGAAAGGAGTACATCAAGACTGTATATCGTTACCTTGCTTATTTAGCTTCAATGCAGAGTACATCATACAAAATGCCAGGCTGGATGAATCCCAAGTGGAATCAAGATTGCGGAGAGAAATACCAACCTCAGATATGCAAGTGACAACACTGTAATGGCAGAAAGTGAACAGGAACTCTAGAGCTTCTTGATGAAGATGAAAGAGGAGAGTGAAAAAGCTGACTTAAGCCAGAAAGAAAAACACCAATACAGTATACTAACACATATAAATGGAATTTAGAAAGATGGTAACAATAACCCTGTATATGAAACAGCAAAAGAGATAATGATGTATAGAAGAGTCTTTTGGACTCTGTGGGAGAGGGAGAGGGTGAGATGATTTGGGAGAATGGCATTGAAATATGTATAATATCATATATGAAATGAGTCACCAGTCCAGGTTCGATGCACAATACTGGATGCTTGGGGCTGGTGCACTGGGACGACCCAGAGGGATGGTATGGGGAGGGAGGAGGGAGGAGGGTTCAGGATGGGGAACACGTGTATGCCTGTGGCGGATTCATTTTGATATATGGCAGAACCAATACAATATTGTAAAGTTTAAAAATAAAATTAATTAAAAAAAAAAAACTCTACATTCAAAAAACTAAGATTATGGCATCTGGTCCCATCACTTCATGGCAAATAGAAGGGAGAAAGAGGAAGCAGTGACATATTTTATTTTCTTGGGCTCCAAAATGACTGTGCACTGTGACAGCAGCAATGAAATTGAGAGACACTTGCTCCTTGGAAGGAAAACTATGACAAACTTAGACAGCATATTAACAGGCAGAGACATCACTTTCCCTCAAAGGTCAGCATAGTCAAAGCTATGGTTTTTTTAGTAGTTATGTACAGATGTGAGAGTTGGACCATAAAGAAGGCTGAGCGCCAAAGAATTGATGCTTTCAAATTGTAGTGCTGGAGAAGACTCTTGTGAGTCCCTTGGACAGCAAGGAGGTCAACCAGTCAATCCTAAAGGAAATCAACTCTGAATATTTCAATGCAAGAACTGATGCTGAAGCTGAAGCTCCTATACTTTGACCACCCGATATGAAGAGTGACTCATTGGAAAAGCCCCTGATGCTGGGAAAGATTGAAGGCAAAAGCAGAAGGAGTAGCAGAAGAAGAGATAGTTGGATAGCATCACCAACTCAATAGACATGAATTTGGACAAACTCTGGGAGACAGTTGAGGACAAAGGAGCCTGGCATGCTGCAGTCCTTATGGTCTCAAAAAGTCAGACATGGCTTGGCCACTGAAACACAACAGCAAAAAGAGAAGTTTGGGATTTATAAATTGTATGAAAAAAAAATAAAGTCACTATATTTGAAAGTATTTATTTCAGATGTTGTATCCTCTAATGTTAACATTTTCCAGGAAGTCTCTTGAACTTTTTATAAGGGAGCTGGAATTGAATGGAAAAATAAGACCTGCTACACTCAAAAAAAAAAAAAGCATTTACAATTATTTGATGGGAAGGAAGGGAAATCTGTGAACCTATATTTGTTCGCCTGTAAATTTTTCTTTCACATGAAATTGATTTAAGTAATATTATTTTAACATATAAATAGAATATTCTGTAAACTTTAATTGCCCAAGAAATTGATTGTGAATCCCCAGAACTGTACTGGACTCATAAACCTAGGGCTGAACAATCAGGGGCTTGAAGTTAATACTGTAATTTGACAATCAAATATTAGTTGCTTCTTTTGACACAAAGGGCAACAGAAAACCACAGAATAAAATCCATTAAGGCAGATAAAGCTACTAAAAGCTCATACATTTTGCTATGAGATGTACACTCTACCCAAAACAGGAACAGAATTAGTTTTTGGCTGCAACATGATTTTCCTCAAGTACTTGTCATTAAAACATGTAGTTGAAGGAGAATATAAGTTCTTGGCTTATTATTATAATAATTTTCCAGCAGAATTTAAATTCTGGTACCAAGTAAGTGAATTTTTGGAGTCTTGTAAAGTGGTTTAGTGGAACGGTTACAAGATTTTTGATTTAGACATACTTGATAGCTCTGCTACCAATCAGATATATGACAATGAACAAGTTATCTAATTATTCTGAATCTCTTCTCTAAGCCTGAAGTTAATACATTCTAAGTACATGTAGAGCTAGAAGACAATATTAACTTTTTTCTTTGCCCCTTCTCTCTTTTTTTTTTTTTTTGACACTTTTTTTTTTAACTGAAGCATATTTGCTTTACAGAATTTCATAATTTTCTGTTCATATGTCAAAAATCAGCCACAGGTACACCCATGACCCCTTCCTCCCGAACCTCCCTTCCATCTCCCTCCATTTCTCACCCTTCTAGATTGTCACAGAGCCCCTGTTTGCCCCTTTCTTTTTTCTTCTTCTCTGCCTTCTTCCTTTTATTTGGCCCAAAACATTCCATGATACTGAAATGCTTTATGATTCACCAAGGAAAAAATTAATTTTGTATTTTATGTATACATCATTAAGTGCTTTTACCATAATTTTCTTATTAGTAATTAATTTTTTTAAGTTCCAGCTATGTCAGCATCAGTTAAAGAGAGATGTGGATCTAATTAAACCACTTCCTTTCTATCTAACATGGACAAATAAAGATTTACATTAGTATTAAAACATATTTCAAAGAAGAAATTGAAACCAGGTAATACCATAGGCAAAAAGAAGAGCACAGTGCAGTCAGAAAAGGTGTCATAGAGACGAAAACACTTAATTTTGAGCACCATAAATAAATAGTCTTCACAGTTTGTAAAGTGTTTCCTTTTATTTATTCAATGAATAAATTTTCTAAATGCCCACTTTGTCTTTACACCAGGTGCTAGGGATTAAAAGATGAATAAAACCTTGGCAATTTATCTCAATAATCTTACAGATTAATAAAGCATTGACAGGTAAATAATCAATTCTCTTCATTATTCAAGTGCAATAAAGGAATGATTTACAAGGTACCACAGAATGAGCAGGGTAATTAACTTTATGGGAGAAGGGGATGGGAGTTGCCACACAAAATTGGTAAATACTGCTCACAACTATCTTTTAAAGGTGGTAGCAAGGTAATGTATCATGTTCATTTCAGACATGAAGAAACAACTGGAGCTCAGTGATTTGAGAAAGCTTAAACCAGGCTTCAAAGTCAAGTGTAACAACTCCTCAACCAGTGTTCTTCCCAGGATGATCAGGTACTCAGTCAAGTCTATCAAACCATACTCTTCCTAACTGTAAGTAGAGTTTAAAAATAATTTTCCATTCAACAGTGTCATAAGGCTGCAACACTATAGAGGGAGATAGTAGAGTCATCATATATAACGCCAACAAAATATTCTAAAGAAGTTCACCATCATGGAATGAGTGTTTGCTTTATGTCAACTTCATGCAGAAAGTTCTGCCAAAGAAACAGGATTACAGAATATTTAGCTGAGCATTACTTTACTAGCGTGTGAGATGAGTGCAATTGTGCGGTAGTTTGAGCAGTCTTTGGCATTGCCTTTCTTTGGGATTGGAATGAAAACTGACATTTTTCAGTCCTGTGGCCACTGCTGAGTTTTCCAAATTTGCTGGCATATTGAGTGCAGCCCTTTCACAGCATCATCTTTCAGGATTTGGAATAGCTCAACTGGAATTCCATCACCTCCACTAGCTTTGTTCGTAGTGATGCTTTCTAAGGCCCACTTGACTTCACATTCCAGGATGTCTGGCTCTAGGTCAGTGATCACACCATCGTGATTATCTGGGTCATGAAGATCTTTTTTGTACAGTTCTTCTGTGTATTCTTGCCATCTCTTCTTAATATCTTCTGCTTCTGTTAGGTCCATACCATTTCTGTCCTTTATCGAGCTCATCTTTGCATGAAAATTTCCTTTGGTATCTCTGATTTTCCTGAAGAGATCCTTAGTCTTTCCCATTCTGTTGTTTTACTTCAGCAATATGTGAACCGTGAACTTCCTGATGTTCAAGCTGGTTTTAACAAAGGCAGAGGAACCAGAGATCAAATTGCCAACATCCGCTGGATCATAGAAAAAGCAAGAGAGTTCCAGAAAAACATCTATTTCTGCTTTATTGACTATGCCAAAGCCTTTGACTGTGTGGGTCACAATAAACTGTGTTAAATTCTGAAAGAGATGGGAATACCAGACCACCTGATCTGCCTCTTGAGAAATTTGTATGCAGGTCAGGAAGCAACAGTTAGAACTGGACATGGAACAACAGACTGGTTCCAAATAGGAAAAGGAGTATGTCAAGGCTGTATATTGTCACCCTGCTTATTTAACTTATATGCAGAGTACATCATGAGAAATGCTGGACTGGAAGAAACACAAACTGGAATCAAGATTGCCAGGAGAAATATCAATAACCTCAGCTATGCAGATGACACCACCCTTCTGGCAGAAAGTGAAGAGGAACTCAAAAGGCTCTTGATGAAAGTGAAAGTGGAGAGTGAAAAAGTTGGCTTAAAGCTCAACATTCAGAAAACGAAGATCATGGCATCCAGTCCCACTACTTCATGGGAAATAGATGGGGAAACAGTGGAAACAGTGTCAGACTTTATTTTTCTGGGCTCCAAAATCACTGCAGAGAGTAACTGCAGCCATGAAATTAAAAGATGCTTACTCCTTGGAAGGAAAGTTATGACCAACCTAGATAGCATATTCAAAAGCAGAGACATTACTTTGCCAACAAAGGTTCGTCTAGTCAAGGCTATGGTTTTTCCAGTGGTCATGTATGGATGTGAGAGTTGGACTGTGAAGAAGGCTGAGCGCCAAAGAATTGATGCTTTGGAACTGTGGTGTTGGAGAAGACTCTTGAGAGTCCCTTGGACTGCAAGGAGATCCAACCAGTCCATTCTGAAGGAGATCAGCCCTGGGATTTCTTTGGAAGGAATGATGTTAAAGCTGAAACTCCAGTACTTTGGCCTCCTCATGTGAAGAGTTGACTCATTGGAAAAGACTCTGATGCTGGGAGGGATTGGGGGCAGGAGGAGAAGGGGATGACAGAGGATGAGATGGCTGGATGGCATCACTGACTCGATGGACATGAGTCTGAGTGAACTCCAGGAGTTGGTGATGGACAGGGAGGCCTGGTGTGCTGCGATTCATGGGGTCACAAAGAGTCTGACACGACTGAGCGACTGATCTGATCTGATCTGATTCTGTAGCATTCCGTCTTGGTGAAGTCATGATGGCTAGGCAGAATCCATGGTCTAGAGGTCCCCACTTACCAAAAGGGCAATTTAAAATTGCAAGGAGATCCAACCAGTCAATCCTAAAGGAGATCAGTCCTGCGTGTTCATTGGAAGGACTTATGTTGAAGCTGAAACTCCAATACTTTGCCCACCCGATGCAAAGAACTGACTCATTTGAAAAGCCCCAGATGCTGGGAAAGATTGAAGGTGGGAGGAGAAGGGGATGACAGAGAATGAGATGATTGGATGGCATCACTGACTCAATGAACATGAGTTTGGGTAAACTCTGGGAGTTGGTGATGGACAGGGAGGCCTGGATTGCTGCGATTCACGGGGTCGCAAAGAGTTGGACATGACTGAGCAATTGAACTGAACTGAACTGATGATTTCAAATAATGAATTGAGTATTATTCTTGACCTGCCTATAGTTAGCTTTTTCTTAATATAGAACTTTTACTATTCTCCTTTAACAACTGTATATATGAACACATTGCATCCAAATATGGCACTATCCCAAAGGACTCTCACAAACACTCCCTTTAAAGTGAAATTTCATTATTATCTTTTAGCAAGCTAGAGGCTATTTCCACCTTGGAAATACAGTTTGGTGAAGACTATAAACTTAAAAACCTAAGATGCCATATAGTTTTCCACTATGTAATAGAGTTGCTTCATTCCCCATGGATTTCTCTTTCTATTAAGTTAGTACCATTTCTATTCTCTTTCTATTTGAATTATTTTTACAAGGAAGGATAAGGAGTAAAAACAAAATAAGAGTATGGGATGTTTAGGACTTTTTTATGATAGAATATTCTAACATCTCTCTACTTAAAACAAAATTTCTGTTCTTTGCAAATATAAGCTGATTCTTAAGGTTGAATTTATGTGCCATAAATGTTCTTAAACAAAAGATATGAATATTTAGGTGGTGTGTCTTTACTTTGTGAACTTGCCCTAAGACAGATGTCTACTTTTTGAACTTGACTAAGATGTATGCCTTCCTTCGAGTTAATTTATAATTCAAGTTATAATTTGTCTTCATAGTGAAAGAAAGTTTAGATCAAAATAGGGAAGTTGAATCTAATCTCTGTAGCCTGATACCAAGTTAAATCTCTGAGACAGTTTTGGGTGAAGTACAAAAGAATAGCTTTATTGCTTTGCCAGGCAAAGGGGGCCACAACAGGCTAATGCCCTCAAAACTGTATGTCTCAACTTGGAGAGGTAGTGAGAAGTTTTAAAGTAATGATTCAAGGAAGGCATGATCAACTCCTGGACATTCTTCTGACTGGTTGGTTGTGAGGTAAGTCCGAGTCAGCATTATCAACCTTCTGGTTCGAACTGGTAAGTGCTTGGGAAAGCTTTTGGTTGTTAACTGTTAACTTTTCCCAACTGGAGGGGATTTCAGTATCTGCAGAACAGCTCAAAGGTATTTTTGTGTGTATCCCTTGTTGAGGAATCAGGCCTTGCCCCAAGGTTGCTCCTGTTGTTCCTCCTGACTGTTTCTCCCTTGTCTTGCATCCCTTCCCTTCCCTAATTAACAACTGCTTGAATCTGCCCATTGGAACTCAGGGAAGGTCATGAAGGCTGAATGAAGCCTATTTCTTGTATTCAAAGAACTGAGGGACACAGAAAAGCTTTTGTGCTCAGGAGCCCAAAAGGGCCTTGCTTGGTGTCAGTAGTGATGCTTCCTTCCTTTTGCAATTCTCTCGAAATGCAAAATTCATATTTGGTGCATGGATAGGTTCAGAGACTCATATAAGTACCACCCTGAAATATGCAATTGCAATGATTCCTATTATCAATTATGATGTGTTATATCTTCTCATGTTTCTTCTTTTCTTCTACCGTTGACTTTCTCATTTTATGTAATAAAAACCCTTCAATAGTTTGTAACACTGTTATGAGCCTATTCATATTTGTGGAGCCATTTTATCATTATAAATATATACTCTTATTGTATCAAATATTTTAGACTTTGAGAACATAAATAATATTTTATATGCTTGTATGCCAATAGACATTTACAGTTAAAGACAATATTGACATGGAAAACTCAATCAAATATATAATCTGCATGTATATAAATTCTAATTTATAAAATACATAAATATATACATATATAAAATGCATGCATATATATGCTGCTGGCTGAGAAATAGAGCTCTAGAAGTAGAGTCTCTGTGTTTATCTGTCCACCTATCTATAAATTCCAGTTACATTTGTTTAATATAACTCTCACATGTATTTTGGAACGCCTTAATAGCAGATGTATTATTTTATATGGGTAAGAAAATGGACTGATAAAATGAAAAGAAAGAGCTATGTTTCTACTGGCAAATAAATAACGTTCAAGTCAAAATAGGAAAAATCAAGACAGGGAGTCAGCATTTCTTGGTTGGCTGCTACATAGTATAATTTGCAATGGACATGAGTTTGAGCAAACTCTGGGAGATAGTGAAGAACAGGAAAGTCGGGTGCTGCAGTCCATGGGGTCACAAAGAGTCCGACAAGACTTAGCGACTGAACAACAACAATAATTTGCCTAAATTCACAGATGGTTCAGTGACAGGACCAATACCTAAACCCAGATTTTTATCACTCCAAAACCCATGATTTGTTGTGTGTTAACTGGAGGATAGTGAGGTGGATTTAAAAAATTAAAGAATATTTTAGAAAACATAAGTCCAAATGAAAGAATAATTTTTTCCTCCAAATTTAAACAGCACTCAAACCTCATATGAATCATCCTCCCACTCCTAGTCGAGTCTATTAGGTATCATCCTCTCCATTGACACATATAGGGAGAATTGAAAATAAAAACTAAGAAATTAAACATGAACATTCTCAAAAGGCTCTCTGTAAACTAATCTTATAATCAGCAAGTGAAATGATTTAGAGAAAGCTAGCAGAAAAGAACAGGTCTATGTCCTAAGGGAAATACTTGATTACTTGACCTTCTTGGATTAAGAGCCAGAAGCATTAGCAGAAAAGTATTATTATTATAAATTCAATCAAAAATAAACTTATCATTCAATGTTGGCTTGGAAAAACATGTTCTTACTGATAATTAACTCCTGAGTATTAAGTGAAAAACATCCCCTTTTTAGAACAGTCCTCAGATGAAAGAGTTCTGAGCATTACTTAACTTCCTTCTTTAACTTAACCATGGCAAGAGCACCCCGGGCCTGAGTCCTGCTGAGCTGCTAACGTGGCTTCCCAGCTGCTGGACTGAAAGTGGTGAAAATAACAGAGACCACAGACCCTGTGGCTCCCATAAGCTCTTCAACCTTACAAAGGAAACTTAAATGCATTCTGAAAGCCTCAGGATAATTATCACATGAAAGACTTTATTTATCAGGCTGACATAGATTCCCACTAGAGGTCAGAGCTATCACCACGGTACGTCATTCCTTCCTGTGGCATCTCTACAGGCACAGAGTTTAAGAATAAACTTCACCAGGGGCATTTCCATGTACAGTTTTCTAGGGCAAGAAGCAATTCTCTGACTGCTCATTGCTGCCTACATGACCAGCCTAGCTTTCTTCGGCTCAGCAATCTGGTAGAAGTCAGATGCAGAGGATTGCTATCCTTCCCATTATAAGCATCACAAATTCAATGGACCATAAAAGATTGAATCTTTCATTTAAGCATTATCATGACATTCATTTCAATTACTGTGGCTGAAGGAATACATTGAAAACAAAGAATCAAGGTATGTTGAGAAAAGCCTTTCCTTTTTTCCCTATAAATTTCCAAATGACTTATGATAGTGATGAAAATAATAGAACTGACAAGATAGTCCTTTTTGTCAGTAAGAAATGACTTTACACTTGGTCTCAAAATCCCTTTATACCCTAATTATATATAAATATGAGTGTGTGGGTGTGTGGGGGTGAGAGAGGGTAAAAGAGAGAAAGCAAGTTTATTCTAATGACTTTGGATTAAACTGAGCACTTCTTTTTTTACTGCAACAAATGAACTTTAGTTTTAGAGGCTAGGTGTACATAATTGACTTAAATAGCAAAGTCAGGAAACATATCTGATACAAGGTTACATTTGTTCCCTGTAGCTGATTATATTAACCAGACAATAAATAAATCTTTTATATTCCATAAAATCACTATTTCTGTGGTACCTACTGGGGAAAAACTGGTTCCATTGTGAATATTCCTGTAGTTCTTTTTCTAAGCATAGTTTTAAGAAGTCTCAAGATCTGGCTTTTCTTTGAGTGGCAAACTCAACACTCAAGTTCCCAAATAATAGGTCAAAGAGCCAAGAAACAGGCGGTAGCATCATTTAGAAGATACTTGAATGGGTCAAAAGGATTCCAACAAGGAATTTGAGACTTTTGTAATTACTCCTTGGAAGGAAAGTTATGACCAACCTAGATAGCATATTCAAAACCAGAGACATTACTTTGCCAACAAAGGTTCGTCTAGTCAAGGCTATGGTTTTTCCTGTGGTCATGTATGGATGTGAGAGTTGGACTGTGAAAAAGGCTGAGCGCTGAAGAATTGATGTTTTTGAACTGTGGTGTTGGAGAAGACTCTTGAGAGTCCCTTGGACTGCAAGGAGATCCAACCAGTCCATTCTGAAGGAGATCAGCCCTGGGATTTCTTTGGAAGGAATGATGTTAAAGCTGAAACTCCAGTACTTTGGCCACCTCATGCGAAGAGTTGACTCATTGGGAAAGACTCTGATGCTGGAAGGGATTGGGGGCAGGAGGAGAAGGGGACGACAGAGGATGAGATGGCTGGATGGCATCACTGACTTGATGGACATGAGTCTGAGTGAACTCCAGGAGTTGGTGATGGACAGGGAGGCCTGGCGTGCTGTGATTCATGGGGTCGCAAAGAGTCTGACACGACTGAGCGACTGATCTGATCTGATCTGATCTGATCATTTAATTTATTCTACATAACAGCTGCAAGTTGAAATAAAGTAGTTGTTAAGAAAGAAGGTGCTAATAAAAATAACTTTAAAAAGCTTCTGGCTTCATTGAGTTGGACTGTGAGTAAGGGAAAAAAACACAGTTCTCAAACATGCTTCATAGCACCGGTTTGCTCTGAATAGTTCACCAAGCCTTCCTTCACCAAGCCTTCCTCAGCTCAGAAGGCTAGTTTTTAGGTCCCTTATTTAAGTATTTCATTTGGCAATCAAAGGTCTTTTTACTCTTTTTAAAAGTGTTCCTTTAAAACAAAGATTATCTTGTCAAAATATATCCCAAATAACCCACGAAGAATGTCTTTTGTGGTAGTACCCTGATGAAGAATATCTCATTCATATTGTGTAAGTTATTCCTGAATTCCATTGTGAAGTTAGAAGTCAATTTCTAATCACTTGAGAAGCCATGAACCAGGTCACTGCTGTAACCTCCCTCATCTGTCATGTTACAGTAGCAAAGAGCACACACTCCTGTTGTTAATGGTTTTAATAAGCAAAGGAAATATCAGCAGCAATAGTGCAATCTCAGCCTAGGACACCACAGATGAACCTGGTCATGTTCATTATTTAATATTCATTAAGAATCTCATGAATACTTGGCTCTCAAATAAACTCTAGTGCGATTTTAGAAAATACAGAGAGGAAATGATCAGTGCTCTCAGGAAATCTGCTGCTCAAAAAGACTCATAAGAGGTATAGAGTACTCAATAAGAAAATGTAGTAACTCTTGATTCAGCCAAGATGATAAAGTGATACAAGCAATGAAAACTTGCAGGTGATATAATCATAAAAAGAATGAGAAAGAACCTCAGAAATGATTGAATACCTCTCATTTTACAGACAAAGAAACTGAGGTTCAAAAGTTACTAGTTTGTTTTCATCATGTTCACTTGGAAAGTCAGGATTGAAGTCCGGGTTTTCATGATCTAAATGAAGTCCAGTGCTGATGATGAATCACAGATTAGTTTCCTTGGCTATGGCTCTTCTAAATCCTTCTGTGAATCTGCTCCTACACACACACACCCAACATAATATGCAGAAGTAGAGATAGAATGACCACAATAGACACTACCATCCAAGAAAGGAAGGAATGGTAGGCCCAGAGCAGCCAAGGGTTCAGTGTACTTCTGAACTCTGGCTGGACAGGTGATGTCAGATACTTGATTAGGGTATAATCCGTATCCTAAGAAATGATTCTTGGAGGCTGTTGGTTCCTCCCTCTGAGTCATCCTTCCTTTTCAATAATAAATGACCCTGTTTGTAGCTGGGTAAGTTTTCCAGGCTGTTTCCCACCCATAGAAAATTGGGCTACTTTCTACAGAGGCTTATGCCGTCAAAGGGGTCAATGATAACCTTGAACTATTAAAGAAAAGCTGTCAAGACATATATCTGACACAGTAGGACACTTTGCAGATAAGAAGAAGAGGAGTTAAATTTGACCATTTCCTTTAAAAGGGGAACATAAACTTAAAAGAGTATGAGTGCCATGGCCATAGCTTTTTGTTGGGAAGTTATTCCCAAGTAAATTAATTTGAAAAGGAAAAATAATGCTTTTTAAAACCTAATTTCTTTTTCTCAAGCAAATTGAGGTTATGAAAAATGCTTTGCTTTTTGTGTTTGCAATCCATAAGAAATATAGATAAGTGCTCAACATAGAAAAAACAATCATTTATTTGGCAAATAGAAAAAATGCACTAAAGATTTTTCTTTCTTACTCTTAATGGGGTTTCATTTCACTATCACTACACAGTCCACATAGAACTTGATAAAGAAGAGAGCTAAGAAATACACATTAACAAAGAGCCTTTTCTGGAGGAACCAAATTCCACTCTAAGTTGGAAGGGGAAAATATTTTGGATGACAAGATGGCAAGTTTTAGAAGATAAAGTACAAAAGTAGATAACACAAATACACTAATAAATACCCTCTCTCCTGAGGTTTTGTGGCATTTGCCTTTGTTCCAGAAACTGGAGACACAAAGGAATTAAAATATCTTTGACAAGATATATGAATTTTCTATTTTCCTTCCTTTTATATTCATAACCTAACAACTTTTGTAATTAGTCTGTGAATGTCTCACTAATAAATTTTAAACTTATGTGAACGGATTCATTTGGGTTGCTATATAATCTTTATTTTTAAGATGCAATTTATCAACTTAAGCTAATTAAACTCATAGTTGCCATGCTTCCTATGCTTCTTGAAATTCAGATTAAGAATTTGATATCATATCTTTAAAAGGTAATGAATATTTGTGACATTTGTTTCTTCTAATTAGTCTATTAAAAATTGTATAAGATTTGCCTGTTGACTGAAGAATTCTCTTTACTCTAACAGAATAAATTAACTTTGACCATTATTTCAACTAGCCAATGAATTTTTAGCTCATAAAGTCACACCGAAAATTATCTATGTCAACTGTTCTATTCTCTTGCTGCTTTTAATTTTTCATTGGCATCGTCAAATCCTGATGGCCATCCAACAACCTGTTACAGTGGCTAGACACGACTGAGACACACTACCGCAGGCTTCCAGATGGTGCTAATGGTAGAGAATCCGCCTGCCAATGATGGAGCCACAAGAGATGCAGGTGTGACCCCTGGCTCAGAAAGATCCCCTGGAGGAGGGCAGGGCAGCCCACTCCAGTATTCTTGCCTGAAGAATCCCATGGACAGAGGAGCCTGTCAGGCTACAGTCCATAGGGTCTCAAAGAGTCAGACATGACTGAAGCGACTTAGCACGCAGGGTATATCTAGTACTCTCAGAACAAGCAGTTGAGCATATGTCATTGACAAAACTTTCCCACTGACATAAATATTTTTTAAGGATTTTAAGTTAGACTAAGATAATCACAGAAAGTTTCATGAGAAGATGCTCTTGAGAAATGTGTAGAAATTGGAGCAGTGGAAAGGAGGAAGGATGCTTAGAGCGATGAGTGCAAAATGGAAGGAAAGTATCTCTACCATGTAAATAGGTTACGCCAGTATACTAGTGAGTTAATGAGAATGAATAAATGGGGAAAACTTTTCCTTCCTCTTAACACTTCTGCCTATACTTAGGATTACTCTTTTGGCCCTGAACATATCTTGACTTAAAGGATATCCTAAATATAACCATGCTAATCATGATTATGAAAATATTGATAACCTCTCTTAAAAGTTTTTCCTAAGTGATCTTTTCTAAGTCAATTAAATTTTTGATCATATTCTTATAGCAGTTAAAATATTTCCCTTTAAAATTTTTATTATTTGAAATATTTCACTGGGGACTATATTTTTATGTTTATCAGAAATATTTAAGTAAATTATTTTTATCTATACCAAATTTTATAGATTATGGATTTATCATCTATTACACTTTTTTATTTAGTTAAATGAAAAAAAATGGTCAATTTTGTGAAAATGGTAAAAAAGAAAAAAAGCAAAGGAACAAGATGATGGAAAAGTGCAGAGAAGCGGAGTGGGAGAATAAGTCAAAGGAAGAAATTTAGAAAGAGAAACACAGGAAGAGACATGAGAGGTAGATTACAGAAATTTTATTTTATTAAGACAAAAAATGTATGACAAAGTAAAATATATTAATAATAAGGTCAAAACAATGGGTTAAAATCTCATTTTATATAGCTAAACAGAAAATTCATATGCGGGACATAAGTTGAGAATATAGATTGTAGAGGACCTAACCATACCATGTAATAAATTTTATTTTATGCTAATGGCCAGGGTTTTGCTAAAGGATATTCCATACAGATTTAGTGATCCATAAAGAAAAGTTTATTTAAGTAAGTTTGGGGAAAACTGCATCTTATATTGCCCTAAAAAAGTATTACATCTCAGCCTATTAACATATCTGAGGAATCCTGGGAAAATAAATTTGGTGAGAATGAGTTAAATCATTGTTTACCAATCTTATTTAAAGACAGAATACTTACTGAGTGTGTAAAACCCTATTTGCATCCTGTAGAACATACTTTGGGAACATAGGCAATGGTGAGCCATAGTTGAATGTTTAGGCTGAAAAAGGCATGAGAAGCATAGAGTTTAGAAAAATTAAAATCTCAAAATGAGGTGCTGGATGCCAACCTGACTGTGACTGAAAACAGACAAATTAATAGGCTATTTAACAATCAAAAGGAGAGACAAGGTCTTAGATTGGTCTGGATTATAGATGAAATACCAAGGTGTAGGTATGTGTAAGAGAAATCAACCCAGAAATGCTGATTGTTGCCCGGTCCACAATCCCTCCTGATGTAGCTATATCTTCTACCGTGTTGCTCCACAATTCAACTGAACCAGGGTGGGGATCTCATCCAAAATGATTTATGCACAGCTGGTCAGCAAATATTACTTCTATAGTCTGGCTTAAAAACAGAAGTTAGATCAGATTTCCCTTCAAAAATTTGAAATTATGAAAAGAGAGACTGAGACTTTTAGAGAGTAGATACAGATGTGTGTATGGCTGGGGAGAGGTGGTGAATAAACATGTATGTATGTTTGTATGTATATATACACACATATACAGAGAGAGAGAGAGTGTCTGTACACAATGGTTACTTCTTAGGCTCAATTTATACACTGATTTTATATCCACAATCCAGACTAAGGCTTGTCTGTTTATGAAACATCCATCAACAGCATGGTTGTTACCATTTGCTGTAAGGCATCCTAAAATATTAATTTCTATGTTTGGTTTTTCCTACTTCCTTCTATGAGACCTTTCCACCTTGAGTCAAAGGTACCCATATTTCCTCAAAGAGTAGAATTTTTTTACAGTAAGAACAAAAGGAGAAAGTAATCAATAAAGAAGGAAGACCTGAAGAAAGCTGGGCATGGGGTTTATGCTATAATAGTTAAATAGAATAAAGAATAGCAGAAATGTAGACCACTTCTTGTGCATACATATACCAGAGAATATAGGTTTATATGGGCTAAGGAAGAGAGCAGAGGGAGTTGGAAACGGGGAGCTGCATGGGACACACCATTTTAGTAAATCAGGGAGTGAGAGACAAGAGAGGCTGACCTAGGGGTAGAAGAACCATGTTGAGGGAAATGGAGTCCTCACAGGGATACTACCCATTACCTGAGGGGCCAGCGTCAGGGAGTCCCGTGAAAATCCATTCAACATGTAGAGACAGCTCATTACCTGGACAGAGCAAGTTGCCTCTAGTGGTGGGGTGAGCCTTCCAACTACAGATCAGTCAGTCACTCAGTCAGTTCAGTTGCTCAGTCATGTCTGACTCTTCACGACCCCATGGACTGCAGCACACCAGGCCTCCCTGTCCATAACCAACTCCTGGAGCTTACACAAACTCATCTCCATTGAGTTGATGATGCCATCCAACCATCTCATCCTCTGTTGTCCCCTTCTCCTCCTGCCTTCAATCTTTCCCAGTATCAGGGTCTTTTCAAATGAGTCAGCTCTTCATATCAGTTGGCCAAAGTATTGGAGTTTCAGCTTCAACATCAGTCCTTCCAATGAACACTCAGGACTTATCTCCTTTAAGATGGACTGATTAGATCTCCTTGCAGTCCAAGGGACTCTCAAAAGTCTTCAACACCACAGTTCAATATAGTCCAACTCTCATATCCATACATGACTACTGGAAAAACCATAGCCTTAACTAGACAGATCTTTGTTGGCAAAGTAATGTCTCTGCTTTTTAATATGCTGTCTAGGTTGGTCATAACTTTCCTTCCAAAGAGTAAATGTCTTTTAATTTCATGGCTGCAATCATCATCTACAGTGATTTTGGAGCCCAAAAAATTAAGTCAGCCACTGTTTCCACTGTTTCCCCATCTGTTTGCCATCAAGTAATGGGACCGGATGCCATGATCTTAGTTTTCTGAATGTTGAACTTTAAGCCAACTTTTCACTCTCCTCTTTCACTTTTATCAAGAGGCTCTTTAGTTCTTCTTCACTTTCTTCCATAAGGGAGGTGTCATTTAACCCAACTACAGATGCCGGTCCTTAAATAATTTTCAGCTTAAATAATTTTGCCAAGGGTTAGCTGAGTCCTATCTGGAATGACACTTGCAGGCGTCCTGAAATGTAGTAACATTGAGGAAGAAGAACCTCAGCACTGGTAGTTGGGTAAGACTGGACAGTGTTATATCCTATCCCTGTTAAACATTAAACATAACAGATTTTCTATAAACATTTTATTTTGAAATGTTATTCCTCTTAGGAACCGAACTATAAGAGGTCAAATTGAGCACAGTTTTGTTGTCTGTGGGTGCTTAAACTAATTCAAATGGAAATAAAACTGCATGAAAATAAAAACCTCTAACTTTAACAACAGTACATTGCTTTGTTTATTCCAAAACCCTCTGGATCTGAGGACCACCTATGTAGGAGAAATTAAAAACTAAATGAAAATATTCTACATTCCATGCCTAGCAGTTTAATTTTTAAGCCTTTTATAAACCTAAAAATGCTCAACCATCATTTTTATGCTTTAACTTAGAATGTGTTTTCCAACAAGGATTCCAGTAACATTACATCTGATATTTATAGTCTCAATTTGTTTTTTGGTTTCTATGCTATTTCTACATGAGTTCTTATTAACATTTCCTTCATCTGAATCCTCTCTCTCTTCTTTTCAGTACCAGTATTTGCTGGGGGCTATATTTCAGACCCCAAGATGTAAGTCTAGTTTCCAAAAGTATAATTCTTCACTCAGATACAGTATTTTTGGTTCTGTGTGTTTGTTTTGCACCTTTATGATTTTCTGTTGCCTCAACAAAGTTTTGTGGAATAAACAGGGAACTCCTTTCAGTCTTTTTATCATCTCCCTTAGTACGGACTAGCCAAATATGTCTGCATCAACTAGAAATCTGCTCCTAGAAGTGAGGCAATCATGGTTTCCAAATTAGGATGCATGATTGAACAACTGAAGGGCATAAAGCCCACATTCTTTCTAAATGGAACCCTCAAATGCTTTTCATAAGATCCACGCTGTTCATAAGCCAGACATAGGATGCAAGTATTAAACTTCAGTCTTTTTTATTTTTTAGCATTTGGTTATGCTTGATACAATCTCTTTCAAAAAACTGAACTCTGAGTCCCTCCTAAGCCTTAGTGAATCTCTGAATTGGGTACTTATTCAGTCAACACATGTTTAACAAGCAACTACAATATGGTGGGTGTTGAACTTCAATTATAAGCTGAAGATAGAATGGTGAACAAAACATATGTAAGGCTGTGGTCTGGTTGGAAAGATAGACTTCAGTCAAGTCATCATGAAATATTAGCCCATCACTGTACTCCAACCCACCTGCTCTCTGCTTCTTGGCCTTCCTTGCGACTCTCCCTTGATATCGCTCGACCCTCTTCCCCAACCCCACCCAGCAAACACCTTCACATTCTCTTGCTCTTCTCTTCTCCACCTGTATCCTAGAGTTTTGTCCTCAGCCGTTGTGTCTTGCAACTCTGTACCCCTGGGAGAGACAGCACACCTCATGGCTTTAGCTGTTATTTATACACCAAGAGGAATTAAAGAATTTTATCTTTTTTTATCTTCTTCCCTGATCTCTCTGCTCCTCTGCCTCACCCCATAGAACCACTAAGTTTCCAACCAAATCTTGGGATCCATCTCCTCATCCTAATCCCATTTTCAGTGAATGAACCCTCTAATAATGCCCTAATTATCTCCATTCTTCTCATTTCACACCTCCCTTTACTTATTCCATAATAATACTTCTAGAGTACAAAAAGGATCATGTCATTTGATATCTAAAAGTTCCTAATGAGGTCCTAAAGAAGCAATCTAAGGACTTCAGCAAGGCCCAGGTGGACTCAGCATCATCTTCTACTTCTCTCATGCTAACCTTATTTATTTTCAAAAATTGGTCATCAGCTTTCAGAAAGCTATTCATTTTGATGGCCATTCTGCTTGACATATATTTTGCCTCCCTTTTATACTCTACATTTAAGGTTCAATTAAAATAATATCATCTCAGTGGAACTCCTGAGACTTACAGGCAGAATTAGTCATCTGTTTCCTATCCCATATCCCACTGTGTATGTGTGTGTGTGTATGAGTGTGCATGTGTGTATGTTAGGTGTAAGTGTTTTACAGTACAGGCTATTTGAAAGAATGTAAATTCTTTTTTGGATCCTTTGGATGGAGAGCAAGGAAGAGGGAAGAGGCGAGGAAGCCTTTAGTAGACTCCACAGAATAGAATATTTTTTACAGGAATAAAAAGTAAAAATCTTAAATAGAACCTGTCTACTTACTAATGATGTATCAAGATAAAATAAAGCCTTATTAATCACACATTTTGAATTGGCCCCCATAAATTTTGATGGATTTAGAATTCATTTGTTCACAAGCGACAAAATCATCATAGCTGTGGTGTAAACGATTTGAAACCTATTCCTTTCTCTTCTTACAGGCCAGGCTCCACAGCACTTCACAATGTCAGAAAACATGTTTTCTGCCCCATTGCTCTGTCACAAGTAGTTTCAACTTCATGGTTAAAAATAAAATGTGTGTATTCTAAGAAGCAAGATGGAAGAAGAAGCGAAGAAGCACGGCACAAAGTTTATATGAGCATTATCTCCTAAAGAAGGTTCCCAGGTGTCATATGACGCTTCAACGGGCCTCCTGTACAGGAGGCTCCCTAATGGCTAAAGGGAGTCTAGAAAATGTAGTTTTATTCTGTGTATCCTGTTTCCAGCTAAAAATTCTGATGCTGTTGGAGGAGGAAAGAATGGATATGGACTGATATGATTTGGTTTTACCTCTTTGTGTCTTGGGCTTTGTCCAAAATATTGTATAAGACAATTAGCATGCTGGAATCACTCAGCAACTGTTTTTATTACTATCCACTTTGATATCATTTGCCAGTTCTCCAGGCAAACTGGATACTTTCATGCAAATGACTCTTTAGCTGTATGATAGGATATTGAATATTATAGCTTCCATCAGGCCTTGAACTC
The DNA here is from genome assembly GCF_027580195.1 of Bos mutus. Taxonomy (NCBI): domain Eukaryota; kingdom Metazoa; phylum Chordata; class Mammalia; order Artiodactyla; family Bovidae; genus Bos; species Bos mutus. The sequence continues at coordinate 17,845,181 of NC_091623.1, forward strand.
TTCCTGAACTGTACCTGAAGCTGTTAAAATAATAATGGCTAAATTCCTAAGGGTCTTCCTTGGTGGCTCAGGTTGTAAAGAATCCACCTGCAGTGCAGGATACCTGGGTTTGATCCCTGCATCAGGAAGATCCCCTGGAGAAGGGAATGGCTACCCACTCCAGTATTCTTGCCTGGAGAATTCCATGGACAGAGGAGCCTGGCAGGCTATAATCCATGGGGTTGCAAAGAGTCAAACACGACTGAGTGACTTTCAATACACACACACACACACACACACACATATATATATATATACACACATGCACACATATCAAAAGAGATGGAAAATAATAGATGTTGAGTATGTATTTACTGAATGTTTCTGAATAAGGGAATGCCTCTGGTCTGTGTGTGTATATGTGTGTGTGTGTGAGTACACATGTGTCTGTATATATATATACATTTTTTTTCCTAAAAAAATTTTTTTTCTTTTATGGTTTATCCCAAGAGATTGGATACAGTTCCCTGTGCTATACAATAGAACCTTGTCATTTATCCATTCTAAATGTAATAGTTTGCATCTGCTGCTGCTAAGTCACTTCAGTCGTGTCCGACTCTGTGCGACCCCATAGATGGCAGCCCACCAGGCCCCGCCGTCCCTGGGATTCTCCAGGCAAGAAGACCAGAATGGGTTGCCATTTCCTCCTCCAATGCATGAAAGTGAAAAGTGAAAGTGAAGTCGCTCAGTCATGTCCGACTATTAGCGACCCCATGGACTGCAGTCTACCAGGCTCCTCCGTCCATGGTATTATCCAGGCAAGAGTACTGGAGTGGGATGCCATTGCCTTCTCCCATAGTTTGCATCTACCAACCCCAAATTCCCAGTCCACACCTCTCCTTCACCCCCTCCCCCTTGGCAACCATAAGTCTGGTCTCTATGTTTGTGAGTCTATTTCTGTTTTGTAGATCCATAGATTCATTGTGCCATATTTTAGATTCCACGTATAAGTGATATGATACAGTATTTGTCCTTCTCTTCCTGACCTACTTCATTTAGAATGATAATCTCAATGTCCATCCGTGGTGCTACAAATGGCACTATTTCATTCTTTCTATGGCTGAGCAACATTCCATTGTGATATATATCACATCTTCTTTATCCATTCATCCATCAGTGGACATTTAGGTTGTTTCCATGTCATGGCCATTGTGGAAAATGCTATTATGAGCATAATGATGCATGTATCTTTTTGAATTGTAGTTTTGTCCAGACACATACCCAAGAGTAGGATTCCTGGATCACATAGTAATCAAAGGGTAATTATCTTTTTAGTTTTCTGAGGAAACTCCATACTGTTTTCCATAGTAGCTGCACCAACTTACATTCTCACCAACAGTGTACAAAGGTTCCTTTTTCTCCCATCTGCTCCATCATTTGCTACTAGTGGACTTTTGAATGGTGGCCATTCATAATGGTGTGAGGTGGTACCTCACTATAGTTTTGATCTGAAACTTGCAAGCTTTTGCACAGCAAATGAAACCATTAAAAAACAAAAAGAAAAAGACAACCTACAGAATGAGAGAAAAAATTTACTAATGAGGTGACTGATAAGGGCTTACTCTCTAAAATATACAAACAGCTCATACAACTCAACAATGAAAAAACAAGCAACCCAACTAAAAAATGGGTAGAAGACCTTAATAGACACTTCTCCAAAGAAGACATACACATGGCCAGTAGGCATATAAGAAGATGTTCGACATTACTAATTATTAGAAAGATGAAAATCAAAATTATAACCTCACTTACCTGAGAGAGATGAACTCAAACATAGCATCTTAAACCACAAGGCTTCATGGAGGAAACTTCATCTTACAGAAACATCTTGAACTTTACTTCCAAAATGATTGACAACACCATTATACATTACTGTATAAAGCTAACATTATTAAGTCTTCATATTTCCAGTGGTACTTAAAAAATAATATACATTGTTAATTTGATAATGTTCATTTTTTTTAATTTCCTCTGCAAGAAGCTAAACTTTATATAGAGTGATGTCTTGGTGGATATTTTGTGTGAGATTTGGGGCACCTCATCTATAAGACAGGACCAAGGGCAGAACCAAAGCTACTACCAAGTAAGATAACTTTCCTGGTTAGTTGTTTGTCAGAAGTCATTATGGACAATCTGCCACCCAGATTACTGAAAGCATGTTACACAGGTCCTAAGGGATTTCTTCCCTGTTCTCTGTAACCTTAACCATAGTAATCAGTGTTAAATGTTATAAAACAGCACTGGAGCTTTATTACTGAATCCATCAGTTAAATTACAGTGATCATTAAAACTTCTAGTTAGCAACACAATATTTTGACTATCAAATTCAGAGAGATTAATCATTGTTTTAAATATGCTCTGCCGGCAATCTGATCCTTTTTTCTGGTCCAGAATATCACTTAGTACAGCTTCTGCTGCTTCTACTTTGCAGGCTGGGAATTAAATGAAGGACAAGTGGATAGGACTAACCTTTTTGGGAAATTTTTAAAATAAGTTAATGATCCATTTCTGAAGCATGAGAAGCTGAAGATGGGTCATTAAAGCTAGTGATATTTATAATCAGTATTTGCAAAGAATACCAGATAATTGGTTAGAACAGAACAGAAGTAAAGGCATTTCAGACTGAGACGCATTTCCAAGGGTAGCAAGTTCTGCCACCAAAGCGTCTTTGACATCTTACTCAAAAAAAAAAAAAAAAAAAAAACAGAATTTTCAAAATGTGATAAAGTGATGAAAGTTAGAAGATGTTTGATAAGTTGAAGAAGTAAGAAAATATTGACTCAGAGTACAGGTTTTGTTATAACATTGGCAGGGCCCTCAAGATAGGTTTGACAGTGATTGAATTAGGTTACATAAATTGACACATCTTGCTGCCTTGCTTCTTTTGTCTGATCAAAATTGAGACTTACTAAATTGTATCATTTTTACTTGCTTCTTCCCTATCTCTCACCACTGTTATAAAATCTGTGATGCTTGCTTTAATTTTCTGAAGCATTACCAAGATTTATTTTTAAAACATAACGAATTATATCAAGTGACTACTCAAACACTTGCTAGAGTTATAAAAATACTATTTCTTTGAAAGAAAAAAAAAATCTCTTCAATTTTCAGCAACAGAACCTGACCCTATGAGTGAACTCATTTGTCTAAAGCAAGGACAAGTGCGTACCTTAGTTTTACCCTTTCTGATGTCAAAGCCTACCCTAGATAGTAACTGTCAAAATGACAAATTTTCTCTAATTGTCTCCTGCCTACCTCCAATAAGACAAGTGATATGTTTAATAAAAATAATGTCTTAACTATTTATATGCCATTTCAAAGAAATTTTAATGAGGTCAGTAAACTTATGCAAACATGTGAAAGTGAAAGTGTTAGTCGCTCAGTCATGTCCTGACTCTTTGAGACCCCATGGACATAGCCCATCAGGCTCCTCTGTCCAAGGGATTTTCCAGGCAAGAATACTGGAGTGGGTTGCCCTGCCCTCCTCCAGGAGATCTTCCTAAATTGCAGGCAAATTTTTTACTACCTGAGCCACCAGGGAAGCCCATACAAAGATATACTTAGAATTTAAAATCTTAATTCATTGCTGTAATTCACCTGCTTTGATTTTAGAAGTCATAAGGTTAAAGACAAACAGTTGGAAATCTTAGAACTAGTGACATTGGACAGAAAGGCAAAGTTGGAGTTCTGATTCTCTACTTAGTAGGATTTCCCACATGTGAGATCGATGCAGGCTGTCCTTTTTGACACACTCCAGCTGTTTCCTGCAGGGTCTTTTTATTTATTTATTTATTTATTAAGATTTATTTGTGTATTTATTTTTGGCTGCACTGGATCTTTGCTGTGCAGGCTTTCTCTCGTCGTAGCAAGTGGGGGCTACTCTTCATTGCTCCATGCAGGCTTCTCCTTGCAGTGGCTTCTCTTGTTGCAGAGCACAGGCCCTAGGTGCACGGATTTCAGGAGTCGTGGCATGTGGGCTCTGGAGTGCTGGCTCAGTAGCTATGGCACACAGGCCCAGCTGCTCTGCTGCATGTAGGATCTTCCTGGACCGGGGATCAAGCCTGTGTCCCTCGCATCTGCCTCTCAATCACTAGGCCACCAGGGAAGCCCCGCTGCAGTGTCTCGAGTGTTCTCTTTCCTATCTGTAGCTGTAACCAGTGTGGCTGCGTCTCCCACTTCTGTGTCCTTCCCATTCTCATCCTTTAGTGTTTGCCTGGGTGCAGCTCTGTGTATGACCCTTAGGATATTTTGGAGGTACCAGGGCATCAGTCATGTAACATTCACCTACTTTTCCTTCTTTCCTTCTGCTTCCAACCTAGTTTTGTGCAACAAGCAAAGAAAAGAATTCCCATTTACCTTATGCCTCCTGTGAACTGGTACAGGACTCAATACTTACATATGTGACTTCATTTAATTTTTTCCACTCCAATGCTAGTGCTAGTATTCCTACAGATTTTTTCAGATTTTACAGATGAGGAAATCCAGATTTATAGACGTTAGGACATTTTTTCTCAAGGTCACAGAGTAAGAAAATGGGGAAGTTGAGCTGTTCAGTTCTTCCCACTCCATATACCCGTCTCACCTGTACCTAAGAATTATTTGAGGTTTCATAGAAATAAGGGCTTAATGGTGAAATTAAAATGTATGAAGATTACTGACTCACCAAGTTGTAACTGTTCTGATATACAAGCAGAACAAACTTTCTGTAATGGAAAGTTAGGAAGTCTAATATTTATTATAAGCATTTAGATCTATATTTGGCATGAAGACATTTTTATGGGTAGTAATTCTTTTACAATGTGCAACCAATATACATTATAAATCACTTGAAGTTTTTGTAGGCCAATTATAAACTTTATATTCCATTTTCAATATACTTGATGTGTATCTTAAAAGGCATTTACAGAATATTTCTCTCCTTTAAAACATTCTGGTCAACTTTAAAGTTAGTTTTATCATCCTCATAAATATATTAAAAATCTTCATATTAGCCCTTATTCTGTTGAGCATTTCATTGAAATTCTGACTTAAGCATTTCTTTGACTATAAATTGTTATATACTACACTTAGTAATGCATAATAACACCTCAAGTCAATATTTTATATAATTACTCAGCATTTAGAAACTACAACTATGCTGACTTAATTTTATTAGTTTTTCACTAGTACACTCTGATATGCTTTTCACTCATTCGTTCACAAAACTCATCTACTAAAAAATTGTTCATTCAGTAATTTACTTAATCAGCAACACTTTTGATATGAATACCTATTCTTTATAGGTATGTTCATCCTGCAAGATAATATTTCAATGTTGTTCTTGTCACTTATATTTAGGAATTTCTTTTTTTATTTTTCAATTTATTATTTTTCATTGTTACCTTGAATCCATGGCAGAACAAGTAGTCTTTTGTTCCTCTTGTGTATTCTATTTTGTTGGAGGTAACATTTTGGGAAAAGACTTCACAAAAGAAGTCTTAATGATGAGTTAGAGTTCATCAAGAAAAATAGTTGGAAATCTAAACTATGAAAAATCCAGACAGCTGACACAAAGTTATCAATAAGACACAGCAAGAGTTAAGCCAGTATCTTTCTTGTGTGTTGGGGAGATTGAGTGCATGCAGGTACAAGCCAATAGAAGCCCCAGTATTCCTCAGTTGCCTGAGACAGCCCTAGATCTAGAATACAAGCTCTGTGAGAGCAGCCAGACAATTCCTGACATAGAACAGTTTCTCTATAAAAAGTGATGCATAAATGTCCTAATGGTTTGGCGTAAGAACAGTCAAACGCTCAGACCCCTTCTGTTTTTCTGTTGGGGCGCATCTATATATTTTTTTTTTCCTGTCCTCCTATTTCATGTCCAAAGAGGAAGAGGACTGAAATTGATGAGTGTGGGCTTAGGGACACTTTAGGGGTCAGTATGATAGAGCTGCCCCTCTCAGTAGACAGTCTTTCTATTTGACTCTTCTTTCCTTGTATTTTTCTTCTTCCTTGAGACTGATGTAGCATAATATAGACTCCAAAAGAGGCTCTACTTGGACAGGCAGTCTGAGAAGACCCTCAGCCTAAGGAAAAAACTTGTTATCATCCTGCTCTCTTTCTGTCTTTGTATTGTGTATCTTAAACCTCAGAGTGGAGAAGGCAATGGCAACCCACTCCAGTACTCTTGCCTGGAAAATCCCATGGATGGAGGAGCCTGGTAGGCTGCAGTCCATGGGGTCGCTAAGAGTCGGACACAACTGAGCGACTTCACTTTCACTTTTCACTTTCATGCATTAGAGAAGGAAATGGCCACCCACTCCAATGTTCTTGCCTGAAGAATCCCAGGGACAGGGGAGCCTGGTGGGCTGCCATCTATGGGGTTGCACAGAGTCAGACATGACTGAAGCGACTTAGCAGCAGCAGCAGCAAACCTCAGAGTATTTCTGTAAGGGATGAGCATGGGGCAGGGTACTAGCAACCCCAACAGAGCCTCATGGTATAACCTTGCTCTCTAGAGAATAAAATTTGGGACCAATTTTTTTTTTCCTCTGGCCTTGATTCTCCACATGGATCTTGTTAGAATAACTGGGTTCTTTTTGTGTGTTTGTTTGGGTTTTTTGTTTGTTTGTTTTGTCTTTAATGAGAGTAACTGTTAACTGAAACCCTAGATTCAAACCAAATACCAGTTCCCGACCCCCATGATAGACTTGGTAAGAACAAACCATAACAAAGTATTCTATGGCCTGAACTAAGAAGGGCATTTGCAGTGACTGAGATGAGACAAACATTAACAAAGTTGAGGTCAAATTCCAGAAGAAACTGGTTTAACTGTGTCAAACTAAAGAGGCAAGTAAAGAAAACAAATAATAAATAACGGTGGATAGGGGACCCATAGAACAGATGAAGGTTCAAAGTAAGTCTTAAAGCTCTAAGCATGCAAACATCTACTACATTTATGGGAAATCTATACCTGCTGCCTAAATAAGGCTGGCTTCCAAAAGTTTGGGGCTTCCCTGGTGACTCAGATGGTAAAGAATTAGCAAGAGATCAGGGTTTGATCCCTGAGTTGAGAATATTCCCTAGAGCAGGGAGTGGCTACCCACTCCAGTATCCTGACCTAGAGAATTCCATGGACAGAGGAGCCTGGCAGACTATAGTCCATGGGGTTTCAAAGAATTGGACACGACTGAGTGACTTTCACTTTACTTCACTTTCAAAAATTTAAAGACTTTTAGATGAGCATTCCAGTTTACTTCTTCATTCTTTACTGTTGAATATGTAAGTCAACACACCCTACCCTAGCCCCTCAGAAACACACACACAGAATAGAAAATTTATGAGTACTCTGTGCTAGTAAGTTCCTAAGGTAATGGGGGAAAACAAACTTTTCAGGTTCTGAGCTATCTTATAGCATAATAACATAATATTTTCTCTCTGCTTGTATATTTTGCATGTATATTAATGCCTTCATATTAAGTACTAATAAATATGTGCTCTTTTCATGCCTATGTTTTATTTAAATTTCCTCACAGTGAAATTTATAGTCCAGAAACATCAAATTACTTATAATCACTCCCAACACACATACACAGAACTGTAAACTCCTCAAGGTCAAAGACTGTATGACTTACTCATTTATAGATTCCCAGTGCCCAGGATAGTATTCAGTACATGTTCAATAAAATAAATTAAATACTGTGAATTATTTAGGAAGTATAGACCATCGAGGATGCCAAATTCAGTCCCTTTGTCCCTACAAAGCTGATAGAAAATGGCCCCAGTGTCAGGTATAAGAGAGCTTTCCCCTGAGATTTTACACTAAAAAAGTAAAGCTATTTGGGTATCTTCTCCATTTTTTTTTAACAATATTTTTTGGGGGTAAATAAATCTCATTGCAGCCTTTCCTTCTGCTATCCATGGCATCATTATTTCTTTATCTTCCCTCATGCGGGTTTTTCATCCCATTTATATTTTTGACTTGCTATTAAATATCCTCCGCCAGTTTCCTTAACATAAAATTTTCAGCACTTAAACCCACCCTGACTTCTACCAGAGCTGATTAGGATAGGAGGATTTCTGTTCAGCCATGGTTTGCTCTTGCTTTTGCACACCTCTCATTTGCTCCTTAAATAAATTTACATTGCTGGTCACACAAAAGGTCTAGCCCCAGGTCCTCTCTAGGTATCTCTGCCTACACACTCTTACCCATATATTTAGAAATTATTTTTTCTTCTAATATAATTAGCTCACCTCCTCTATTTTCAACTGTGCTCTATTTTTATGTACTTTCATTTTCAACTTGCCACTGTAATCTGAATTCTCATACTGCTGTTCTTGTTATCATTCTCCTGACCACTCACTCAAATGGGTAGCCAAAATACATTTAATGAATATGATTTCCATTTAACTACCCAGAGCACTCATGTCATTATCAAGGGCTCTCACATGACCAGACTGTGCATATTTCTTTTCAATATATTTTGTTCATATCCTATTAGAGGGCCAGCAGCTAAAAATAGTCAATGCATTATTCCAAGTCAGAACCCACTATAATGAATTCTAAACGAGTGTTCACACTTTCTCATTGTATTTGAATTTCATTACACTGGGTTCAGTGTGGCTCATATGAAGAAGTCACAAGTCCTATTTTCTCACGTTTAATCAGCCGAATATCATAATTTTCTATCCATTGGGATAAATGTGCTAAACCATAACTAGCCTCCTTTCTAAAGTTTAAAGACTCAGTTGACAGGTAGATTTGGGTTAAGGGTATCAGATTTAGCAGATTAAAAATAAATTTAAACAACTCTCTTTTGTAGTACAAATCCACCCCATGTAATATTTAAGATATATACTAAAATATTTATCTGCAATTCAAATTTAAGTTGCATTGACGTTTTTAGTTTGCTTTAGGTTTTTAGTTTATTATGTAGTTTAATTTAAATGTTTCATAGATGCAGTAAAAATTATTTATTGTTTATGTGAAACTTAAATTGAATCAGGAGTCATATTTTATCTGGCAGCTCTAACTTGGGTGCATTCTCAGATTTAACTTAGACATAAAATTATTTCTAGTGTCTGGAAGGCATAATGAGAACCACAAAGAAACTTGTGAGAAAGAAACAAAACCCTGAATTTTTTGATAGCTTAAAAATAAGGATGGACATTCACTGATTTGGGATGTTAGATGCAATCTTGCTTCAGGAAAAATAGAAGACTTCAAGTTCCTAAAACTTGACTTCACCTCTTGCTTATGTTGCGCCTATGTACATATCCACCCCTCTTTAAATAATTGCTTGCTTGCCTGAGCAACTTGTTATAAATATAGATCAGTTTCAGTTGGCATATGCTAAATAGCTACAATTATATTTTTCTTTTTCTATAAAGGGAATTTTCTAGGTTGTATACTTAAGTTCTGAGGGCAGAAAAAATGTTGTATACTGTCTTTCTAGAGTCAAGCTGTTTGATGTGGCATGACACCCTGTGATGTTTTAGGGTCAAACAGAAAAATCTGTACATGCTCCCTGAAAGATATTACTATATCCACTGTTCCAGGAGAAATCTAACATTTAGAACTTTAGCTTAGCTTCTAAAAAAGAGATAGAAATTCAATCCAACCCCAAAAAGGGGACATGGGAGCAGTTTATTTCTTCAAACTCACATAACGCATTGAAATCAACTCTCTACACTAATTTGGCCCAGAAATTTAAGAGCCACCTACCAGTTATTGGTCACAGAATCTCCTCTCTGGTTAGGTTTAGATAACATCTTCCAGTACATTCTTATTATAGAAAAGAAAATGTACTTAGATGAGGTATACACGAGATGGAGTTAGATTATTCCTAAGAAATTAAAAGGGAGAGTGAAAGGAGAGAGAAATTCACTTGCTCAACTGACACAGATTTAATTCTTGAAACTTGTTTAGCAGAATTGGCTCTGGGTGAGAGATGCTAGAGATTCCATTGATGTAGCAAATAATGTCGTGAATCTTGATTAATAAAACTAATCTGGAGCTCAAGGGGGTCAAGTCTGGTTGACTGGCATTTGCATCACTTCACTGGTGGAGTCACTGCTGAGAAGCTTAGCTCAGTTCAGATACTAATAGAAATAAAAGGATTTCATGGGGTCAGATTAGCAGGCGGTCCACAATAAATCATAGCTACAAAACTCCAAATTTCATGTCTAGAGGGAAAAAAAGAAGATTTTTATGTGTAATTGGTTGATACTTATTGAATTATGTATTGTGTGCTTTCACAAAGTTATACTAACTCATTTAATGGTGACCATATAATTTATTGTCCAAACCATAAAATTTTTGCCCAGGACAAATAGTAAAGCAGAGAGAATTTGTGGACAATAGGCATAAAATGGGACTGTTCTAGGCAAACCTTAAGGTTTATGTACTGAGATCTGTGTATATAATAATAACAAAAATTTTAAATCCATATAATAGACAAAACCACAAAGCAATTTGAATAGTCATGCTGCTGCTGCTGCTAAGTCACTTCAGTCGTGTCCGACTCTGCGCTACTCCATAGACGGCAGCCCAGCAGGCTCCCCTGTCCCTGGGATTCTCCAGGCAAGAACACTGGAGTTGGTTGCCATTTCCTTCTCCAATGCATGGAAGTGAAAAGTGAAAGTGAAGTCGCTCAGTCGTGTCTGACTCTTAGCGACCCCATGGACTGCAGCCCACCAGGCTCCTCCATCCATGGGATTTTCCAGGCAAGAGTACTGGAGTGGGGTGCCATTGCCTTCTCCGTTGAATAGTCATAATGAATGTTTATTTGGTGGTTACTATGTCCCAATACTCATTTTATCCTGGCATCAACCTTACGAGGTAAGAGGCCAGTTTAATAATTGTTAAATTATTACTCAGAGAGGCTAATAAATTTCATTAAATCACAAAGTTATATATTACAGAATAAGGATTTAAATCCATACAGTTTACACACATAACTCATACACTAAATAACATATGCTAACATAGCTAGAATTAGCTAAACTAAAGACATATTAAGTATACTACTATATTCAACCATATAATATAAGGAACTAGATAATAAGTATTAAAAATGTAAATACAGACTCCTTTCTAAAGAAATGACAATGCTGTCATCACATTACAAAGGTGGCAAGTCTGATTCCTGAGAACAAGATACTCAAGTTTTAATGCACTCACTGCCCATGCCAGATTCACCTGGGTACTTACTAAGACTCAAGATTCTTGAGCCCCACCATAGACGTTATGAAGAATTCTACCTGATTTTTATGCATTATAGTGTTTGAGAATATGTTTCCTAAAATACAGATGCAAGAGTAAATTTGTGATGCTGGATTTATGTTGTTTCATTTTTGTCTTTGTAATCTGTTAACATACAATTTATCATAACTAAGGGAAAGCACTGATTAGAATGACTATTTAAGTACACAAAAATCACTATGTTGACTTAATCTCAGTTAATTTAAAATATTAACTTCTACCCACTGGCTTCCTAGATAAAGTTTTCTTATAAACTATTTTTAAATGTAACATGAACAATGTATAATTTTGTATGAAAATTAGACACTTAGATAAGTCATTGTTATTAAAAAAACTATTAATGACAACAGAAGAAATTGTTCTGATTGTATCATCTGCATTAAAAAAGCTAAAATTATAGATTATGATTTTTAAATACATCTAGAAAAGCCAAAATATCTTAGTTTTATTAGTACTCAGAATTATTTATGAGATTTTTGAAGTGTTTATTGAATGTATTATTTTATTCTTTCAGTTAATTTGAGATTCTCACAAGTTAAGATACTGAAACATAATGTCTTCCTTCTTTTAAACAATATTAGCCTACTACCTTCAGGCACTATTTTAGGTATTAACAACAAGTCACTGAACAAAACAAGTACACAAGAAATTACTGCCCTCTTAGAGTTGACTCACAATAGTGAGTCTTGTGCTTCCTTTGCCTTGAAATGAATGGTCACTTATTAACAAACTTTTACCTTCATGAAGAAATGGTATACTAATCAAAGAAAGTGACTTCTGTCATCACTAGGGTTTCCAGGGACGCTGTAAGAGAAAGTTAGGATAAGAAAAGTATAAATCAAGGACTGAAATAAGTTTCTTTAGTGTTAAGACCAAGCGTGAAACTTCCCATGTGAGGCAGGGGTCAGGAGGACTTATATATTTCAAGTGTGAAGATCTAGAGAGACATGAATCAGCCCCTTAAACGGAAGGGATAGCTAAGGTGATAGTACTTGGATCAACTTTGTACTATTCCAATAGATCTTTCTAGCCTCTTTGCTTAGAAAGGGAACTCTAAAGAGAATGATGTAAGCAAGCCCTTTAGTGGCAGTTAGAATGAGGGAGTATAATGGTGAAGTCAAGTGGGCCTTAGAAAGCATCACTACCAACAAAGCTAGTGGAGGTGATGGAATTTCAGTGGAGCTATGTCAAATCCTGAAAGATGATGCTGTGAAAGTGCTGCACTCAATATGCCAGCAAATTTGGAAAACTCAGCAGTGGCCACAGGACTGGAAAAGGTGTTTTCACTCCAATCCCAAAGAAAGGCAATGCCAAATAATGCTCAAACTACCGCACAATTGCACTCATCTCACACGCTAGTAAAGTAATGCTCAAAATTCTCCAAGCCAGGCTTCAGCAATATGTGAACCACGAACTTCCAGATGTTCAAGCTGGTTTTACTTGGAGATCAAATTGCCAACATCCACTGGATCATCAAAAAAGCAAGAGAGTTCCAGAAAAACATCTATTTCTGCTTTATTGACTATGCCAAAGCCTTTGACTCTGTGGATCACAATAAACTGTGGGAAATTCTGAAAGAGATGGGAATACCAGACGACCTGACCTGCCTCTTGAGAAACCGATATGCAGGTCAGGAAGCAACAGTTAGAACTGGACATGGAACAACAGATTGGTTCCAAATAGGAAAAGGAGTACGTCAAGGCTGTATATTGTCACCCTGCTTATTTAACTTATATGCAGAGTACATCATGAGAAACGCTGGGCTGGAGGAAGCACAAGATGGAATCAAGATTGCCGGGAGAAATATCAATAACCTCAGATATGCAGATGACACCACCCTTCTGGCAGAAAGTGAAGAGGAACTAAAAAGCCTCTTGATGAAAGTAAAAGAGGAGAGTGAAAAAGTTGGCTTAAAGCTCAACATTCAGAAAACGAAGATCATGGCATCTGGTCCCATCACTTCATGGCAAATAGATGGGGCAACAGTGGAAAGTGTCAGACTTTATTTTTCTGGGCTCCAAAATCACTGCAGATGGTGACTACAGCCATGAAATTAAAAGATGCTTACTCCTTGGAAGGAAAGTTATGACCAACCTAGATAGCATATTCAAAAGCAGAGACATTACTTTGCCAGCAAAGGTCCATCTAGTCAAGGCTATGGTTTTTCCAGTGGTCATGTATGGATGTGAGAGTTGGACTGTGAGGAAAGCTGAGTGCCAAAGAATTGATGCTTTTGAACTGTGGTGTTGGAGAAGACTCTTGAGAGTCCCTTGGACTGCAAGGAGATCCAACCAGTCCATTCTGAAGGAGATCAACCCTGAGATTTCTTTGGAAGGAATGATGTTAAAGCTGAAACTCCAGTACTTTGGCCACCTCATGCGAAGAGTTGACTCAGTGAAAAGGACTCTGATGCTGGGAGGAATTGGGGGCAGGAGGAAAAGGGGACGACAGAGGATGAGATGGCTGGATGGCATCACTGACTCGATGGACGTGAGTCTGAGTGAACTCCGGGAGTTGGTGACGGACAGGGAGGCTTGGCGTGCTGTGATTCATGGAGTTACAGGGAGTTGGACACGACTGAGCGACTGAACTGAATTGAACTGAACTGAGAAGGAGGGAGAGCAGTGAGTTTACTTTATGGAATAAAACTCAAAGCAGAAAACCAATGGGACAGCCAGCTGCCTCAGAAACAGTATGCCAGGACACACTAAATTAATTTTGGAAGATCCTCTTAAACTTGATAAATTCCCTGTGTATTATTTCCATTCTGCTCTGTCTATTTTCCAGTCTTGATCATACAGTAGTAAAACCCATCTAATGAAAGTGTCTGTTTGCTTTTCTTTATGGGAAACTAGGGAAGCCCAAGAAAATCAAGTAGTGGCAAGGCAGCTTTAGAGAAGAGAAGAAAACCAGTTTAATCCTGCAAGCCCTGGTCATGCTGAAAAAAAGAAAGAAAAGGAAAAAGGAAATAGAGTATGAACTGCTGGCTGAGCCTACAGTGTGTGCCCATGTCTAATTGAAGAGAGATCCACTGGTGTACGCAAAAAGTATGCTGGGTATTGGAAAGGATAGTATTTCTTTCCTTCATGGAGGCAATGGGCTGGACAGTTGCATTATAACAATGCTTATCTCTGTCTTTATCACCTAATTCACTGTGAGTTCCTTAAGAACAAAAGTTAAGTCTGATTCATTTTTGCCTTCCCATGACCCACCGTGGTAGTTAACACAAATTACTCATAGAAGTTGATTTTAAAATAAATCAATTATTTAATTAATGACTTGGAATCCTCTTACAGTTTTTTAAAAATAAAACATTCACAGAATTCTTATTAGGGAAGAGGTGCTAGAAAATAATATGACTCACTCTCCAAGAGAAATTGATGTTTGATCTGAGTCTTGATCAATATGATGTAGAAAATGGGGAAAGGGACCTTTTAGACACAGAGACTAGAATTTGCAGATGGGTAGCAGTGATGACTGGAGAAGCGATGACGCCCTACTCCAGTACTCATGCCTGGAAAATCCCATGGATGGAGGAGCCTGGTGGGCTGCAGTCCATGGGGTCGCAAAGAGTCGGACACGACTGAGACACTTCACTTTCACTTTTCACTTTCATGCATTGAAGAAGGAAATGGCAAACCACTCCAGTATTCTTGCCTGGAGAATCCCAGGGATGGGGGGGGCCTGGTGGGCTGCAGTCTATGGGGTCGCACAGAGTTGGACACAACTCACGCAATTTAGCAGCAGCAGCAGCAGTGATGACGTGTCTTTTGGGGTGACTCAAGTGTAAGAGCAAAAAGTGAGTCTGAAAAAGTATGCCAGGACCAGATAATAAATAATTCTGAATGTCATGTTAGTTAAGTTTTCAGTTTTAATCAGTGGATCATGGGAAGACTGAAGAAGTTTGTAAGAACAAAAATGTGATGTGGGATCTGACTTGTCTTTTGGAAAGTTAGAACTGACACACATTTGCATGAAGGACTAACTGAAACCTATGAAAAAAAACAGGTTATGGGGCTATTGGAAGAGTGAGGGAAATAATAAAATAAAATCTGAACAAAGATATGGTTAATGTGCATAAATATATAATGTCCTTAAACATATAAAGCAAAAAATACACATAACACATGATGTGGTAAAACATAAAACACATTCCAAAAACTTACTGATGAATACTGAAGTATATCATGTAGGAGAGAAAAGATTCCAAAGTTTCCAGCTGGGGAACAGATAGTACTCCTTTATTAAAAAAAAAAAAAAAGAAAAGAAAAGAAGAAGAAGGCAAGGGAAGATTCAGCAGAAAATGCTAGGTATCAGTCTGGGAACCTGCCAAATTCAAGGTGCCCATAAACATTTTATGGAGTTGTTCCTCAGATAACGGGATATTAAGTTTTATAGCTCTAGGAGTGGCTAGGATTGAGCATGGATTTGAGATTTATCAGCAAAGAATTAGAAGACTGTCCAAGGAGGGGAAAGCTCATGCCAATGAAGTGATTAGAGATGGAGGAAAAAAGTGAACCCCAGGGATGTCAACATCCAAGAAGCAAGAGTTGAAGAGAAGACGGAGAAGGCCATTCAGGGGGCCACTGGGAAGACACGGGAGAGCTTCTAACAGAAGACAAAGGAAGCCAGACTTCCATGAGGGATCCAGTCAGGTGTCACACAAGATGACTGGGGCAGGGAGATGACAATCTACTGGAAAAGAATCTGGTAACATCCTGCAGTGTTTTAATGGGAAACCACATTACAAAGTGTGGAAAAACCAATGGTAAATGGAAATTGGGGCATCCCTGGTACTTACTTGGTGATGAAAAGAAAGGGCAAGATGAGTTTGCAGCTGGAGCAGATGCCCGAATCAAGAAAATGATCTCTCTCTGGGTAATTTGGCCTTCTGATTCCTAGTTAGGGATCAGGGAGGGTCTGAATCTGTCCTTGAGGCTGACTCCCTATCTTTTTCAGTTTTCTTCTTTCTTCATAGATGTATCAGTTGCTAAGGAAAGTATGGTATTACCATTATATCCAAATAACAGCATCACTCTCAAATTTGAAAATGCTACTAAAAGTCACAGAATACTTCTCTCGAATATGCAGTAAGCCTTAACTACTTTCATTTCGTTTATTTTGACTTATTTTTGCCTCTGGACATCTTAATTTCCAACTGCCGCCTTTAACCTCTCTCCTTTTATCAGATATTTCCTAAATGTTTTGAAAATCCTAACTGACATTATAAAGTTTTTTATTGAGATGAGAAATTTTTTATGGTTCTTTCCTCATCTGCCCACATTACCAAATGTGTTTCCTTTTAAAGGGCCAGGTGGTTTAACTCTAGAGGCCACATGTATTTTGAAGAAGTCGTAACAATTATCCAGAGGATAGAATGTAAACACTAGTTTAGCCCATACTCAGTCTTAGAAATCACATGAAAGATAGAATAATCTCATTTACAGCTATAGTTTGTGGGGGAAAAAGTTTTAATATATATAGCTTATTTGATGGAAACTTTTTTTATTTGGTGACTCCAAATAGGAGTTAAAATAACCGAAACTATTACGATTTACCAGGACAAATTTGTTCTTTTTTCCCCAGTGTCACTGGCCCCTTTACACTTTTCAAACACTTTTTTACTAATGTAAATCAGCCAGTGTTGGTTCCACAACAGATTCCATATTGCTCAGCCCCAAACCATTCTCTGCCCAACGCATAGAGATAGCGTGCCCTCTGGAGAAACTGACAAATGTAAAACTAGAAGAAACAGAAGCACTTCTGTTTTCTTGTTCCCAAAACTCTAGCCCTTCATCCTGCTCACACTTAGTCCCACAGCAGGCGGGACTTCCAAATCCAAGGGACTTCCTTATTAGGGACTTCCAAATCCAAGGGACTTCCAAATTAGGGACTTCCCTAATCCAAGGGAGGAAGCCTTCTCTCTGAAGGTCTTTAAATCTTGCTCTTGTTCCTAATTCTAGAAAACCACAGCTTCATTTATTTCCAATATGTTTCCAAAGTAAAATGGCCTAACAAAATGAGGTAGATGGAGCGGTTAGTATTTTGTCCCTTTAAATTCCCGGTGTTTGTTTCCTTCTGATTTATCAGTTTTAAGGTAGTTTTTCAAAGAATTAGATGCCCAAAGAAACAGTTTCCTGCTCGGTGGCTTCAGATTTCTTGTTATATAGCACCACCTCGTGGTTATTCTGTTTCCTTAACTATTACAAGGAATGAGTGACTGATTTCCTATCCTTACGTATTTTACTTTATGTTGCCATTATTTAGTGGCTCAGTCATGTCCTACTCTTTGCGACCCCATGAACTGTAGCCCACCAGGCTCCTCTGTCCATGGGATTTTCCAGGCAAGAATACTAATACAAGTTGCAATTTCCTTCTGCAGGGAATCTTTCCAAGCCAGGGATCTAACCAGTGTCTCCTACAAGTCTCCTGCATTGCAGGCAGATTCTTTATCCCTTAGCCACTGGGGAAGCCCATTTTACTTTGTAACCATGACTAAAACTGATATATATCAAAGTCTAGGTTAAATATAATCACTATGCTGGCAAAGATGTTTACATACATCCATTTTCTCATTACTGCATCTGAGGCTCATAGTATTCGTTCTAGGGACAAAGATGTAAGGAGTTGTATCTTCATTGGAGTAGAGGAAGAGGAACACTGAAGAATTTTAAGAGAAGGATGGGAACTTTCTCATTTTCCCCTGATCAACCAATTCCCAACTTTTTCATGTGCCTCTGATTAACCTCCCCCAAGAAGCCAGTTCACCTCTCCTGCTATCCATTGTTTTCAGTCTAGAAACCCCATCCTTCCTACCACTGCTGAGTTCTTGTTCCCTTGACCAAGTGGGTGGTGGCTAATGGTGGCTCCACTGAGCCCTTGGCGGTAGATGCTTTCTGGGATCCAAAATGTGAATATATTTTATTAGGATTTTAAATGCAATACTTTTTGTATACATAAGTGGTACAGTTGCAAAACGGTCTCTGTATCTTTTTGACCAAGAAGCATGACCACAGTGAAAGCATTAATGACACTGCATATATCAATAAATAGATTGGTTTATATTACAGTTTGAATCCAACCCTAAGTCTTAGAGCCACTCTAATCTATTTCCTAAACTGGAAGAAGTTTCCATATGGTCATTTTCAAATGGAAAGAGAGAGGACAAATGATTGTTTATGAAACAAAATCTATAAACTATTCTACAAAACCAGTCTATCATACAGTTTACAATTAAAAGCCAAGGAAGGCTATAAATCAGCCACAATATTAGCATGTGCTGTCACCCAGATAAACAAACCTCAAAAAAATTCAACTCACACCTACATTTAACTCTATAAATTTGGGAGAATTATAACAAAGATCTCAATAATTCTCATAAATAGTAGCCTTAGTGCATCCTTTAATACCTCATAGCAAGATTTATTTTGATAACAAAATAAATTACATTGCAAAACAAATAAAAGTGCTTTGGCATTTTGACTTTTTGAGAAATTTAACAGTGAAATAAAGTTACACTCTTATTAGGTTCTTACCTTCTTATTTAGAAGTCTTAAAGAGATTAAAATCAAGTTAGATGCGCATTTGTCTATTTTTCCCCATTGTACTGCAATTTGAAGAGAAAAAAAATAATTATTTATGGTTACATAGCTTTAACCAAGTAAAAACAGTAATATATTCATTGTACATGTTCAAATAGCTTGTGCAGTACTTATCTTCCTAATGCAAATTTAAGACTACTATAATGAAAATCTATCATAAATCAGAAGAATTTATGTGTAAAGAATTCTATCTTCTAAAAGTTTAAAAAATTTTTTCATATGTAATATTATCTTCATGTTACAAGTAGAGATGTTGTGTTCATGAAAAATATTTATGTAAAGTAATTGGCAGTATTGGGCTTCCCAAGTGGCGCTACTGGTAAATAACCCACCAGCCAACACAGGAGACATAAGAAACGTGGGTTCGATCCCTAACTTGGGGAGATCCCCTGGAGAAGGGCACAGCAACCCACTCCAGTATTCTTGCCTGGAGAATCCCACGAACAGAGGAGCCTGGCGGGCTACAGTCCACAGAGTTGCAAAGAGTTGGATACGACTGAAGCGACAGCATGCACGCAGTCAATTGATGATGTTAGTGAGTTTATAAACATATACAGAAAATAACTACTTAACTGTTTAAGCAAGAACCTCTATCCTACCTTCAATGTGGACTATTGACAACCAGTTGGCATGATTCTAAGAGTGCTTAGACATCTTGTTAGTAGGGGAGGAAAGAGGAATTTGAATAGGATCACAAAACTGAATGTTGAATTAATCCAAGTCATGGATTTTATAGAATAGGGAAATTGGAATAAAATTGGGAGTTAAAAGAAATACAGATCCTTTAGCAGGTAAACTTGAGGTTCAATAACTGATTAGGCATATAGACGCAAGAGTCACACAGTATATATAAAGTCAGTAACTACAAACCTGATATTGAGCATATACAGAGTTCTTTCATGCAGTTACATATATAATCCTCAAAGTCTTATGGGTTAGATAATATAGTTTTTCCCCTTTTACAGGTGGTAATTTTGAACTCACAGAGATTAACTTACTCAAGTTCATAAATCTGAAACTAAACACACTTCCATATAAAGTCTGTCCCTTCTTGATTCATTTCTGGTTAGAGGTTTGAAGAGGACATATCTGTACAGGATAGTAGCTATAGCTATTACTCTAAAAGGTAGTCATGGCAAACCTTAATTGGTAGAGGCAGAAATGGGGAACTTATGTAGAAACTACCCAGTTAAGAAATCTAGTTTTGTAATTGCTTTAATATTCAAAATTAATACCATCATTCGTTTGAATATTTGTCAGATGTGAAATTTCATATGCATACTTAATATATGCAGATTCATAGGCATCCTTTATATGCATTTTTTCACCTTGTTTTTCATTTCAAATTTGTCTCATTGAAGATTATTTTTAACTTTATTAGCAAATGCACACACAGAACTCTCAGTCCTAAAACCTAAAGCAACCGTAGGGAATGAATCAGTAAACAGAGGAAGTGACGATGGACAAGGACAGTAGGGACTTTTCTGTGTCCCATTAATGACAAGGGCTCAGTAATGAGATACAGACAAGAAACTGTGGTCATTTATTCATGCTTTCAACATACAGTCGATGAATGCCTCCTATGTGGCAGGGACTATGCTAAGAACTGTAATGCAAATATGAAAAATCCAAGGTCCCTGCCCTTATGGAGCTCCTGTCTAGAGAAGGAAAGCAGGCTTGCTATAACTGAAGACTTCTCTGAGGCTCCCAGGACGGGGGCCCCAAATCAGTACTAGGGAGGTTTGGGTAGGAGTGGGGCAGTCAAGAGCAGCTGTTCAGAAAAGCCTATCCTAAATCTCATTCTTTAAAGACAAGTAGGAATGTTTTGTATCAGGTAATAATGGTAAAGGCATTGAAGGCCGTGAGTGAAACTATGCAAAAACTGAGAAAGTACAATTGGCTCGAAAATAGCAAGTCATTTCCAAACTGTGAGAGGCTAAGGTACATTTGGGAAATTAAAGAAAAAGCAAAAAACCAGAGAGTCAGAAAGAGGAAATCATCACAAGCTTAATATGCTCCACTAAGGAGTTTGGGACCTTATACTGAAGGTGGTTCAGAGCTAGCAAAGAATTTAAACAGTAAAATTCATGAATATGTAATATTTTAGAAGTGTTAAGCTAAAATTATATTTTGATGAGCTTATAAAACAAGAGGAATGCTTTGCTATCATGTTGACTAAAATGATAAGGTAAGACTATGTGCAGACATAAATTAAAAATATTATGTTTCTGCTGTTGTCAGAAAGAAAAATCAAAACAAAACGATTCAGCAAAAGGAACTATGCCTAAATGTCAATGATGGCTGACTTTGGGTACTAGGATTATAACAGGACTAATATAATGAACTTATGTTGTGTATATTTAAATTTTATCTCTAAAAGATTCCAAACTTCTTGGCGCTCTTCGTAAAGAGCTAAAAAGTGGAAAGTTATGTCTTTATTTTATTGTCAATATACGTTACAATTTCATGTTGTTACATGAGACTAAAATGTCTTTAAAGTAGTCTTTATTCACTACACGTTCACAGTGAATTTAGTGTTTCATCTGAAATTTGGAGTTCATATTGTCAATATGGTTTTCCTCTGAAGGATAGAGGAATTGGTCTGGAATCATAATGTCTAGAGAGAGGCAGTATGGTTTATAAAACAAAAAGACATGCTCAAGCCAGCAGAGGTTTATTTCCAGATGTTTGACCTCTGACAAATTGCTTAATATTCCTGGAAAAGGATGATGATAATGACGACCTACAGATGTATGGGGCTTGCAGTGGGTGTGGTAATGGCAACAGGCTGTGTAGCCAAATTTCATCTGAATTTGTTTTTGTTACTTATATGTAGCTAATACTCACATTGTGAGAAATGGTTAAAAACATAGTTCTTACAGATATGGTGGATTTTTATCCCCCAGGTTTATTATCCTACTGCTGCTGCTGCTAAGTCGCTTCAGTCATGTCTGACTCTGTGCAACCCCATAGACAGCAGCCCAGCAGGCTCCCTCGTCCCTGGGATTCTCCAGGCAAGAACACTGGAGTGGGTTGCCATTTCCTTCTCCAATGCATGAAAGTGAAAAGTGAAACTGAAGTCGCTCAGTCGTGTCCGACTCTTAGTGACCCCATGGACTGCAACCTACCAGGCTCCTCTGTCCATGGGATTTTCCAGGCAAGAGTTCTGGAGTGGGGTGTCATTGCCTTCTCCCTATTATCCTACAGCATGGTTTATTTCCCTCCACGGGTGCTTCCTGACATGTCAGGATTCAAATATCTCTGCTTTTTTATTGTCCATTCTTGTGGACATTTAAGATCTTCCTTCAGTGATTATTCCACCATCTTTCCATTTCCTTGCTTAGAAATTGGTGACTCATCCGAAATTTTGCAAATTGTATCCCAACCTTAACTCTCAGATAATTTATGGATGGATATAAGAAAGTTAGGAAATTCTAATGGCCTCTCTTTGAATTGAATGTTCCTGTATCTGCCCAGACATGTGTACAACACTGGAGCAGGTCTTGACAAATTTGTAAAGTAGCCACTAATTTCTAAATATGCATCACAAAGAAGGAGGAGAAGACTCTCAATGGGTCTCATCTCAGAGTAAAAGCCAAAGTACACATATCTGTAAGACACTGTAGTTTCATGCGTCTCCCTCTCTCTCTTTCTCTCTCTCTTTCTCTCTGACTTCAGCTACTATGGCTCCACTTCCTAGCTTGACTCCAGCTGCACTGACCATCTTGCTATTTCCTGTACATTTGTACCTGCAGTTCCCATCTTTTTGCAACACTCTTCCCCACGTTTCTACCTAGTTGACTATATCAGCTCCTTTAAGTCTCTGGTTAGATGTTTATTTACTAGTGAGTTCTTCCTTGCCCATCTCACCTAAAGTATTAACTACCCCACCGACACTTTTCAGTGCTTCCCTTCCATTCTCACACTTGCCCTTTCAGAAAAGTTCTTTACAGAGCTTATAACCATCTCTTTATTTTCTGTTTACATCATCTATAATGTAAACTCTTTGAGAGTGGAGATTTGTGTGAATTATGCTATATCCCTAGCATCTAGAACTATATCCCTAGCATCTAGAACTATATCTTCATATACTGTGTGCTCAATAAACTTTTACAGTATAAATACATATATTCATCATATGAAGTTAGAAAAACTTTGTCAAAGAGAATTTAATTAGAAAAAAAGAAGTACTGGATCTATTTATAGTAAAATTGTATAATAATATCTCAAAATAAATAGGACATTTCTTTCAGTTAATAAGGATAATTCATCAGGAGGAAGAAAGACAGGTGGCACTGGAAGCCAACAGAAAACACTTCATCCCAACACAGGAGGCACCAATTTAGACACGGGCAGAAGTTGATGTCAGCCAAAATCTGGTCTCAGAATTTCATTACTCAAAGACTCCATAGATCTAGAAGAATGGTACCGACGATCCTACGTACAGGGCAGCAAAGGAGGCATAGACGGAAAGAACAGACTTCTGGACTCAGTAGGAGAAGAGGGCGGGATGATCTGAGAGAATAGCATGGGAACATGTACGTTACCATATGTAGAATGGATGACCAGTGCGAGTTTGATGCATAAAGCAGGGCACCCAGGGCCGGTGCTCTGTGACAACCTGGAGGGGTGGGGTGGGGAGGGAGATGGGAGGTGGGTTCAGGATGGGGGGACACATGTATATCTATGGCCAATTCATGTTGATGTATGGCAAAAGCCATCACAATATTGTAAAGTAATTATCTTCCAATTAAATAATTGTTTTAAAAAAGACTCCATAGAATAGGGGCAGGTGATATTCTCCCTTCTAGTTAGAGGATTTGGGGCCAGTGACAATAAACACCACTATTCTGCTACCAGTTTGGAACAGAAGAGCTTAAATAGAATATATTTGACCTGGCCTGATAAAAGCTTGCAGTCTACATGAAGCAAATCAAGGAAAAGCATAGGACTGTAGAGGTGAATGTCGCTTGTGAATTAGAATTCTAATCATTGTTTTACAATTTACTAGGGTAGCCACCAGCCATCACTGAAGCCGTGCAAAGCTCAGAATTCTAGCTGTTTTTGAGGTTGAGACTTAAGACTACATGAAATGAAAATGTCACCCACTTACTGTGATTGTGAAAATGGTGGATACTTAAAGCACTAAGCACACCAAGTAGTCAACTTTAATGATGTGGAAGTTAAGGCTTATCTGGGGAGGTTCTAGCATCAAGTATAGTGGCAGAAAAGGAAGAAGAGGAAATTTCCAGAGGAATGGAAGCTTTTAGATTCTGTGAGCACATAGGCTTAGTTTACTCTGGGACTCTCTCCCCTTTTATAAAAGTAGGAACTTGAGAAATAGGCAAGTCCCTAGGAAGAAAAGTTTCATGTCAAGTACACACAGAATATGGCCCTAAAAGGAAGTTGAGAAAAGGAGATTATTTTCATAACAGGAGTCCACTGTTTTCAAAGGGACAGAATCTTGGAATGGGCCCTGAGTTTCAAGGCCACAAGCCTCAGGATAGAAAACTAACTTGACATTCTGGTCACACCCATTCCCTCGTGCTCAATAGACAGCTGCTTATTCTCGCATTTAAATTACACATACATTTTAAGAGATTTCTTCTGGTTTTGAAGAAGTCTGCCTAAAAATTTTCTCATTCAAGGACTTTAAGTCATAGAGATTGGGTAGCCTATGAAGTTTTCATAGGACAGTGGATAATACGTTTTTATCTTTTCTAGACTATTACCTGTGAAAAGAATTTATGGGCAACCTTCCTTTCTGAGTATGGCAAAGATTTTACTGAAGAAAAATTGTAATCGAAATAAAATATTAACTTTTAAAACAAAATATTATGTGCAACTACTTAAGATTTCCTAGGTATAGACATTTACCAAGTAATTTGTTCTTTGGTTCTAGGAAAACACTTTGATAGGCCACTTGGGGAAATTTTTGTTGTATATAGTGGGGACCCCAGGGTAATCTAGATAGACAAGACTTAGAGAAAAAAATTAAATGAAATCTCTTTCTTTGAAATAAAGTAGCAAAGATTTTGTAATTATCTACTAATGCTTGATAAATAAGAGTGAAAATCTTAGGGGAAAAAAGGAATTGAGTTCTAGACCTGTGGTATCCAATGAGAGCCGCTACCCACATAAATTTAATCAAAGTAAAAATTCAGTTCTTCAGTTATACTAGCCACATTTCAAGTGTTCAAGCCATATGATGCTAGTGGCTACTGGATTGGACCCTGCAAATGTTTTGTTGGGCAATACTTGTCTGGACAGATGGAATTCTCAGGGACTTGGTTTGTGGGAGGGTATTCAACAGCAGGTCAAGAAGCAACAGTTAGAACCGGACAGGGAACAACAGACTAGTTCCAAATTGGGAAAGGAGTATATCAAAACTGTATATTGTCACCCTGCTTATTTAACTTATATGCAGAGTACATCATGCAAAATGCCAGACTGGAAGAAGCACAAGCTGGAATCAAGATTGCCAGGAGAAATATCAATAACCTCAGAAACGCAGATGACACCACCCTTATGGTAGAAAGCAAAGAAAAACTAAAGAACCTCTAGATGAAAGTGAAAGTGGAGAGTGAAAAAGTTGGCTTAAAACTCAACTTTCAAAGAACTAAGATAATGGCATCCAGTCCCGTCACTTCATGACAAATAGATGGGGAAACAATGGAAACAGTGACAGACTTTATGTTTTTGGGCTCCAAAATCACTGCGGATGGTGATTGCAACCATGAAATTAAAAGCACTTACTCTTTGGAAGAAAAGTTATGACCAACCTAGACAGCATATTACAAAGCAGAGACATTACTTTGCCAACAAAGGTCCATCTAGTCAAAGCTATGATCTTTCCAGTAGTCGTGTATAGATGTGAGGGTTGGACTATAAAGAAAGCTGATCACCAAAGAATTGATGTTTTTGAACTGTGGTGTTGGAGAAGACTCTCGAGAGTCCCTTGGACTGCAAGGATATCCAACCTAAAGGAAATTTCCATCCTAAAGGAAATCAGTCCTGAATATTCATTAGAAAAACTGATGCTGAAGCTCAAATTCCAATACTTTGGCCTCATGATCCGAAGAACTGACTCATTTGAAAAGACCCTGATGCTGGGAAAGATTGAAGGCGGGAGGAGAAGGAGACAACAGAGGATGAGATGGTCGGATGGCATCACTGACTCAATGGACATGAGTTTGAGTAAACTCTGGGAGTTGAGTGATGGACAGGGAGGCCTGGCGTGCTGCAGTCCAGGGGATCACAAAGAGTCAGACACGACTGAGAGACTGCACTGAACTGAACTGATTCAACAGCAGAATTGTTTTTTGATCATGCGAGGATTCTTGTCTTCCTCAAGTCTTCAGCACAAATCTGTTTAACATAGGATCCCATTCATTTGACATTAGTAGTACCTCTTTGGGGAATGAAGGAAGAGAGGCAAAGTTCCAAAGCTGTAGGTGGGAACCAACCACAAAGTAATGAAAGCCTGAAGTTAAGTGATTATGAGTCCTGGATATGACAAGAGAAAAGCAAATTTGAAATAACCTCCGTTTCTTTCAATATCTTAGAGAAAGTTGGCCCCTAAAGAAGGGAGAAGTAGATGGAAGCTAGATAGTATTATTTTATAAAAGGGATTTGAGCCATTTTGTTTAAATGTTAGAATGAAAGATGGTCCCAGGAAGTGGGAGACCACCATGAATTCCAAGAGGCAAACGTTTTGATTCCCTTAATATAAATGATTAAATACTTTGTGAAGTACGATCTTAGAGTTTTGACTTCCTGGGTGTATCCCCAGAGAGTTAAGTTCTTTACTTGGGAGAAATAAACCAAGGGCACTATTTAACAACTGCAGTTCATTATAGATGAGGAGCACTTTTTTCCAAGAGTTAACTAGCATTTTAATCTTTCCTAAGTTAGTTTCATACCAAAGACATAAACAGGCATTCTCAGGCTTATCAGACCCTTTTTCTGCAACAGAAGGAAGATGATAGTTATAAAAACCATACTTTTTATACTTTTGTGCTTTTCCTTGAATGTATTTTTCCAAACAGGGAAAGAAAAAAAAAATGCATACCTTGAATCTCTGTTTAAAGAAAAAAGAAAATATAAGGAGATTAAATTATTTCCAACAATAATGACTCAACTTTGTGTTTTCCAAAATCTTATTGTTTGAGAAACATATTACTATCCCTACTCCACCACTGTGGAATGCATGTGAGGAAAGAAATAGAACTTGCCTTTCATCATATTGGTTGCCAGACCACACTAAGTCCACCTCAGTGAAATGACTGAACATCACCCAGAGACCTTGCATTTGAATGCAAGAGCTAGATGGGTCTATTTGAAGTTCTCTATTAAAAATGCAGATATTTTTGGTGTGGGAAGAAGCATTTGATGTACAGAAATAAGTGGAATTTAGATGGTTAAAGACAGATACATGCCTAATATGTTCAGAGACTGGGACAAGAATACAAAGCTATTAAATAAATATGTTTGTGGTAGATTATTTCTCAGATGGCCATGACAGCTCTTCCCATCCCATGCCTTTTGTCACTCCTCCAATTAAGTGTTTGAACCTATTTGACTTCTCTTTATATGGACTGGTCGTATGGCTTGTTTGGGGCACTAGAATATGGGGGAATGTGATTTCTGGGCCTAGGTCTTGAAAGGCCTTGCATCTTCCCATTTTTGCCCTTAGAACTCAGCCGTATAAGGAAGCTGCCATATGAAGAAGCTTATGATAGACTCTTTGGCTCAGACAAAAATGGAAAGAGAGGTCAAATGGAGAGAGAAACAAGATGTCCCAGCTGGCAAAGGCTCCAAACACATGAGGGAAGCATCCTGGGTCCTCTAGCAACAGCCTACACCTTGTGGAATATCCTCACCAGAACAATGAAATGATTGTTGTTTCAAACCACCACATTTTGGCAGAGTCTGTTACTTAGCCTTAGACAAGTGAAACCATCTTCCTACTTTGGCGGTATACCTCCATAATGAGTTCAAAGATTCAATTTTCAATTTTTAGATTCAATTTTCAATTTTATGGCATCTCTGAGTTCTTCATTGGGATTATCTAGTCCTAGCAAGCTGACTCATACTCTCCCATTCTCTTCCTACCTCCAGCTCTGACCCTACAGGGGCTTTCACACACATGGCACATTTCCAGCCTGCTTATCCAAGCTGTTTTCATACTCCTGCAGTAGTTCACTCTTCAGAGGACCACTGGAAGCTCTGGAAGCAGGTCCAGGGCTATTCAGACAGGGAATTTTGAAGTCCTAGGTAGCCAAGTTCAAAAGGAGGGCATGATTCTGGTTGGGCTTCCCAGGTAACACTAGTAGTAAAGAATCGGCCTGCCAATTCAGGATACGTAAGAGACATAAGTTTGATCCCTGGGTTGGGAATATCCCTGGAGGAGAAAATGGCACCCCACTCCAGTATTCTTGTTGAGAGAATCCCAGGGACAGTGGAGCCTGTTGGGCTACAGTCCATGGGGATGCAAAGAGTCAGAGACGACTGAGCATCTGAGCACACACATGGTTCTTGTTAGGCAAGTCCTCTTGGCCCTGTGAGCTCCTCACCCTGTGTCGAGTGGCATAACCAGAGGACAGTTATAGCAAAACCTGCTAAAACATGTGCCTTGTTTCAAAAGAATCACTTGAAATAGATCTAAATGTGTATACCTGTGGCAGATTCATGTTGATGTATGGCAAAACCAATACAATGTTGGAAAGTAATTAACCTCCAATTAAAATAAATAAATTTATTTAAAAAATATTTTATGGATTACTTTGTATCTGTTCTTTCCATCTTTCATTCTTACTGTAACAATAGAATTTTTAGTCAACACATGGTTACTCAGCTAAAAGGCTACATTTACTCCTTTGCAGCTAGGCATGACAAGGAGATGACTAAATGTGCTTAGGCAATATGTGTAAATTATCGGTCTTGTCATTAAACTGAAGGGGCACATACTTCCCTTCTTTCCCTTTTGCTACTGCCTGGAATGTGAATGTAATGGCAGGAATGGGAGCAATCATTCTGTACGGCTAGTTGGAGCACTAGAGCAAGTAGTTAGGAGAAGGTGCTGTTCCTAATGACTGTTAAGGCACCCTGTCAGCCTTAAAACACCTAATCAGATTTGCCTGTTGGAGAGAGATAAGACTTTTCTTCTCTGGGCCAACATTAATTTAGCTTCAATGTGTATCCTACTGTGGAATCATCTTTATAATTATATAATTTAATTAAATTCTGCCTTAATTGAAAAATATGAGTGTGAAAAGAAAATCACTCTTACATGCAAATTAAGTTAAATGCTTTGGACAGACTTCATAGAGTCTAGGACAAAAAAATAAATAAAGCCACTGAGTTACTTGAGTGAAAAAAGAGAAGGGAGGTGAGAGAATCATAGAAATATAGAATGATTCTGCACTCAGCTTCACAAGAATCCATAAAATTTTTTCTATATATGAAAGATACTAAGACACTAAAACTGGAAATTTTTAAAAGATGCATTATATGTATTGTTTATTTAAGGACGATGAGGCAGAAGTCTGAACAGTGGAATACTCTCACAGAAAAAGACTTCAATCTGTATCTAAAGGCTAAAAAATGCACATTTATATGTTTTGAGTTAAACAAATGTTTAAGGTACACCTGGATTTAAACAATTTGATTAGCCAACTCTTTACAGAGCTCAAACACAGAAGAGGGTTTTTACTATTACAGGAGAGGGCAATTGCCCTTATGGAAAGTGCATAGTAAATAATACGTACATTCTTATTTCAGATTGTGGATTTGCTGACTCTAAACCAGCTGTTTTAAGGTCTTCATACAATCACAAACACCCCTAATTATAGGTTAATGTTTGGAGTGAAGCAGACTACAATGTCAGTCAACTTTATCAAGGAGTTGGTGGTCGGCCTTCTTGTAAAATGCTTTGTTAATAAGGTTTATTTCTACTTGTTCAATACTCAGATGATAAGTCCTATTATTTTATTTACCTGTTTTATCAAATAACTGTAATCTGATATATTTATTGCTATTTAATAGAACTTGAACTTTCTCTCTCTTTAAAATGTTGAGAGGAAATCTTTCATTTTCTACAATTAAGAACAGAACTAATGTATACTCTTTCCTATTTTTTTTTCTTTTCTCTCTGAGCAGACATTTTTCTTATTTTACCTTTAAATGTCATTCAGTTCTGTTGTCCTCCCTAAATCTGATGTATATAGGCAACAATCCCTAATTGTTGCCTTTAGAATATTAGGTTGTAGTCCCTAAATTCCTCCTTGGTCCTTCTAATTTCAGTGTGGCATTTAACCCATGACATTTTATAGACACTGTTCTCCATAGTATACCAGGGAATTACAGCTTTTAAAATCTTGTTTCTTCCTTAAGATGCGCAATACACTCAAGGGTGTGACAGAGGAATTCCTGAGCAGACACCAGAAATAAGAATATTCTAGAGAGAGGATATAAAAATTCTGAGTTAGAAAATAATTTCTTTCAAAAATGAAAGCTGTCTTTTTTTTTCTTAACACCAAAGAACTTCCAAAATGTGTTTTGAGATGATTTTCAAGTTTTCTCTATAGGTAATTTTTGCTATTTGAAAAGTCCTTCTTATATTCATACCTAATCCCACAGTTATCACTAGTTTGTTTTTGTAATTTGGCAAACCATGTGGTAGATTTATTTACCTGGATTAACTTAACTGTGATTTGATTTTATGGAAATTCTCCTACCTACAACTATTCTGTTTCTGCCCCTGATCCCCGGTCTTATGTAGTGTAAGTCTGGCTTACTCCATTTCTGGTATGGTCTGACACCAAGGGATAAGAATATAAATATATTTAAAAACTCAGAAATACTAAATTACATCCTCAAAGCTATTTCCTAGGTTGGAGTGAGGAAGAGGGAGAACCACAGCAAGTAACCAGGTATAGGAATTAAGACTTTATTAATCTAAATACCTACCATGAACCTTAATGTAGCTATATTTCTTCAACCCTTTGTATTATCCAGTTCCTATTTCTTTGGCATACATTTTTAGTTGTAAGAAGCAATATCACATGTCGATTAAGGGCATAAGTTCTAAGGACAGACCATCTGGTTGATTCATCACTTGCTACATGTGTCATGTTGAATGAATTGCTCAATTGTTCCATCCCTCAATAAATGGCATAAACACAGCCACCTCTTACCTATTTTATATAAACAAGAAAATATGTATACTGAGTTTAGCTTAATACCTAGAATGCAGTAAGTGCTTAGTGAATGCCAACTTTGTATATTATATTTTAAAAAGGCCGTTCATAAGTTCTTCAGTAATTCTAAATGTTATTCAGAAAAAAAATGATTAAACAATATAGCATGTGTGCTTAGTCAGTTGTGTCTGACTCTTTGCGACCCCATGGACTATAGTCCACCAGGTTCTTCTGTCCCTGGGGATACTCCAGGCAAGAGGACTGGAGGGTGTTGCCATGCCCCTCTCAAGGGGATCTTCCCAACCTAGGGATCAAACCCAAGTGTTC
The DNA here is from genome assembly GCF_027580195.1 of Bos mutus. Lineage (NCBI taxonomy): Eukaryota > Metazoa > Chordata > Mammalia > Artiodactyla > Bovidae > Bos > Bos mutus. The sequence goes on from NC_091623.1 coordinate 17,876,590, forward strand.
TGCACAGCAGGTGGATTGTTTACCATCTGAGCCACCAAGGAAGCCCATGGTGTTTAAAGGATAATGCTATGCCATGCTATGCTAAGTCACTTCAGTCGTGTCCGACTCTGTATGACCCCATAGACAGTAGCCTACCAGGCTCCCCCGTCCCTGGGATTCTCCAGGCAAGAATACAGGAGTGGGTTGCCATTTCCTTCTCCAATGCATGAAAGTGAAAAGTGAAAGTGAAGTCGCTCAGTCGTGTCCGACTATTAGCGACCCCATGGACTGCAGCCTACCAGGCTCCTCTGTCCATGGGATTTTCCAGGCAAGAGTACTGGAGTGGGGTGCCATCAATTCAGTGGCATATATGATTGGAGGAATTGAGAAAAAAATAATAGATACTAGGGTGAGGCTATCGGTAAACTTATTTTTTAATGATACTGTTTTAATGTTAATTTTATCATATAAAAGACATGTTTGAGATCCAATTCTCCATTGTATGACTCAATGACATGTTTACTTGTTAAATTATCTGACTCATTCTCTCTGGTACAGCACAAATGTGTGAAAGAAGAGTAAGCAGGGAAAATCTAATAAATTCAACTCCAGGGGGTTATTTAGACACTACTGTTTGTGCTTGGTGTCCATTTGCAGAAAATACCACATTATTTCTTGCAGAAAAATACGACATTAGGTAATAAATGAGAGTATAAAAAAGAAAAAAAGTGCAGATAAAGAGATGCGGTGACAAAAAGCAGAATAGAGGAGAGCAAAGAAAGCTCTGTGTCCTGGTGTGTTTAACGTTCCACCACGGGGAGAGCAGTGATTCAGTCCTGAAAACACAGATTGAGAGCTTTTCAGATGCAAGGACTGTCGAACTCACTTTCAGCCCTTCTTCTCCTCTCACAGAAACCTACTTGGATTTTCCGTCATGGAATCTCACTTCTAGAACAATGCTGAGGAATATTTCCTCCCATGTGAGGAGTAGTAAGACTGTATTTTAAAGGACAGCATGTTAACTTTTCTTCCATAAACATTCAACAAATGGAATATTGCATAGACATCTGATATATAAATAAATTAATAACAACAGCAGAATAGTAAAAACTTATAAGACTAAACTTCAGAACTTGTAATAATTTCAACAGAAACTCACCATGACTGGTTTTCCAAGATACATTATTTTAAAGTTTTAAAAAGTTGGTTTCACATTTTTTTAATGAGTCCACTTGATAAACTAATAGTTCAAATAGGGTTGCAGAAAGTTTACATTATCAAAGCACCATAAAACATGCAAAACAATTGATAGCATCCTTGTAAATCACTTTTATTTATAACTGAAGGTAACTATAAAGGTTTAATTTATGATTTTGACTCCAATTATAGTGAGCTTGTAACTCTGAGAATGGAAAAGCAAAGCCAAACAAAGTAAGCTCATATTTTAGGATTGCAAATAAATAGAAATGAATGGGCTGTATCTAGGTAGTATACATTTACTCTAAACATCTCCAACTACTTCTAAACATGTAGTGCTTAGCACTTACTAAAATGAGTTAATGTTTCTTCCTTTTAGTGACAGTCAGAACAAAGAAAGATTTGGAAACTAGACCTCTGTTCCTCAGAAAAATGCAATTAATCAGAATACCTCAGTTGTCAGTATTCTTCTAATGGCTTAATTTATCCATTGTTACAGGATTATCATAGAAATCAGTGGAACACATTCTCACATTTTTCCCTTGCTAATTTGGAAATATCTGAAAACATCTAAGTCATTTAGAGAGAGGTAGGTTTCTCTAAGTTGATGAATACTGATGTGCTTTTTACAAATTTTATTTATATTTTATTGAAATAAAGTTGATCTGCAAGGTTGTTTTTATTGTTGTACAGCAAAGTGACTAAGTTATGCATATATATAAAACATACATCTACATATATTCTTTTTCACATTCTTTTCCATTAGGGTTTATCACAGGACTCTGAATATAGTTCCCTCTGCTCTACAGTAGGGCCTTTTTGTTGATCCATTCTATATAAACACCAGTTTTCATCTGCTAATCCCAAACTCCCAATACATCTCTGTCCCACCTGCAGTCCCCTGGCAACCACCAGCCTATTCTCTGTGTCCCTCATTCTGTTTCTGTTTCATAGAGAGGTTCATTTATGTCATTTTTTCGATTTCACATGTAAGTGATATCATATGGTGTTTGAATTTCTCTTCCTGACTTCACTTACTGTGTTAATCTCTAGTTGCATCCATGTTGCTGCAAATGGCATTATGAAATACTTTCTTGGAAAAAGCGCAAAACCTTTGAGGGACTACTAACTAGTGGAACTTAAAACAATGTCACAGAAACATTTAATTATGTATAGAGTTAGTGTGGTTTTCATTGTTTTTCTTCCAAAATACCTATTCAATACAGTTAAAGCAATGAAACAAACGGCTAATGAATAAAGCAGTAAGAAGAGTAAGTTCAGTGACCTCACTTTTGTCTTTAAAAATCACTCCTTTGATTCCTCAGGTTCAGTCAAATTGTTATTATTCCATTCACTATAGTTATTCGTTAAGGAGCGAGGTTTAGCAAATAATTCCTGAGCATACATTTAAAATGCAGGGGTTGGCTCCCACAGTATGGCCGGCGACATTAGCTAGCGCTCGCTCTACTCTCTCTAACGGGGAAACAGCGGACTACAAGAGACTGAGCTGTATCTGCCTGTATTTCCAACAGACTTACGTTCAACTTTCGCTCACCCACACACACAAAGCCGGGAAAATTTTATTAATCCTTTTATTTTTTAAAGTTAATATAAAATTATAGCAAAAAGAAAAAAAAGAAGGAACCTGAACTTTAGTAACACAGCTGAACAATCCGCAGCGGCGGCGGCGGGAGAAGAGATTTAATTTAGTTGATTTTCTGTGGTTGTTGGTTGTTCGCTAGTCTCACGGTGATGGAAGCTGCACATTTTTTCGAAGGGGCGAGAAACTGCTGGAGGTTTGGTTCTCCAGGCAGTAACCCGACGCAAACCAAGGAACTGGGGATCTTCCCACCATCCCAAGATCCGAGTGGGACATACTTTTGAAGGATGTGCAATGTTCAATCATAAGTGTGACAAAAACTGACAAGCACGAAGCTTATGTACTCAGTGAGAGTAGCACGTTTGCCTCCAAGAGACGTTTCATTTTGAAGACATGTGGTACCACCCTCTTGCTGAAAGCACTGGTTCCCCTGTTGAAACTTGCTAGGGATTACAGTGGGTTTGACTCAATTCAAAGCTTCTTTTATTCTCGTAAGAATTTCATGAAGCCTTCTCACCAAAGGTACCCACACCGGAATTTCCAGGAAGAAATAGAGTTCCTTAATGCAGTTTTCCCAAATGGAGCAGCATGTTGTATGGGACGCATGAATTCTGACTGTTGGTACTTGTATACTTTGGATTTCCCAGAGAGTAGGGTAATCAATCAGCCAGATCAAACCCTGGAAATTCTGATGAGTGAGCTTGACCCAGAAGTTATGGACCAGTTCTACATGAAAGATGGTGTTACTGCAAAGGATGTCACTCGTGAGAGTGGAATTCGTGACCTGATACCAGGTTCTGTCATTGATGCCACAATGTTCAATCCTTGTGGGTATTCAATGAATGGGATGCAATCGGATGGAACTTACTGGACTATTCACATCACTCCAGAACCAGAATTTTCTTATGTTAGCTTTAAAACAAACTTAAGTCAGACCTCCTATGATGACCTGATCAGGAAAGTTGGGGAAGTCTTCAAGCCAGGAAAATTTGTGACCACCCTGTTTGTAAATCAGAGTTCTAAATGTCGCACAGTGCTTTCCTCGCCCCAGAAGATTGAAGGTTTTAAACGTCTTGATTGCCAGAGCGCTTTGTTCAATGATTACAATTTTGTTTTTACCAGTTTTGCTAAGCAGCAGCAACAACAGCAGAGTTGATTCAGAAACATGAAGAAAAAACACAAAAAGAGAACACACATAGAAGGTGGTGGCTGCTTTTTGGATATTGATACCAAGGGCCATGCTTTCCATAACCACCACCTCGTAGTTGCAGAAAGCCCTAGATGTAATGATAGTATAATCATTTTGAATTGTATGCATTATTATATCAAGGAGTTAGATATCTTGCATGAATGCTGTCTTCTGTGTTTAGGTATCCTATGCCACTCTTGCTGTGAAATTGAAGTGCATGCAGAAAAAGCCTTTCACTATATCAAACTTTACAACACTTGTGAAAACAATTCAATTTGGTTTACACACAGTGTAATATTTCTCCAGGTGTCATCCAAAATTCACCACAGACAAGGCTTTCGTCCTCATTAGGTGTTGGCCTCAGCCTAGCCATCTGGGACTGTTCTATTAATTGCTGCCAAGGCAATGGCACCCCACTCCAGTACTTTTGCCTGGAAAATCCCATGGACGGAGGAGCCTGGTGGGCTGCAGTCCATGGGGTCGCTAAGAGTCAGAGATGACTGAGCGACTTCACTTTCACTTTTCACTTCCATGCACTGGAGAAGGAAATGGCAACCCACTCCAGTGTTCTTGCCTGGAGAATCCCAGGGACGGGGGAGCCTGGTGGGCTGCCATCTATGGGGTCGCACAGAGTCGGACACGACTGAAGCGACTTAGCAGCAGTAGCAGCAGCAGGATTTTATGTCCAGTTACCTCCACTTTCTAGAACATATTCTCTACTAACGTTATTAAAACCAATTACTACTTCATACAGATGTTTTGCAACAGCAATTAAAGTTTTTCTTCCATGAGTGGAGTCCTCTAAGAAAACTATCCATTCTGTGTATTTATATTTTAACACTGCTTCCTGTACTTGTATTACTTTGATTCCTTCCGTTACCATGGTATCTCCCCTCCCAACCACACCCCCTCAATAAAGCAATACACTGTTACACTGTGGGTTTTATACTAATCTATACCCCAGAGGGGGAAGGCAGAGGTAGACCCTAGGCTTACTCTTCTTTTAAGGTCAATGGAGTTTGACATTTTTCATTGCCAAGAGCTCTTTTGGAATAAACTATTGTTGATTAGCAAAGAAGGTGTAGATTGGTACTAGGGAATACTGGCAGAACTAACTGTATGGAAACTGTGCCATTTGGTGTCCCCCATTAAATGAAATGAGCTTCTAAAAAAAAAAAAATGCAGGGGTTTTCTTCTGCTTCCTCCTAAAGAAACATGACTTCAGACATGCCCTCTTTCTTCAAATGTCTTTAATTAATGTGCTTGCCCCTTCCTCTGTTCATAAAAACTTCTTGACAAATATACCACCTTTGATATATTCCCATTAATTGTTACTGTGCCTGGAAAATTAGAATCTAAATCCACAAAACAGTCTCAACTATATATGTTTCTCTATGCATTGATAAGTTTCATTCATCTAAACAAATTATTTTTTGTTTTCTACTTCTACTTATGAATTTCATGTAGACATGTCTTTGACTTCAGAGGTTACTTTTGCATTTGAGCGTTGAAAATTTCAAGAAATGGTGCTTAGGAAAAAATTAATTCTCCTTTTAAAACTCTTAAGATAAGCTTAGTGGAACTCATCAAAAATGAAACATTAATTGATGATTTAAACATTAAAATGATTTGCTACTCATTATTAAAAATGAAATTTTAATGTTTTACAGACATTATAGGAGTTCAATAAAATACTAAAAGCATAGATATTGTGTGTCCAGAATACAAACTGGCAAAAGGAAGAACAATGTCTACCTGATGCTTTTTACCCAACTAGACTAATGCTAGTTGTGGCTTAGATTTAACTATTAGTTAAATAGTTAATAATTGCCGGGGTCCAGCCCCAGTGGATCCAGGGAATTAGAAGCGGGGACGGCGTCGGCGAGGATCAGGAAACAACTGCTTAATTAAACGTTAATTAAGGATATAAAGAGTAATAGAATGAGGATAGCTCAGTGAGGAAATTCAGTGGAGAAAAGAGGCTGAAATAATGATAGCTCAGTGAGGAAATTCAGTGTAGAAAAGAGGCTGAATAATTCAGCCAGAAGGTAAGAGAAAGAACGACATGGTGAGACCAAGTTTCGGTGAACAAGGCCCGCACTTTATTTTCCAAAGTAGTTTTTATACCTTAAGTTATGCATAGAGGATAATGGGGGAAGGGGTAGAGTCATGCAGTAAGCCAGGCTTTCTTCCTGCAAACTTATCATATGCAAAAGTTTAGGTGATTTGCATCATCTTCTGGCCCGGAGGCCTTTTTCTCTAAAGGTGATTATTCTAAAGTCAGGCGCCAGCCTCCAAAAAGCATTAGATAAAGTTGCATTCCTACAGAGCAAAGGTGTGGTGGGCTATAACAAGAAAAAGAATTAACTCAAGGGTCCCAGGTTACAAACATTAAAGCTACTACTTACACCAATTATATTAATCAATACACTGCCAGGGACACAGCAGGTAAGGGATATGGAGACTTAGCAGCAAACATTGGCCCAACAAGTGAAAATCCCTTCACCAATACAATTTCTAATCAATCTTTCAACTGCTCAAAGGAATCTGTATTCAGACAGTTTAGAACATCTCATGCCTCTCACAGTTTGGAGGCTCTGAGCAATCACATGTGGCCAGAAAAACCTATTCAGGCAGGCTAGAGGACTTCCAAGGGACTTTGTAGGTTGAAACACTGTCACACCCAGGAATTATTAACTGGAGCTGTAAGCTAACTCTTTTTCAGAGAGGTAGTGGGGGACAGCCCCCCGTAAAGTCAGAGGTGTAGGTGAAAGCACAAAGCAGAAAGTAGGCAGACTCTGGTTTTGGGGGTAGATTGCTCGAGAATTTCCAGGGAGACTCCTGAGGCTTGATCCCGCCTTTGCGTATGCCAAGCCTCGGGCGGAGCTCGCTCCCCCACAAATAATATTTAACTAAATAGTTAAATAGTTAAATTTAACTATTTAGTTAAACTCCTGATTGATTGGAGTTTATACTAATTAACTTAAATAAAACATAAAATAAAACAGATTTAAAAATTATCATAGAATGAAATCGTTGTGGGTGTACTTCACCTTAAGTATCTATAGATGGTGCCAATATGACATTCAAATCCCCTAGAAGAAATCTAAAAGTCTAATGAACATACTTAAACTTATCTTCACTAATCTGAAAAACAGGCTATAACCAACTAAATATGATTTTTTATTTATCACTGAGTCACAATTTTTCTATCAAATTTCATGAGCTTCAATCACCTTCTGTATTCAGGACGTAGGAATGAATTCTTGTAGGCTTGGCCAAGGAATTAGAAAAACTAGCAAACCACAAAAAGTCAACAAATCATACTTCAATAAATTTTTATGTATTTCCCCATGTACAGACCAAAGTAAAAAATCTTACATTCTATTTATATAGACTCTAAGTGGAATGTAATTGCTGAGAAATTATATAGACTCTAACGGTTAAGGAAACTTTGAAGATTAACTGTCTATTTTTCTTTATAAGGACACTGAATCCCAAGATGACTGTAATATTTCCATTTTTTCTTCAGCTGGTTTTCAGTAGAAACAGAATTAGAACTCCCATTCCTTAGCTGAAACCCACTGTCCATGCAGCATCCTGAGTAGTCTTATTGGAGTCTCTCTGTCTTTCTTTGTCTCTATTACAAATATTCTCTGAAAATGTCTTTAATGTTTTCTTTTTCAGAAACATCAAAGTTGTAACTTCCTGCTTGGCCGATTCTAGCTAGTACCTGAAGTGTTCCTCAAATTGGTCTATTAAAAAGTAGAAAGTTAGTCTGTTCCCAAATGGCTTATCTAAGTATTTTCTTAAAAGAAGATATTTTTTTTAAATCACACAGTGGGACTATAAAGAATCCTACCCTGTTTTGCATTAACCTAGATAATAAAACTGGCACCCCACTCTAGTACTCTTGCCTGGAAAACCCCATGGACGGAGGAGCCTGGTGGGCTGCAGTCCATGGGGTCGCTGAGGGTCGGACACGACTGAGCGATTTCACTTTCACTTTTCAGTTTCATGCATTGGAGAAGGAAATGGCAATCCACTCCAGTGATCTTGCCTAAAGAATCCCAGGGACGGCGGAGCCTGGTGGGCTGCCGTCTATGGGGTCGCACAGAGTCGGACACGACTGAAGCGACTTAGCAGCAGCAGCAGCAGCAGCAGATAATAAAACTAAAGAGAAAGTGACCATGCAGCAGCAAAATGTTTATTAAAATCTTGTTTTAAATGTGTTAATGTTTCCAGCAAGCATACAAAGTAGGTCAAATGTTATCAAATTGTCTGTATTAAACCATCTGTCAAATGACACCTTAATTCAGTTCATTTCAGTTGCTCAGTCGTGTCCGACTCTTTGCGACCCCATGAACTGCAGCACGCCAGGCCTCCCTGTCCATCACCAACTCCCAGAGTCCACCCAAACCCATGTCCATTGTGTTGGTGATGCCATCCAACCATCTCATCCTCTGTCGTCCCCTTCTCCTCCTGCCCTCAATCTTTCCCAGCATCAGGGTCTTTTCAAATGAGTCAGCTCTCCGCATCAGGTGGCCAAAGTATTGGAGTTTCAGCTTCAACATCAGTCCCTCCAATGAACACCCAGGACTGATCTCCAGTGTCTATAATTAGAGCCCATGGTTAAAAAAATAAAAGAGAGCGTCATGTATTCTGCACACAAATTTCCAATCTTTCATCTGCTGAGTCAAACATTTCACAAAGGGAAAAGACCCAAGTATTGATTCTTATAGCAATAAAACTTCATGCTGTTATTTCTTGATCTCTGCTGAGTGCAATTTAGAATTAGCTTTCCCCCTCATAAATTCAATGACTTTTAGCTATGGCCTGCTTCTTTGAGAACTTCATACTACATTGTTTCATTCCTGAAAATTTCCCTCCACTTTTCCCCAGAAACCATATACATATAAACCAACCTTATTCCTTCACACATGAAGAGAAGGGGTGGGGGAGAAAGAGAAAACCTCCTTCCGTCATAGGAATGAAATAAAATAAAATGTCATCAAGTATTAATACTATATTAAAGGAAAATGGTGTTCATGGTTTTCAAAATGTTCCCTGATAGTTCTTGACCAGATTTTATTAAATCTTAGATATTTTCCAAGATACATACTTGTAATCCAAACAGCCCTTATACAACCCTTGCTATTGTTACTTACCTAAGTGGAGATTATTATGATAAAAATAAAGTACAGTTATCTTCGAACAGCAGAGCAAAACTAAAAAAACAAAAACTTCATAAGCTTAAACTTTAATTGCTTTGAAGGTGATTTGTTGTATAAACTTAATAACTGGCATTATATCAAAGACATTAAAACAGTTTTCAACCTAAATATTTTTTTTGTCCAAAGAAACTGAACAGTTTCACTTGAAAAAAACTGAAGATGAGTCTTCGTTTTCACTCATCTTCTCATTAGATTAGATAGTTGCACTGGCTTTCTTTTTAAGCTTTCATCAATTTTCTTTTTACTATATAGTAAACAAACAGGAAAATAGAAAACCTCCATAGTAAATATAATGGCTTGCCATAAACCCCAGAAATCAGGCAACAGATCAAAGCTCATAATCTGTCTTACAACCACCTCCCTCCTTGAAGTAATACAGCCCCTCATTAGTGATAATGTTTGAGTCCACCAGAATAAAAATGAAATTTTTTCCTGCTTTCTTTAGAAGTGATTATTCAATATTTTGTTAATAAGGGCTGTATGTTGGCCATTTTGGAAGCATCTAGTATATACTGCTAAGAGTCCTTAATAATACAAGCATTATTTATGTGGGAGTTAAATTGTTTTGTTTTACTTTGACTATGAATAATAAAGAAGTGTTTTCTGAAAATATCATTGATAGTGAAAAAAGTATTTTTCTTTGCTTCTGGCCCATGTAAAAATCTAGGAAAGTGACTTGTCATTTGGACAGAAAGAACAATTAGCCCTCACTGTCTATATCATCAGTGGCTATGTGCTGCACTCTTTTCTTTCTTTGTTTTAAAACTTTGGTTACATTTTCTGGTAGCAAGAGATACAAGTATTTTTTTTTCTCACTTTCCTGGAAAGAACTGTTCATAAGTAAATTGTGTAAACTGTAAACTGCTAAGAGATGACTTAGCGATTATTTTATGTAAATCTCCCATAGTCTCAGTTTTATACTTGCTAAATTTTAGGAGTTTGATATTTAGCTTGGAAAAATGAGATGCTAGAAGGTTAGGAGAAAGTATCTGGGGGTAGATAGATTGCACTACTATGTGCTATAATAATTTATTTTTCCTCTTTAGAAAGTAAGAAATGTATGGATTTTATAACAATGTTTCTGAACTTTAATTAATATAAGAATCATCTGAGATGCTTGTTAAAAATTTTTTTCAACTCCTTGTTAAATTTTTTTGTCAACTCAAATGCAGTAAATCAAAGTCTTGGGGGCCAGGAAGTAATTTTGATACAGATGGCCAAATATGACTTTTAAAATTCTAACCAACTCTTTACCCCTCTGCTGTCAAGATGGCTACAGAAATATGCTAAGGCTGTCTGTCTTTAGCAGTCTGGTCCAGTGGTTCCATGACTCTGGTTTCCTACTAGATGTACCAGGGAGAGTTGATGACCACAACACAGATCAACTGAGTCAGACTATTTGGAGATGAATCTGATGCACACACAGCTCTATGTATTCCTGACCTAGAACAGACTGCTGAGGACTGGCAGGAGTAACACAGTTTTGGAACGATGTTCTCCTGAAATACTGGGTGTGAAATCCCAGAAATACCTGCCAACACCATAAGAGTAACTAAAGATAGGCAAAAAATATTAGATTGGCCAAGAAATCCATTCTGGTTTTCCATAACATCATATGGGAAAAAAACCCAAATGAACTTTTTGGCCAACCCAATAATTGATATCATCTAAAGTCAGAGGGATATTGAAATATACCCCAGGTTTCTTCTTCAAAAGATGAGACTCATAATTTCCTTTTGGATTGGTATAAACACACGTAGAGAAGAGTGAAATTAAGCATACTGCTCAGTTTATTGGCATAAAATGTACAGACTTGTACAACCAGCTCCAGACCAAAAAACAGACAGTTAACAAAGGTTCTCATTATTCTCCCTTCCAATCACTGTATCAATAAGGAAAACCACTATCCTGAATTTTAAAAGAATAAATTAATTTTGCTATTTCCTATGCTTTATATAGATGGAACTATACTTTACATAATGGAACTTTCTCTTGCTAGTTTCTTTCCCTTAACAATGTGTTTGCAAACTTCATCAGTATTGTTGCTAAAACTGTATATCACTCATTCACATTCCTATTTATTCTGTGTGTCTGTTCATCAGTTCTATTATGTATTAATATTTTGGTAATTGTAGTTTTTGATGATCATGAATGGTACATTATACATTTTGGAAAACAAATGTATGATTTTTACTAAATAAACCTATGAGTTGAACTACTTGTTGCTAGAATATTCGTATGTTCCAAAGTTGTACCAATTCACAGTTCCACCAGCATTGTACAAGAATCCAGTTTCTGTCTTCACCAACGTTTTTTTTTTTTGTAATCATATTGGTGGTTATGAAGTATTATTCTGTTATATCCTGGATTAATTCACATTTCTCTTATAACTAATGAATTTAAGCATCAGCTTATAAGTTTACTGGCCACTGGAATATCCTTATTCATAAAATTTTCTTCACATCTGGAAATGTGGCCCACTTTTGTTGGGTCATCAATCTTTTTCTTATAGATTTGTAAGGATTCTTTTTATACTCTTGACAGAAGCCTTTTGTCATGCATATGGATTGTGAATATTTTCTCCCAGTGCATAGCTCACCTCTTCACTTCCTTTACAGTAACTTTTAAGGACAGAAATTATCTTTAACATAATACAATTTTTCAACTCTTTTCTTTCATGCTTATACTTCTTCTGTCCTATTTAATATTTCTTGGCCTACTCCAAGGTCATGAAAATGCCCTCATATGTTTTGCTCTAACATCTTATTTTATTAATAAATTGCATTTCAGCAGTCCACCTAGAATTGACTTTTGTTTATGTGGTGAGGTAGAAACCAAAGTACTTTTTCTCTGTATAGCTATATTAAACTCAGCACCATTTACTGAAAAGATAAAGCATTCTTTCCTATACATGCAGTATCTTTTCTTTCTTTGATAAATCAGGTGAAAATACACATAATGTTCTATTTATAAATTATTTATCCTGTTCTGTTTGTAGTTTATCTCTGTACCAAATCACATTATATTAGTTATATATTATCTTATAAGTATACTAATGAGCTTATTTTGTGATCATGATGCTAGTGTGTTGAAATAAGAAATTCTGTGGTTGATGTGACTTATGGGGAGTGTGTGGTCTCTGTGTGCGCAAGCACTCACATTTGTGTGTGTTTCACAGAACTACTTGGTCTTTATCTTTTTTTATTATATACAAATAATTTAATTATATAATACTCAAGCTGCCAGATCACATAGAGTTTAAGCATAGCTAATATTTTTGGATATATTTAAAAAGGACAAAGGAAATGTTGCAACTGGACTTCCATGTGCAAGCAAATGATGTAATGGATTAATAAAAAGAAGGCCAGATTTGATAAGGGTTTCCCAACACAATGCTAATATTCCTTGCAAGGCAACTTCTTATCCAGTAAATTGATGAAAGTTCAATAATTTGTCCTTCACAACAAATCTAGCTATAACTCTACCAAATAAAAGCAACTGGTCATATAATTGATCATGTTGTTAACCTTGAGGGAAGAGATTTTAATTTGCAGCTATATATAAAATATTGCAATCCATTAATGATTCCATGTTCTGCCTAGTAGTCTGTCAATTCTTATAATAAAATAAGATAAAATTCATGAGTTTATTATGTTAAAAGGCATCCAGTCTGAAAGAGGAGTCTTTCGTAGGTTGGAATTTAGAAAATTGAATCAAAATTGCAAAAAAAGCAAGAAAGGAGCCTTACTCAAGCCACACACACACACACACACACACACACACACACACACACACATACACACACACACAAAGAAATGGGGGGAATAAAGGAGTGAATTAACTCTTTTGACTGCTTCTGTAATTACATTTAGTAAGTAAATTATCAGTTGCTGACTTTAGTTTTTTGCATAGACTCAATTAATGCTTGACATGGACGGGTTCTGTGCAAAATAGACTGAATCAGAGAACTGTGTGCAAGTGCTTTTGGGAGAGGGTCTTTGAGAATGATATACCTCCGAGACAGTGAAGGAAGCAATTTAAGGCAAAGAGGACACTTACCCTGTGTCAGTCATTCCCATGCTGCTGCTGCTGCTGCTGCGTCACTTCAGTCGTGTCCGACTCTGTGCAACCCCATAGACGCCCACCAGGCTCCCCCGTCCCTGGGATTCTCCAGGCAAGAACACTGGAGTGGGTTGCCATTTCCTTCTCCAATGCGTGAAAGTGAAAAGTGAAAGTGAAGTCGCTCAGTCATGTTCCATAGGGAGCTCTAAAGTTGAGATAGTACTTCAGAAATGTCGGATTTATAGAAAGACCCGGCCTTTGTGGGCTTCCCTGTGGCTCAGATGGTAAAGAATCCACCTGCATTGCAGGAGACCCTGGTTCAATCCCTGGGTCGGGAAGATCCCCTAGAGAAGGGAATGCCTACCCACTCCAGAATTATTGCCTGGAGAATTCCATTGACAGAGAAGCCTGGCGAGCTGCAGTCCATGGGATCGCAAACAGTCGGACACAATTGAGCGACTAACACATTTTCTGGGCCTTTTTGTACCTATGCATAGACCAGTGATTGGATATGAAATGTCCCTTGAGAGAGAGTGGGACCATGGCAAAGGCAGTTCTCCTGGCCGATGGAACTTGCAGGGGAGGCATTCAACTCAGCCATCAGCAGGCAACGTTCCCAGCAGGTAGGGAGATGAACGCTTCATCCCAGGTAGACTCTGGTTAGGGAAATACAGTGTCATTCAGATCAGATCAGATCAGATCAGATCAGTCGCTCTGTTGTGTCCGACTCTTTGCGACCCCATGAATTGCAGCACGCCAGGCCTCCCTGTCCATCACCAACTCAGACTCACCCAGACTCACGTCCATCGAGTCAGTGATGCCATCCAGCCATCTCATCCTCTGTCATCCCCTTCTCCTCCTGCCCCCAATCCCTCCCAGCATCAGAGTCTTTTCCAATGAGTCAACTTATGACCAACCTAGATAGTATATTCAAAAGCAGAGACATTACTTTGCCGACAAAGGTCCGTCTAGTCAAGGCTATGGTTTTTCCAGTGGTCATGTATGGATGTGAGAGTTGGACTGTGAGGAAGGCTGAGCGCCGAAGAATTGATGCTTTTGAACTGTGGTGTTGGAGAAGACTCTTGTGAGTCCCTTGGACTGCAAGTAGATCCAACCAGTCTATTCTGAAGGAGATCAGCCCTGGGATTTCTTTGGAAGGAATGATGCTAAAGCTGAAACTGCAGTGCTTTGGCCACCTCATGCGAAGAGTTGACTCATTGGAAAAGACTCTGATGCATATCAGCATTACATCTAAAGATCTCTTTAAGAAAACTAAAGATACCAAGAGAACATTTCATACAAAAATGGGCACAATAAAGGACAGAAATGGTGTGGACCTAAGAGAAGAGGAAAATATTAAGAACAGGTGCCATGAATATACAGAAGGATAACACAAAAAAGATCTTAATGACCCATATAACCATGATCATATGATCACTCACCTAGAGCCAGTCATCCTGGAGTGTCAAGCCAAGTGGGCCTTGGGAAGTATCACTACAAACAAAGCTAGTGGAGGCTATAGAATTCCAGCTTAGCTACTTCAGATCTTAAAAGATGATGCTGTTGAAGTGCTGCACTCAATATGTCAGCAAATTTGGAAGACTCAACAGTGGCCATAGGACTGGCAAAGGTTAGTTTTAATTCCAATCCCAAAGAAGGGCAATGCCAAGGAATGTTCAAACTACTGCACAATTATACCCATTTTACATGCTAGCAAGGTAATGCTCAAAATCTTCCAAGCTAGGCTTCAACAGTATGTGAACCCAGAACTTCCAGATGTACAAGCTGAATTTAGAAAAGGCAGAGGAACCAGAGACCAAATCGCTAACTTCTGTTGAATCATAGAAAAAGCAAGAAATTTCCAGAAAAACATTTACCTCTGTTTCACCGAGTACACTAAAGCCTTTGACTGTGTGGATCACAACAAACTGTGGAAAATTCTGAAAGAGATGGGAATATTAGACTATGTTACCTGCATCCTGAGAAATCTATATGCAGGTCAAGAAGCAACAGTTAGAACTGGACATGAACAATGGACCGGTTCCAAATTGGGAAAGGAGTATGTCAAGGCTGTATATTGTCACCCTGCTTATTTAACTTATATGCAGAGTACATCATGAGAAACTCTGGGCTGGATGAAGCACAAGCTGGAATCCAGACTGCTGGAAGAAATATCAATAGTCTCAGATATGCATATGACACCACTCTTATGACAGAAAGCAAAGAGAAACTAAAAACCTCTTGATGAAGGTGAAAGAGGAGAATGAAAAAGATCCCTTAAAACTCAGTTTTCAAAAAACTAAGATCATGGGATCTGGTCCCACCACTCCATGACAAATAGATGGGGAAACAATGGAAACAGTGACAGACTTCATTTTCTTAGGCTCCAAAATCACTGCAGATGGTGACCACAGCCATGAAATTAAAAGACGCTTGCTGCTTGGAAGAAAAGCTATGACCAACCTAGATAGCGTATTCAAAAGCAGAGACATTACTTTGCCAACAAAGGTCCATCTAGTCAAAGCTATGGACTTTTCCAATAGTCATATATGGATATAAGAGTTGAATCATAAAGATGGCTGAGTGCTGAAGAATTGATGCTTTTGAACTGTGGTGTTAGAGAAGACTTTTGAGGGTCCTTTGGACTGCAAGGAAATAAAACCAGTCAATCCTAAAGGAAATCAACCCTGAATATTCATTGGAAGAACTGATACTGAAGCACCAATACTTTGGTCACCTAATGCGAAGAGATAACTAATTGGAAAAGACCTTGATACTGGGAAAGATTGAAGGCAGGGGAAGAAGTGGATGACAGAGGATGAGATGGTTGGATGGCATCACCAACTCAACAGACATGAGTTTGAGTAAGCTCTGGGAGATGATGAAGGACAGGGAAGCCTGGTGTGTTGCAGTCCATGAGATCACAAAGAGTCGTACATGACTGAGTGAAGTGAACTGAATTGCACCTTTGGAATCCACTTGTCTCACATAATAAATTTACTTCAGATACAGTTCCTCCAGGATTCTGATTGTTCTCATTTCCTGGGAAAAGTTAAATGAAAAAGAGTAGTGGGACAAATTACAGTCCCCATGACTGCAGCTAGTTTCAGGGCTGATTAATAATCATTAGCATCCTATACTATCAACTCCAGATCAATCACAACTTCAGCAAGTACCTCTGCTTTTCTTGGTGGCTTACCTAGTGACGTGAGTGAGACATCCAGCCCTGAGAGATCTAAATTCTGGAAACCATGCCCTTCTCAAGTCATGGCTGCTGATCATGTCCACTCACTGTCATAATTTGACAGAGGACCCCCAAGAGGAACCCCATTGAATCACTTGGGTCTCAATCAGATTCTTCCCTGACTCCATTGTATAATGGCAGTCATATCACTTCCTGATTATCAAGTCAATTTGCCCTGCTAATCTATTGAAAAAGAGGCACCCAGGGTGCCTGGGTGACAGCCATACCTTAAGGCTTAATGAGACCCTTGCTGTGTCACTTGATGAAAGCATTCCCCTTTTAGGCACCAAAGTCTCTAGAACCATGTAATTTAGAGCTTCAGTGACAGATCTACTTCCCGAGTGAATCACTGAGATGATAAGAGGGTTGACTCCTACTTTCGCCAACTGCTTCCAAGATTCTTGTTTCCTGCTCACTGAAGGCATATGGCCTTTCATTTAGGATGTATCCTGCATCTCAGAAGATGACACCTTATCCTTGCAAGGTACCGTCTATAAGCTAATGCATCAGCTGGGCCTTCAAAGATCTTTTCTAGGGGCAGGGAGAGTAATGACTGTAAGTGGGCCTAAGGTTTCTTTGAGGGCATGATAAAAACGGTCTAAATTAGACTGTGGTCATGGTTGTATAATCTGTGAACGTTCTAAAACTCATGGAGCTGTACACTTAAAGTGAGTGAATTGACTAGCTGGTCATTTATATCTCAATACAATCTTTTTTAAATCTTCTCTTCACTTTTATTTGGTTTTTAATTTATTCTTTTACTGGATCCTATTCAAGTTTGGCCTGGAAAGTCAAGCAACCTCCTCTAGAACAATCTTATGGGATGGTGTAGAATGAAATCGAAGGGAGCTAGCCCTTCATCTCCTTTTGTAAGCTAAAGACTGGCAAGCAGCAAGACTTGGTGGCAAAGTGAGGAAGTGCTGGAGCAGATAAATGTGAGTGAAGCTTCTCTTTACTTCTAATAATTTTCAGTTAGTTTTCTTGGATTTCATGTATTACCATTATGTCAGAGACTTAAATTTTATATTTTCTCTCCTTCTGATTTACATTTGAGTATTTACAACTATAAACTTCCTTCATTAAAACATTAACTGAATTCCAGAGATTTTTCTTACATTTTTTAAATAGCCACCATTTTGATTTTATCCTGGACACACTGATTATTTAGGAAAGCTTTATTTTTTTAATTGGAGGATAATTGCTTTACAATGTTGTGTTGGTTTCTGCCATACAACAACATGAATCTCCGTAAATATACATGTGTTCCCGCCCTCTTGAACCTCCCTGCCTCCTCCCATCCCATCCCACCCCTCTAGGTTGTCCCAGAGCACCAGGTTGAGCTCCCTGTGTTATACAGTAACTTCCCACTGTCTTAAATATGTAATACACATGTTTCAATGCTACTCTCTCAATTCATCCCACCCTCCACATCCCTTACTGTGCCCACAAGTCTGTTCTCTATGTCTGTGTCTTTATTCCTGCCTTGCAAACAGGTTCAGCAGGACCATTTTTCTAGATTCCATATATATACATTAATATATGATATTTGTTTTTCTGACTTACTTCAGCTGTATAACAGGCTCTAGGTTCAACTTTGTTCTTTTTCTGTAACTGAGTAATATTCCACTATATATATATGTACCATAACTTCTTTATTCATTCATTTTTCCAAGGACATTTAAGTTAATTCCTTGTCATAGCTCTTGTAAATAGTGCTGCAATGAACATTGGAGCACTTGCATATTTTTGAATTATGGTTTTCTCACAGTATATGCCCGGTAGTGGGAATTTTGGGGTCATATGGTAATTTTATTCCTAGTATTGTAAGAAATCTCCATACTGTTCTCCATAGTGGCCATCAATACAACCTTTTTTAAAAAATTATTTTTTTTATTTTGTGATTTTATTCATTTCTTTATTTGTTTGCACTGGGTCTTCGTTGCTGCACATGGGCTTTCTCCAGCTGCAGTGAGCAGGGGCTGCTCTCTCGTTGTGGTTAGTGGCCTTCTTGTTGCAGTGGCTTCTCTTGTTGCAGAGTACAGGCTCTAGAGTGCGTTGGCTCATAAGCTGTGGTACACAGGCCTAGTTGTCCGGCAGCATGTGGAATCTTCTGGGACCAGGGATCGAACCTGTGTCCTCTGTATTAGAAGGTGGATTCTTAACAACTAGACCACCAGGGAAGTCCTCAATACAACCTTTTTTAAAAGCAGTTCTATCACCGTCGGCTTCTCTATGACATAGTGTGTGACAGAGCCAGTGACTCCTGTGTTCATGTTCCCACTATAACACTTCCTTGGCTGTAAAATGCATCCCTTGGACATTATGCTGAATTCTATATTATGGACGGAACACTCCCTCTACTCTCTCCATCCTGAATATGTATGAAACATATTGAAACATCCTGAAACGCAACCTAGTGACAGGTTGTTGTTGAATCACTCAAAGACACCGGGATTCTTGGCCCCGAGAGGAGAAGAGTTCAATCCGGGGCCAGAGACGAGGCTTGATCGCTCAGAGCTTTTGTGTAATAAAGTTTTATTAAAGTATAAAGGAGATAGAGAAAGCTTCTGACATAGGCATCAGAAGAGGGTACAAACAGTACCCGCTTGCTAGTGTTAACAATGAAGTTATATAATCCAAAGAATGACTGGAGGTTGTAAAGACCTCATCAGACCTACTCCCATAATTTACATTTTAAGATAACACTGTCCTCAGGCAGGATACATCCTTGTAAAGACCAGGTCTACTCCCATAATTTACATTTTAAGATAACTGAAAGTTTAATCCAGAGACTGTCCTTAGGCAGGACACATTATTGTTATATAATCCTAAGGAATGTGGAGAAAGAAAAAAAGTTTGTCCTTTCTTCCTCCTTGAGAATTCCAGACCCCTCTCTCCTTGGGGACCTCTAGACTCCTTATCAACCTGCCTAGGAACTGACTCTCTCATTCCCCCCTTTTCTTTTAGGAGAATTATGTTGCCTTTGGAAAAGGGGCGTCATTCTCGTTCCATAACTGCTTCTGAGCTGACAAGGGGCGTTGTCCCTAAATTGGTGAGGCAACATATTCTCCTAATCCTCATATTGAGGATATCTGATCCAGGGGCCCCAAATAGTAGTTGCAGGAAGTTGCAACAGTAGCAGGAGTTTGAGCAATCATTTGTAACTTAAAAGGTTTCATGTGGCTAGAAACAAATCCAGTTATACAATTACAGATGCAGGCAACATAGTCATTAAAGCAAGTTAAAATCGAAATTAAAAGTCACATTATGTCCAGAGTTAAAGTGCAACATGTTGCACCAGTCCATTTTAGGGTTGGTAGATGTCATCAGATGAAGAAGAGGCATCGCATGTGATTGCTGTCAAAGGTATTCACAGACTTGGAGAAAGTCTTTTCCTTGAAGTGGGGATGTCCACCACGGGAAGCCTTCCACTGATGAAGAGGGGAGTGCTCCGCAGACCCAGCAGTTAGACCGATTGTGGAATGCAGCATAGGCGTGAGCCCAGGACAGGAAGGCATTGTCTTGAGGATCAAACAGCAGACTCAGGATTTTTGGAGTCAGCAGAAGAAGATTCACATAGATTATCAGGTCCACCCGCTGCCCTTTGCTTAACTCTAGAGCTCGGGTCAGGGCCACAAGCTCCGCTAACTGAGCACTGGTTCCCTGGGGGAGAGATTTTGCTTCCAAAACCTGTTCAGCAGTCACCACGGCGTAACCTGCTTTATGCTTTCCATCCCGAACAAAAGAACTGCCATCTGTAAATATTTCCATGTCAGGATTGTCTAATGGGGTATCCTTTAGACCCTCCCGAGCTGCATAGTTTAAAGTTAGGAATTGAGAACAATCGTGATCAGGTGTTTCATTTTCCTTCTCAGGAAGGAAAGTGGCAGGATTTAGATTTCCACAAACTTTAAGCTTAGTTACTGGTCCTTCTAACAACAATGACTGATACTTAAGAAGCCTACTGTCTGTCATCCAAATATTAACCTTAGAATTTAAGATTCCACTCACATCATGAGAAGTCAGTAAGGTAAGGTTTCATCCATTAATTCTTTTTAAAGCTTCAGGTGCTAATAAAGCCACTGCCCCAATTACTCTTAGGCAGTGGGGCCACCCACGTGAAACTACATCTAATTCTCTGCTTAGATAAGCAATAAGTTGCTGGTGAGGCCCTTAGGGTTGTGTCAAAACTCCCAATGCCACACCTTTTCTTTCAGTGACAAACAAATTAAATTCTGACTCTGTGGGCAAGCTCAGAGCTGGAGCTTGCAGGAGAGCAGTCTGAAGAACCTTAAAAGCCTTTTGAGTTTCTGGAGACCAAACCAGTTTGTCGGTTTGGGCCTGCTGAGTTTCAGCTTTAAGTTTATATAAAGGCGGGGCAAGTTCCCCATAACCCGGAATCCAAATGCGACAGTAACCTGTGATTCCCAAAAATCCTCTCAATTGTCTTAAAGTCATAGGCAGGGGATGATTTAGTATAGGTTTAATTCTCTCAGGGCCTATGGCCCTAGTCCCTTCTGATATGATTAGGCCCAGATATCTAACCTATTGTTGACAAAGCTGAGCCTTTTCTCTTGATGCCTTGTAACCACAGCCTGCCAGAAAGTTTAAGGAATCTTCTGAGGCTCACGAACAAGCTTCCTCTGTCTCAGTACAGAGCAAAATATCATCTACATATTGTAACACCACCGCTTCAGAGCTATTAAAGTTTTGTAGATCCCGTGACAAACTTTGTCCAAATAAATGAGGACTGTCACGAAATCCCTGGGGCAAAACTGTCCAGGTTAACTGAGAAGCTGGCTGTGGAGGGTCTTCAAAGGGAAATAGAAATTGACTTTTTTCCACCAAAGGCACTGAATAGAAGGCATCCTTTAAATCAATTACTGAAAAATATTTGGCCCGTTCAGGAGTTTCAGACAATAGAGTATAAGGATTAGGCACCACGGGGTGTAAAGGAACTACAGCCTCATTTATTATTCATAAATCTTGAACTAGTCTCCATTTACCATTCGATTTCTTTATACCCAAAATAGGAGTGTTGCAAGGACTGTTACAGGGAATTAATAGTCCCTGCTCCTTTAAATTTTCAATGATGGGTTTTAACCCTTCCTTAACTTCAGGTTTCAGTGGATACTGCTTCTTATGTGGAAATACGTGTGGGTCTTTGAGCTTAACAACTACAGGAATAGCATTTTGTGCTCGACCCACAGATTTTCCCTCAGCCCATACTCTAGGATTTACATTTTGTTCAACTAAAGGGAGAGAAAGGAAGGGCTCCATATTCATGAAAACAGAGGCATGGACCTTGCTCAGTATATCCCTTCCCAAAAGGGGTGAGGGAGATTCTGGCATGATCAGAAACTTGTGTGAAAACAGCGCAGAATCCCAGTTGCAAGATAAAGAATAACTGAAATAATACCTTTGGCTCGTCCAGACAGTCCCATTACGGAAGCGGATCGGGAAGAAAGTGGGCCAGGGGCTTCAGTAAGCACAGAATAAGTTGTCCCAGTATCTAAAAGGAAATTGTCGGATTGGCCCCCCACAATTATTAATACCCGGGGTTCCTCAGGTGTAATTAGGACGGGAGCTTGTGTGGGGACCCCCGGGCACCTTCAGTACCGACCCCGGAGACCTACACCTCTGGGGGCAGTCTCTCTTCCAGTGTGGTCCTTTGCAGACCGGGCATGGAGCAGGGGGCGGCTTAGATGCCTGAAGGCAATCCCGCTTGAGGTGCCCCTCCTTTCCACAATAATAGCAAGCCCATCCCTTTTCACCTGGGCCCCTCTGGGGTTTTTCTCAGGCTGTTTAAGACCGGTTTTCATAGCCATGGTGAAGGCTTCCGCCTTTTCCTTTGTCTTTTTTTGCCTTTCTTTCTTTTCCTCATATTCCCTACCATAATAGACTGTCTGAGCCAGTTGTAACAGAGTATCTAAAGACTGATTTGGTCCATACTCCCGTTTTAATAGCTTACGGTGGATATCTGGAGCCAACTGAGT
The DNA here is from genome assembly GCF_027580195.1 of Bos mutus. Classification (NCBI taxonomy): domain Eukaryota; kingdom Metazoa; phylum Chordata; class Mammalia; order Artiodactyla; family Bovidae; genus Bos; species Bos mutus. The sequence goes on from NC_091623.1 coordinate 17,899,091, forward strand.
GAGAAATCTATCCTTTAAGATCACTTTTCCCTCTTCACTTTCGGGATCAATCTCAGTGAATCTGCGAAGGGCTTCTCTCAGTCTATCTAGGAATTTACCAGGAGCTTCCTTCTCCTGTTCTATGTCTGCAAATTTGTCATAGTTTAAAGGCTCAGAACACGCCTGCCTAAGTCCTTCAAGAATACATCTAACAAAATGACTCTGATCCCATCTTCCTTTAGCTGTGTTGTTGTCCCAGTCTGGTTCTATAGTTGGGACCGCCTGATTCCCAGTGGGGAGGGCCACTATCTCATTCTCCCTCTTCCCTACTGATTCATTACCAAGCCATTCATCTCCATAAGCAACTGCTTTTCCCAAAACTTGAGTCTTTGACTCTGGAGTCAACGTTTGTCCCAAGATATACATCACATTCTTCCAAGTGAGGTCATAAAGCAGAGTAACACCTTTAAAAGCTCTAATATATTTTTCTGGGTCCTCTAAATAGTCTCCCAGATCCTCCTTCATTCTTTGTATTTCTTGATAAGAGAAAGGCTTATTAACTCTCATAGACTGATTATTTCTCCCGGTGGGTGTTTCATAAAGAGGCAACAGCTCTCTGGCTGCTCTGCACATATGATCCCAGGGATAGATTGGAGAAACCTGTTTTCTCTTCTTTTTTGTCTCCTGTCCTCCATCTCATCTCTTACTTCGATCGTCTGAGTTTCTACTGAAACCAGAGTAGTCTGAGGTCGTACTGAGACAGGAGTTGTTTGGACCTCCATGTGGGCAGTTTGAATCTCAGTTTGGATTTTCAGGAATGGGGGCAAAGTAGGAGAACAGGAGGGAGCTGAAGGTTTCACGCCCAAATCTATACCCTTAGGACATAAGTCTGGAATATCTTGCAGAGAGAAAAAGGGCAACACATATGCTACTTCTACCCATTTCCCTTGTTCCTTACAGAACCAGTCTAATTGTAGAACAGTATTATACTTAAGAGACCCTCCAACTGGCCACCGTTCGCCGTCCTCCAATGGATACCGTGGTCATGCAGTATCACATAGGAAGACCAGGTGTGTCTTCTTTAAGCCCTGGGGATCAAATCTATCCCAGTTTTTCAGGATACAGTTCAAAGGAGTGAGGCTGGAATTGCTAGCTCCCATCTGTAAGAGAGAAAAAAAGCAACCAGAGCCATTTTTTCTACCGGAGGCGTCCCTCCCTGCTCTAGATGGGGGTGTAGACAGACGTTACACCAAAAGCTTTTCCTTCCTGGTCGGACTTAGTCTGTCCCTTACCCACGCAGTCCACATCCCTCCTGGTTCTACCACCGAGATGGGGTGGGGATGTACCGGGGTAGACTTGATAGCATCCCTACTTGACGTCCAGCTCTTCACCTTTAACCTTGCTTGCCTCTGAAGCCACCCGGGGTGCAATCAGAGTAACCTTCCGGAATGCCTCCCAAGCTAAGACCGCTGGGGAAAACATTTGTCACCTGAGTGCCTGTGCACAACCCTGAGTATTTCCTGACCACAATAAGACCAACACGAACATAAAACTGAGATGTTCTTTCCAAGCATCACCACACCAGTATAATAGCCTCCTCTGATCCACTAAGAGCCGGCGTTACCAAAGAAAAAAAACCCATTGCAGTCCCAATCTGAGTAACCTTTAACTCAGAGATGTTCTTGGAGCTAGAGCTCCATCTAGCTTCCGAACTTTCGATTCCTAGCGAGGCTAGGCGCTTTCTTGACTACCAATCCAAGTTTGGGACCTAAGCCACAGTACACAGTAACAGTATAGATCACAAGTCCCTTGAAAGTCTATGATCTGATAGATTAAGTTAGTACTTCTAATTCCCAAGGAGTTATGAAATGGTCAAAGAGACCGAAAAGTTTGACCGAGAAAGGAGAGTTCGGTCCACACGCTTTGCCCATTTCTGGTCGGTTCCCGAAGGAGACATTGGGTGCCTCTTGGCATTGGCAGGTTGGTATAACGCCCCTACAGGTTTCTGCCATAAGCCGTATGAGATCACCGTGGAACCGCAGAGCAGGGCTCCTTACTTGCTTCACGCAGGGCCTGTCATTCATTCACACAAGCACACGGTAGAGTTAGTAAAGCACAGCAGAAAACGTGTTCGCTAAGAGAACAAAGAACTAAAGCTCCAAGCATCCTTACCTTGTCCTGAAGGATCCCGGATGAGCCCCCAAGATGAAAGGTTGTTGTTGAATCACACAAAGACACCGGGATTCTTGGCCCAGAGAGGAGAAGAATTCAATCCGGGGCCAGAGACAAGGCTTGATCGCTCAGAGATTTTGTGTAATAAAGTTTTATTAAAGTATAAAGGAGATAGAGAAAGCTTCTGACATAGGCATCAGAAGAGGGTACAAACAGTACCCGCTTGCTAGTGTTAACAACGAAGTTATATAATCCAAAGAATGTCTGGAGGTTGTAAAGACCTCATCAGACCTACTCCCATAATTTACATTTTAAGATAACACTGTCCTCAGGCAGGATACATCCTTGTAAAGACCAGGTCTACTCCCATAATTTACATTTTAAGGTAACAGAAGGTTTAATCCAGAGACTGACTTTAGGCAGGATACATTATCGTTATATAATCCTAAGGACTGTGGAGAAAAAAAAAAGTTTGTCCTTTCTTCCTCCTTGAGAATTCCAGACCCCTCTCTTCTTGGGGACCCCTAGACTCCTTATCAACCTACCTAGGAACTGACTCTCTCACTAGAATATGTATGTATTTCTGTCAAGATGATTTTTCCCATTCCAGAATAGAATGGGTTAAGTGTTTTAAGTTGCTGCAAAGTGGCTGGTAGGTCTTCCAGAAAGATAATGCCATATCAGGGACTTGCCACTGGCCTCTGTTACTGGCAAGTTGAACATTCAGCAACAGTAGGGTGCTAGATCTGTTTGGGTAAGTGAGCAGCCATCCTATTGACTCATTTAGAGCCTACATCCCTGCTCCCATTGTTAGGCTAGTAATCCATTACTGTGTACTAGCACTTGGCAGGTCAACAAAAGAAGGTGGTTGTTTCTTGATTGTTTAGTGCTCCTTTCATGGTGGACAATGGTTGCTACCATTGGATACACAGATCTTTATAATTTATGTTCCCTTTATAATTTATGTTCCCTTCTCCAGGGGATCTTCCTGGAGATCCCTCCCCATAAACAATTGTTTGTTTATGGGGAGGGAGGTGGGAGGGGGTTTCAGGATGGGGAACATGTGTACACCCATGGCGGATTCATGTGGATGTTTGGAAAAACCAATACAATATTGTAAAGTAATTAGCTTCCAATTAAAATAAATAAATGTATATTAAAAATATATATATATATATATATATACCTGATTGTGTCCCTGGGAAGCTAAGGTAAATGAAGCTTGTAGGCTCTTTGAAACTCCCTAAGGAGAAAATCGGAGTATGTCCTCCACTGTCTTCACTTCCTGATGACTCACTGAACACCTGAAAAAGAATTTTGAAGCCTCATAGCAAGGATCACAAAGAAACAGACTCTTTAAATAGTTTACTTCACAGAAATCTGTGTGTGGGCTTATTCAGCAATAGGTGGGCTGAGTCTCCTTCTCGTATCTTCTCCAGAAAGAATATGACATCAGGGAACCAAAGACCCCATGCCACTGGCTCACAGAAGAAGGTCACTTCATCTTTCATTGCTTGTAGGACTCCCGCCACTTACAGTTTGACAACCAAAGAGCCAACAAAATAAAAATAACAGTCCAACAAATGAGCTGGCAATCAGAGTGTGCTAGAGTCAGAATAAACAGAACACATGGCCAGCCCTTAGAACTGCTGAAGGAGACTGGCATCTCCTTCAAAAAAAAAAAAAAAATTATAAGAGCACTTATAAGGAGCTCAAGGACTTCCCTGGTGGCTCAGACAGTAAAGAATACACCCACAATGTGGGAGACATGAGTTCGATCCTTGGGTTGGGAAGATCCCCTGGAGAAGGGAATGGCTACCCACTCCAGTATTCTGGCCTTGAGAAGTCCATAGACAGAGGAGCATGGCAGGCTAAGTCCATGGGGTCACAAAGAGTCAGACACAACTGAGCAACTTTCACTTCACAAGGAGCTCAAGTACAACATCCCTAGAGAAGCCATCAGTCACCAGTTGAGTCTGCCCCAAGTGAACCAGGACTTCACTAAAGAGCAGCAAGTCCGTTTGACACATTTTCAGGCCTTGAACACTTTTTCCCTAAAAGCAAAAATGAATCTAAATTAAGATGGAGGAATAAAGTATATCAGTAATTACACTAAAATTTAATAAATTGAATTGACTGTTAAAATCAAACTTTCAGAGAATATAAAAAAACCTAATGCTAGCTATAAATTGTGTACCCAACAAAGTCACTTAATACAAAGTTCTTGTTTAAAGACTGAGTTCAATAACCCTTTTCAGAACTGAACAAATCTAGCAGAAAATAAAAAGAAGTAATATCATGAGGAATATAATAGTTCAATCAATAAACTTAATTTAATGCAGAGAAATTTTCATCCTTTGAATACAGAATTTACATTTGTCATATATCCATGGAATATTTATAGAACAATCATGTCCATCCATAAAGATGAAAGACTTTAAATGAAGTATGACACAGAATGATTGAAAGGGATATTTGTGTTATAGAACTGTTTTATTCTGCTTTCTGCAACAATTCCCACTCTAAAGAGATTAAGATCTCAGGAACTAGAGAGAAAGACAAACCTTAGAGAAGAAACAGAGCCTTAAGCATTTTATTTCTTTCTGTGCTCTGCAAACTGCCACCAGCTAAATGGGAGGTGAGACCAGGCAGGGGTGCTATTCAGTAACGGATGTGACATATCCAGGAGAGGAAGTGGTTCGTGCCTCGTCACTTCACCTGGAAAATCAGAGTTGACAACTTTCCACATGGCATGAAAGTCAGACAAATGAGACGGGTGCGAGGGGTGTCAGTAAGAGAATGAATGGCCCCTGAACAGCTCGGGGAGCCTGTAATGACAGAGATTTGCAGGAGAGGATGTGTAACTATAGGACAGAGTTCAAAAACTGGCCAAGAAGAAAAAAATCAGGCACGTCTGCAGGAATCTCTGTGATGGGAGAAAAAGATGTGTATATTTCTGAAGCAAAGGATGAGGAGTGGACCACATAGATGAGAATTATTCCATGGCATGAGGCAGAAAACTTTTGAGGGAACAGTGAACTGAGTTAATTCTCGAAAAAACACCAGCACAAAACGAAAATTTTGGCTAAAAATAAGTGGATATCCCCTCCTAGCTGATGACTTCTAAGTTTTGTATAAGATTACCTCTAAGCACAAATACTGTCAACAGAGATAATATCAACCTTCGGGGAACAATCCTAAGTCTCACTTTTTTAACATACTGTAATGGAGAAATCAAAGGAATTTGTCTACATTTACAAATGTATATCTAGATTATTTTTTCCGAATCAGGCAAAAAATGGGGTTTCAGAATGAGAATTAAAACAGGGAAAAAATTAAGTTGAATTTTACATATTCATACCTGTACTTATGACTTATGAAACTCTATCTGCTCTACCATATTTTTACAAGATTTTCCACTCTTGATCATCGGCTTTATTAATATCCTGTAGTTTTGCCTGTATTCTAAGAGAGATATTTCAATCTAATCATATGCAGGTGGAAAGTTACAAAAAGCAGAAATGTTCTATAATGAGAAAAAATCCACTTGATTTATGAATTAGGAAATCTTTTGTGGCCCTGTTAAAAATAGCATTTATTGAGCATTTACTGCTAATAAGTGAGTGTTAAACAATTTACATGGATTGTTTTATTGCTTGACCCCAAAATTCTATGAGATGGTTATAATTAACCCCATTTTCCAGTTTAAGAAACTTTTGTTGTTATTGTTCAGTCATTCAGTCGTGTATAACTTTTTGTGACCCTGACTCCATGGACCCCAGCACGCCAGGCTTCCCTATCCTTCACCAGCTCCTGGAGCCCATTTAAACTCATGTTGGTGATGCCATCCAACCATCCTGACCTCTGTCATCCCGTTCTCCTCCTGCCTTCAATCTTTACCAGCATCAGAGTCTTTTCTAATGAGTCAGCTATTTGTATCAGGTGGCCAAAGTTCGGAGCTTCAGCATCAGTTCTTCCAGTGAATATTCAGGGTTGATTTCCTTTAGAATTGACTGGTTTTATTTCCTTACAGTCCAAAGGATTCTCAAGAGTCATCTCTAACACCACAGTTCAAAAGCATCAGTTCTTTGGTGCCAGCCTTCATTATGGCCCAACTCTCACATCCATACCTGACTATAAAAACTATAGCTTTAGACCTTTGTTGGCAAAGTAATGTCTCTGCTTTTTAATATACTATCTAGTGTTTGTCATAGCTTTTATTTCAAGGAGCAAATGTCTTTTAATTTTGTGGCTGCAGTCATCATCTGCAGTGATTTTGGAGCCCAAGAAAATAAAATCTGTCACTGTTTCCATTGTTTCCCCATCTATTTGCCATGCAGTGATGAGACTGGATGCCACGATCTTTGCTTTTGGAATGTTGAGTTTTAAGCCAATTTTTTCACTCTCCTCTTTCACTTTCCTCAAGAGGCTCTTCAGCTCCTCTTCTTTTTCTGCCACAAGGGTGGTATCATCTGAATATCTGAGGTTATTGATAATTCTCCAGTCAATCTTGATTCCAGCTTCTGCTTCATCCAGCCCAGCATTTTGCATGATATACTCTGCATATACATTAAATAAGCAGGGTGACAATATATAGCCTTGATGTTTTCCTTTCCCAATTTGGAACCAGTCTGTTGTTCCATGTCCAGTTTTTTTTTTTTTTACACACATCATAATATTTAATAGATGATTTTAAAACAAGGCAGTTATCAACAAAAAGTGAGATCATTGCACACTACATACAAAATAAAATTCGAGGCAATACATCCAGTTTTAAAAATTATAAAATAATTTTAAAGAAAAAAATCTTTTTGCAGATCTTCTATGGGTAAGACTCTCCAAACAAACAAATTATGACTCCACAAGCACTATAAACATTTATATTTCAAAAACTATCAGCACAAAACTAAAATGCTGGGGAAATCATCTATAACATATATGATGAAAAAGAGTAAGAAGCTGCCAAAAATCACTGAAAAAGGACAACCAAACTGAAAAATACGAAAGAGAATATATTTTTATTTTCTTAATTGATGTATGTGAAGTTGGGAGGGAAAGTAATATACTGAAGTAGAAGAAAATCTTAAAAATGCAGATAGAAATCAAAGTTTTTTGTAACTTAGAAGTAATTTTTGTGAGCCCAATATTAATAGAATCCATTAGATCTGTGATGGATATATAATATAATACATTATGTATTATATAATATAATGAAATATTGCATTGATAGCCACTTAAAATATGAGTGTGTGTTAGTCCCTTAGTTGTGTCCGCTCTCTGTGACCCCATGGACTGCATCCCACCAGACTCCTCTGTCCATGGGATTCTCCAGGCAAGAACATGGAGTGGGTTGCCATTTCCTTCTCCCCATGTCCAGTTCTAACTGTGGCTTCTTGAGCTGCATACAGATTTCTCAAGAGGCAGGTCAGGTGGTCTGGTATTCCCACCTCTTTCAGAATTTTCCACAGTTTGTTGTGATCCACACAGTCAAAGTCTTTAGTGTACTCAGTGAAGCAGAGGTAAAAGTTTTTCTGGAATTTTCTTGCTTTTTCTATGATCCAACAGAGGTTGGCAATTTGATCTCTGGTTCCTCTGCTTTTTCTAAATTCAGCTTGTATATCTGGGTGTCCTTGATTCATGTACTATTGAAGCCTCACTTGGAGAATTTTAAGCATTACTTTGTTAACATGTGAAATGAGTGAAATTGTGCAGTAGTTTGAGCATTCTTTGGCTCTGCCCTTGTTTGAGATTGGAATGAAAAGACCATTTCCAGTCCTATGGCCACTGCTGAGTTTTCCAGATTTGCTGGCATATTGAGTGCAGCACTTTCACAGCATCATCTTTTAGGATTTGATGTAGCTCAGCTGGAATTCCATCACCTCCACTAGCTTTGTTCACAGCGATGCTTCCTAAAGGCTCACTTGACTTCATACTCCAAGATGTGTGGCTCTAGGTGAGTGATCACACCATCTGGATCATTAACATCTTTTTTGTATAGTTCTTCTGTGCATTCTTGCCACCTCTTCTTAATATCTTCTGCTTCTGTAAGGTCCATACCATTTCTGTCCTTTATTGTACCCATCCTTGCATGAAGAAACTGAGGTACAGGGAATTAAGGAAGTTCTCTGGTGACACAGAACATGACTGACCCAGATGTCCAGCCCAGCATTCTTGACTCAAGAACCCACACACTTCACCAGCACATCAGCTGTAGGAGTCGGTCATTGGGTAAGAATCGTCTTGTGCTGCTAAAAATGAAACAAAGATCAGTGAGAAATTTGAAGATATTTTCTGTCTAATGAAGAGGAAGCCTGAAGGCAGGCTAACTAGGCTTGCAGTAAACTAGAGTAAACTTCACTTGTCATCACAAACTATGTTCTTTTTAACTTTCTGCTCCAGCGATTCTAAGAAATAACCCTCATCATCATACTCTCAAGGTTTCTGCCACAACTCCAAGCATGAGTCATTCTGGGCCAGTTAAAGGGAAGAACAAAGGATGAAAACAGCTATGGGTATTGAAGTCAAACTCTTTTAATTAGCTAGTATATATCTCATTGGAGAAAACTCTTTCTCATGACCACCTTTAATGGCACAAGACACTGGAATTGTAATAGGGAACATTGCTTACCTCGGGTAAAGTTAGGATTCTGTCGGTAGGAAGAGAAAGAATGTGTATTAGATGGGCAACTGGCAGTCTCTACTATAAGTGGCTTCAGTGGGATAGAACTCAAAGTACAGTGAATGAAAAGTGAGCTCAAATAAAGTGAATTATATGTTTTCTTTTACTTTTATTTAAAATCTGATAGGAAAAAAATTAGCTAAAACATAGAAATGTACATTCTTTTGCCAATCTTTAGGTCTAGGGCCACACCTTTCCTTAGAGTACATGCCCACTGATTATAATTCTGCAACAGCTTTCTTATATTTTTCATACTTATAACATCTCTCTTTTCCCATTTCTTTAAAAAAAAACAACCCTCCCAGTTATAATCAAAGTGCTAAACCCTAGATTTCTAGATTTTTCTGTCTTTGACAGTTGTTTTTTTAATTTAAATAAATAACAAATTTTCAGTAAATTTTTATTGCTTCTTTTCCAAAGTGTTTAAGTTGCTTTTGTAGAAATAATAATGAGTTTTTCTGGTGTGTGCATTCATAAATTATTTAGCCAAATTATATAATTATAATAGCAAGTGCAGCTAACATACGATTTGGCACGCACATCAACTCAGGCTAGCAGAAAATAAGGACATAAAAGGAGTAACTTACTACTCTCATTTTGCTTCCCTTGAGTATTCTGATGTTTTATAAAGGAGATGGAGAGTGTAATTGATCCAGAATTTGTTAATTGGTAGTTGGAGAAAAAAACTTTTTGTAGTTGCATTACTTACTCCTGTGCTAGTTTTAAAGTCTTTGTGGGTTTTTGTGTTGTTTTTTTTCGATTGAGATATGATTGACATACAAAGAGTCCTGTTTTTAGTGTATGTATTTTGATAAGTTTGAAGATAAGCATATATCTGTAAAACTGTCACCATAAACAACATCATAAACTTAACTGTCACTTCTAAAGATTTCCTCTTTTTTTTTTTTTTGTAATAAGAACATTTAACATAAGACCTACCCTCTTAACAAATTTTTAAGTATATAATATACTAGTATCTATACATACTGAGCTGCACAATAGATCTCTAGGACTAAACTTGTAAAATAAAATTTGTACCTTTTGACCAACATCTTCCTGATTCTTCCTCCCTTGAACCACTCTGGTTCTGTGAGGTTGACTAGATTTCTGATATAAGTGGGACCATGCAGCATTTGTTCTTCTAGGTCTGACTTATTTCACTTGGTGTAATGCCCTCCAGGTCCACGCATGTTATTCCCAATGACAAGATTTTCTACTTTTTTTTTAAAGCTGGATAATTGTATGTACATACCATACTTTTTCAATCAATTCATCCATTGATGGATATTTCAGTTGTTTCCATATCTTTATTATTCTAAGTTACTCTGCACTTAACATGGAGTGTGGGCATCTCTTTTGAGGTCTCGATTTCAATCTTTTGGATATATACCCAGAAGTGAGACTGCTTGATCATGCTGCTGCTGCTAAGTCGCTTCAGTCGTGTCCGACTCTGTGCGACCCCACAGATGGCAGCCCACCAGGCTCCGCTGTCCCTGGGATTCTCCAGGCAAGAACACTGGAGTGGGTTGCCACTTCCTTCTCCAATGCATGAAAGTGAAAAGTGAAAGTGAAGTTGCTCAGTAAGTGTCTGACTCTTTGTGACCCCACGGACTGCAGCCTACCAGGCTCCTCCGTCCATGGGATTTTCCAGGCAAGAGTACTGGAGTGGGTTGCCATTGCCTTCTCCGACTTGATCATATGGTGGTTCTATTTTTAATTTTTTGAGGAACATCCATACTGTTTTCCACAGTGACTATACCAATTTACATTCACACCTACAGTATACAAGGATTCCCTTTTCTCCACATCTTAGCAGACACTTACCTTTTTGTTTCTATAATAATCATCTTAATAGATATGAGGTGACATCTCCTTATGGTTTTGATTTGCGTTTCCTTGACAATTAGTGATGTTGAGTTCCTTTTCATATACCTACTGGTCACTTGTATATTTTATTTGGAGGTATGTCTATTCAGGTCTTGTATCCATTTTTTAATTGGGTTGTTTTGTTGCCATTGAGTTATAGGAGTTTTTAACACATTTTAGAAATTACTCTTTCTTTCTCTCCTATAAATAGATGTCAGTTGATCTCTGAAAAGTGCTAAATACCCAAAGATATGAATTGTTAGCTTCTAGAAAAAAAGTAGAAATGGTAAAATAAATCAGCTGAGGTATTTATTTCAGGTAAAAACAAAAAAATAATAAGTATCTGGAAACAAATGATAGATCCAAAATTTGTACTCATTTTCAAATGCTTGCTTTTCATGTTTTCATTTTTTAAAAAGTTGAGAAATTCACCTTATTATGATCATTTAAGAAAACGATGTGAACAGTGAATAATAAGTTTTGATCAGGGTCACAGAAACCTTTCTATCTGCTTGAACACCTACAGGGCTTGACTTCTCAGGTCACTCTGCCAACTAATGATAAGAATAGAAATTCAATTATATTTTAACCCTTATAATGGATATAGTCAAAATTCATATGCCAAATAATTAAATTTAGAATTTGCTAAATTTAAAGCAGAAAAGGGGAAATCATGGTAGATGTGGGAATATACAGCAGGGAAAAGAAATGATTTGCTGATTAATTTCTAAAATGTGAACCAAAGCATCAGAAATTCCTTTTATCAGATTTAACAAATAGTATTGTGGTTATTGTGAACCAGATATAATGTGGTGTTACATTCGGATTTCAACTCTATTTCTTGTGCCTTAGTCTGAAATATATACTAGTACATTTCTCAAACTAGTATTTATTATAAACTGCTTTGCTACGTATTAGCCTAATAACTATAGTTCAGTTTAATTTGTCTTACACATACTTCACTCTCCTTTCTCTCTATTAAACACAAATCCAAATAACACTTTACATACAGTCCCAATTAAAAATTGCAGATTTTACTTTAATTTTCCAATTTCTAATGATTACATAGATGGTAATAGTTAATTTAACTAATAGAATCTGTTGTGTAGATTACTAAAGTTACTGTTGGTTCTATGTTAGATCATAAAGCAAAAATATGCTAACCATTCAGAGTGTAAGACTAAGTTTCAATATGCTTACACACACTCAAATATGCTTTATTTTCTAATCATTCTCTAAACTGTATGAAAAAAAAACTGTATTCAAATTTCTAGTGATTTATATTTATCGGACACTAATTTTCAGACTTTTATCCCATCACTATATGATTTAGTGGCTCACATAAACTGTGGATTAAGTGTATGCTAGCTATCTAGATGCCTTAATGCACATCCACAGGAGCCCAACTGGACATGACTTGGGTATTGACACAGGACCAACCCAGCCAGTGTATCCAGAGCACAGGTTACCGAGTGGGAGTTCTTTATCAACTGAGCTACCTAAGTGAGATATCTAACCTCTGCCTGAGATCATTATTTAAACAAAAATTATGATGTGTACATTTAAATTCAAAACCTCCAATTCAATGGGAGCTTACTATTAGGTGACAAATACAACTTTTATACAGGTTTCCCAGGTGATGCAGTGGTAAAGAATCTGCCTGCTAATGCAGGAGACTGCAAGAGACGTGGATTTGATCCCTGAGTGGGGAATATCTCCTGGAGTAGGAAATGGCAACCCACTCTAGTACTTTTGCCCAGAAAATTCCATGGACAGAGGTGGCTGGTGGGCTATAGTCCATGGGGTCGCACAGAGTCAAACATGACTCAGCATGACTCAGCACACAGTGCACATCCGTAACTTTTATACAACATTAAAAAGACTGCATGTTGTTACTTTGCATATGAAGTTACCCAAACAAGATGAAAAAAGATGAGAAGATATAAAACCAAGGCTTTCATTGATGTCTGTAATTTGAAAACGTAATACAGTATTGCTGTCTTGGGCTTCCTTGGTGGCTTAGTGGTAAAGAACCTGCTGCCAATGCAGGAAATATGGGTTCAATCCCTGGGTCAGGAAGATCCTCTGGAGAAGGAAATGACAGCCCCATTCAGTATTCTTGCCTGGGAAGTCACATGGACAGAGGAGCCTGGTGGGCTACAGTCCATGGAATTGCAAAAGAGTTGGATGTGATTTAGTGACTAAAACAATGACAACAACATGTGGCTGAGCCTGGTCTATGACATGAAGAATGCAAACCAAACTAACATGAGCTGTCAAAGCTGTTATCAATGAGGAAAGGTCACCTTGTTGATCCAGAGCGTTAGCCATAGTGCTTATGTTTTGCATGAGAGGTCTAGAAGTCTACACCATTTTACTGATTAAACCATATGAGTGATTTAGTTAAGGAAATAATAAATGAGTGGTTTTCCAAGGTTCTTCTGAATAGTAGACAGTTTATTTGGGGTTATTGTTATACTTTGCCAAAATATAAATAAATACCATTCATTTGATACTAAAAAGATTGTCTAAAACCACAAAGGAAGTAACCACAGACTATACTCTCAGTATCTACAAAGAACTTGGCAAATGGATGTCATCTAATAGATATTCAGTTCACAAAGATTCCCATTTATTTTGAAGATTATTTTTTTCTCCTTTGAAAGGAAGGTGCAAGGAATAGCAATTCCAAGCCTACGTCTCTCCCTGGGAACAATACGAAGACAAGGGCCAACTTCTGGATGTTTGACCTGTGCTCGACTTAACGCTCTGATGTTGCCTCTTGATATTCTTAATAGTTTTTTAACAAGAGGCCCCACATTTTTATTTCGTCCTGGGTCCCACAAATTTTGTAAGTGGTCCTAGTAAGGAGATTGGCTATGGATGGAGGAACAGATTCTGCTTTAGTTTGTCACCAGGATATAAATGAACAGAAACCCCTTTCTATAGCTCTGTTTTTGCACGTTCTCCATTAATGTTTTGGCCCTAATTTCACTCACATCCTGCTTCCTAGTTCTCTTCCTGTTGAAAAAAGCATCAAAAAGGTCACCAATTTACCAACCTTAAGTGATAAATAAATTGATATAAAATTGCCTTAACAATGCATGTTGTAGGAAGACCAGGTTAATGTCAATTGAGGATACTTTCATTTTTAAAAGCAAGAAAGATACAAGTAAGTATAATAAGATATAGCATCAATTTTTTCCCATAAAGGAAAAATTTACATTTTATCAATGTTTGTATTAGAGGAATTATAGCATTGTTTCAATGTCAGAAACACAGCTGAGTATACACTTATCTGTAGCAAACTTTGTCCTTTCTTATTTAAATATATTTTAAGAGTAATATATAATTAATTTCTTCATATTAGAAAATGCCCCGTATAATAAAGCTTCAGACATTTTTAGAACATCTATTTCTATGTTTTGAGAGAAGTTTTCTGGTCAAAAATTTGTTGCCTTTTAAACTTCTTCAAATACAGAAAGTGCAGATGATAAACCCAACCCAAGTCATAGCTGCAGGAGGCCTTATTCTCAGATAAGAGAAGTAACTTGTTAGTGGTGAGATGAAAGTGTTAGTTGCTCAGTCTTATTCTTTGCAACCCCATGGACTGTAAACCGCCAGGCCCCTCTGTCCATGGGATTCTCCAGGCAAGAATCTGGAGTGGATAGCCTATTCATTTGCCAGGGGATCTTCTGACCCAGGAATCGAACCCCAGTCTCTTGCATGGCAGGCGAATTCTTTACCATCTGAGCCACCAGGATGCTAGGTCCCCTCCCCTACTACAAGTCCTTACAATACCTTCCTCTCTCACACACTGATGCCTAAAATCCTGTGCCTCAGACAGCTGGTAGTCACATATCAATTGTAATGGTGCCAGGCACTCTGCTAAAAGCTTTACCTATGCAATTCATTGAGTGCTTTCAACAGATGGATACTATTTTGCACCTGAGGAAACTGAAGACCAAAGAGATTCAGCCATTTGCCTAAAATCACACAGTTAGTAGTGGCAGACTTGACTGTTCAAGTCTAGGAAGTTTGCGTCAGAGTTGTTCTTGGGCAGCAGGTGTCACTGCCTCACACAAGAATTTTATTCCTTTTGTTTTTGGAGCTCTCACCCATTAATGTGTAAATGCTTTTCAAAGAGACTGCCCTGGGGTCAGTCATTTATAACTGAGAAGGAAGAAAATGAGAGCCTGTTTGAGGCGGTGGAAAAGAGCAGGGCAACAAATACAGGCCACCGTGGGGAGGAAGGAGATGTGACTGGAGAAGAATTCTGCCCACGCTCCCAGCCCAGAGACTGGAGATCTGTGATTTGTTGTCTCCGCTTGCATGCTGTTCCTATTTTTTCCTTTGACTGATGACAGATTCTCTCAGTAATGAGTCACATCCCTCTGAGTGGGATATATGGAAGCTTTTTGCAAGCTAACCCCAGGGCAGACTTATGAAAAGTATTTATACCTTCATGGGTAAGAGTTCTGAAAACAAAAGGAATGAAACAATTTAAACAGGTTAGAAAATATTTAATGATAGATTTTGGGCAAGCAAACAGGGTGTGACAGTAGGAAAAGAGGAAGAAGGTTCTAGATCAGCATTTCTTCAATCTTCTCCTTCAGTTTTAAGTGATCTGCAGCTTTAAACCCATTGTATTCATGCTTGAGTGCTTTGGGTTCTCATTTTGAAACACTCCCATCATTATTCAACCAACCACTATTATGGTTATTAAAAATACACACTGGTGGAATATTCTAGCATATATATAGTCCATATTTATTATTCACTTTCTTCTGTTGCTTTTCATCTGTAAACAAATGCACAATGTATGAATCTGCAAACCAAATTCAACAATGTTTTCTAATTTTTTTCAGTATTTGTGAAAGATGCTGTCATAGGCTCTGTATACATAAAACAATTTATAAAATAAAAAGCACTTACCATTTCCACACTTAAGAATCTAGTATACATTCTTAACAGTTGAAATACAGGGCGAGTTTGACAGACAAAAGGAGGTAGCTGCTTATAAAGCAAGCTGACCGCTGTGAGGCCTCTGCACTGTAACAGTTTCTTAGTAAACAGTGCCACCGTGTGGGGTTTCACTCTAAAATAAATTTCAGGATTCATTATATTCCGTTCAGTTCAGTTGCTCAGTCGTGTCCAACTCTTTGCGACCCTATGGATTGTAGCATGCCAGGCTTCCCTATCCATCACCAACTCCCAGAGCTTACTCAAACTCATGTCCGTGGAGTTGGTGATACCATCCAACCATCTCATCCTCTGCCATCCCCTTCTCCTCCCGCCTTCAATCTTTCCCAGCATCAGGGTCTTTTCCAATGAGTCAGTTCTTCTCATTAGGTGGCCAAATATTGGAGTTTCAGCTTCAGCATCAGTCCTTCCAATGAATAACCAGGACTTATTTGCTTTAGGATGGACTGGTTGGATCTCTTTGCTGTCCAAGGGACTCTCATTTATTATATTATATACATTTCATTATATTATATAATTTAATATTATTTTAATAATATAGGTAACAAATATTTTTATAACAGCATTATTAAAAAACATTATGGCTAATATTTACTAGTGTTCATAAATATTCATCATAAAGGTTTTATATAAATAAATACTTTTGTTCACTAAATATTTTTATGTATCAAATATTTTTCAACAGTCTTACTTATTTTCATGTAAAAGAATCACACTCTAAACCCTATCACTCTCTAAACACTTACCACTATCTAAACACTTATCACTGAAAAGCAAATTGAAAACCATAGTCAAAAGCATAAGCTAATTTTCTTAAGTACTGAGTTCAACTTGGCTTGTAAAGACTATGAAAATGCTTTTATTTTTATTAATTTTTTTAATCGCAAGCACATCCCGATATAGTTCAAAATACAAAACTCCAAAAGTAAGGTGTGATTGCCTCATTATGAAAATGCTTTTAAATGTGCTTTAAAATATATTTTTGCTCAACTATTGTATTTTAGAAAAATATGTTCAATGTAATTAGATTTATTTATTTCCTTCTTTATATTTACAGGTTTACTAAGTAGTTTAAACTACAATGAAACTAATAGACTAGAAGGAGACTTACAAGGATATATGATATACAGTGTTTGTTGTCATATTTGGAAAAGAAAAAAGAAACCTCCAGGAAAGATAAAGCACAATTTACAATTTTTATTTTGAAAACCCTTATTAGCAGACATTTTTATACCGCCCCCCCAACCGTGTCATTTTTGGGGGGGGATGGGGGGTGTTAGTTCTAAAAGGTCTTGCAGGTCTTCATAGAACCGTTCAACTTCAGCTTCTTCAGCATTACTGGTTGGGGCATAGGCTTGGATTACCGTGATATTGAATGGTTTGCCTTGGAAACAAACAGAGATCATTCTGTCATTTTTGAGATTGCATGCAAGTACTGCATTTTGAATTCTTCTGTTGACCATGACGGCTACTCCATTTCTTCTAAGGGATTCTTGCCCACAGTAGTAGATATAATGGTCATCTGAGTTAAATTCACCCATTCCAGTCCATTTTAGTTCACTGATTCCTAGAATGTCGACATTCACTCTTGCCATCTCCTGCTTGACCACTTCCAATTTGCCTTGATTCATGGACCTGACATTCCAGGTTCCTATGCAATATTGCTCTTTACAGCATCGGCCCTTGCTTCTATCACCAGTCACATCCACAACTGGGTGTTGTTTTTGCTTTGGCTCCATCCCTTCATTCTTTCTGGAGTTATTTCTCCACTGATCTCCAGTAGCATATTGGGCACTTACCGACCTGGGGAGTTCCTCTTTCAGTATCCTATCATTTTGCCTTTTCTAGAAAAATTCTAGTAAAAGACATAACTAGTTAAGAAAAACAGAAAGCATATCAGTAATTTCACAGGGCTGTTGCTGTTGTTTAGTTGCTAATTCATGCCCAGTTCTTTTTGAGTCCCCATGGATTGGGCCTTCCAGATTCCTTCTGACCATGGGATTTCCAAGGCAAGAATACTGGAGTGGGTTGCCATTTCCTTCTCCAGGGGATCTTCCCAACCCAGGGACTGAATTCATGTCTCCTGCATCAGCAGGTGGGTGCTTTACTACTGGACCCACCAGGGAAGCCCAGTTTCACAGGGTTAGGGATAGGATAGGACCAACGACTACAAGCAGTGAAGACGGAATTTTTTTGAACACTGGGAACTCTCTATATATTGAATGTATGATACTTTTTATTGTATATAATTAATACTGTATATATAGATATAACATATGTATATAACATTTATAATACGTGTGTATTTATACATATATATTAATATATACATATGAATACACACAAATGTATAATATATGCATACATATATATGTATATGTAGACATACACAAACAAATGCATACACACACACACATATAAATATATATATATACCAAATCTTCTGTCAGCTCTATTTGAGCAAATACATGTATTTTAGGGTCTTTTGGATCTCTCTTAAAAAATAAATCTACTTATGATATAGACTAATCTATAAAAAAAATAATAAATATAATTTAAAAATAAAAATAATAATAATCTTAAAAATAAATCTACTTATGATATAGACCTAGATAGCATATTCAAAAGCAGAGACATTACTTTGCCAACAAAGGTTCGTCTAGTCAAGTCTATGGTTTTTCCTGTGGTCATGTATGGATGTGAGAGTTGGACTGTGAAGAAGGCTGAGTGCCAAAGAATTGATGCTTTTCAACTGTGGTGTTGGAGAAGACTCTTGAGAGTCCCTTGGACTGCAGGGGGATCCAACCAGTCCATTCTAAAGGAGATCAGCCCTGGGATTTCTTTGGAAGGAATGATGCTAAAGCTGAAACTCCAGTACTTTGGACACCTCATGCGAAGAGTTGACTCATTGGAAAAGACTCTGATGCTGGGAGGGATTGGGGGCAAGAGGAGAAGGGGACGACAGAGGATGAGATGGCTGGATGGCGTCACTGACTCGATGGACGTGAGTCTGAGTGAACTCCGGGAGTTGGTGATGGACAGGGAGGCCTGGCGTGCTGCAATTCATGGGGTCACAAAGAGTCGGACACGACTGAGCGACTGATCTGATCTGATGATATAGACTGCTTCAAGCATAACTAATAATATATCTTCTGGCAAGGCAGATGTACAGCCACTTGATGAACAAATACTAATGATGAATACTTTATGTGCAAGATTCTCTGATAGGTAATTAGGAATTCTAAAAAATTTTTATGGTCTTTTCTCTTAAGCAGTCTTCCAACTCAGTTAAAAAGACCAGAATAACAAGAAATAACACCAAAGATACATTTTGCATACAAAACACATGTGACGTACATATGACAATATAGTTGTAGAAATTAAAAAGAGGATAGAGAGCACCTGATCACTTGTTGTCAGCGTAGGGGCAATGTTTCCTGGTTGTTCACTGGGTGAATTAATTGTTACACAAATGAACTTCTAATCAAAGAGTTCATACCTTTATGTAATTCTCTTCTAACCCCCTGGCAATTATATCAAGGGAAAAGTCTAAATTTGGTGCTATCACATCCTTAATGCCTCCCTAACATTTACTAACCTCTCTCTTACAACCAGAAAGCAGAAACAGGAACAGTGCCTTTGGCAAAAAAAGAGAATATAGCAAAAAAATAAAATTATTTCGTTTTCCTGTTACTCCTTTTATATTTATCTTTTATTTATGGTCAGTGATTATTTTCCATTTGAATTTGTGTCATCTGTGTAAAACTAATATTTTCTATTTCCCCTTTCTTTTTATTATTCTGAAAACCTATGAGGACACAAACCAAAGCAGAATTATGTAAATACAACAAACCAAAACAAAACAAAAAAAACTGCTTCAGCAACTTTTTAAAAATGACAGACATTATTTGCAAGATTTAAAATTTAAAATGTAGCATTCTCTAAGCTTCTGGATACTATTTTTATAAAAAATGAAGCAAAGTAGAATATACTTGTTCACACATAACAGACAGTCTTTTCAACAAAGCAAATTTTGCAACTTCTGCTTTAAAAATACTGACTCTACTGATTTGTGTCTGACTCATTGCTGATACTTTGAATTTAGGAAGTTGCATTCCTTTTGAAATACTAGCAAAAGGTCAACCTTAATCCTTGGGGGATTCTGTTGTCAGGGCTAAATGTCCTAAGATTCGGGTTGAAAATATGAAATATTAAGTTTATCTAACATGTAAGAAAAAGATATGAATGCAACAAAGTAATATTAAAAAGCCACAATACTAACACTTTTGCTACCTATTAGGTTACTTTTTTAAAAGTTTTAAGTTTTAATATAATAGAAGCTTGTTATAATTGTGATATTTATCTCACATTTTTTTTCTGAAAAACTAGATTTTTAAACCTAGTGTATTGTCGTATACTTCAGTTCAGTCAGTTCAGTTCAGTTGCTCAGTCGCATCTGACTCTTTGCAGCCCCATGGATTGCAGCATGCCAGGCTTCCCTGTCTATCACCAACTCCCAGAGCTTACTCAAACACATGTCCATTGAGTCGGTGATGCCATTCAATCATCTCATCCTCTGTTGTCCCCTTCTCCTCCTGCTTTCAATCTTTTCTAGCATCAGGGTCTTTTCCAAGGAGTCAGTTCTTCTCATTAGGTGGCCAAAATACTGGAGTTTCAGCTTCAACATCAGTCCTTCCAATGAACACCCAGGACTGATCTCCTTTAGGATGGACTGGTTGGATCCCCCTGCAGTCCAAGGGACTCTCAAGAGTCTTCTCCAACACCACAGTTCAAAAGCATCAATTCTTTGGCACTCAGCTTTCTTTATAGTCTAACTCTCATAACCATACATAACTACTGGAAAAACCATAGCCTTGACTAGATGGACCTTTGTCGGCAAAGTCACATCTCTGTTTTTTAATATGCTATCTAGGTTGTTCATAATTTTCATTTCAAGGAGCAAGTGTCTTTTAATTTCATGGCTGCAGTGATTTTGGAGCCCCCCCAAAACAAAGTATGTCACTGTTTCCATTGTTTCCCCATCTATTTGCCATGAAGTAATGGGACTGGATGCCATGATCTTCGTTTTCTGAATGTTGACCTTTAGGCCAGTTTTTCACTCTCTTCTTTCACTTTCATGAAGAGGCTCTTTAGTTCTTCTTTGCTTTCTGACATAAGGGTCGTGTCATCTGCATATCTGAGGTTATTGATATTTCTCCTGGCAATCTTGATTCCAGCTTGTGCTTCACCCAGCACAGCGTTTCTCATGATGTACTCTGCATATAAGTTAAATAAGCAGGGTGACAATATACAGCCTTGACGTATTCCTTTCCTGAATTTTGATACCTAATCAATATCTTTGGTAAGGAAATAAATTATTTTTCAAAAAATTGATGAAAATTTTTAGGGAACTCAGCTTTAATCCAAAGTTAGCTTTATGTTTGTTCCCAGATTTATCTTCATAACATCCCTTAAGCTAATCATCCATTTAATGTTGATTAATATCATGATCTTTGATATGTATGCTCAAGCAGAAATTTTGGGAAATTTTCTCTTCTAAATAGTTCAACCTTTAGTTACTATATAAAACTTAGAAAACAATTTCTGGTTTAGTAATAGAAGTTTTAATTTTAATTAAAATTCTTTTAATTCCTTGAAATAATCTTTCCCCTTCTGATCTATTCTTATGATGAGTTTAGGGGGTTGGGGAAGATTTCTACCTCTGCTCCGCTCAATGCAGTCTTACTAACTTTTCTAGTTTTTTCTAATGTTTCATTCGATCACTGTCTAAGAGAGATGCTCCTCTTTGTCCCATTTACTCTTTACAGTGACATTTTCCTATAGAATTTTGTTCATTGATTTATCTGCATCAATTGACATAGAGATTTTGATTTATACATTTCAAGAAAAAAAATAAAGCTCCTCTCCTCTGAACTAAAAGCATTTTAGTGCACAAGCCAAAAAAAAAAAAAAGCTCATTTTAGAACCATCATTATGTTGCCATGTGTAATATTGTGCTTAAAATTAATCAATGGATAAGATTATTGACTACATAAGAGAAAATAATGCTACATATAGTGGCAAAGCCATTTCTAATGATTAAGACTTAATAGTATTCATTAGGACAGCTTTTCCTATAGGATTTAAGTAACAACAATTACCCTGGGTTTCTCTGGCGGCTCAGCAGTAAAGAAGCCCCTTGCAATGCAGAAGGCTAAGGTTTGATCTCTGGGTTGGGAAGATCCCCTGGAGAAGGAAATAGCAACCCACTCCAGTATTCTTGCCTGAGAAATCCCATATATAGAGGAGCCTGGCAGGCTACAGTCCATGAGGTCGCAAGAGAGTTGCACAACTTAGTGACTAAATGACAAAGAACAACTGAATTAATTTATCACATAAGAACTAAACTTATGTTTAGTTTGTGACAGAAGAAGCGGCTGATATGACATGTAGTGCCTGAAGATAAGGTTAATAACAAGAACAAACGTTGCAAAATCAAAATTCTATGCAATAATTAATACGATTTCAGTATGTATATTCACTCTCTTCGGGTAATTTTCTTATAGGAAAAAATTCTCTTTAGGTTAAAAAACTATTTGAAATCAGCTTTTGTTTATTTTTAATGAGATTAATTTTCCTTGTTTTTTTTAAAGCCTTCTTTCTTGGTTTAACTAAGCTTTCTGTTCCTCCTTTCTCCCACATAGATAGGTCTCAACTAAAAGAGTATGCATTTAATTAAGCATGTGACCATTTAAGAAGCCTTTCTTTGGAGAGGTAAAGGGCTTGATCACCACATTTTAGGGAGACAAAATTGCTATTTTAAATTGAAATAAAATTACTTATTGTATATTTAAACAGATAAAATATTAGTTTTGTTGTTCAAACTTCTTACCACATTTTTTCACATTCTTTAGGAAGTTCTGTCATGTCTGTGGATAAATATTGTTAGTGTATATTCAGGTGTGATACAGTAGTCTTCACTAGGTGAGAAACAACTCATAGAAATTAAGGAACCATTTTTCAGTTTCTAGTTGAGAACAAATTCAGAGGCAATCTCTTTAAATAGTCAAATGACACGTTCGGTTCAGTTCAATTCCATTCAGTTGCTCAGTCGTGTCCGACTCTGTGAGACCCTATGAGTTGCAGCACGCCAGGCCTCCCTGTCCGTCACCAACTCCCAGAGTTTACTTAAACTCATGTCCATCAGGTCAATGATGCCATCCAGACAGTAGGTGTTGTGAGAGGGCATCAGAGGGCAGACACACTGAAACCATAATTACAGAAAACTAGCCAATCTGATCACACGGACCTCAGCCTTGTCTAACTCAATGAAACTAAGCCATGCCGTGTAGGGCCACCCAAGATGGATGGGTCATGGTGGAGAGATCTGACAGAATGTGGTCCACTGGAGAAGGGAATGGCAAACCACTTCAGTATTCTTGCCTTGAGAACCCCATGAACAGTATGAAAAGGCAAAAAGATAGGACACTGAAAGATGAACCCCCCGGGTCAGTAGGTGCCCAATATTCTACTGGAGATCAGTGGAGAAATAACTCCAGAAAGAATGAAGAGATAGAGCCAAAGAAAAACAACATCCAGTTGTGGATGTGACTGGTGATGTAAGTAAAGTCCAATGCTGTGAAGAGCACTATTT
Organism: Bos mutus; assembly: GCF_027580195.1. Taxonomy (NCBI): domain Eukaryota; kingdom Metazoa; phylum Chordata; class Mammalia; order Artiodactyla; family Bovidae; genus Bos; species Bos mutus. The sequence continues at coordinate 17,922,424 of NC_091623.1, forward strand.
CATAGGAACCTAGAATGTTAGGTCCATGAATCAAGGCAAATTGGAAGTGGTCAAATAGGAGATGGCAAGAGTGAACATCGACATTTTAGGACTCAGTGAACTAAAATGGACTGGAATGGGTGAATTTAACTCAGATGACCATTATATCTGCTACTGTAGGCAAGAATCCCTTGGAAGAAATGTAGTAGCGAGGTCAACAAGAGTCCAAAATGCAATACTTGGATGCAATCTCAAAAATGACAGAATGATCTCTGTTCGTTTCCAAGGCAAACCATTCAGATTCATAGTAATCCAAGTTTATGCCCCAAACAGTAATGCTGAAGCTGAAATTGAATGGTTCTATGAAGACCTACAAGACCTTCTAGAACTAACACCCAAAAAAACACATGTCCTTTTCATCATACGGGACCGGAACGCAAAAGTCTGAAGTCAAGAAATACCTGGAGTAACAGGCAAATTTGGCCTTGGAGTACAGAATGAAGCAGGGCAAAGGCTAATAGAGTTTTGCCAGGAGAACACACTGATCATAGCAGATACCCTCTTCCAACAACACAAAAGAAGACTCTACATATGGACATCTCCAGATGATAAATACTGAAATCAGATTGATTATATTCTTTGCAGTCAAAGATGGAGAAGCTGTATAAAATCAGCAAAAATAAGACTGGGATCTGGCTGTGGCTCAGATCATGAACTCTTTATTGCCAAATTCAGACTTAAATTGAAGAAAGTAGGGAAAACCACTAGACCAGGTATGACCTAAATCAAAACCCTCACAATTATACAGTCGAAGTGACAAATAGATTCAAGGGATTAGATCTGATAGAGTGCCTGAAGAACTATGGACCAAGGTTTGTGACATTGTACAGGAGGCAGTGATCAAGACCATACCCAAGAAAAAGAAATGCAAAAAGGCAAAATGGTTGCCTGAGGAGGCCTTACAAATAGCTGTGAAAAGAAGAGAAGTGAGAGGCAAAGGAGAAAAGGAAGGATATACCCATTTGAATGCAGAGTTCCTAAGAACAGCAAGAAGAGATAAGAAAGCCTTCCTCAGTAATCAATGCAAAGAAATAGAGGAAAACAATAGAATGGGAAAGACTAGAGATCTCTTTAAGAAAATTAGAGATACCAAGGAAATATTTCATGCAAAGATAGGCACAATAAAGGACAGAAATGGTATGGACCTAACAGAAGCAGAAGATATTAAGAAGAGGTGGCAAGAATACACAGAAGAATTATACAAAAAAAGATCTTAATGACCCAGATAACCATGATGGTATGATCACTCACCTAGAGCCAGACATTCTGGAATGCAAAATGGGCCTTAGGAAGCATCACCACAAACAAAGCTAGTGGAGGTGATGGAATTCCAATTGAGCTATTTCAAATCCTAATATTTGATGCTGTGGAAGTGTTGCATTCAATATGGCAGCAAATTTGCAAAACTCAGCAGTGGCCAGTGGCCACAGGACTGAAAAAGGTCAGTTTTCATTCCAATCCCAAAGATAGGTAATGCCAAAGAATGCTCAGACTACCTTACAATTGCACTCATCTCACACACTAGCAAAGTAATGCTCAAAATTCTCCAAGCCAGGCTTCAACAGTACATGAACCATGAACTTGCAAATGTGCAAGCTGGATTTAGAAAAGGCAGAGCAACCAGAGATCAAATTGCCAACATCCATTGGATCCTCAAAAAAGCAAGAGAGTTCCAGGAAAAACATCTACTTTTGCTTTATTGCCTATGCCAAAGCCTTTGACTGTATGGAGCACAACAAACTGTGGAATATTCTTCAAGATATGGGAATACCAGACCACCTGCTCCTGCCTCCTGTGAAATCTATATGCAGGTCAGGAAGCAACAGTTGGAACTGGACACGGAACAACAGACTGATTCCAAATCGGGAAAGGAGTACATCAAGGCTGTATATTGTCACCCTGCTTAATTAACTTATATGCAGAGTACATCATGTGAAATGCCATGATGGATGAAGCACAAGCTGCAATCAAGATTGCCAGGAGAAATATCAGTAACCTCAGATATGCAGATGACACCACCCTTATGGCAGAAATTGAAGAAGAACTAAAGAGCCTCTTGAGGAAAGTGAAAGAGGAGAATGAAAAAGTTGGCTTAGAACTCAACATTCAAAAAACTAAGATCATGACATCTGGTCCCATAACTTCATGGTGAATAGATGGGGAAACAATGGAGACAGTGACAGAGTTTATTTGGGGAGGCTCCAAAATCACTGCCCATCGTGACTGCAGCTGTGAAATTAAAAGACGCCTGCTCCTTGGAAGAAAAGCTATGACCAACCTAGACAGCATATTAAAAAGCAGAGACAATACTTTACCGATAAGGGCCCATCTAGTCAAAGCTTTGGTTTTTCCAGTAGTCATGTATGGATGTGAGAGTTGGACTAGAAAGAAAGCTGAGCACCGAAGAATTGATGCTTTTGAACTGTGGTGTTGGTTGAACCGAACTTGAAAACTCTCAAAACTTTGCCCATATTTTAAAAGCATTGTTTTTCTTCTTACCGTTGAGTTATAAGTTTTGTATATATCTTCACATAAGTCTTTTGAAAACAGGTATATATTTTGTGAATATTCTCTTCCATTTTCTTAAAGGTGTCTTTGTAAGAGCAAAAATTTTAATGATATCCAATTTATTGATTATTTTCTCTTACAGGTCATGTTTTTTATATGCTATCTAAAAATCTTTTTTTACATAAGATCAAAATCATTTTCTCCTGTGTTTTCTTCTAAAAGATTTGTAGCTTTAACTTTTACATTTAGGTGTATAATCCATTTTAACTTAACTTGTATGTGTGGTAAGAAGTAAGGATTAAATTCAAATGCCAGAATCATTTGTTGAAAGACTACCTTGTCCTCATGGAATTACTTTGCCATCTTTGCCAAAAATCAAATAAATACATATGTAGAGTTTATATTTCTATACCTTGTCCTATATAACTATATTTTGCCATTATCATATTATTTTAATTACTGTAGTTTCAATGTAACACTCAAAATCAAGTACCCTAAGTCTCCCAAATCTGTCGATCTTTTTTCAAAAGTTCTTGTGTCACCATATACATTTTTTAATAATCATGTCAATTTCTACCAAAAACCCAGTGAACTTTTGACTGAGTTTACTTTAAATCAATTGATCGATTTGGAGAAAATTATAATCTCAACAATATTGAGTTTTCGAATCCATGATTAAGATGTATCTCTCTCTAATTTTAATTAGTCTTACTTTCTCTCATCAATATTTTACACTTTTCAATGTACATGTCTCAAATACATTTTATCCCATTTATCCCTCTGTATTTCATGATTTTAGATGCTATTTTAAATGCTACAGTAAATCTCATTTTATTTTTCAATTGTTCATTGCTATTATATGTAAATACAATTAGTCTTTTTATATCGATTTTGTCCTGCAACCCTGCTAAACTCACCCCATTATGTCTGGAAGATTCTTGTAGATTCCTTAGGATTTTCAATATCCTAAGGATTTTGAAAACTAAATATTTTTTAGGACCAGGAACATGGTGTCTAAGAATAAAGACAATTTTACTTTTCCATTCCAATCTGTGTGTCTCATCTTTTTCTCTTTCTTTCTTCCTTTATTTTTCTTCTTTTTGACTTTATCACACAGGCTTATTTGGAACCTCAATACAATGCTAAGTAGAAGTGGTGAGAGTAGTTATCCTTGTTTTTTTCCTGATGTAATGGGGAAAGTATCCTGTCTTCTATTTATTAGTTGTATGATGGATGGATGGATAGATAGATGGATAGCTATCTTTCATACTGTAAAAGTTTTCTTCTACTATGTGTCTGGTTTTTACAGAGTTTTTTTGTTTTTTGTTTTATTCACGAATGGGTGTTGAAGTCTGACAAATTCTTTTCCCAAAGTTATTGAAATTAGAGGTTTTCTCTTTTGTTCAGTTACATTTGTTTTTGAATGTTAATCAACTCTGCATTTCTAGGATATATTTCTCTTTGCCATGATGTATTTTCCATTTTTCAGTTGTACAAATTGCTGCATTCAATTTGACAATGTTTATTATAAATTTTGAATATATGTTCATAGTCATCTTTAGTTTTCTTTTCCTGTGATATTTTGTCTGGTTTTTGCTCTCAAAGTAAGATTGAACTTGTAAAAATGAGTTTTGAAGTAGTTCCTATTCCTTTATTATCAGAAAAAGTTTGCATAGGATTGGTATTATTTCTTCCTAAAAGTTTCGTAGAATTCATCCATGATGCTTTTTCAGCCTGCTTAGAATATTTAGTTTCTTTAATTAAATAAAGCTATTTAGAGGTTCAATTTCTTCTTGAATAGGTTTTGGTCAGTTATGTTCTTCAGGGAAATTGCCCCTATAGTCTACACTGTAAATTTATTGACATATAGTTATTTTTAACATTACCTTGTTATCCTTTTAAGATCTGTAGAGTTTCTAGCAGTGTTTCAACTTTTACTACTGATATTGTCAATATAGTTCCTTTTGGAATTTTCTTGAGTAATGTAGGTAGAGATGTCAAATTCATTGATTATTTGGGGGAAAAAAACAGGTTTGAGGTTCATTGATTTTTCTCTATTTTTTTTCTGATTTTAATTTCTTAGATTTTTTTAAATTTTATTTTTATTATTTACTTTCTTTTTCCTTGGATTTAATTTGTCATTTTGTGATTTCTACAGTCAAATTTGAATCAATAATTTTTAGACAGTTTTTCTTTTTAATACAATCATTTAAAACTATACATTTCCCTCAAATCACTATTTTAGCTTTATCTCTATTATATATGTATATATATATAAAATGTAGTTTAATTATCATTCAATTCAAAACTTTTTCTAATTTCTCTTGTACTATGCTCTTTGTCTCATGGAGTGTTTAGGCCATTTATATTTAATGTAATATTGCACAATGTAATATTAATATGGTTTAAATCTACCATCTTTCTCTTTATTTTCCATTTGTCCCGTCTGATCTTATTCTTTTTTTCTTATCTTTATTTTGGGTTGAGGATATTCTTAGTACTCCATTTTTATTTTCACAATGCCTTATTTTTATGTCTACTGTAATTTTTTAGTATTTTTGCTAATAATGTTATCAAAATACACCTTTAGTTTATGATAGCGTATCTTCACATATCAGACTACTTCATATATACGAAACTAACAGTAATACACTTCCATTTTCCTTTGTTCTTTATGCGGTTGCCATTCTGCATTTACTTCTACATACATTTTACTTCTACAAGTGTTGCAAAACCCACATGTATTGTCATTGTTATGTTTTGGGAAACTAAATATCTTTTAAAGAATTTAAAGGTAAGAAAATTATATCTTTTCTATTCACCCATCTGTTTTCCTTTCCCAGTGCACACAGATCTCTATGAAGATCTGAGATTCTGTCTCATATAATTTTTCTTCTGCCTGAAGAACTTACTAGGACATTTCTTATAATGAGCTCTGCTGTCAATTGATTTTCTAAGCTTTGATTTTGTCTAAAAATTCTTCATTTTATCTTCATTATGAAAACTATTTTCACTGGATGTCTTAGTCCATTTGGGCTGCTATAAAAAAAAAAAAATAGACCAGATGTCTTTTAAACAACATAATTTTATTCCCCACAGTTTGGGGAACTGAAATCCAAGATCAGAGTAACAGCATGATAGAGTTCTGGCGAAAGTCCTCTCCAGGTTGCAGACTGCCAACTTCTCTTTGTATCTGCACAAGGTAGAAGTGAGGCTCTCTCTAGGGCATCTTTTCAGTTCAGTTCAGTCACTCAGTCACGTCTGACTCTTTGTGACCCCATGAACCACAGCATGCCAGGCCTCCCTGTCCATCACCAACTCCCAGAGTCTACCCAAACCCATGTCCGTTGAGTCGGCAATGCCATCCAACCATCTCATCCTCTGTCATCCCCTTCTCCTCCTGCCCTCAATCTTTTCCAGCATCAGGGTCTTTTCAAATGAGTCAGCTCTCTGAATCAGGTGGCCAAAGTATTGGAGTTTCAGCTTCAACATCAGTCCCTCCAATGAACACCCAGGGCTGATCTCCTTCAGAATGGACTGGCTGGATCTCCTTGCAGTCCAAGGGACTCTCAAAAGTTTTCTCCAACACCACAATTCAAAAGCATCAATTCTTCGGCACTCAGCTTTCTTTATAGTCCGACTCTCACATCCATACATGACCACTGGAAAAACCATAGCCTTGACTAGACAAACCTTTGTTGACAAAGTAATGTCTCTGCTTTTTAATATGCTGTCTAGGTTTGTCATAACTTTTCTTCCAAGGAGTAAGTGTCTTTTAATTTCATGGCTGCAATCACCATCTGCAGTGATTTTGGACCCCCAAAAAGCAAAGTCTGCCACTGTTTCCACTGTTTTCCCATCTATTTGCCATGAAGTGATGGGACCAGATGCCACGATCTTAGTTTTCTGAATGTTGAGCTTTAAGCCAACTTTTTCACTCTCCTCTTTTACTTTCATCAAGAGGCTCTTTAGTTCTTCTTCACTTTCTGCCATAAGGGTGGTGTCATCTGCATTTCTGAGGTTATTGATATTTCTCCTGGCAATCTTGATTCCAGCTTGTGCTTCCTTCAGCCCAGCATTTCTCATGATGTACTCTGCATATTAGTTAAATAAGTAGGGTGACAATATACAGCCTTGATGTACTCCTTTTCCTATTTGGAACCAGTCTGTTGTTCCATGTCCAGTTCTAACTGTTGCTTCCTGACCTGCATACAGGTTTCTCAAGAGGCAGGTCAGGTGGTCTGGTATTCCCATCTCTTTCAGAATTTTCCACAGTTTATTGTGATCCGCAGAGTCAAAGGCTTTGGCATAGTCAATAAAGCAGAAATAGATGTTTTTCTGAACCTCTCTTGCTTTTTCAATGATCCAGCGGATGATGGCAATTTGATCTCTGGTTCCTCTGCCTTTCCTAAAACCAGCTCGAACATCTGGAAGTTCACAGTTCACATATTGCTGAATCCTGGCTAACTAAGCCATGCCATGTGGGGCCACCCAAGACGGACGGGTCATGGTGGAGAGGTGTGACAGAATGTGGTCCACTGGAGAAGGGAATGGCAAACCACTAAGTATTGTTGCCTTAAGGACCCCAAGAACAGTATGAACAGTATGAAAAGGGCATCTTTTACAAGAGCACTAATACTATTCATGACATCTCTGCCTCTCTGGATGTGTTGAAAACACATCCCTTTCATATGTTGAAAACAATATGAATTGAAGGGACACTAACTTTTAATCACAATTTGTATCACAGTATTGCATATAGGCCTGGCTGCGATTCATGGGGTCGCAAAGAGTCGGACACGACTGAGCGACTGATCTGATCTGATTGCATATAAAATTCTGTACTGTATTTTTTAGCACTTATATGTCATTCCAGCTTGATTAACTTCTAATGAGAATCATGTAATCATCCTTTCCTTAATTCCTCGGTGCATAATGTGACTCTAGTTTTTCTTCCAGTTTTCTTTAATACTATTTCACTAGGTTACTACAATTTATAGTGTGCCTTGGTATGTTTTTCTTTGTGTTTATCATGCTTCAGTTTGTTTGAGTTTCTTAGATCTGCGGGTGTCTGTTGCTGTTTCATTGCTAAGTCAGGTCTGATGTTTTGCCGTGCCATGGACTGCAGCACACCAGGCTTCCCTGTCCTTCACAGTTTCCTGGAGTTTGCTCAAACTCATGTCCATTGAGTTGGTGATGCTATCCAACCATCTCATCCTATGCTACCCTCTTCTCCTCCTGCCCTCAATCTTTTCCAGCACTGGAGTCTTTTCCACAGAGCTGGCTCTTCAAATCAGGTGACCAAAGTATTAGAGCTTCAATTTCAGCATCAGTCCTTCCAGTAAATATTCGGGGTGGATATCCTATATGATTGACTGGTTTGACCTTCTTGCTATCCAAGGGACTGTCAAGAGTCTTCTCCAACACTGCAATTCAAAAGCATCAATTCTTTGGCACTCAACCTTCTTTATGGTCCAGCTCTCACATCATACATGACTACTGTAATAACCATAACTTTGACTATACGGACTTGTGTCGGCAAAGTGATGTCTCTGCTTTTTAATATGCTGTCTAGGGTTATCATAGCTTTCCCTCCAATAAACAAGTATCTTTTCATTTCATGGCTGCAGTCACCATCCACAGTGATTTTGGAGCCCAGAAAATTAAAATCTCTCACTGTTCCTCTTTTTCCCCTTCTATTTGTCATGAAGTGATGGGACCAGATGACATGATCTTTGTTTTTAAAAAGTTGAGTTTTAAGCCAGATTTTTCACTCTCCTCTTTCACCTTCATCAAAGAGGCTCTTTAGTTCCTCTTTGCTTTCTGCCATTAGAGTGGTATCATCTATATATCTGAAGTTGTTGATATTTTTCCCAGCAATCTTGATTCCAGCTTGTGATTCATCCAGCCTGTCATTTCACATTATGTACTCTGCATGTAAGTTAAATAAGCAGGGTGACAATACACAGCCTTGACATAGTCTTTTCTCAATTTTGAACCAATCTGTTGTTCCCTGTCTAGCGTTCACCAATTTTGGAAGTATTTAGCTACTATTTACATTTTTTTCTGTTCCCCTTTCTTTTTAGGACTTGAATTGTGTATGTGTCAATGGCTCTGTGTTAGGCTGCTTTTGGTCACTGAGACTGTTAATTTTTATTTTCAGTCTTTCTTTTCTGTGTTTCATTTAGAATATTTATATTACTATTACTTCAAAATCTTTATTCTTTTCTTCTACTGTGTCCAATTTGTAGGCCATTCTATCTTATAAAAGTTTTCTGTTTAAAACTTCCACTTTCTTCACTTTTAATAATTTCCTTTTTTCTCATGTTACTCATGTTTTCCTTTAGATCATTAAATACATTTAATACCTACAGCACATATGTATGTGTGTGTATAAAATTATTTTAAAGTCATGTGTGTAAATTCCATAATTATTGCTATTCCTGTGTCTGCTTTAATTGATCAAAGTTTCTCCTAGTTAAGGATCACATTTTCCTACTTTTATTAAATGTTTAGTAATTATTCTTTGGATGTCAGACATTATTAATTTTATGTTGTTGAGTGCTGGATTTCACTATATGAAATTTTAAAGAATGTTTAGTTAGGCTTTGTTTTTGTAGGTAGTTAGATTACTTCAGATCAGCATGATATTTTTCAAGGTTGTTTTAAATGTTTTTAGAGCAGGTCTAGAATTACCTTTGCTCCTGGTCTAGCTTAGCCCTCTCTACTAACATAACTTCTCGATTTCTTTTGAATGTTCCATGTACTCAATGAGATCTCTACTCTGGCTAGTAGGAACTCAAATCATTCCTTACCCTGTGTAAATTTTGAGAGTTGTTCACCTTATAGTTCTCCATTAATTATTCCTTCCCTGACAGTTTTACTTTACCTCACCTGACAAAGTTCCAAATTTATATGCACAGATATGAGTTTGGCCAAAAACTCTAAGGGGGCTCATTTACAGATTTCTACAGCAATCTCTTCTCTGTGGATCTTACCAGGAGATTCTAGTCACCTTGACTTTCTAATATCTGGACTTGATCCCTTCAACCCATTAACCTATTAGGACTCTCCATTTTCTGCCTCCAAATAGAAAGCTGAAGGCAACCATGAAATTCATCTCATTTGCTTTCTTCCTATCAGGATTCACGGTGCTGTGCTGTTAACCAATATTTGAAAACAGTTGTTTTCACATATTTTTCCTATTTTCTAGTGTTTGTCAAGAGGGCAAATTCCATAGTGGTTTTCCATTCACAGTGGAAAAGCATATCCATGTTGTAACCTAATTGTCTTGTATGACTTTTATTAAGGAGACATTTGAGAGGGGAGTAATTTTGTTGTCAACTCTGTTGAGGGTTAAAGTATTCACTGGTTTCAGAGCAGATTTCACATTAGTTTCTTGGCTCAGTTTCAGAGCCAAGAAAAATCACAGAGCCACAAAAATCATAAAGGCTCAAGGTTTTGTGACTGCATTTCCATGCACAGTCCAGGATTAGTGACTATAATCTACATCCCTTCCTTGGGTAAGAAGGAAGAGTATTTCCAAGTGGACTGTATATTTGTAGCACCTGTTTTTATGCTGCTGAGGTACTGAGGACTAGCCTCCTCTATCCATTATCTACAACCTTGAATCCTGCTGTTTCGTTGCCATTAAAGCCCCAGCTTCTAAAGCATTCACCCTGTGGACCACACAGCTTCAACTCCCTCCTTTCACCGATCATTTCCACTTGCTTTCTAGCACTTGAAAATGTAACTTTCTTCTCCTGAAACTTAGCTATGTAATTTTACATGCCTTTAGCAATTCTATACACTTGTGCTGAAGAAGTGTTTTTTCCAACGTCAGCTAACCCTGCCATTTTAAAAAGACTCTAAGTGCTCCAAAATTTTTACATGCTGAAACTGCAGGTCAAGAGATTACAGCATCTGAGCAGGATAGAAACTGATAACTAGGAAAGCAGGAAAGTGATGCTTTATAAATCAAGAAATATCTTGTTGTACTTCAAATAATCTTGAATTGAAATTTTTCATTTGCTGCCTCCGAACAGAAGGTAAGTCTAGCTTGAGTGCAGCAGGCATATAACCCATAGAACTTAGTAATTAATAAGTGTTCATAAATTTTTTTTGATGATTGTAAACAGCAGTACACTGAAAAATCCCTTTTTTCAAATAAATACTGGAAGCAAGTAGCAGAAATTTAAAATATAGCTGAGACATTTAATACTATTGCTTTCAAGTGTGTAGAGGATTAGTTATGAGACTTAAAGAAAACTATGGCTTTTTAATGATTGGATTTTAAAAAATTATTGGTATATAGAGTTTTATATTGAAAATTATTTGCTAATATGTTTATTCTATAAAACTATATACCCTCACCCTCCCTGCGTCAAGTTTAAGAGAGAGCATTTAATTTAAAAAAAATTCTGAGTAAAACTTTAGTCCATATCCAAATTTTACTTACTATAATTTTAACCACTGTTGAAATTGCCATCTTTTATAATATTTTTTCCTCATTTCTCAAGAGAACATTTATTTTTAAAGGATGTTTACAAAACAAAATTCAACATCCTTGACAAAAATGTGGGATTTAAATAGTATTTCCTTTTAATTTTTGTTAAATATACATAACTCATGTTCAAAGTGTGGACTGTGTCAATCATTTTCTCCTCCAGATTAGCCAGATGCTACTTTAAAATAATCCAACTTTTAAAAACATTTGGGATCATTACTGCTGCATCTGTTTCCACATTCCTGGCCAAATATAGAAATAAATAGATGTTACAAGTGTAGTTAGCCAATATGCATGTGTAAATGTCTAATCCATTTATATCAGTTCAAATATGTCTTCCTTATTTAAATTTAAGCCTAAGTGCCTTGAATCAGTACAATCAAAACAGGAAAAACATAAAACAGCATTATTTACAGACACTGAAACAATGAATAAATGATCAGGACCAATACGTTAAATTTTGATTAACTGATCAATTAAAAACAATTAGTGGCTAAAGGAAAAGAATCTAAAAGAATAATAGATAAATAAGTGGGTACAACTGAATCGCTTTGTTATACACCTGAAACTAACACAACATTGTAAATTGACTATTTCAATAAAAATTAATTAATTAATTTTGAAAAAACAAAGGGTGGCTATACACTTAGCCTCAGTCATAGAGAAAGTGAAAGTCTCTCAGTCATGTCCGACTCTTTGCGACCCCATAGACTATACAGTCCATGGAATTCTCCAGGCCAGAATACTGGAGTGGGTAGCCTTTCCCTTCTTCAGAGGATCTTCCCAACCCAGGGATCAAACCCAGGACTCCTGCATTGCAGGCGGATTCTTTTCCAGCTGAGCCACAAGGGAAGCTAGATGATAATTCATATAAGTAATACAAAATTGCTAATAAAATGAAGTCCGTTGAATTGTAAATTGCTACTGGGTAATTTTGCATTAGGTTTAAATGTATCATCTGCCACATTTGTCCAAATTGAATACATGTCATATGGTGAAATAAAATATGAAGAACCCCTTTAAGTGTGAAAATTACAGGCTCAATATTGCTGATCTACTTAGCATTCTACATTATAATTCCTGAAAATCCATTTTTTCAAGTTTATTTTTTCTCTTCTACTAGTAGCATTAATAGACTAGTAGTAAATTAGTGGGTTGATCTTTAAAAATTTTTTTTTAAATTATGAAGCAAAATTAATGAATTTCTTGTATATTCATTTTTCCTGTATAGTCATTCATAAAACATTAAGCCATTTTCAGCATTACTTTTTTAAGCATCAAATTCTGAACATTATTTTTGATAAATAATGATTTTTAGGGAATAAGCATCTTGAGTTTGTGACTTCAGAAAGACTTTTACTAAATTTTAAATATATTCCTCAACAAAGTGGAAATAGGGAAAAAACATTGGAAGACAGCAGTCTTGCAGGAAAAATCATCCTTTAAAACTTCTCTGTCATAAAATTTTCCTGAGACAAAGGCTTATCCCTTTATGGCACTTAGCAATTTTTAGTTTTATATAAATTACATGTAATCAAAATATTAGTTTCAAAATGCACTAATATAATTTGGTTATACTTGCAATAATTTAGAGACAGCCTAATTATCATTGGGAGAGGAGTCTGGTATCCACAATATGATGAAGCTATTCAAAAAGTAAGTCACTGTGTGTGGTGCTTATGGAATTTCAATCCCACGTCTCCTGCACTGCAGGCAGATTCTTTACCACTGAGCCACCAGGGATACCCAGACCAGTTCATAAATGGGGATTATTCCATTTCATATATTTTTTATGAGATTGGCTAAAAAGTGGTACATAAGCAAGTGTATCCACACACCCAGTAGTGTTTGGTCAATCTCTGGGTTTAAGGTGCAGTACCTGTGGGTGAATGAAAGCACTTCATCTTCTACACAGGCCACCAGAACAGATGTTGGAATAAGACATGGATGACTGGGGAAAAAGCAAGTTGGGAGTTAAATTAGGTAAAAGGTGAAAATACTTAGAGCTACATGCATGACCGAAGCTAAGTTGCATGACAGAAGTTAGCTGCTGAAAAACAGAGTAAACCATCCAGCTCATACGAAGCAGTAGGGAGGAAAGCCAGTCCAGCAGCATGCCAGGAGAGACGAATCAGTTGTCACTTTAGAATCCACAGAAGCGAAAATGAGCTCATTCAGGCAGTTTCTCATCACAAATTCATTTCTGACCAGACTTCCACAAAAAAAGTATACTCATAAAGCAAGCAGTTTTGGTTACACCATCTGTGCCATGTATTAAGGTATTGCTTCTCCACAACAAATTCACCCTTCACTGCCTGTTCTGTGATAACAGATCTGGGTCTTCTATGTACTTTTCCTTTGCCAGCAGATATCACGTTAAGTCTTTTCAGCAGAGAGTGTTAGAGAGACATTGAAGAAGGAAGGACTTCTCTTCCTGGTTCCGGTGGCTTGTTTTCCAAGTTCTCGCGATGCATGCGGTTTTTCCAGTGCTGGTTGCTTACTCTGAGCTGGCTTCTGAAGCAATCCAGCTTCTCCAGGGTTTGGCTCCCACAGTGCATAGCAGCTAGCAGATTTCCTTGGCATCCTCTAGGGGTAATTTTGTAGCAGAGTGCTTCTCTGAGCTACCTCCTGTGAACAGCACTCCCTAGCACCTTAGAAGGCAGATTTCAGTCAATTCCCAAAGGTGAGTTTCCAGCCAGTCCCATTTGGCTTGGCATCACAGTAAGTCTCTGCCATTCAGTAGCCACATCCGTGCCCTCTCCAATATCTGGATCTCAGCCTTGAGGCCTCTCCTCGAACACTCCAGGTTCTCTATCTTAGTCCTGTGGGTAGTGTTTGCCCCTTATACCTGCCATTGCTATATTTCTTAGAAGAATCTTGACTTCTTCTTAACCAATCTCTCATTAGTCCAATCCACTGTTATAATTAATCACTCAACTTTCCCTATTCAAATTATGTGGTTTCTCTTTCCTAATTGGACCCAGATTCATATAACACTAAACTCCTAAGATAAACATTCACTCTCCTCTGCCCTTAGAGGTACTTCTGGGGAAAGGACTGAAAAGCAATTACAGAAGAATTTCCTCTCAAATATTTTTAGCCATGATTCAAATATGCATCTATTTAATGCACTTGATTTTTAGAGCAGTTTCATATTCAAAGCAAAATTAAAGGGAAAGTATAGGTAGTTTCCATACACTCCCTGCCCTACACACGTATGTGTAACTATTTTCTGGATTTTTTTTTTTTTTTTTCATTTTGCTGTGCCAGGTCTTAACTGTGGCATGTGAACTCTTTACTGTGACATGTGAGGTCTAGTTTCCTGACCAGGGATCAAGCCTGGGCCCCCTGCCTTGGGGGCTCAGAGTGTTAGCCAGTAGTCCATCAGGGAAATCCCTGTTTAACTATTTCAAACTGGATCTTAATAATAATGGTCACTTGTCTACTTTTTTATCTATTAAATATTTTTCACAAATTTGTTGATAAAAAGCAAGAAGTAACTCCCAAGGTCTTTAGACCTTCTAAACTTGTATTCTCAAACCCAAGTAATGATTTTCCTAAGATTTTTATGGAAACAGTGAACAATAATGCATTCAACTTTATTTTTTTCTTTTTTTAATATAAATTTATTTATTTTAATTGGAGGCTAATTACTTTACAATATTGTATTGGTTTTGCCATACATCAACATGAATCCACCACGGGTGTACACATGCTCCCCATCCTGAACCCCCTCCCACCTCCCTCCCCATACCATCCCTCTGGGTCACCCCAGTGCACCAACCCCAAACATCCTGTATCCTGCATCGAACCTGGACTGGCAATTTGTTTCATATATGATATTATACATGTTTCAATGCCATTCTCCAAAATCATCCCACCCTCTCCCTCTCCCACAGAGTCCAAAAGACTGTTCTATACATCTGTGTCTCTTTTGCTGTCTTGCATACAGGGTTATCATTGCCATCTTTCTAAATTCCATATATATGCGTTAGTATACTGTATTGGTGTTTTTCTTTCTGGCTTACTTCACTCTGTATAATAGGCTCCAGTTTCATCCACCTCATTAGAACTGATTCAAATGTATTCTTTTTAATGGCTGAGTAATACTCCATTGTGTATATGTACCACAGCTTTCTTATCCATTCATCTGCTGATGGGCATCTAGGTTGCTTCCATGTCCTGGCTATTATAAACAGTGCTGTGATGAACATTGGGGTACACGTGTCTCTTTCAATTCTGTGTAAGAGGGTTCCCTTTTCTCCACACCCTCTCCAGCATTTATTGCTTGTAGACTTTTGGATAGCAGCCATTCTGACTGGCGTAAATGGTACCTCATTGTGGTTTTGATTTGCATTTTTCTGATAATGAGTGATGTTGAGCATCTTTTCATGTGTTTGTTAGCCATCTGTATGTCTTCTTTGGAGAAATGTCCGTTTAGTTCTTTGGACCATTTTTTTAATGGGTAGTTTATTTTTCTGGAATTGAGCTGCAGGAGTTGCTTATATATTTTTGAGATTAGTTCTTTGTCAGTTGCTTCATTTACTACTATTTTCTCCCATTCTGAAGGCTGTCTTATGCATTCAACTTTAAAATTAAGTTAGTAAAATATGAACCCTACTATTTATTTGGCAACTAAGATGACTGTGGATAAGAATGCTGATATGAGTTTGATCCTAGATTAACTACTGTCCATATAACTTTATGTAAATTACTTAACTTCTATGCATTTCAATTTTTCTCAAAAGTAAAATGGAAATAATGGTTTTGCTTATTTTATAGGATTTTAGTGATGCTTAAATGAGATGACCCATGTAAAGATCTAAATTAGAACAGTTTGGCTTTCCGGGTGGCTCAGATGGTAAAGAATCTGTCTGCAATGCAAGAGACTTGTGTTTGATCCCTGGTCAGGAAGATCCCCTGGAGAAGGGAATGGCAACCCACTCCAATATTCTTGCTTGGAGAATTCCATGGACAGAAGAACTTGGCAGGGTGCAGTCCACGGGGTCACAAAGAGTCAGACACGACTGAGCACAAGCACATAATGAGCCATAGCTAACACCATACTCAGTTTTTTCACTTTCAACACAATTTGGCAAATATTAAGTTCTCAAAGACACTAGCTTTAGCAATAATACCATTTAAAGCTTTAGTAAAATTTTGGAGTTAAGAATAGTAAAAATTAAAACAGAAAAGAAACAAATCATTAGGGCAAGAAAATCTAGAAAACCTATTATTATGAGTGTTGGCATATTTGGAGACTCAGCTAGTTTTCTAACCAGAAATTATAATTTTAAATAGAAGGTATGGTCTATGTATCGTATAACAAAATAAACTCCACTTGGCTTTTATTAATTGCTTATGTTATCATTCAGGCTGAAAGGCAATCTGGTAGTAAACTGACATCATGTCAGTTCTGTTGCTTAAAAGTAAATTTAACTTTGTTGTCCTTTAGTCCTATTCTGATTGACATGTGGTTGATTTCCTTCCAAAGAACATTAGTTCAAATGTTAGGAAAATTATTATTCAGATCCTAAAACTTAAATTTAGAATGGCATTCAAATGGCTAATCTTTCTTTTAAAATGACTGATAGAGACTGTAAGGAGATAGCATTTTGAGTAGTGATGATGAGTCCTTAGATGATTTGGAGAAATATATAGATGACATCCTAAATTTGGATGATTTTGGAAACCCATTCAGAACAGTGGTTAGTAACCTAGGCAGCAGTTAGGAGAGGAAACAGTGATCAGGCCCAACTTTAGGAAATTTTGGATGCATTTCAACCATAAATGAGTTGAACAGACCACAAAACTGATAACAAAGCATCTAGGTTGTTTTCTTCAGCTTAGCATAGATCGTAATTTTAAAAATTGGTCAACAAAGACCAAGCATCTCCATGTAAGTAAGTAAGTAAGTATACTCTGGTCTCTTTCCTGCTTCTCCACAAACTCCAACTTCTACTTCATGCTGAGCTTTGCTGACTAAAGTTTTCCAAAAGGTACAGATTTTATACATATTTCTTGTCTTATTTGGTGGAATCACTTCCTATTTTGACAATTCAAGGAGTAAATGATAATGTATTCCATTTCCGTGAAATCAAGGCCTCCATTTTGCATAACACAATGAAGTTTTTAAACAGGAAAAGGAAAAGGAAGAATTTAATTAGTGGGGAAGTTTGAAAATATACTTTAAAGAATATCCAGGAAAGGAATAAGAGCATTTGACATTCTCTAGAGATCTTTTCTATATCACTAAAGTTTACGAGAAAAGCAGATGTTACCAATGAAAAGTGCAAAACTGAAATGCCCCCACAGTTGCTCACCAACACCAAAGAAAATGGCTCACAAGGGCCAGGACAGTCTCTGTCAGGAGAGGTCTCCGGAAATCCACGTGTATGTAGATAATCCTTTAGTACAAAGGTTACACTATCAGGGAATTGCTTTCTTTGCAAGAGAGGCCTGGGTGATGTTAGGACTCTGGAACAAGCCCAAGTCAATGGGTAGAGTAAACGTAGATTTATTTTCATTATTTGAATCTCTAATTTACTTTAGAGTCTGTAGTCTTGAAATGACCAGGACTCAACTAATCCAAAATTTTTAGACCACTTCAGACCCTTGTCTGATTCTATACTAACCTCTTGTCAGACAAAAGAATATCAATCTAGTCATTGTTTCCTCATCGCTGGTAAATTATCAATATGGAGAAAAAAGGACATATGTGAGTACAGCACATTAATACTCTATAGGTGTTATTTCCATACAGGCTGTTTCCAAAGGCAAAGGGTGAAAGCAGACAATAATACTTGAAATGTCAGAAACTGAGGATAGCATGGGGAAATTAACGCCTGACACATATGAAAAAGAGTTGTTGTAATAGATGAGGTTTTAGCAAGTTATAGAAAATACTAAAAAAGTTAAAAAAAGAAATGTCATACTTTGTATATTTCTTTTTCCTCACCTAAATAAGTAGAAATTAAAGAATTATTTGACATGTTTTCTTAACAGAACATTTTAAAAACATACAAGCTTACATGGAATGTAACACTATTAACAGCTTTTCCCCTAGTGTCGAAAGCAGTCGTCTTTGCTCACACCCTGAACAACTGCTTTTTAAAGTGTAAAACAATTATGAACATTTGCTCAAGCTGTTTAAACGTGAATAATTATGAAAAACCGTCATTCTATGATATTGTTTATTGGTCAATACTCCATAATGCTGGAAATAGCCCAATGGATTGAGACCAGTCATTCCTAGAAGGAGAAAATAAGCTAAGGTTTACATTAATCATTCCTGTTTGCATTGTTGTAATGCTGACTGTTGCATATTTGCTGGTATTAGACATTGTTATAGGTACTTGCAAGTTTTATGCTTTAAAAAAATTTTTTTAATGTTACTTATCTGTTTTGGGCTGTGGTGGGCCTTCATTGCTGCGTGGACTTTTCTCTGTAACTTGTGGCGAGCAGGCTACTCGCTAGTTGCAGGACATGAGCCTCCCATTGTGGTGGGCTCCAGGGCCACAGGCTTCAGTAGGTGCAGCATGTGGGCTCAGTAGCAGTTGTGGCTCCGGAGCTCTGGAGCACAGTCTCAATAGTTGTGGTACACAGGCTTCATTGCTTCAGGGCATGTGAGGTCTTCCCAGATGAGGGTTGAAATCTGTGTCTCCTGCCTTGGCAGGCGGATTCTTTACCACTGAGCCACCAGGGAAGCCCTTACAAGTTTTATCTTGTTTGATATTCAAAACTAGAACATTGAATAATTTGCCAAAAAATTACCAACTAGTGTGTAGACAAGCCCAGATTCAAACCCAGATTAATCTGATTCTAAAGCCCTATAAAGTGAAAGTGAAAGTGAAGTTGCTCAGTCGTGTCCAACTCTTTGCAACCCCGTGGACTGTAGCCCACCAGGCTCCTCCATCCATGGGATTCTCCAGGCAAGAATACTGGAGTGGGTTGCCATTTCCTTCTCCAGGAGATCTTCTCGAACCCAGGTCTCCTGCATTGCAGGCAGACACTTTAACCTCTGAACCACCAGGGAAGCCCTATAGCCTTTCTCCTAAATTACACTGCCATCTGAAATGACTTGTTTGACAAATGCTGAGAGGACTAGCTTCTTTTTTGTATATATGTTTCTAACATGAGATGGCTGGATGGCATCACCGGCTTGATGGACGTGAGTTTGGGTAAACTCTGGGAGTTGGTGATGGACAGGGAGGCCTGGCATGCTGCAATTCATGGGGTCACAAAGAGTCGGACACGACTGAGTGACTGAACTGAACTGAACTGAACATCTTATAAATAATGAGAACCTCCATTGTTTTGTAATAATAGTCACTAAAAACATATTTCCTGGATGAATGAATGAATGGTCAAATAACTCCAGAATCAAGCCCAGAAAGACAGTGTATGTTTAAACATTGTCAAAGAAGCACTATCCACAGTCTCACTTGGTAACCAACTTACATTAATTTTTAACAATTATTATCAGAATCTTTAAAACATAAATAGCTGAGTACACAGTAAAATTTCAAAATGAGTGAAGCCTATCAGTTTAATATGGGAAAAAAAACTAGCTAACACCATTTATTTCAAATTTTAAAAGTAAAGTTGTATAAAGGAAGTTGTATAGTGAAATAATTGTTAGAAATAAGAAATTTAAATTTGACTCTCTTTTTCATAAAAACATACTCAAAATCATTTGTATTTTCATTTTTATTAAATGCAATGGTCTCCACCCCTGAAATTGTAAAGCAAACTATTTTCTGAATATATTCAGCCCTTCTGATGATACAGAACTCTGGAGGTGGGCTGTGTCCTGGTAGGAAGCATTCTGTTATGCTCACCCTTGAAAGTATGCTAAGATGATTCCTCCTTAGGGAATCTCCCTGACTACCCCTCACCCACCCTCCAAGTAGAGCAGCCACCCCCATTTCTCTATTCCAAAGGACTCCACCAGGGCTTGCTTCATTATGTTGTAACAAGTATATGTTTTCTTCATTCTACTGTGAAATTTTTGGCTGGGGAAAGGTTATCTTAGTCATTGCTCAAATATTTGAAGCTAGAATTTTCTTCCTTTCTTCTCCAAAGTAAACATGTATAATATGTCTTGCCACTTCCCGAAGTTTTCTAAGTTCCTTAAACAATCTGCCCACCCTTCTCTATATGTTCTTTTTTAGCAATTGCCCCTATGCCTCAAAAATAGCACCAAATATTGAAGTCAAATAAACTTTGTAGGCTTTTGCAGAAGCCTACAGAGTTTATTATAATCTCTTGGGTGTAAAACCATCTTATAAAAATATTTGTCTAAATAACTGAGCATCTTGGATAGTATATAAAATAGATTAAGTTATTCAACAGGCACATATTTGATAGCTCGTATGTTCCAGGCACTATGCTAAGAACTGAAGATTCTGCCATCGACACTGTCAAGGAGGCTCTTCTTGTGTAGCCTACTGGAATGAATTAACATGTATCACATGTTAATAAGGGTTTCATAAACAAATACTTTAGGGTCACTCTGAGTTATATCTTTCCCTTTGGACTTTTTGAAACTTCTAATATTCAAATGCATTCTGTGACTCTCTAAGACTCAAAATATAGTATATGTTATTTTCCAAACTTCCCTGATCACACCAGGCTGTTTTCACAGTATGTTTTAAAGAAGCAGTAGTTGAGAATACTTTGCAAAATACCCTCTATAGCAAGGCTCCCCAGCTTCTGGGCTGTGGACCAATACCTCTGACAGGACCTGATCCTGTCAGATCACTGGTGATATTAGATTATAAATAAAGTGCACAGTAAGTGTACTCTATTTGAATCATCCCAAAACCATGCCCTTCACCCCCAGTCTGTAGAAAAATTGTCTTTCATGAAATTGGTCCCTGGTACCATAAAGGTTGGGGACTGCTGCTCTAGAGTTTGTAGACAAATAGATAATTGTAGTTTAAGAAAATAAGACCTATGGTAGCATCACAGGGTGGAATACAACTACAAATGAAGGTTTCAAGGACTGAGAGTATATGTTATTAAATCCAAGCTCATACTACTGCAGGACAGGCTAATAATTTAGAGATGAGTTGTTGGGGCAAGAAATAGTGATTTTATTTGGAGAGCCAGCAGACCAGGAAGAGGTGGACTAGTGTCCCAAAGAACCGTCTAACCCAAGTTAGGCTACCCAATTAGGTTACCGAATTCAGGGCTTTCTTTGTATCAATACTGAAAGGGGAGGGGGTGTATGGTTAGTTACTACAAACTTCTTGGTGCCAGAATCCTTTGTTCTTGTAGCTATCCATGTAGGTCTGGTCACAGTGTTTCCTATAAAGCTCCAACAAGACAAATGTTATTCTCTGTTTATCTCAGAGAATACAACTTTTTATCTCAATATGAATGGAAAAGTGTTATAGCTTTAGAGGTCGGAACTTGGTAATGGGCTAACCTGTATATTTCAGTCTATAGGCAATATTCTTCTAGTTATTAACTAGAGCAAAAAGTAAGAGAATACTAAGGTTAAAGTAAAAGAAATATTCGAGTCAGATTCATTCTTCCTTATTATATGAGGGAAAGCTTCTGCAAAGAAGTGATACATTAAATGATCTCCAAGAATGAGTCTGAGTAAGCCAAGTGAAAAGGGAGAAGTCAGTGGTGGAGTTTTAAGAAAGGCTTTTCAGTCACGGGCAAAGTTCAAAGAGGCTTACTGAGCACAGTGACATTGTGCGGTCAGAACTGCAAACACATGTTATGTTAGCTGGGATAGGCACATGGAAAAGGCAACACAGGTCCTTTTAGGTGAGAAAAAGGCTACAAAAGTCTGAAATCCTTTCTCACCCTCCTCTTCAAGAAGTACACAAAACCATTAAGAATAAAAAATAAAAACTTTATTAAAAATCTGTTAAAGTAGGAAACAAAACCTGAATACAACTATGAATTGACAAACACAATTATGATTAGTTAGAAGCATTACCAAAGTTCATGATAAGTGAACTTATAGAAAGTGTAGCATGCCTGATGTTGGAGGGTGTCCCCCAAAGTACCAACTAAAATACAGCTTTCTGAAAATGAAAGATCCATTCTGAAATCCAAAACTGTAATCCTTGTTTGCGACAAGGGTACAGGAACTGTGTTGAGCAATACGGGTAGCAATCTGATTCAGAGAAGAGGAACATGAGCAACTCTGAAGGAGAATCACACTGATTAATACTATTTGCAAGAGCAGTCTGCTTCTGTGGCAGCAAACAAGCAGAAGTATTCTAAGTGGTGACCCCTACCTCTGTTTAATCATAATGAAATCTACGGAAAATATCTGGTCTAGGAAAATTCAACCCATTTTATAACAACTAAGAAAAGGAGTAAATACAGAATCAATAAAAGATAGTATAAGAAAAAAAAATGTCGAAAACAAAACCTCACCAGAAAAATGAAGCCAACAAGAATAAAAAACAGAACAAAAAAGAGTAACTCCCACAACACTATAAACCATATCATAAATCTTTAATAATTAAAACAGTGTGGCAATGACACATGAATTGACAGATCACTGAACAAATTGGTAAATTCAGAAGCTGACCCAAATACACACATGAATCTAGTATAAGGCAAAGATGGCATCTCAAGTCAGGGAAAAAGACAGACTTTTTAAACAAAAGATGTGAAAGCAGCTGTGTAAACTTCTGAAAAAAAATTTTTTAAGTAAAATCCATACTTTACACTGCACACCAACATGAATTTCAAATACAGCAAATGTTTAAATGTTACCAAACACTGCTAAAGAACTCTAAGTCATACTCCCATTATTGGGCTTCCCCGATAGCTCAGTGGGTAAAGAATCCACCTTCAATGGGTTTGATTCCTGGGTCAGGAAGATTCCCCTGGAGAAGGGATAGGCTACTCACTCCAGTATTCCTGGGCTTCCTTGTGGCTCAGCTGGTAAAGAATCTGCCTACCAAAAAAAAAGGGAGACCTAGGTTCAATCCATGGGACCTGAGTTCAGTCCCTGGGTTGGGAAGATCCTCTGGAGAAGGGAAAGGCTACCCACCCCAGTATCCATTATTAGATATCCATAAGGATGATTCCCTAGTACTTGATATTTTCAAACTTTCTGGTCTTTGTCCATCTAATGGTAGAAACATGACATCTTCTGTTTTAAGTTAGCATTTCCCTGATTTTTGCAGCTGAAATGTCATCTTATGTGTTTATGACCATTTGGATTTCCTCTTCTGTGAAATTGCTCTTTGAATCTTTTATCTACTTTTTAAAAAATTTTATGGTTTGTCTTTTTCATATTAACTTTAGTGTTTCTTTTGACTTCCTAGAAAACAATCTATCATTTGCTTTATGTGAGACAATATTTTCTCCTATATCATGACTTATCTTTTAATTTTATATGTGGCTTTTTCTGATGTGTACCTGTTTTCTTTTTATCTTGTTTTTCTGATGGCATCAAATTGTCATTCTTCTTCTTTGTGATTTTTGCTTTTGTGTTTTTATTGGCTTATATTTGCCTACTGAATCTCTGAAAGAATGCACAGTTAAATATAGTGTTACCAAGGTATGTATAAGGCAGAGAGGAGGAAAATGCAAAAAAGAGATAATAGAAGGCAGGCTTTGCACACTACACATAATTCAATGTTTTGTTTTGTTTTTTTGAAAGATGATCTTATTACCTTTAATCAATGGATTAAATTTAAAAATCAACTTATTTTAGATTAAGTGAAATTAATTTAGTTTAAAAAATAGAAACCAAACAATAAAAACGATGCTTTTGGCTAGCTTTCTGCCTATCTGAGTTTGAAAAGTCACACTTTCAGAGATATTGTGAGAAGTGGTGCCCGGTTCTAGTATGCTGCTATTTTTGTTTGTCAAAGCGAATGAAGTTTCCTGAGATAGTTCAGGACAGGAATTATGAATTTTAACATTTTTTTCTAAAAGAGACTGTGAAGGGATGAAACAAATTATAGTAAGCTAAAGTAGTGAAAATATGCCATGCAGTGCAAAAATATCAACTTTAAAATTAATCTGAATATCACCTATCTAAAAAAAAAACAAGTTGACCATTAAATGATCAACTGACAGCTTGAAGCAGAATATACCGAAATGTATAACATTTTATTATCATATCTATTTCTTGCAATTCAGAAAACCCACATAGAATATCATCTAAATCTGTAATTTAATGCCTAACACTGTAACACATTTCTAAAGCAAGTTGTAAAATGAGTCAGCCTTATGAGACTGAGTGACATTTTTGTCACTGATTTAAAGGAAAATACTGTCTCTGTTAAGATCTTATAAAAGATATAATGAAGAAAAATGCAGTATAGGTTTAGACAAATTTGAGAATTTTATCACCTTAACATCAGAGTGTTAATGCATTTGTAACCACAAATGTTTGAGCTATTCCATTCATTATATCAGATGACAAGAAGGTGTCTGAAAATGGTCTTATTTGTTCAGGTAAATTAAATAATGTCAGATCCATGAGTGATGTATTTGTCATTATAGGATCTAGATGTTCAGAGTATCATGGACTAAAACAACATTTGTAATGGCGTGAAAATGAAATATTTCAACATTAATATTTTCTGTGAAAGGATGTATTTTCATGGTTACTTTTTTTCTGTTGGACTAGCTGGCTTACAGTGTTTGCTACAGAAAAACAACGTGAAAAACAAGTGTCAGGTTAATTTAGCACAGCAAGGGTAGAGGGAGTATTAAAAATGGGTGAAGACAGATGTTAGAAGCTACCTCGTGTTAGTTAAGGAACCTGCGGTTATAAAGGCTATTTACAATTTGGGTAGTTCTCACTGAAGGACACAGAGCGTGCACAAGAATGAATGACCACAGGATGGGGCCAAAGGCGAGGACAGTTGAAATGCAATGAGCTCCAAAAGCGTAAAAGAAAAAGAAAAGGACATCCTCAAACATTTTTACTTCTAACTTTGACATTTTTACTTGTTAAAAAACACATCCTTAATTCCAAGAGGTGAGGGGAGAACAAAAATGCTCTGTCCTGCTCCATAGAGGTGCTTGGCATTGAAGTCCTGTGACCCACCCAGGACTGCAAGGGTGGAAGTCAGCTTGAATGGGAAAAGCAGGACCAGGAGTGGGAAGGGCTATAGCCACTGCTACCATATGGCCAGATTTTTTTTTTTTTGGCCAAGAGAAAGTAGAAAAATCTGTATCATTCTTCTGATATTTAAATGTGGAAAAAAAGTTATAAACAGCCTGCCGGAAACTAGTTTGCACTAATCATGATAAGAAACCCTTACACAAACTCCCTATGTGCCAGGGATATGCTCTAAGTGCTTTACATAACCTTGTTTCATCTTCCTAACAACTGCTTGAGGTTTGTTCCATTTTATCTCCATTTTCAAGATGGGTAAACTGAGGCATAGCAAGTCTATAACTTGTTCAAGTTCACACAGTTGTCAATGGCAGAGGTGACTTGAAAGCAGAAAGTTTGTTCCACAGTTCACACTCTCACACACTGAAGTGTCCCAATAAGAAAATCTCTCCTTCACAGAGCTGCTTATGAGTATTTCATTAATTATAGAACTGAATTAGCTGTTCCTGGCTCTATACTGGTGTATTGCCATATAATTATTTTTCAAAAGTCACTTTTTAAAATTTAGAAAATTTCATAACCCATCATTATTTCTAAAGGGTCCAGATAGGAAGAGGGGAAATTTTTATTATTGAATATTCTAAAAGTAAAATACCATTTTAGAGAAATGTATATTTTTTTATGTTTCAGCTATCACTTCCCATTTTGCTTTTGATTAACTTTTTCATTGTGAAATACTGATCTGAAACTAGAAGCCAACCTAAATAATGACTTCTAAGTTTCATTAGAAGAATAAATTCATACTCTTTAAAAAATGCATTTGTTTCAAAAACTAGTAGCTCACCATATATTATGCTTGAACTCTTTGAATTTTCATGCTTTATTATCTTATCCTATATTCATATAAGGGTCTATCTATAACTGTCAGTTAATTAAATTATGAAAAAGCAAAGGGGTTAGAGAGTGTTTATTCCTTGTGTAGAAAATGCAGATATTTTTGGTATATGCCACATGTACCTCAGAATTTCCGCTTATTTCAGCTTCATCTACTACTTTAAGAAATGGAATTTCAAATCACTGTTTGGAGAGGGTTTAATGTCAAGTGGTCTTAAAATTTATACTCAATTTAGCAACCCCAAACCACCAAGTCAATCTTCAAAAATTCTAATATATAAATATCTTCATTTCTGGACATTCCTCTAATTCCCAATTTGTTAAAATATAAAATATCATCTGAGAAGGGTTTATTGTAGATGTTTGCTATTGTAGTAAAACACTGTATAATAAAGACGTATACATGTATGCTTGGATATTTAATTTTTTATTTTTGGCTGTGCTGGGTCTTTGTTGCTGGGTGCAGGCTTTCTCTAGTTGCAGCAAGTGTGAGCTACTCTTCATTGCCGTGTATGAGCTTGTCGTTGCAGTGGCTTCTCTTGTTTGAAGCATGGATTCTAGGCACACAGGCTTCAGTAGGAGAAGCACATGGGCTTATTCGTTGTGGCACACAGGCTTAGTTGCTCTGCGGCGTGTGGGGTCTCCCCAGACTAGCGACTGAACCCGCATCCCTGCATTGGCAGGTGGATCCTTAACCATTGGATCACCAGGGAAGTCCTATATATGTATGTCTATACACATTGATACATAATTATAGTTGGAGGGCTGCTTCCCTGAGTGGCTCAGATGGTAAAAATACTGCCTGCAATGCAGGAGACCTGGGTTCAATACCTGGGTCGGAAAGATCCCCTGGAAAAGGGCATGGGAATCCATTCCAGTATTCTTGCCTGGAGAATCCATGGACAGAGAAGCCTGGTGGGCTAAAGTCCATAGGGTCACACAGGGTCAGGAATACGACTGGAGCAACTTAAAACACACATATAATTCCATATGACATGTATATTAAATAAGTCATAATAGTGGTGTATGTGTGTATGTAGTGACCAAGACCGTGACCTCAAGCGAGACACCCAGAAGTACTTCAGCTTTTGTTTTCCCTAGCTGTATTGCAATGTACTTGATATATTAATTTGTGTAAGTTTAAGGTATAGAATGTGATGATTTGATACAACTATATATTGCAAAATGTTTGTCAGAATAAGGTTAGCTAATACATTCTTTACCTCACATAATTGCCATTTTGTTATTATTGTTATGGTGAGGACATTAAAGTTTCAGTCACAGCAACCTTCAAGTATACAATACAGCACCAATAACTATAGTCACAGTACTGTACATTAGATCTCTGAAACTTATTTATAACCAAAAGTTTGTACGCTTTGACTGCTGTCTTCCTATTTTCTTCATCCCTTAGTCCATATCAACCACCACTCTGCTCTCTGCTCTCTCTCTCTGCTCCCTCAATGGTGAGAATATGCTCTCTGTTTCTGTGAGTTTCCTATTTTTAGATTCCACATGCAAGTGAATTCATACAATGTTTATCTTCCTCTGTCTCATTCATTTCATTTTGCATAATACCCTGAAGGTCCAGCCATACTTTCACAAATAGCAAGATTTCCTTCTTTTTTATGGCTGAATAATATACCAATTATATACATACCACATCTTTCTCTTATCCTTTTATCTGTCAGTGGACAATTGTTTCCATGTCCAGACTTTTGTAAATAATATTTCATTTAACAAGGGAATGTAAACATTTCTTTGAGATAGTGATCTTATATTCTTCAGATTTATACTTAGCAGTGGGATTGCTAGATCATATGGTAGGTCTATTTGTTTGTTTTATATTAGAGTATAGTTAATTCACAATGTTGTATTTTCAGGTGTATAGCAAAGCAAGTTAGTTATACATATTCATATATCTATTCTTTTTCAGACTCTTTTCTTGTATAGGTCATTACATAGCATTCAGTAGAGTTTCCTGTGCTATATAGTAGGTCTTTATTGATTATCTGTATGTGTTAATCCCAACCTCCTAATTTATCCCCTCCACCATCACCCTGGTAGCTCTATTTTTCATTTTTTGAGGAACTCCCATACTGTTTACCTTAGTACCTGTGCCAATTTACAGATTGATGGAGACTCTCTAAGCTTTCATTCCCAGGTCTATGGTAAATCTCAGCGAATTCACAGATGTGGGTTACTCACAAGTGGTTTTTGTTTGCCCCTGGGTGAAGTGTACTGTTTTTAGAGAGTTGATTACTCACCCTACAATTGGATGGTATAAGCCTGTCCCATCATATCTATGGCCTTGTCTCTGGAATTTACATCCAGACTTTTCAGAGATGTCATTGCAAGGAAGACACCTGAAAAGTCCACCCTGCTAGAATGATCCACCCTCACCCCAGGTTTAACTCTTTCCAGAGAAACCTCTGTTGCAGACTCCACTTTTGGTTGGAGAAGAAATATTCATATTCATTATATAGGAAATAGGTCCTGTATATCTTCTCTAGGATGACTATTCATTTTTCACTATTAAACCTCTGTCTGTCCCTAATATTGACTGTGGACCCACCAGTATGCTTTTTAAATCCAGACTTCTGACTTGCACCAGCTCCAAAATCATCCTACTTCTCCTTAGAGTAAGGAGTGATTTACTTAAGCACCACCATGAAAGGATGTCAAATTCTTATTGCTCCTCACCAAGAGAAGTTACCAAAAATATTATTAAACCCAAACACATACACACAATATAAACGAGTGCTTTGCCCTAAAATTTCCATTCCCTTCCTTAGCCCATGCAGGTTCAGCTAGCAGAATGCTTAGCATTTTTATTGTGCTAAAATTTAAGTCACCCCTAGGACTTTCTCCTCTGACCCGGCTGTTGCCAGCACTGAAGGTAAGTGAGAAGTTTGAGGAAGTCATTAAACACTCAGCAGACTTTCAGACCCTCAGTCAAGTTTCTTCCAACTGAGCTGGGACCATGGAGATGCAGTGCACAGCACTGGACAGGAAGCCAGGCTTAGCTAGGTAGCAGAGAGGTCTTAGATAAAGCAAACAAACCAGGGCTCTGTGAGGTGACAAAAAGGAAATGAGCAAAGTCACACCCTCAGCCCATCAACCAACAGTCTAGTGAGCAGGAAGCAAAAGCCACAAGACCAATGGCCCCCAGTGGTGAGAATATACTGCACAGGTGATCAGGAGGGAGCTAGCAATCGGTTCTGTCCTTTTAGACACTTTGATGTATTCTAATTGCCCAGAGCTCTGCTTGAAGAAAACGAGGGAAGAGTCTTCTTGTTTTGAACTAACAGTAAACATAATATTGTTGTTTAGTTGTCCAGTCATGTCTGATTCTTTTGTGGCCCCATAGATCGGGATTTTCCAGGCAAGAATAACGGAATGGGTTGCCATTTCCCTTCTCCAGTGGAGCTTCTTGACCCAGGGAACATAGTATATGCCTTGCTAAAAGCTATTTTATAAAATAGCATGAACCTGATTTTACAAAATATTGTCTGATATGCACAATCTTAAATTGCTGCTAAAAACACTATTTATTTTAGAAGCAGAAAAAGTGAGAGACAACTTACAACTTGAAGATTTAGCATTACGTCCAGAATCTTTTTGTCCCTCAGCAAAGATAAACCCAAGCCTGTGGAAGTTGACTACTTTTTTCCCTGTTCTCAAAATACAGAAGACCTCTGTTGATAATGAAGACCATGAAGGAATTTTGAACCAGGATGCTTCTTAAACATTTGATAATATCTAAATAAGAAAATTACATTTACTCTAGACATTAAGGACATTACCTTCTAAATGTTAAATAAAACAAAGAAGCAGAATAATTTACAAACCATTCAAAGTTAAATTACAGAATAAATATCTTTGTCATGAATATTTGGGAAAGATAGTTATGTGTATGTGTTTAAAAATAAATTGAATGTTTAGATAATGTTTCATGAAGGGCACAGGAAAATCTAATTGGAGTGTAAGCAAAGGATAGTAACCAAGACATCCTCAATCCTCAGAAGCAACTTAATTAAAGAAAAGAAATAGAAATGAGTATAATGCATGAGGAAATAATGGATGAAATCACTCTGGGCAAAATAGACTGAATATATTAGGGAGCGATGAACAAAGTTATACAGTCAGGTAGTCTGAGACTTAAATATATGGCTGAAGAACTTGAAATTGATAGGTTAGACGGACATTCTAGTTTCTATAACCAGGGGTGACACATGAACAGAATGTTTTAATAAGTTATGTAGGTTGGGTCTATGGAAAGATGAGTTAATTTTTCCATATTAGCCATAAAATTAAATCCATTAATTCAGGCGTGATATGCTAAGAATCTGATTAATAGTGGGGTACTTGAAAAGGAAACAAAAGGATGAATTTGAGAAATGGTGAAAGAGGAGGAAACCCAAGTCCCTAATGGACTGGATATAGAAGAATAAGACACATATCAAGTATAACTACATCAATCCTTTTATAAGTACACAGGCCCATAGAATACTACTAGAAAACTCCTCAGAGAAATGGAGAAGCTGAGAAATGAGGTCTAAAGTGGGGACTGAGGGAGCACTCTCATTTATTTCTCATATCTACTATCATTCAAAGCAGTAACTATTGGCATTCAACATTTGTCCTTGGCTGGCATTAAGGATAGGAACATTCTAACTTTGAGGAGCTTTTAATATAGTTAAGCAAAAGAATGCAAGGCAGACTGCTGTAGGAAACAACACAGAACTAAATGTAAAATTTATGATAATGAATAAATGATATTTTTATCACTTATAGAACTGAAAATAAAGGGATAACACAAGAAGTGGGGGCAGTGGATTAAAATGTTACAACTGGGAAGCAGGAAGCCCAATCTTGAGCTGTGCGTGGAGAGATTAGAGATAGAGGAGGGGGAACTGAGGTGGAGCCAGCCAGGGCGGGAATCTGCTGAGCTGTCAGAACGCGGCCCTGAGGCTGCGACGCGGGAGAAGTAAAAGCGATACTAAGTAACAAGAACAGTTGCAAAAAGCCTGCCTTAAAGGGAGGTTTGCAACGTACAAGCAAACTGCAAGTTACAAGATACAGTTACCAACTACTGAATAAAACCGAGGTGATGGACAGTCCTATTTCTCCTGATCTCGTACAGGCATGTTTGCTCCGTAGAGATGGAGACTGTGTGGACACTCTCTGTTCTATTAAGAAGAAATGGTAATAATTGTAACAAGCCCTTCTTGAAAAATGCCTCGTTTAAATTGCTATAGAAAGTTTTACACTTGTGAAAAAAAAAAATGTTAATGGATTGTAAACAGGTACAATTTTCCTTTTTAATTTATACAGTTCTTGGTGTGTTGGAGGGGGACAGTGGGGGGAGGGGAGGAGACAAAGAGTAGGAAGGTGGCAGAAAAACAAAGCAATAAAGACAAAAATTAAGCTATTGTACCAACAGCACAGAAATGGGATTCTGTTAAGAAGTAAAGGGACAGAACTCAGGCTTAATCAGTGATGAGTTGGCCAAGCACAGGATGGAGCTTCAGTGTTGTTAATCTCAAAGTTGACAACAGCTACTAACCAGAACATATAAACTGACTTTGAAGTAGTTGTAAGTGCCTTCAACACTTAGGCTTCAAAGGTAGGACTGTCCTTATCTACATCATCCAGTCATTGTTAGGATTAATTAAGACACCATCTGTAAGTCACTTAGCACTTTGAGTGGCCCATAGCAAGAGCTTTTGAAGTGTTACATAATTACTGTTTGGAGAATTTCTTCCTACTTGCTTAAATAAAGGACTATTTGCAAATACCCTCCTTCCCAGTTTCTCAGTCTGAAATGAGTACCCTATAGGTGATAATGAGCACTTTAGTTCCCTTTGGATGACCTTTGAGAAAAGATTTTGACATTTTTAGGCTCTCTCCAATTTCCTATTTGCTCTCCTGGAAGCAGATTTCTAGGCCTAATAGATACTTAATATTTCCTTATAGATAATATTTCCTGCACACTATGTGTCGTTTAGCTATAATACATTCCACAGTAGTTGAGTAACTGCCATGTTCCAGGACTGAAGCAGTGATATAGTTTCGCATATGATTTCTCTACATGTATCACAACAACTGATACCTGGGTAAGAAACTAGAAGCAATTAAAAATTCAAAGCAATGATTTGAAGGACACCATTAAAAACTATGAAACTAACTTTGTCCAAGATTTAGTATTCCTTTCACTGTCAAAACACCAATTTACCTATCTAGATTTTTTGTAACATGTATGGAATTTCAAGTTATTACATCATAGTACCAACAAGTAGATTGTTCCATTCACGCATCCTGAACAACCACTAACACTGTATTGTGTCAAGGAATTTTGCATATGTGGAAATGGAAGCCACATAGATCCACAATATAAAAAAGACCTAGACATTTGTCAGTGCCCTCTTCCACCAGTGTACACACTGTGCTATTGTTTGTATATGAAATTACCACCCACTAACTCTTAGGAAAGCCGTTTGAGTCATTTCCAACAACATATTTAATTGAAAAAGAAATGCAAAGAATTTTCAGGTATATTGAATAGTAAATTGAAGGAATAAGAAAGTGTTGATGCACTGTATATTTCCTTATTAATTTCTATCACTCACATTACCCAAGAATTCTCTCAAACTTAATCACAAAACATACCCTGACCTTTAACAACTAGCAAGGCTGAAATGTTAACCTTCAACATTTTGCAAAATTCTTCTTTAAACACTTCCTCTGGAAAACACACAGCTCAAAGTGCTAAAATTGTCTCCTATAATAACCACAGCAGGATCCTAACAAACCCGCTTTTAAAAACCAAATAAAGTCTTCCGTGGGGGTGGTTCACCACTTCCCCTTTTTTAACATGCAGGAACTAATTTAGCTGAGAAGATAAAAGCAAAAGCTGCCTACAGATGTACAAGGAAACCAGATCCTAAAACAAAACACCTCAGTGGCAAGAGGGTCTGGTCCTTTTCTGTAGAAAAAGCCTTCTCTGACTTAGAAGGTCACACATGAAAAGCAGAGTCTGAAATCTGTATATATTAATACAAATGGTAGACAGAAGAAAGAAGAGAAAAGGCACACAAATTACTTTCAATTATATTTATGTATTTTCCAGTGAAGTAATTATATACCCATTTTCAATTTAATACCATTGTAAAGATATCAAGAACTCAGAACTAAGAAAAAAGGCCTGAACATTTTTGTGGT
Organism: Bos mutus; assembly: GCF_027580195.1. Lineage (NCBI taxonomy): Eukaryota > Metazoa > Chordata > Mammalia > Artiodactyla > Bovidae > Bos > Bos mutus. Next base: position 17,955,651 of record NC_091623.1, read on the forward strand.
AAGCATTTAAGAATATATGCATATATCAAATCATTATGTTTTACACTATATATAATTACATGTCAATTATATCACAATAAAACTGAAAAAGATATGCTAAAAAATAATCACTAAGAAAGACTACTTTCAAACTACCAACAACACCTGAAGAGTTAGGAGCCGAGTGTATTATCAGATGACCAAACTCTCCCCTTTCCTTCATAGAAAGAACTCATGAAATCCCATCTCTTCTATAAACGCTTGCCTCTTTCAGAACGATGGCCATTTGGTCCCATCCCAGGTGGTCTAAACATGCACATAGCATGTGACCTTGTCACTGAGAATCTCATTAAACGTACTTAGTTCATTACTCATTTATAAATTCCCGATTTCATTCATTCAATTTTCAGATTATCTACTTGACCATACAGAGAAGGCAGTGGCACCCCACTCCAGTACTCTTGCCTGGAAAAATCCCATGGACAGAGGAGCCTGGTAGGCTGCAGTCCAAGGGGTCAAGAAGAGTTGGACACGACTGAGTGACTTCAGTTTCACTTTTCACTTTCATGCATTGGAGAAGGAAATGGCAACCCACTCCAGTGTTCTTGCCTGGAGAATCCCAGGCACGGGGAGCCTGGTAGGCTGCCGTCTATGGGGTAGCACAGAGTTGGACACGACTGAAGCGACTTAGCAGCAGCAGCGCTTGACCAAATATCTGTGGGATGTGTTGTGTGGACTCTGGTAAATTATGAACTGCAAGATTATTGGCCACAAACCTTATTAACATATACATTTTCTAATCATCATTTAGTAAGTGTTCTGTAGTTTTTAATATAATGACAAAAGTAGAAGAAAATACAAATACATAAAAATGCAGACTCTGGCCATAATTCCAAGGCTCTTTGTGCTAAGTTTTACTGGACTACTTTATCAAAAAGAATATATCACATTAAGTTTTCTATGAATTTTTCCTTTAAAAATATGTGAGAGACAAACATAGTAAATCTTATCCTTTAAATAAAAGAAAAACCATGGTTTAAAAAATATTTCATTCAGGAAGCTTTCATACTAGAATACAATTTGGAAACATTTTCTACTCTACTGTTACAAACTATTTTTTAAAGTGGGGCTTGAATACCATATTAAGAGAAAATGTGCACATGGAGTTTGATTAGAATATGAAGTGTCCCTGTCCGCATCTTCTTCTTTCTGAAATCCATATGAATCCAGCACCGCAGGCTACTTCCTGACTTCTCAGGACATCCCAGTAAAATATATCATTATATTTTCCTTCTATCTCCCTCATAAAATATTTTATCTGCTGAATTACATTGTGTCAAAGTTTGTTCTCTATCTATATGCTTCATTTCTCCAGGCATCACTGTCTAGAAATGCATTTGCCTTTTAGTAGGTGTTTTAGGAGATAACTTCTTAAACCAAGGGGTTTTGAAATCTTTCAAATTGTGTCAACTTTCTCCATTAATGATGTACCTACTTGGCTAAAGATCTATGGCTTGTGGAGATATTTTCAAGCAAGTTAAAAATTAGAAAAACAGCAACTACAAAAACAAGCGGTTGTTTTACACAGTTAACTAGTAACTTAAGGTTTCCTGTACACCACCCCATGGTGGTGTTTAAAACATGACGAACTCAGTCTTCCATTTTTACTGTCTCCAGAGTGGGCTCTATCAATGCCAAAAGGAAAAACTGGATAACTCCTGTCTTTCCCCCATCCTCATCCTTTCTCCATTTTATGTGGAGGGGGACTTGAGGAGAAGCGAAGGACTGCCAACCTGAACTCCTTCTTAGGCTAGAGAAGGAGCCAGTCATTACAGTAGGATGTAGTTTCTTTCTCATTCTGATAGACTTCAAGCAGGAAGAAAACAATTCCTACTCTACACAAAAATAGGTCTTACGTATTTTTAACATAGCCTCCAGTTCTTCCCCTCCCCACATCCACAACTTTGCCACGTAACTTTGTAGATCTTCCCAAGAGTAGATAGGATGTAGTTCTCTGCCCCTTAAATCTGGATGAGTCATTGACTTGCACTGCTCGATGCTACTTTAGCAAATGTGACGCAGCACAAGGTTGACAGTGCTTTGTACTTTGGGGCCTGACTTCCTGATGCTCTGGGAACACTTTAGCTGCCACGTGAAGGAGGCCCTGTCTTTGCAACGATGTGAAATGAGCAGGTTTGCTGGATGACGTGAGCGAATGTCCCAGATGATGCGACATACACTGTCCAGGCAATTCCTGTCATCCTAGCTGACACTGAGCTAACCCCTGGGCATGTGCAAGAGGCCACATCAAGGGTGCCCTAGCTGGGTTATCAGCAAACAGCAGACACAAGAGTGAGACACAATCAGCTACAATCAGGAGCAAAATGATCATATAACCCCAGCCCAAATCACCATCATGACCATGGAAACAAAAAGCTAAATAAACAGTTGCTGTGTGAAGCCATTAAATTTTGTTTTGGTTTATGACTCAGTGAAATCTTACAGATATACTGACTGCATGGGAAGGGAAATGGCACTTGTTAATTAAGGAAACATTATGTTTTTCAGTATGAGTTTGGACTTTTTTGCTGTTCCTGAAAATTAACGTTGGTCTCTCAGAGAAGTGCCTATATTTGCCCTTAGCATGTCATAGTTTAAAAAATGTTGTCTGCAGTTCACATTGGTTCAATTGTCCAAGGAATAAGAAAACCAGAGACAAAAGGTCTTAATGGTTGGTGTGTCTCTGGGATCCTAACGGCCCTAATGGCTCTCCTCCAGATGAAGACCTTGGACTGAACAAATGGAGGGAGGAGCTGGAGGCAGAGAGTAGGACATTCCTGTAAGGAGGATAGCAATTAAGGAGAGGTGTGGTTGGAGATTATCATAGAGAAGTGAAGAAGATGCTAGAATGAGAGCCAGAATCTCAGAAAAGTTGAATTCCAATTGGACTGTGTTGGGAAGGGCCTAACTTACTGCAGTACTCTCTCTCTGGTGCCCTAGGGTAAGTTCTAGTTATCAAGTTGTAAAATATTTCCTATCCTACTTTATCATTTCCCTTTTAAAATGACTCCATACGTATACTAATACAAATTTTGTAGATTTTCTCTGCCTGGTGCGGTAACCTTAGGGAGACTACAAGGAGCAGCTAGGAAAAAAAAAAAAAAATGTGTAACCCTAAAGAGGACTGAAGAGAGACACCTAAACTGACTGTCTTTTCCGCCTCCTCCCCCATATGGTAGAGGAAGCTGACTTCTGAAAGAAGAAGGCAGGAAGAAATCTGAGTTTCAATACCTAGAAACAGATAAACGTGCCTGAGGTCCAGAATTATTCAGAAGATGCTAGATGAAAAAAGTCTCTTTTAAGCAGGTTCCATTTGTACATTTTTCCCTCTTGAAATAATCTGCTTGAAATGATTCTTGGTTACTACTAGATGGAGAGGTTAATGCAAATGAAATACTAAACCAATATGTAGCCAATTTCATCTTTTGAATTATCTTAAGTAGCAATCCTGTCTTCTCCAGAAGCATCATTTTCTTTCTTGTATTACACTTATTTTTGAATACATATTACATCTTCTGGTGCATTGCAAGCTATTCAAAAGAAAGAGTCAGGCACTGGTCATTAATGAAAACCATGAGCACCCAGAACTAGACATTATTTTGAGTAGTTGTTCAGTATCCTTTTGATTTACTGTAATAAATAAATGGGTAAATAAATTCCTGAATATTTACACATTCAACAAATACCTAAAGGAATGAATTCTATTAATGAGTAAAGATATTTTACTTCAAGAGCGAAGAGAACTCTTGAGAAGTCCTAGAGTTCCAAGATGGTGGAGTAGAAGGATGTGCGTTCATCTTCTCCTATGAGAAATCCAAATTTACAACTGTCTGCTGAACAACCATCAACAGGAAAATGTTGGATCACAATTTTTTGATGGATGACTGAGCGACTGAACTGAACTGACCTGAACCAAAAAAAGATACCCTACATCCAAGGGCAAAGGAGAAGCCCCAGCAAGATGGTAGGAGGGGCGAAATCACGTTTAGAAACAAACCACATACCCACCACAGATGCTCAGAGGCTCAAACAAAACCTTGTGTGCACCAGGAGACCCCACAGAGACTGAGTCAGATCTGCCTTTGTGTGTTTGAGTGTCTCCTGAGGAGGTACAGGTCAGCAGTTGCCTGCCACGGGGGCAGGGGCTCTGGGTAGAGCAGACCAGGGTATGGCATAAGCCCTCTTGGAGGAGGTTGCCATTAAACACCCACCAAAGCTCAACATTCAGAAAATGAAGATCATGGCATCCGGTCCCACCACGTCATGGGAAATAGATGGGGAAACAGTGGAAACAGTGCAAGACTTTATTTTTCTGGGCTGCAAAATCACTGCAGATGGTGACTGCAGCCATGAAATTAAAAGATGCTTACTCCTTGGAAGGAAAGTTATGACCAACCTAGATAGCATGTTCAAAAGCAGAGACATTACTTTGCCAACAAAGGTCTGTCTAGTCAAGGCTATGGTTTTTCCTGTGGTCATGTATGGATGTGAGAGTTGGACTGTGAAGAAGGCTGAGTGCCAAAGAATTGATGCTTTTGAACTGTGGTGTTGGAGAAGACTCTTGAGAGTCCCTTGGACTGCAAGGAGATCCAACCAGTCCATTCTGAAGGAGATCAGCCCTGGGATTTCTTTGGAAGGAATGATGCTAAAGCTGAAACTCCAGTACTTTGGCCACCTCATGTGAAGAGTTGACTCATTGGAAAAGACTCTGATGCTGGGAGGGATTGGGGGCAGGAGGAGAAGAGGACGACAGAGGATGAGATGGCTGGATGGCATCACTGACTCGATGGACATGAGTCTGAGTGAACTCTAGGAGTTGATGATGGACAGGGAGGCCTGGTGTGCTGCGATTCATGGGGTCGCAAAGAGTCGGACACGACTGAGTGACCTGATCTGATCTGATCTGATAGAGCCACCAGAACTTACACAGGACTGGGGAAACAAACTCTTGGAGGGCACAAACAAAATCTTATGCACACCAGGAGCCAGGAGAAAGGAGCAGTGACCCCACAAGAGACTGACCCAGACTTACCCGTGAGTGTCCAGGAATCTCTAGCAGTGGCATGGGTCAGTGGTGGCCTGCTTGCAGGGTCAGGGTACTGATTTAGCAGTGCTTGCATAGGACCTTTTGAAGGAGGTCACCATTATCTTCATTACCTCCACCATAGTTTCACCACAGGTCAAACAGAAAGGGAACACAGCCTCGCCCATCAGCAGATAATTGGATTAAACATTTAAGGATTATGGCCCTACCCATCAGAAAAAGACCCAGTTTCCACAGTTTGGAGAAGGAAATGGCAACCCACTCCAGTGTTCTTGCCTGGAGAATCCCAGGGACAGGAGAGCCTGGTGGGCTGCTGTCTATGGGGTCGCACAGAGTCGGACACGACTGAAGTGACTTAGCAGCAGCAGCAGCTGTTTTTCTGGAGAAGGCAATGACAACCCACTCCAGTACTCTTGTCTGGAAAATCCCATGGACGGAGGAGCCTGGTGGACTGCAGTCCATGGGGTCGCTAAGAGTCAGACACGACTGAGCAACTTCACTTTTCACTTTCACTTTTCCACAGTTAGTCTGTCCCATCAGGAAGCTTCCACAAGCCTCTTATCCTTATCCATCAGAGGGAAGACAGAATGAAAACCACAATCACAGAAAACTAATCAATAATCACCACCCTTACAGCAGAAAATAAAAGAACTAAAGAGCCTCTTGATGAAAGTGAAAGAGGAGAGTGAAAAAGCTGGCTTAAAACTCAACATTCAGAAAACTAAGATCATGGCATCTGGTCCCATCACTTCATGAAAAATAGATGGGGAAACAGTGGAAACAGTAAGAGACTTTAACTTCTTGGGCTCCAAAACATTGCATATGTTGACTGCAGTCATGAAATTAAAAGACACTTACTCCTTGGAAGAAAAGCTATGACCAATCTAGACAGCATGTTAAAAAGCTGAGACATTACTTTGCAACAAAGGTCCATCTAGTCAAAGCTATTGTTTTTCCAGTGGTCATGTATGGATGTGAGAGTTGGACTGTAAAGAAAGCTGAGCACCGAAGAATTGATGCTTTTGAACTGTGGTGTTGGAGAAGACTCTTGAGAGTCTCTTGGACTGCAAGGAGATCCAACCAGTCCATCCTCAATGAAATCAATCTTGAATATTCATTGGAAGGACTGATGCTGGAGCTGAAACTCCAATACTTTGGCCACCTGATGCTAAGAACTGACTCACTGAAAAAGACCCTGATGCTGGGAAATATTGAAGGTGAGAGAAGGGGACAACAGAGGATGAGATTGTTGGATGGCATCACCGACTAGATGGACATGAGTTTGAGTAGGTTCCAGGAGTTGGTGACAGACAGGGAAGTCTGGCGTGCTGCCGTCCATGGGGTTGCAAAGATTCAGACATACTGAGGGACTCAACTGACTGAGATATAGTGAGGCCCTCCCTGGTGGCTCAGTGGTAAAGAATCTGCCTGCCAATGCAGAAGATACAAGTTTTATCCCTTGGCTGAAAAGATGCCCAAGAGAAGGGAATGGCTACCCACTCCAGTATTCTTGCCTAGGAAATCCACGGACATAAGAGTCTGGTGGGCTACAGTCCATGGCGTCACAAAAGAGTCGGGCACAACTTAGTGACTAAACAATAACAACAGCAAAGATACAGTGAGTAAAACCCAGAAAAAAATGAGGCTAAGAGGTACCACGTTAAAAACAGATCTCAAACAATATGCTTAGTTGGGTGACCTAAGTTCAGGAAAGAATCACAGAGACATCTAGCTGAATAGCTTATAGATTTATGAACCTTTTTCACTTTAGTAAGGAGAAAAAATCCATTTTAAAAACAATAGTTTTAAAATATCTTTTCCATGTTAATTTGAAGGCATTTATATATATACACACATTTTCTACACACATTTTATATTTCCAAGACAGAGCAAAACTATAGAGCACTAAGTTGAGAGACAATTCTAGGCTATTTTAAAGGATAATAGCAAATAGTTTCCACATAGATGTCAATTTAATTTACTTGATAGGCAATGTGCTACTTTAATTCTCACCTCTTCTCCTCCTCGGACATTCTTGCTCCATCCTCCTTCATACTTTGTGGAAAATCCAAGCATATCACAAGATTGCTAGAAAGAGTTCTGAAAATTCACACATCTAAACAAGTCAGGGAGGGGATCTTTCATAGTCAATATATAAAATCTGAATTAAGTCATTTAAAAATACATACATAGCAGTTACTTGATTATTCTCTAGAATAATAGCACAAGCTAAATTATCTCTCATACAGTCCGTAATCAGAATACACAAATTGGTTAGTACTTATGTATTTCCCTGTGTCTCTGAACTTGCAACCCCAAACCTTCTGATTTTGTCCCAGTAAGATAAATTCAAAGACTTTGTCTCTTGCCTTTGGCATTAATTTGAGAAATTACTCAGATACCTTCTCAAATGTATAGATCTTTCTAAAATGGCACAAGGCAGATTTAAATGGGTATAATTTCAAAGCCGAGCAGAAAAGATTAAATGTTCATCCTACAGATTGAACATCTGAAGAGATTTTAGGGTAAGTCCCTTTTGAAAATCCTGCCCTTGAGAGATAGCTCACTTTTCATCACACATTTAAATTTTCATTTCTTTTTTGCCACTTTCATAGAACATCCTGAAACTGTTTCTCCTCTTGTGGTTGCACTTTAACGCTGGATCTAATAGCAGAAACCACTTTCCTTCCTCTTATATGAAACATAAGCGCAATCTGAATAAGTTAATTTTATTTCTCTCCTGTTGTGGAAGTTCAGTCCAAATGTCTATAAAAATATTTCCAAGTTCTCTCTTCCATATTTAGATTTTAAAAGTTCATCCTTCACAAATACAGATTTGAAAATTATTTCCACAAATCCTCTAAAGAAGCCTATTACATTTCATTTTGAATGACTGCAATTTGTTGGAACAGCAAGCAATAAGACTACACATATTTGCATACACACTGAAAAGTTATATAATCTGAATATTCTCTTTTACTAGCATTTTAGTAACACATTATCACATCTTTCATGATGGAACCACAAAATGTAACCTTTCAGAAAATGCTTCATTTTTTTCTGAAATAATGTTTTTAGGTAAATGGCTTTTAAATTTTGAATAACACTGCTGCTGCTGCTGCTGCTAAGTTGCTTCAGTCGTGTCCGACTCTGTGTGACCCCATAGACGGCAGCCCACCAGGCTCCCCCGTCCCTGGGATTCTCCAGGCAAGAACACTGGAGTGGGTTGCCATTTCCTTCTCCAATGCATGAAAGTGAAGTCGCTCAGTCATGTCCGACTCCTAGTGAGCCCATGGACTGCAGCCTACCAGGCTCCTCCGTCCCTGGGATTCTCCAAGCAAGAGTACTGGAGTGGGTTGCCATTGCACACTAGCCATAGTCTAACACCCAGCCCTTTGCTATTTAAATAAAGACCATAATTTTTCTTGGACAGTCTTTAATGAAATTTTAAAAATCTACTGCAAAAGCGAGAAAAGGAAAGAAAAAAGAAGGAAGTAGGGAAGGAAGATAAATAAAATAACAGAATAATGCAACAGAAATATAAAGAATTCTCTCCTGGCTTTACGGCATAAGGACTGTACTGAATTTACAGCTAAGGCTTCCCTAGAAGTGAACATACAGCAAAGAAGCAAAAACCTTTTATATACAAACATCTCTTAAATTTATGTCTATAAAGTGAAAAGTAGAGGTCCCACACTTGGAAACATAACTATGACCAATCACAGACTCACAGACTGCCTCACCTACATTAAAAGCACTTATTGAGCATATTACAGACTTGAAATTGCCTTAAGAAATATCTATAAGAGTATCATTTCAGGATGGTTTATGATGAACAAATTCCAGTTAGCTGATTGGAGTTATTTTGCACAGGAAAAATCATATAGAAAAGCTGTAGACATTAAAGGGCTTCCCTAGTGGCTCAAATGGTAAAGAATCTGCCTGAGATGTAGGACACCCAGGGGAAAAGCCTCTGGAGAAAGAAGTGTTTACCCACTCCAGTATTCTTGCCTGGAGAATTCCATGGACAGAGGAGTCTGGAGGGCTACAGTCCATGGGGTCACAAAGAGTTGGATACAACTGAGCCACTAACACTAACTGTAGACATTAAAAGTCAACAGAATCATCTATAACAAAAATGCTCTGAAATGTCAGATGTTAAAATAAGACATACCCTTGTGATTTATGAGGCAGGAAAAAAGAATTTAAATTTAAGGAATAAACCTTAACAAAAGATACAACAGCTTGAATCTCAACTGAAAGAATGGCAATTTTTGTACAGTTCCCTGAAGGGCATTTAGTTGATCCATGGCTTTTGATGTATGGCCTTGAAATTTGTTTTTAGCCATGGAACCACTTGTTCAAATAGGAAAAGAAAAAGTAAAGATTAGTTCTGATCCCTAGAGCTGAGCTAGTATCTGATAATCTTCCAGTTTTAGTCCACATGCAACTTTACAAGAAAATCCCTAATTAAAGTCTCACCAGAGTAGATGAAGAAAAAGGGAAGGATGAGGAGGGGGAAAAAGAAAGAAGGTGCCGGCAACCTTGTACATCCCTGGGGAAATTTTCACCCAAACCCCAATCCCAATTTGGGACCTTAAGAAAAAGACTAAGAGAATCGTAGAGACTTCTAATGTTTTTGAGCCACTGAACCAGCAGCCACCTACCTCCAAACTTCTGTACAAAAGAAAAACAAGTCCTAATGTGTTTAAGTCACTATGACTAATCGTCATATTAGTTATATTAGTCATATACCTAACTGATAGAATAGCCAACTACCTGACATTATTCAAAGCATTTCGCGATGCCCCTATTGCCTACATCCCCGCTCCCCACATTCCCCTTGCATCCCTTAACACACACTGACACAGCCCAGCACATGTCCACATGCAGATACACATGCCTCATTCATCAGCTGGCCTAAGCCTGAAATTCCACAATTTGAGACTCACTTCCTTCATGGAAGTCCTTGATTTCATTCACACTACAAATACTTCTAGAATTAGTAACACAAGCCTTAAACCTTCATCCTTTCAACAATCCTTTATAGCTTATTTATTGTGCTGCCCACAATATTGTGATTCCTTTTACAAGGGATCTAAAAGTAAATAAGAAGCAATCACTGCCTTGAGGATGCTACAGTGTAATGATAAAGTCAGCCTGAAAACTCACATTATTTTAAAAATAGAGTCTAGGTGCTCAGAAAGATGTGTGGGCTTGTGTTATGGAGACTTGAGGAAGGTAAACCAAATTCATTATGGTGAGTAAAGTAAGATTTCCCAGAGAAACCTCCGTTTTAGTAGCAGGGTCAGGACCAGTAAGAGTTAGTATGTGTAAATACATGTGTGTGTGTGGGGGGGGAGGGGTTGGGGGGTAGTGTGGGTAAAGGGAAGGATGCTGGGTTAAGAGTAAAAAGGTCAGCAGAGGGTAAATTCTAGGCTTCTAAGTGCGGAAAGGGCTTCCCAGGCAACTCCCGCCTGCCAATGCAGGAGACGTGGGTTTGATCCCTGGGTCAGGAAAATCCCCTGGAAAAGGGAAATGCCATGGACAGAGGAGCCTGGTGGGCTACAGTCCATGAGGTCAAAAAGAGTCAGGCATGACTTAGCAACTAAACAACAACAAAGTGTGGAAAATAATGAATGTTTCAATCTAACTGGCCCAGGGGGATCCATAAGTGTCTTGTAAGAGAGGAAAGGCAGAGTCTCGGGAACAATTTTATGAGTTTAAACTTTATGCTGGAAGTCAAAACCACTAAAGCCTTCTAATACATGTTATGATGTGAATAGATTTGAGTTTTATAGAATTATATTTTTTAATAATTTGTAGAAAGAGCTAAAAAGGAATAAGGCAGAAGGCAGGAGTCCAAAGAAGACGTTATCTCAGGAACCTAAGCAAACAGTGATAAAGGCCCGTGGCGGCAGCAGAGGCTCTGGCGATATTGCTGGTTAGGATATGATTACTGGAAAATACTTATGAGATCAGTTGGTCAGGGTTTGGTAACCAAGCAGATTTGAAAAGTATATAAGCAGAAAGGTAACAAATGCTGCCTAGATTCCTCACTTGAGCCATAATAATATTTATAACTCTCCATATTAAACTTTTAATGGATTCCACACAAGTGGAAAAGTTGAGTTTTAAACACAAGCCACTATAGTGCCAAAGCCTAATAAACAGTCACTGCCTCCCACTGCTTAGCAGCCGACCCTGACATATACCAATATTAGGAGAAGGCATTTTGGTGGGGGATGACAGAAAGAATAGATACGCCTCATTTATTTTTTCCTTTTTGCATCTTCTATAAGAGCCAGAGACTTAACATAAAAATTCTCACAGTATTTCTAAAATCTTTTCCACTCACTGTAAGTGAAAATACTTTCTGATGGAGATGTTAGAGGCTTATAAACAGTATATGGCCAGATGGAAATCCCATAACAGAGGCCTAGATATGCCTGTAGGGGGTTAAATGTAAGTGCTCAGCTTCAAAAGGTTCTTCTGAAAAATGACAAGTATTCTGGTGTCAGTGCTATTTCATTGCGCTCACTTTTCTCTCTTTCCTCATCAAATCTGAATTTCCAGTCATTAGTCACTGTGGAATGTGGGATTCTCTCAAATGAGGTTTCAACCTGACACCAGCACACTGTCACCTTTCCATAGCTGAAATAACTCGAGGCATTCATATAATAACCAACCCTAGAGATGTGTAAATAATCTGCCACAGGCCGTCAGTGATTAGGACTCTTTGTCTAAAAATGTCCTTAGGTCAACTAGCAGGATGCTGTTCTTCTAACCTCTTCCCATTCTGGTTTTGTTTTGTTTTGTTTTTTCCATTTGCTGACTTCTCACAGGATATGAAATTGAGTGCAGTGACACAGAACCATGAAGAACCTTTCAGAATTAATGAAGACCATACAGCATAGTCCGTGTTTCATTCATCCTTAATTCGCAAATGAAGTCTGTTGAGGATATTTATAAACTATGTCTTCATGGCTACTAATGCTCCCTTGTTCCTCAAAAGATGACTTCTCAGTCATAGAAGGTCTAAGAGATATTAAGAAAAAAAATTAAGACCTTCTTAAGAAAAGACCTCTTAAGACCTCTTAAAGACCTCTTAAGAAAAGAACACCTGTGTTTTTATACCATGAAGAATGTCTTCTAATCCCAAGAAGAATGGAGGGTATCCTTGACTGTCTAAATTTGCTAATCTCCTGATACGAAATATTTGAAATTGCTTTAGCTGATCCCCAATCCATCACACCTATGCAGACAAAAATCACTGACATTGAAAATTAAAATCCTGCACTATTTTATAAGGCATGTTTTGTTCACTAGGCTGATAATGAGTTCTTTTTTAAGGTATCACTGATTCAGCCACTTGTCACTGACTGTCAAAAATGGCAGATTGCTCTTCTGATAAAGTGACACAGCATGATATACATCTCTGAACACAGACTGCTATTTAAGTTGTGGAGCTCACACCTAAGCAAGCAATACCATTAATTGGAAAATGTCTTAAGAAAGATCACATTGTGTTGCAACAATAGACTACCCAGTTATGGTTTTGAATATAAAGAATAAGAGAAAATGCTAATTTTCTATTCAGTCCATACAAATCATTAAGTATGTTTCCTAGTATGGATAAATATTTATTTTCCGGTCCTAGATTTGGCAGAAATGCTGCCACTCTGAAACCATCTCTGTTTTAGTAACATTCTTCTTTCATAAAGTTCTCTTAGTTCTAACACTATCATATTCTCATATTAAATTACTTAAAAATAATAATTACTAATCTTCCAAACGTACCCTGATGCCTGCCCTGCCTAGGAGGACCATGAAGGTGTGATTTGCTCTGGGCAAGAGAGGCCTGGGCTCGTCTCCAGGTGAACTCACTATCTTGCATGTCCTATGTGACAAATGGCCTCCTGTTGTAACTGTCTAGATTCACTCTTTCCCCAGGTTGCTTGTTTGGGTTTTTCATCAGTCGCAGAAGAGGAGCACTGGATGTGTTATCCTAAAAGTCAAATTTAAGTTGAAGTAAAGACAAATGAGCCAGACCAGTTGAATCCACCCTAGAAATCAATGAAAAGTTAGTGTTGTAGCCAAACTACTTCACATCTCTCTGTTCAGTCATCTCCAAAAGCAATGCCTTAGGACTTACCAACTCTAATTTGAAATCAATCTTATTCTCTTGCCAGAGGAAGCTGGACATGTAGAGGTATCCAACTGGAAAATCAATTTTGGTGAAAATGGCTAAATAGCATGTGATTTATATACTTATCACAATGGCAATACTACTAAAACCCCACATAAATTAAAGAGATCCCCACTAAAAAAATAGAAATATTAAATGTGTTCTAGTTAACAACAGTCTCCATGTTTTGAATTTCAAGTTGATATTCCCTAATTTGATAACCGAATCCCCTCTTTTGCAAAGATGAAGATTACCCATGGAATGTCCTCCCAAGAAAGGACTGAAAATTAATATGAGTAGGAGTGGTGTGCATATCTCCTGAGCTTCATCTTGTGGCGAAGACCTGGCTAGCTGCAAACTTCCCTTTTCCCTTTCCCCCATTTCAGTACCTCCTGAACCACCAAGTACTCAGTCCAAAGTATCTGATTCAAGAGAAATCTTAAAACATTTATTCAGAACCAAGATGAATTTATCAAGTTGGATTTCTACTACATGGACATTCAATGCATGCAACATTTGTTGAGGCAGCCAACAGGCAAGGTCCTGAGTAGGATCTTATAGAGAAGATAAAAATGAATATTCATTTAGGAACTTAGATCTAACAGGGGAAAACCCAAGTATGTAAATGACTGCAATAAAAAGATACTCATTCTTCAGTTTTCAGCTTAAATGTTACTTCAGAAAGGCTCTCCTACTCCCCCCTCCCTAAATCTAAATAGATTTCCTTTGTTAGCCTGTCTGCTGGTATGATTTTGTTTTCCTTCATAACACTTGCCATATATGCAATTATATTGTCTCATATTAATTTGTTTAATATTTGCCTCTGCCACTTAACTATAAGTTAGAGGAAGGCAGGAATAGTTCTTCTTGTTTGTTTGCTTTTCCTTTTTCTCACTGTTAGAACTTTGCACAAATGCTTAGCCACAGTGAAAGCGGGGAGTGAGGAATGGATACTTGCAAAAGCTTTACTCAGTAACCAAAAGTGAAGTGTAAAGAAAGTGCAATTAATTAATTTGGAGAGTCTTGGAAAAAGTCCACAGAGGAAAAGAAATTTAGATAACTAGGGTTTCGATATGCAAAAGTGGAGGGAACGACTAACTATATCCCCACAGGTTGTGGGGGAAATGTGAGCAAAAAATAGTGGAGAATGCAAGGCATAATTCTAGAGTAGTGTGTTAGATTAGAATGTCTCATTTATGAGAAAGGAAGTAAAAAATCTGAAGGGAGGTGAGGGAAGAATAATTTAGGAGTTCTGGTTGACATACTAGAAATTTTGGCACTTGATATTACAGCACTTAGTCATAAAGGTTTTTGTTTCTATATGTATCTCTGTTTCTCTTCATCTCAAGAATAGAAATAGCAATGCTAAAGAAACTTTAACAGATTTGGGGAATAATATGAAGATTTTTTTTTTTTCTATTTAACAGGTAATCAAAATTCTTGATATTGTTCATGGCAACTACAAAATCAACCTAATATTTAAATGACGAATGATAGAGCACAGTGCTTGGTTTGTGCTTGTTTCTTGGTCATTGTTTTCTTCACCTGAGATTTTATGAACAGCTGGACTTTAGCACAGCACGTGGTACACCAAGGGTCGAACTGTGTGCCACCAACTTCCCTGGTTGAGTTCAGATGCGTAAGCACTGAAATTAGCATTTGGGAAGTAGGTTTTTCCTTTGATGAGATTTTCAATAGCACACTTTGTGGCACTGGGTAAGGATCTGCTCTCATTTTCAGTTTAATGAACATCACTCCTGCCCCGTGGGTTAAGTGCTGGGATGGTCTCCTGTGCCAGGTGGAAGCAAATGGAAAATTACTGAATTAAACCTAATGGTGCATCAAATCCAGCTTTTCCCATCCTGATTATTAGAATGTGTTGCCCTGACTACCTGGCTCTGCTGCTTTCTGTCCCCGTGGCTTTTTTATCTTAAATTTGGATTTGTCCTTTATCATTTTTGACTGTTGGTTTCCAACTGGTCTTTTACTTCTTGCCTGTCCTGATCTTCAAATTGTATATATTCATTGAAATTTTTACTTCCTTAATTATTTCTTTGGCCTGATAATAATCATAATTATGGTAAAGACTAACATTACAAGGAATTTATTATCTGCCAAGATTGCCAGGACAAATATCAATAACCTCAGATATGCAGATGACACCACCCTTACAGCAGAAAGTGAAGAAGAACTAAAGAGCCTCTTGCTGAGAGTGAAAGAGGAGAGTGAAAAAGTTGGCTTAAAACTCAACATTCAGAAAACTAAGATCATGGCATCTGGTCCCATCACTTCATGGAAAATAGATGGGGAAACAATGGAAACAGTGACAGACTTTATGTTTTTGGGCTCCAAATTCACTGCAGATGGTGATTGCACCCATGAAATAAAAAGACGCTTGCTCCTTGGAAGAAAAGTTATGACCAACCTAGATAGCATATTAAAAAGCTATGACATTACTTTGCCAACAAAGGTCCATCTAATCAAAGCTATGGTTTTTCCAATAGTCATGTATGGATGTGAGAGTTGGACTATATAGAAAGCTGAGCGCCAAAGAATTGATGCTATTGAACTGTGATGTTGGAGAAGACTCTTGAGAGTCCCTTGGACTGCAAGGAGATCCAAGCAGTCCATCCTAAAGGAAATCAGTCCTGAATATTCATTGGAAGGACTGATGCTGAAGCTGAAACTCCAATACTTTGGCCACCTGATGTGAAGAACTGACTCATTTGAAAAAACCCTGATGCTGGGAAAGATTGAGGGAGGGAGGGAGGAGAAGGGGCTGACAGAGGATGAGATGGTTGGATAGCATCACCGACTCAATGGACATGAGTTTGGGTAAACTCCAGGAGTTGGTGATGGACAGGGAGGCCTGGTATGCTGCAGTCCATGGGGTTGCAGAGTCAGACACGACTGAGTGACCAAACTGAAATTGAGATACACTCATTATTGCATTCTTGAAATAATCCTTCAGTGTGGGTATCATTATTCCTATCTCATAGATAAGAAAATGAGATCTCTAAAATGATAAATAACTTGTCTAGTTCACACATCCGGTAGATGGCAGAGATAGAATTTATACCAGGTCTATCTGATTAAACCTCCATTTTCTTTCCTCCACTACCACACTAACTTTCAAACTCCTGCTTTTTAACTCCTATGCATCCAAACTCCTCATTTCCTATCAATTTTATGACTCACAGCCTGACTACGCCTATGTCCTGCCTCTCCAACTATGACTGATTTATGGAACTCTGGAAATAAAATCAGTTTGCATTTTTCACTTAGCTGGAAAAACACTGAGTATGGAGTCAGAGACATTGGTTAGAACCCAAAGTTCTGAATTTCATACACCTTGCAAGTCCTTTAGAAAGCTGTTAATCTGTTCTGAAACCAGATGGCTTACCTATCAAATTAGAGATCTTCACCAGAGAGTACATCCCAACACTTTCTCCATCTCTGGGATGTGTCCTCAGCCCCTCTGTGCTGGCACAATGACAAGCTCCATATCTACCAATTTCTGACGTCCCACCATATTTGAAATCATATCTCACATATTCCATGTGATTTCTTTACAAACCAATGTTTGTTCTTCTTCTTTTTAAGGATGTACAGTGTCCCACTTATAAGAACCCACTGGAAAAGCCTTTCAGATTTCAATACCTTGCAAGCCTTGAATTCGCTTAAATAATTTTTCATATGTTAGGTCTATAGACACTGCAAACTTGTGAATCATCACATTGTTTCTTTTGGCTGTTAGAAAACTCAGAACCTAAAAACTCAAAACTATCCTACCTCTAGGAACTATTAAGAATTTATGGCATGGTTTTTGTATGTTACATTTGCATTCCATTTCCCTTACTATTCATTATTTACTTCTGTTTTTCTTGTCACAGTCATTCATTCATTCTCTTTATCCTGTACAGGATATATATTGCTGTAAGTACGTTTAGAACTATTTTCTGAATTGGAGAATGGGGCAGAAATGTTTACTAATGGATGACTAGATAGGTGAATAGATAGATTCATAAATAAACAAATAAATAAATATAGTATTGCAGGACTTGCTTTTCTACAACTACTAATCAAACAGTAAATTTAGTTTTAGTATGTTTAGGTCTTGATTATTCCACACAAATTTATGCAAGTGTCCAAAAGCAGCATTGTCTTTACCAAACTGAAAACACCTTTAATAATACAATCATTAAAATTGAGATCATGAACAGAATAAAATCTATCTAATATTCACTAGGATATTGCTTAGAACAAAAAGTGATATGTCAATTTTGTCTGCAAAGTAAGAAATTCCTTATGTCTCTTTGTTAATACCAGCCAAGCAAAGAGAATCACAGCATTGTCAAATCAATCAAACAATTGGACCTTATTAGCACTGTGATTCAAAAGGACATATGCTTCCATATATGAAAGACCATTTTGTCAAGAATGGGGACACCACAATGTTTTAGGAATAATCCATTTGGATTTATAAAAGTCTTGATCCAGCATAGAACACTGAATCTCATAGAATCAAACTTCTTTTTCTCACCCTCCTCTCAAATTTAAATACCCATATTTCCAGTGGATTGGGGACAAAATAATGGTCTTTTCATTAGGTCTGGTGTTTGGAAAACTCAGAGTATAAGAATACTCTGTGTGCCATTACTCGTGCTGTATTTGAGATCTATAGAAATTCATCCAGATTTATTTTATTCAGTAAATGTTCATCCAGCAACAACAATATGCCTGGTACTGTGCTGGCTACTGAGAGTACAGTGATAAACAAGACAAAGTGTCTGCACTCTTGGCTTTTGCATTCTATGCATGTAAACCAATAATAGCGCAGTGAAGTACAGACAGCACAGAGAGTAAGAAAACTAATTGCAGATACTGATAAGGACTTCCAAGGAAATAAAGCACTAAGCATAAATTAGCATACAGTCAAGGAAATAATCTATTTAAAACAAAGGTAATAAATTACTGACAGAGCTGAAGCATCAATAGGACATACTTTTCAGAGATTAGCAAGAGAGCTGTGTGTCATTACCACTCCTAGATGGGAAGAATGAAGGAAGGAGGTCGTGTTAACCAGATTCTAAGGACTGGGGTCATCTGGATGAAGCTGAAACTACAGTGCACCTGGAGTGAGCTGGAGGCACAGAGAGAAAAATAGGCACTGCTTGGAGACATGGAGACACACTCCAGACAGGAGGGCGAAGGGATTCCAGCTCTGCATCAGTGCCACTTATTGGTCAAATGCAACAGGAAGCCAGCTGACAGGCCAGACTGGAAAATATAGACCTGCCATAGTCAGTCCCAGGACTTCCCTGGTGGCTCAGATGGTAAAGCGTCTGCCTACAATGCGAGAGACCTGGGTTCGATCCCTGGGTCGGGAAGATCCTCTGGAGAAGGAAATGGCAACCCACTCCAGTACCCTTGCCTCGAAACTCCCATGGACAGAGGAGCGTGATGGGCTATAGTCCATGGGGTCGCAAGAGTCAGACACGACTGAGCGACTTCACTTTCACTTCTTGCAGAGCCAACTCACTTTCACTTCTTGCAGAGCCAGTCCCAGTGTCCAACAGTCCAGTGGGAAATGGACAAAGATGGGACTGAGGGCAAACCTGGGTTTGCACGAGAATAGAGAGTGACCAGAAAGCAGAGAAGCTACTTTAAATAGCGGTTGGGGATGGTCATACTGGGTGATATTTGAGCAGGAACCTGAAGATAAGGAGGACACCAGGGGAGATCTGAGGAGAGCATTCCAGGCAGAGAATCAGCAAGGGTAAATGTGCTAATTTCATCAAAATGAATCCGTTTCTGTGACAGTTGACTTCTAATAACAAAAAAAAGTACATTCAAACACCAAGCAAGCAGGTTTAAATAGAAAAATGACTTTATTCAGTTAAGGTATAATTGTTAAGGCTAACAGTGGTATTCAGCAATACATGAACCATGAACTTCCAGATGTTCAAACTGGTTTTAGAAAAGGCAGAGGAACCAGAGATCAAATTGCCAACATCTGCTGGATCATGGAAGAAAGCAAGAGAGTTCCAGAAAATCATCTATTTCTGCTTTATTGACTATGCCAAAGCCTTTGACTGTGTGGATCACAATAAACTGTGGGAAATTCTGAAAGAGATGGGAATACCAGGGCACCTGACCTGCCTCTTGAGAAACCTATATGCAGGTCAGGAAGCAACAGTTAGAACTGGACATTGAACAACAGACTGGTTCCAAATAGGAAAAGGAGTACGTCAAGGCTATCTATTGTCACCCTGCTTATTTAACGTATATGCAGAGTACATCATGAGAAACGCTGGACTGGAAGAAACACAAGCTGGAATCAAGATTGCCAGGAGAAATATCAATAACCTCAGATATGCAGATGACACCACCCTTCTGGCAGAAAGTGAAGAGGAACTCAAAAGCCTCTTGATGAAAGTGAAAGTGGAGAGTGAAAAGGTTGGCTTAAAGCTCAACATTCAGAAAATGAAGATCATGGCATCTGGTCCCATCACTTCATGGGAAATAGATGGGGAAACAGTGGAAACAGTGGCAGACTTTATTTTTCTGGTCTCCAAAATCACTGCAGATGGTGACTGCAGCCATGAAATTAAAAGGCGCTTACTCCTTGGAAGGAAGGTTATGACCAACCTAGATAGCATATGCAAAAGCAGAGACATTACTTTGCCAACAAAGGTCCATCTAGTCAAGGCTATAGTTTTTCCAGTGGTCATGTATGGATGTGAGAGTTGGACTGTGAAGAAAGCTGAGCGCCGAAGAATTGATGCTTTTGAACTGTGGTGTTGGAGAAGACTCTTGAGGGTCCCTTGGACTGCAAGGAGATCCAACCAGTCCATTTTGAAGGAGATCAGCCCTGGGATTTGTTTGGAAGGAATGATGCTAAAACTGAAACTCCAGTACTTTGGCCACCTCATGCGAAGAGTTGACTCATTGGAAAAGACTCTGATGCTGGGCGGGATTGGGAGCAGGAGGAGAAGGGAAGGACAGAGGATGAGATGGCTGGATGGCATCACCAACTCGATGGATGTGAATCTGAGTGAACTCCGGGAGTTGGTGATGGACAGGGAGGTCTGGCGTGCTGTGATTCATAGGGTCGCAAAGAGTTGGACACGACTGAGCGACTGAACTGAACTGAACTGATAAACCTGATTGTTATGGCAAGGGAAGTGGGGTATTGTCAGGTATATTGTCAGAGATAAAGTAAAAATCTTCTATCATCATCTACTGTATTATTAATAAGCTAATTAACCTAACAGTAATGCATACTGTAATAATCTGTGAATGTCTTGAAACCTAGAATTCTATGAATGCTTGATGATATAAATATTAAAACATTACTTTTTTTTTTTTTTTTTAAAGAACCAAGCCAAGATCAATTAAGGAATACCCAAATGAATGGGAGTTTTTATGTCAACTTTATGCTGGAACTAGAGAATATTATATAAATAATACCTTAAAAGTGATGAAGAATTCATTTTCCATCATTTTGCATAACTAAAATATAGGCTGAAATAATTTTGTTAACTCACCAAGAGAGAAATATTCTACCAAATCTGGCGAAAGATCTGCTTTTCTAAGGAAATAAAATAAGTTCATTGTATCCAGATTTAGGATAAATCTGTTCCTTCAAGGAGAGGCATCTGTTGTTACTAGCATTTTTTCGTGTGTGTGTGTGAATATGAATTGAATAAGAATTTCACTTTCTTAAGCTTCTTTTTCCATCTAATTTCCAAACTCAAAAGTTCTGGAAAGATTTAAAGGGAAGTAGTTCCTTCCCAAACTCTAAGGACTATAATTTAACTAGAAAGAAGAATAAATATGAATGTTGAGAAATAATATGCTTCTATGTTTGTTTAGCCCAGTTTTAATAAATAACATGGTCTTGTGTTTGTGAAAACCCAAAGAGCATTAGAGCTCTTGGGTAGCAGGAATATACCAGTTAAACCTAAATCATTTGCAGGCCTTGCAGGACTGAATGGAGAGGAAATTAAGGAAATGTTTTTCTTCCCTTAAAATTAAGTGAAAATATACCCAAGGAAAATGGCTGCTGTGATGGTTGATTATCACAGTTGAAATGTCCAGGCTGTTAGACTGGGCTTAGCTTCTGTATGTATCAGTATGATATTTGCATACACATCACCAGGTTTCATGTCTACAACTAAAGCTTTAGCAGAGAAGTTAAGGATGCTAATAATCAGAGGCAATCAAAACTGGGCTGCAGGCCCAACTATGCATCTTCCTAGATGTGTGACCCTAGCTAAGTGGTTCACCTTGCAAACCTCATCAGCTTCATGGGGTGGTGAGAACTGTAGGAAATAAAACTTATCTCCTTACTGCTGCTGCTGCTGCTGCTAAGTCGCATCCGACTCTGTGCAACCCCATAGATGGCAGCCCAGGCCCCGCCATCCTTGGGATTCTCCAGGCAAGAACACTGGAGTTGGTTGCTATTCCCTTCTCCAATACATGAAAGTGAAAAGTGAAAGTGAAGTCACTCACTTGTGTCCGATTCTTAGCGACCCCATGGACTGCAGCCTACCAGGCTCCTCCGTCCATGGGATTTTCCAGGCAAGAGTACTGGAGTGGGGTGCCATTCCGTATCTCCTTACTACTGAGGGTTTTTTCAGGTCCAAAGACCTTCACTGGCCTCTCTACGTGTTCCATTTGCTCTGCCTCTGGGGAAAGACTTTTCTGATTAGTAAATTTGGAAAGGATAACTCTTTACATTGAGCTTCAAGGAGCATGGCCACCAAAGTTATGGAGAACAAAGGTGTGTTGTGCTTTCCCGTGCCTTCAGTCTTACAGGGGAGGCTTGGCCCAGCTCAGCGTTGTCATGATTGGTGAATGAGACTTAAAGCCATGTCTTCTAATATGGCCTCTACTATTAATCAGGGTGACACTTACCCCTCTGCTTCTCTCCCTTATTTCTTAACAAGTTTGGAAGCCCAATGGGGAAGAGGAAGTGCCCCTTTGGAGATCTCAATATTTACTAAGATTCTACTATTGTGATTGGTCATTCACTGATTGGGGAAAGGGGAAAGGGTTGAAATTGTTGAGTACTCTTCATCACCATTCCTCAGGATTTTATTAACATTTGTTGGATAAAGTATGAAATACTGGAACAGTATGGAACCTTAAAGACCATCTAATCCAATGCCATCTGTATACAAATAGGAACCTTAAGACTTAAGTGTATCCTAGTCCCTCTAGGGACTGAATCAAGACACAATCCACATTTTCAGACTGCTAATTCTCCATACTTCCAATCTGATGTTCTCCTTGATCCCTACTGTACTGCTGTACTACTCTAAATCAGGGATCCATTCTCAGTTTTTCTTCTCTCTTTTTAAATTAATAAGTTTCCCTTTTGTTCTCAATTCACAGTTAGGATTTTGGAGAGAAACCAAGCACCCCAGAAATAAAGAGGAGAGGAAAAAAAAAAAGCTTACATCACACAATTTGACTCAAATAGGAAGTACCATCTTCACATTAATAGTTAATTTTAGTTTTCAAGACAAGCCAAAGATTTGCCAGCTCAGTGTTTCACAAAATGTGGTTCTCAGACCAGCAGCATCAGCATCATCTGGGAACTTGTTAGAAAGGCAAATTCTTGAGCCCAGCCCAAACTTACTATGTTAGTCAGCGAGGACCACCATGACAAAACAACACAGATTGAGTGGCTTGAACAACAGAAATCTGTCGACTTGCAGTCCTGGAGGCTTAGAAGTCTAAGGTCAGGATGCCCACAGATCTGGTTTCTTCTGAGGTCTCTCTTTCTCTCTGGTTTGCAGATGGCTGACTTCCTGCTGTGTCCTCCTGTGGCCTTTCCTCTGTGTGTGAGCACCCCTGCAGTCTCTTCCTCTTTTTATAAGGAAAATTAGTCATGTTGGATTAGGGTCCCACCCTTTTGACCTCATTTAAACTTTAAAAATATATATATTTATTTATTTGGCAGCACTGGGTCTTAGCTGCAACATACAAACTCAATTGTGACATGTGGGCTCTAGTCCCCTGACCAGGGATCAAACACGTGCCTCTGGCATTGGGAGCACAGAATCTTAGCCGCTGGACCACCAGGGAAGCCCCTCATTAAAATTAATTGCCTCTTTAAAGGCCCCATTTCTAAATACAGTCATTTTCTAAGGTACTAGGGTTAGGGCTTCAACATACAAATTTTGGGGAGACACAACTCAATCCATAAACGTATTGAGTAAAAAACTGGGAGGGGGGCCCAGCCATCTGTATTTTAATAAATCCTCAAGGTGATTTTTAATGCAAGTTAACATTTGAGACCTAGTTTGCTAAGACACCATCTTACCATAAGGAAAGGGCAGTCTGGGCTAAGGTGATAGCTTATCATGAGGATCTACAGATTTTTGAGAGAGGATTATTTCTGGTGCATGAAGGCAAACACATACACACCCACTCACAGAAACATTAATCTAGAAGATCTTAGAAGTGGTGTTGTTTCTTAAGCATGTGAGTATAAAATAAAGGGAGTTCTGATCAGAAAGCCCAACTGTGGAGCTTGGGTATAGGCAAGGATCATCACCAAGGTCATGACTGCAAGCATCTATTAATACTGTGAATGCCAGAAGCACATGCAATAATGAACATATTCCACCATTTGGTATTCTCTCCAGCTGGCCTTGGGAAGTGGATAGAAACTTTTGGACTGAGTAAACCACCCCCAGGAAATATCTTGGTTCTTAGAAAATTCTGGAAGAGGTGGAATCTCCAAAGAGAATTGATGCTCTGTTTTAAAACATTGAAGCCTATCTTGAAATGCAAATATAAGGTGTAATACATTAATGGTATAATTATTGAGGTCAATTAATCTCAAAGAAAAGATTACTCAACTTCTTCAATGAGGTGGAAAGGGGTTAGAGAACGACACATTTTAAGATTTAAAATCCTAGCTGACTCTCAGAATCACCTGAAAAGATTGTCAAAAAATGGATTTCACAGACCCATCCATATCTGGCTGAAAAAGGAAGATAGGCGGAATTCTCAATGATTCCTGGCCCTCTGAGTGAGTAATGAAAGTAGGAATAACATGCAGAATGAACTGCATTAGTGGCTCATCATTATTAAGCTTCAGAAATCAAAAATAGGACTCATGCTTTTTGTCATATATTTTATAAGAACTAGAAAAAGCAGAGAATAAAGTGAAAGAAGTTTATCACAAAATACCTCCAGATCATAATTTAGATGTCATGACACATAACACTGATATGCCAAATGGAATCAAAATTACTTCCCGCTCTGTCTTTGTCTTTACCCCACTGTGGCTCTCTACCCAAAGTCTGGCCCTGACCCATTCACCACAACCAGATGTCATGGTGGATGCCAGCCCTTGAGCACCAGTAGCTTTAAACCACACTCATTTCTTAATTACTTACTCTCCTTTGCCATTTCATATCAAAATAATTGCTCAAGAATATAGATATGAGAGCAATTATCCTCCAGTTAAAAAAAAAAAAAAAGAAATGTAAAAGCGTGAAAAAATAATATACACACAGCTTTGTCAAAATTTAGAATGAACTTTAAAATCCTATTTTTTCATAGGGTGAGGATCTCAGCAAGCCCATATGATAGTTATAAAAGAGATTCTAAAAATTCATTCAGCCCTTTATCTCCCCCAAATCTGAAACAAATTTGGCTGATTTCAAAACAAATTAAGTAAAATAATCTCCTGCTGAAATCTTGGAATGATATTATGCTGTCTTCTTGTCATGCATCTGTGTTTCTAAAAACTCCCTTTCCTTTTATACCAAACTTAGTTGCCTTTATATAAAGGCCTTGCTTCTGTTCTTCATTTTTGAAAAGCTGCCTCCTTGTTTTTAAACAATTAGCCTCTAGATGTATGAGAAATAGCATTATGTGTCTTACCTTCCTAACATCAACAGTAATGACCAGAAACTCTGTTACATAGTTACTAAATTGACCTATAACACAGACCTGAAAATTCAGTTGCCCACAAATCAGGACAGATTTATGTGATGTATGGAATAAGTCAGTACGGTCCTTGCACAGGTTTAATTAGACCAGAAAACCAAAATTACATTTCCTTCTTTATCAAACAGCCTCTTCTCTATTACCAAAGTTTCTCCATTAGTTTTCACTTTTGTCCTTCTTTTTGCAATCTTTTTTGCAATTTTCTACCATATTAACTACTTAAACTATATTTTATAAAGGGTCATCAGTAACAATTCATTGGTATAATTTTCACATTCATCTGTGGCTTCAACTGTGTGGCAGTTTGCAATCTCAACCCACTTGATATACTTCCCATAATATCACAAAAGATTGCCTTTAAGTATATCTCTACCATCTGCCTAGATACCAATGGTGAAGAGGTTTCAAATTAATTTTGATAGTTGTAGTTAAGAATGTTAATGAGCTTGTTTATATCATATTTGTCTCCCACACATGAATGTGAAAACAGTATAATTACTGTTTAGAATCTTCCCCTGTGTCTCCGTATAAATTTTGCACCTGTCCCAGATCATTCTTTGGAGCTTTGTGATCTGTTGGCAACATTATACAGCTACCTCTATTGGACTTGGAGAACCAATGGGACCGTTTCGTGTGATTCCTGTGGTCTGTGTGAACACAGCATCTCTTTCCTTGAAAGTACTAAGAAAAACAGGCATGTAAGACAAAATGTAGTGTCTGCATACAATTCCCATTGATTTATGGGACAGTTGTTTATTGGGTTCTTCTAAAGACTAAAGAATTGAACTGGTGCTGGGAGTTATGAATGAGATATTGTTATGGGATCTCAAGGAGGTTACAGTAACAAATGAAAAAGCGTAGTATCACAACTAACTCCTTCCCTTGAGTACCAGTGTTAAGCAAAATGTTATACAGGAGATGAGAGAAATGAATGTAGTCTGTCTTTTAGGAGTTCATAGTCAAATAGGAGAGAAGAAGCAAAAAAAGGTAAAGAAAGCTAAAAATGACAAACAGCATCAGTGAGGTAATACAAGGCACTAGGGATTGAAGGAGAGCACAATGTGATCAGGAATGACTAGAACTGAGCCTCTGCTATTGTAATAAGCAATAATTATAAAAGGTTATCAGAGACATTTCTTTTTATGAGAAGAATCCATGTAAAAATTCATAAAATGGATATTAAAATTATTTTTCAATGTGTTTCAAAATAACAGGATACAATGTACTTGATCACGTATGCTAAACAGAAGCACATTTGGTAGCATCTGATGTGCAGTTTTTCAGAGTGCTTTTATTGGAAGTGGACAGAAGCCTTCCAGGTGTCAGTGTTTTCCCCGGAAAGACATTCTCCATTCCCACATCTCTACACACAGCGAGCATGACATTAAACGCTAAAAGGACACCGTTGAATTTTAACCTAAAAAAGATCTTTATGAATCTGCCAAATATTTTTTAATTCCAGATATAACTCTCATCAGCAAATGTAACATGAAAAATAAATATGCAGCTGGCTTTCAGGGTCCATGTGTTGAGCATTTGGGAAATTAATCTTCTAGGGAGTGCCACATTATTGTTCTTCCACAGCTAAATCGTGGACATTGTACTCTAAAATGTTCAAAGGATAGGATTTAGTGAATAATTAAATCACAATATTAAAAAGGAAAGATGTTACATGATAAAATCAAGTTGTTGGTTAGTCGCTAAGTCATGTCCAACTCTTTTGCGACCCCATGGACTGTAGCCCGCAAGTCTCCTCTGTCCGTGGGATTCTTCAGGCAAGAATACTGGAATGGGTTGCCATTTCCTTCTCCAAGGGATCGTTCCAACCCAGGGATCAAACTCACATCTCTCTCATCTCCTGAACTGGCAAGAGGATTCTGGTCTAATGTAATTCATGTTTCACATCTTATAGTTTTGGTTGGTTTTATTTTCTTAGTGTTTGATTTTATCCACCAAGACTCCAGATCCCTTAAATGTTAGTATTAGATTGCCTTTGACTTCTCTTCCAAAAGGTCTTCTTCCCCACCTTTTCACTCATCTCATTCAACATAGAACTAAATAAAAATGAACCCCAGAGGAACGCAGGGTCAATACTAAGTATTTTATGAGCAAAGATGGAAGTAGGCTATTATCTAAAGAACAGATTCGTATATTAAAAGCTGCTAATCATTCTCAAGACCCTGAAAGCAAGGGAACAAGGAAGTTCAAAAGCTCTCATCCTGGGAGGTATCCAAAATTGGAAGCAGGAAATACACACAGGTATCCGGAAATGAGAAGGAGGGTTCAGATGAAGGGCAGCTTGACACATTCTGCCAAGCACTTCCACCTCACCTGACACTGTTCTCTATGGGTCACCAGCTGCTTTCACTCCAGCATGACAAAGGTGTCATTCCACCTCGAACACACCTCATCATTTAAGGCCTTGCTAAGAACTCACCTCTAGCCTGATTCCTCACCTTAAATTCCCAATAATCTTTCTAGTCTGATTTCCCATTACATTTTCAGGGCTCTTCTGCACAACTGAATTGACTGTCCGACTACTTGTGCTGCTAACATAGCAGTTTATAAAAAGAGGATGAAAATCAAGTGCAGAAAAACCTGAGACAAGGCTGGGATAGCAAATAAAGCTTAGCCAACTGCGTGGTTCAGCCCTGGTGGAAATGCAGATACAGGTGATCACCAGGTGGAGCCTGGAACTAGTGAATCATTCTAGAAAGAAAACACTTGCTGAATAGCTGGACCAAAAGCTGAGGTCAAAGTGATAGTTCAGAACCATCGATCAGACAAGGCCAGGAGGATAGGAAAGTACTGAATATTAGAGCCGGCAACAAACTTTGGAATCCAGAGAGATTCTAAAAAGGGTAGATTGTGTTGTAAATGTTAAGTGACACCGTGTATCTAAAATAGTTTCCCATTCTTTTCCCTTAACAGCCCCTACTCTTTTCAGTCTCTCCCAAGAGGGCACAGAAGGTCCCATGACCTTGTCACACCCATGGTGGGGCAGTAAGCCCCTAAAAGCAGGGATTATAGCAGAGTACTGCTTCTGATTCACAAGCCCAATCTAAAAAGAAAAAAAAAGAACGTGGGAAATTGTAGTATTTTTGTACATATTTAAAGTCATATTATTTCTAATGTACTATTAAGGTATTATTTGACACACTATTTATAAACAAGCACTTCCCAGGTGGCACAGTGATAAAGAATCTGCCTGCCTAAGCAGGAGATGCAAGAGAGGTGGGTTTGATCCCCGGGTTGGGAAGATTTCCTGGAGTAGGAAATGGGAACCCACTGCAGTATTCTTGCCTGGGAAATTCCATGGACAGAGGAGCCTGGTGGGCTACAGTTCATGGAGTCACAAAGAGTAGGACATGACTGAGTGCACACACACACACACACATTTATGAAAGAATGGATATCTCCAGTTTTTCAACTCTGGGTGCTTGTGTACTCCCTATGCTTCACTGTGTCTGATTGCCTTTATTTCATTTAGATGCCTGCCCTACCAGGACCTCCTGCAGAGTTATCACACAACTATTTTTAAAACAGTTAAATAAATTATAAAAGTATGTTTCACACTTTCCACACTTATCCCCCACCTGCAGCCACTAGCTGGCATTTCTTTCTGCTTTGAAATAGCAATTTTTGATCACCAGAGGCTTATCAGAGTGAAACACACTTTCCTTGCTAGAGTATCCGGAGGGCTAAATCAGCAATAACTAACCCCTCTTTCTTTCAGAAGGTTATTGACATTATCTATACCCAATCAAACTATTAATGGTCATTTAAAAGTAAAATGTAAAAAAAAATTAATTTGAAGTTTTGCTTGCCTTTTAGTGAATTAGAAATTCAATATATTTAGTAAAAAACAAATACTACATATAACAAATAAAATCAATCAGTTAAGTAAAATTGTAAACGAATGAAACTCAAAAACCGAGTCAATACTAGAGGGAGAGGAGAACACAAACCATGCTCATCTTTCAGGAACTCGGATCCTGCTTGCTTCAAATTCTCCTATCAGGCCACAAAAACGACAGGATAATTGCTACTCCTTTCTTTCTGTCTTTCTTTTTTATTGAAGGATAATTTCTTTACAGAATGTTGTTGTTTTCTGTCAAACCTCAACATGAATCAGCCATAGATATACATATATCCCCTCCCTTTTGAAGCTCCCTCCCATCTCTCTCCCCATCCCACCCCTCTAGGTTGATACAGAGGCCCTGTTTGAGTTTCCTGAGCCATACAGCAAATTCCCATTGGCTATCTATTTTACATATGGTAATGTAAGTTTCCATGTTACTCTTTCCACACATCTCACCCTCTCCTCCCCTCTTCCTATGTCCAGAAGTCTAGTCTCTATGTCTGTTTCTCCATTGCTGCTCTGTAAATAAATTCTTCAGTACCATTTTTCAAGATTCCGTATATATGTGTGTTAGACTAGGATATTTATCTCTTTCTGACTCACTTCACTCTGTATAATAGGTTCTAGGTTCATCTACTCCATCAGAACTGATTCAAATGCATTGTTTTTATGGCTGAGTAATATTCCATTGGGTATGTATACCACAACTTCTTTATCCATTCATCTGTCGATGGGCATCTAGGTTGCTTCCATGTTCTAGCTATTGTAAATAGTGCTACAATGAGCAATGGGACACATGTGTTTTTTTCAACTTTGGTTTCCTCAGGGTATATGCCTAGGAGTGGGATTTCTGGTTCATATAATGGTTTTATTCCTAGTTTTTTAAGGAATCTCCATACTGTCTTCCATAATGGCTGTATTAATTTACATTCCTACCAACAGTGCAAGAGCATTCCCTTTTCTCCACACCCTCTCCAGCATTTACTGTTCGTAGATTTTTTGATGATGGGAATTCTGACCAATGTGAGGTGATATCTCATTGTAGTTTTGATTTACATTCCTGTAATAATGAGCAACGTTGAGCATCTTTTCATGTATTTGTTGGCCATCTGTATGTCTTCTTTGGAGAAATGTCTGTTAAGGTCTTTTTCCCACTTTTTGATTGGGTTGTTTGTTTTTCTGGCACTGAGTTGTATGAGCTGCTTGTATATTTTGGAAACTAATCCTTTGTCAGTTATTTCACTTGCTATTATTTTCTCCCATTCTGAAGGTCGTCTTTTCACCTTGCTTATAGTTTCCTTTGCTGTGCAAAAGCTTTTAAGTTTAATCAGGTCCCACTTGTTTATTTTTGTTTTTATTTCCATTACTCTAGGAGGTGGGTCATAGAGGGTCTTGCTTTGATTTATGTCATCGAGTGTTCTGCCTATATTTTCCTCTAAGAGTTTTATAGTTTCTGATCTTACATTTAGGTCTTTAATCCATTTTGAGTTTATCTTTGTGTATGGTGTTGGGAAGTGTTCTAATTTCATTCTTTTACGTGTAGCTGTTCAGTTTTCCCAGCACCGTTTATTGAAGAGGCTGTCTTTGTCCCATTGTATATTCTTGCCTCCTTTGTCAAAAATAAGGTACCCATAGGTGCATGGGTTTATTTCTGGGCCTTCAATCTTGTTCCATTGGTCTATATTTCTGTTTTTGTGTCAGTACCATACTTTCTTAATGACTGCAGCTTTGTAATATAAACTGAAGTCAGAAAGGTTGATTCATCCAGCTTCATTCTTCTTTCTCAAGACTGCTTTGGCTATTCGGGGTCTTTTGTGTTTCCATATGAATTGTGAAATATTTTTTTCTAGTTCTGTGAAAAATGCCATTGGTAATTTTATAGGGATCACACTGAATCTGTAGATTGCCTTTGGTAGTATAGTCATTTTCACAATATTGATTCTTTCTACCCAGGAACATGGAATATCTCTCCATCTGTTTATGTTATTTTTGATTTCTTCCATTAGTGTCTTATAATTTTCTGTGTACAGTTCTTTTGTCTGCTTAGGTAAATTTATTCCTAGATATATAATTCTTTTTGTTGCAATGGTGAATGGGATTTATTTCTTAATTTCTCTTTCTGATTTTTCATTGCATACAGAAATGCAAGTGATTTCTGTTTATTGATTTTGTGTCCTATAACTTTGCTAAATTCACTGATTGGCTCTAGTAATTTTCTGATACTGTCTTTAGGGTTTTCTATGTACAGTATCATGTCACCTGAAAACAGTGAGAGCTTTGCTTCTTTTCTGATCTGGATTCCTTTTATTTCTTGTTCTTTTCTGATTGCTGTAGCTATTACTTTCATAACTATATTGAATAATAGTACTGAAAGTGGACAGCCTTTTCTTGTTCCTGATCTTAGGGGGAGTGCTTTCAGTTTTTCACCATTGGGAATAATTTTTTGCTGTAAGCTTATCATATATGGCCTTTACAATTTTGAGGTAGGTTCCTTCTATGCCCATTTTTTGAAGAGTTTTAATCATAAATGGGTGCTGAATGTTGTCAAAGGCCTTTTCTGCATCTGTTGAGATGATCATATGGTTTTTATCTTTCAATTAGTTAATATGGTGTATCACATTGATTGATTTGCATGTATTGAAGAATGCTTGCATTCCTGGAATAAACCCAAATTGATCATGGTGTATGAGCTTTTTGATGTGTTGCTCAATTCTGTTTATTAAAATTTTGTTGAGGATTTTTGCATCTATGTTCATCAGTGATATTGGCCTATAGTTTTCTTTTCTGTGTGTTGTCTTTCTTTGTCTGGTTTCAGTATCAGGGTGATGGTGGCCTCACAGAGTGAGTTTGGAAGTGTTCTTTCCTCTGAAATTTTTTGAAAGAGTTTTAGAAGGATAGGCATTAGCTCTTCTCTAAATGTTTGATAGAATTCTCCTGTGAAGCCATCTAGTCCTGGGCTTTTGTTTTTTGGGAGACTTTTTTTATCACAGCTTCAATTTCAGTGCTTTTAATTGGGTTGTTCATAATTTCTATTTCTTCCTGGTTCAGTCTTGGAAGATTGAACTTACCTAAGAATCTGTGCATTTCTTCCAGGTTATCCATTTTATTGCCATGTAGTTGTTCATAATAGTCTCTTATAAACCTTTGCATTTCTTCATTGTCTGTTGTAACCTCCCCTTTTTCATTTCTAATTTTGTTGATTTGATTCTTCTCTCTTTTGTTCTTGATGAGTTTGACTAAAGGTTTGTCAATTTAGTTTATCTTCTCAAAGAACAAGCTTTTAATTTTATTAATCTTTATTATTGTTTCTTTCATTTCTTTTTGTTTATTTCTACTCGGATCTTCATTTCTTTCCTTCTACTAATTTTGAGTTTTTTTGTTCTTCTTTTTCCAGTTGCTTTAGGTGTAAAGTTAGGTTGTCTACTCAACGTTTTTCTTGTTTCTTGAGGTAGGATTGTATTGCTATTAACTTCCCTCTTAGAACTGCTTTTGCTGCATCCCATAGGTTTTGAGTTGTCATGTTTTCACTGTCATTTGTTTCTAGAAATTTTTTGATTTCCCTTTTGATTTCTTCGGGAACCTGTTGGTTATTTAGAAACGTATTATTTAATCTCCATGTGATTGTGTTTCTTTCTGGTGTTTTTTCTTCTAATTGATATCTACTCTCATAGGTTGTCAGAGAAGATGCTTGATACAATTTCAATTTTCTTAAATTTAATGAGGTTTGATTTGTGACCCAAGATGTGATCTATCCTAGAGAATGTTCTGTGTGTGCACTTGAGAAGGTGTATTCTTCTGCATTGATGGAATATCCTGAAGATATCAGTGAGATCCATCTCATCTAATGTGACATTTAAGACTTGCGTTTCCTTATTAATTTTGTTTTGATAATCTGTCCATTGGTGTGAGTGGGGTGTTAAAGTCTTCTACTATTATTGTGTTACTGTCAATTTCTCCTTTTGTGTCTGTTAGTGTTTCTCTTAGGTATTGAGGTGCTCCTATGTTGGGTGCGTAGATATTTACAATCGTTATGTCTTCCTCTTGGATTGATCCCTTGATCATTATGTAGTGTCCTTTCTTATCTCTTGTAATCTTTATTTTAAGGTCTATTTTGTCTGATATGAGGATTGCCACTCCAGCTTTCTTTTGCTTCCCATTTGCATGGAATATATTTTTCCATCCTCTCACTTTCAGTCTATATGTGTCTTGAGGTCTGAAGTGAGTTTCTTGTAGACAGCATATACATGGTCTTATTTTTGTATCCATTCAGCCATTCAGTTCTTTTGGTTGGAGCATTTAATCTATTTACATTTAAAGTAATTACTGATATGTATGTTCCTATTGCCATATTATTAATTGTTGGGGGTTGATTTTGTACTTTTTTCTTCTGTTGTATTTCTTGACTGTATAAGTTCCTTCAACATTTGCTGTAAAGCTAGTTTGGTGTTATTACTTTTCCTTACTTTTGCTTGTCTGAAAAGCTTTTTATTTCTCCATCAATTTTGAATGAAATACTTGCCGGGTACTGTAATCTTGGTTGTAGATTTTTCCCTTTCAGTACTTTAAATATATCCTGCCATTCCCTTCTGGCCTGCAGAGTTTCTGCTGAAGGATCAGCTGTTAAGCATATGGGGTTTCCCTTGTATGTTACTTGTAGCTTCTCCCTTGCTGCTTTTAATATTCTTTCTTTGTATTTAGTCTTTGTTAGTTTGATTAGTATGTGTCTTGGCATGTTTCTCCTTGGGTTTATCATGTATGGGACTGTTTGTGCCTCTTGGACTTGATTGACTATTTCCTTCTCCATGTTGGGGAAATTTTCAACTATAATCTCTTCAAAAATTTTCTCATACCCTTTCTTTTTCTCTTCTTCTTCT
Organism: Bos mutus; assembly: GCF_027580195.1. Classification (NCBI taxonomy): domain Eukaryota; kingdom Metazoa; phylum Chordata; class Mammalia; order Artiodactyla; family Bovidae; genus Bos; species Bos mutus. The sequence goes on from NC_091623.1 coordinate 17,989,634, forward strand.
GGAACCCTATAATTTGAATATTGATATGTTTGATATTGTCCTAGAGGTCTCTGATACTATCCTCAGTTCTTTTCATTCTTTCTACTTTATTCTGCTCTTCAGAAGTTATTTCTACCATTTTATCTTCTAGCTCACTGATTCATTCTTCTGCTTCAGATATTCTGCTATTAATTCCTTCTAGAGTATTTTTAATTTCAGTAATTATATTGTTTGTCTCTGTATGTCTATTCTTTAAAACTTCTAGGTATTTGTTAATTGATCCTTGTATTTTCTCCATTTTTTTTCAAGGTTTTTGGTCATCTTTAATACCATTATTCTGAATTCTTTTTCAGGTAGTTTGCATATTTCCTCTTCATTTATTTGGACTTTGTTTGTTTGTTTGGCTTCTAGTTTGTTCCTTCATTTGTGTAGTATTTCGCTTCCTTTTCATTATTTTTTAACTTACTGTATTTGAGGTCTCCTTTCCCCATGCTTCAAGGTTGAATTCTTTCTTCCTTTTGGCTTCTGCCCTCCTAAGGTTGGTCCAGTGATTTGTGGAAGCTTTGTATAGGGTGAGCTTTGTGCTGAGTTTTTGTTTGTTTTTCCTCTGATGGGCAGGGCTGAGTGAGGTGGTAATCCTGTCTGATGATTGGGTTTGTATTTTTGTTTTGTTTGTTGTTTAGATGAGGCGTCCTGCACACAGTGCTACTGGTGATTCAGTGATGCTGGCTCTTGTATTCAAGTGGTTTCCTTTGTGTGAGTTCTCACTATCTGATACTCCCTGCGGTTAATTCTCTGATAGTCTAGGGTCCTGGAGTCAGTGCTCCCACTCCAAAGGCTCGGGGCTTGATCTCTGGTCAGGAATGAAGATTCCACTAGTGGTTTGGTATGGCATTAAGTGAGATTAAAACAAATATCCGAAAATGAGAACTCAAAGATGAACCCCAGATAAATGGCAGTTACAAACTCAGGAAAATAATAATTAAAGTAATGGAATGTACACATATACATATACACCCATGAGCAAAGTGAAAACAGTCCAACAAAAATAAAGCATGATAGATTGACCCAGCAAACAAAGGAAACCAAAAATTATATTTACCAGTTAAGAACAAAACTAACTAAAGCACAAAGTGGAAAACAAAGCTAAAGCAAGGTGCCAAGTGGGGAATAAAACAATGAAAATAAAACTAACAAATATGTTGAGAGGAAAGAAAGAAAGAATAGTTGTGCAAAGTTAAGTAGAGGCAGATGAAGAAGGTTTATACACATTAAGGATTAACTGCAAGGGGGAAAGAACAGTAGGAAAGGCAAACAAAGGAAGAGATGTAGAAAAAAACATAATTGGTTTAAAAAAAATTAAAATTGTTAAAAAGAGAGGAAAAAAAGGAACCCCCCCCCACCCAGAACTGCCAAAGCCCAATGTAGAGGCAGGGGTTATTATTGTTATAAAACAACAATAAAAAATGTGACTGAGAAAAAAAAGAAAAGAAAAAAAGCATAATTAGATTTCATAGTGCCAATAGAATCAACAACTACAACAGAGGTAGGGGGAAAAAAGGGGAAAAAATCCAAAAGAATGTGCAAGTCAAAACATAAGAATAATAAATGTTTTTCTGGAGTCACTGCAGTCAGAGTCCCTTCCCTCACTGGGAGTCACAGTCCACATCACCTCTCTTGGATGCCCTCCAACACTGTGCTGATCTTGGACCTGCTGTGGGGGCAGCTCAGATTCTAATCTGGTCCTACTCCTCTGTGTTCTTGCCTCCAATGTCCACAGCTATCAGAACTAGTGTGTTTTCTTTTGTGGGAGCTCTCAACGACCTTTTATATATTCCACAGACACAGAGTCTGCCTAGTTGATCACATGGATTTAATCTGCAGCTTGTATAGCTGGTGGGAAAGTTTTGGGTCTTCTTAGTCACACTGTTCCTGGGTTCCAATTGTGGTTTCATTTCCAGCTCTGCATGTGGGTGGTCCACTGGGGTTTGCTCCTGAGGCTGCCCTGGGGGACTTGGGTTTGCCCCTGAGAGGGCCAGGTGTGGAGGTGGTGCAGCTGCTCGGGTCGGCAGCACCAGGTACTCAGGGGAGTTGGCAGCTAGGGCAGCAGGAAATATAGTGTTCTAGAAGGGTATGGCAACCAGTATTGGCCAATACGCTCCAGTATTCTTGCCTGGAGAACCCGTCCTCCCTGACAGAGAAGCCTGGCAAGCTACAGTCAACAGGGTTGCAAAGAGTTGGACACAACCAAAGCGACTCTGCCCACATAGACATGAGACTTTTTCTGTCTGTGGCAGCTCTTCCGCAGTGAGAATTGAGCGTGAAGGTGGAGCAGCTGCTGGGCTTACAGGGACCCTGGCATCACCAAGTGTGCAGGGACACAGACTGCTTCCACCACAGGAGTTATGGCCCTGGCCAGTCTTTTTTCGAGCCTCTTGTAACTGGTGATCAGAAAGCCCCTTTGGCCATTCTTTCTCTGTAGCTCCACCGGTTCAGGCACTTAGAGGACTTACTTGCCTAGGATCCTTCTCTGTTGTTCGGTGCATCAGACACATAGAGGGGCGCCCCCTGGCTGGGGTCCTACTCTGTAGTTCAGTGTATCAGGCGTTTGATGGGCCAGTCTCTCTACTATCCAGCTGTCAATGCTGGCCTGTGAGGGAAGAGAGGCTATGGTGATGGCTCCACTCCCTATGCATGACTCAGCAGTATTGTCTTGCTTCCTTGGCTGCCTGGCTCTCCTCCACAGGCATTTCCCACCATGATCTCCTCCCTCACATCCCCTCGACCCGTCTCTGCAGTCAACAGCAGCCTTTGCCCTGGGATTGCTCATCAGTCCCCAGACTCCAGCTCCCAGCCACTGCACCTTCCAGGGGATCTACATCCCTGTCCGGGGTTTGTATGGCTGCGTCAAGGACTGTCTGATTCTCATTCCATTTAGGCTGCCACAGATCAGTTGTTTCACTCTCAGCCTTAAATGTTTCCCCTCTGACTCAGATAATTGCCCCGATGTGGGGATCAGACCCCTGCTTCTGTTCCCCCACTCACAGAGGGCAGGTCCAGTCCTACTAACACTCCTGTTTTTCCCCCTAGTTCCTTCATCCTACCGAGTTTCGTGTGGTTCTATATATTCTTTTCCACTGGTCAGGTACTCCTATCTGCTCTCTGTGTCTGAAGCTGTATTCCTGATGTATCCATAGAGAGAGATGTACTCCACTTCTACCTACTCCTCCACCATCTTGTTCTTCCAACCTGCTCCTTCATCATTTTTATGACAGAATATCAAAAACTATCCAGCTGGTTATGTGGCCACAAAGCTGGAGAGTAAGTAGACCAGCCAGCCTCCCTTGCAACTACATATAGTCAGACAACTGAATTTTGGCCAATGGGATATGACTGTAGGTAGTGTGTGATAATTCCAGCTTTTGGCTTTAAAAGATTTGGGCGCTTTTGGTGCCCTTTCTCCATTCTTGTAAGTTGGAACATGATCATGATACTGGTGACCATGCAGACAAGGACAACTGACCTTACATCGAAGAACTCACATATTACTATGACTGCAACGGAAGAGATAAACTTTAATCTTATTGGAGCTATTGTACTTGAAGTGTCCTTCTTTTTCAGCAAAAGATTATCCTTTGCCCTAAATGTTATATCCATCAATCTATGTCTAAGCCTCACAAGAAACTCCCTCTGCCTTACCTTAATCAAACCCAACTGTATGTAGACTTTCCAAACACTCCACCCTACTGAAAATGGGAAACTAGTTCCAAATAAGTGGGTGAAGAAATAGATACAGTTCTCCCTTATCTATGACTGAATTAAGTTTGCCTAAATTAAATTCACCCATTCCTGTCCATTTTAGTTCACTGATTCCTAAAATATCAATGTTCACTCTTGCCATCTCCTGTTTGACCATTTACAATTTACCTTGATTCACAGACCGAACATTCCAAGAGATATTTGGAATGACAGGAAAGTTTTTTGGCCTTGGAGTACAAAATGAAGCAGGGCAAAGACTAACAGAGTTTTGCCAAGAAAACACACTGGTCATAGCAAACACCTTCTGTCAAAAACTTGAGAGGCAACTATACACATAGATATCGCCAGATGGTCAATACCCAAAACAGATTAATTGTATTCTTTGCAGATGAAGGTGGAGAAGCTCTATAAAGTCAGCAAAAACAAGACCAGGAGCTGACTATGGCTCAGATCATGAACTCCATATTGACAAATTCAGATTTAAATTGAAGAAAGTGGAGGAAAAGACTAGACCATTCAAGTATGATCTAAATCAAATCTCTTATGATTATACAGTGGAAGTGACAAATAGATTCAAGGGGATTAGATCTGATAGACAGGGTGCCTGAAGAACAGAGCTTCATGACATTTTACAGGAGGCAGTAATCAAAACCATCCCCAAGAAAAAGAAATGCAAAAAGACAAAATGGTTGTCTTGGGAGGCCTTGCAAATAGCTGAGAAAAGAAGAGAAGCAAAGGCAAAGGAGAAAAGGAAAGATAGACCCATCAGAATGCAGAGTTCCAAAGAATAGCAAGGAATGATAAGAAAGCCTTCCAAAACAATACAATGGGAAAGACTAGAGATCTCTTTAAGAAAATTAGAGATACCAAGGGAATATTTCATGCAAAGATGGGCACAATAAAGGACAGAAGTGGTATGGACCTAACAGAAGCAGAAGATATTAAGAAGACGTGGCAAGAATACACAGAAGAACTGTACAAAAAAGATCTTAATGACCCAGATAACCACGATGGTGTGTTCACTCACTTAGAGCCGGACATCTTGGAGTGTGAGGTAAAGTGGGCCTTAGGAAAGCTAGTGGAGGTGGTGGAATTCCATCTGAGTGATTTCAAATCCTAAAAGATGACACTGTTAAAGTGCTGTACTCAATATGCCAGCAAACTTAGAAAACTCAGCAATGACCACCGGACTTTAAAAGGTCAGTCTTCATTCCAATCCTGAGGAAGGTCAGTGCCAAATAATGTTTAAACTACTGCACAATTGCACTCATTTCACACGTTAGCAAGATAATGCATAAAATTCTCCAAGCTAGGCTTCCAGCAGTACATGAACCAAGAACTCCCAGATAGTCAAGCTGGTTTTAGAAAAGGCAGAGGAACCAGAGATCAAATTGCCAACATCCATTGGATCATAGAAAAAGTAAGAGAGTTCCAGAAAAAATCACTTCTGCTTCATTGACTACACTAAAGCTTTTGACTGTGTGGATCACAACAAACTGTGGAAAATTCTTCGAGGTGGGACTATCAGACCACCTTCCCTGCCTCCTGGGAAACCTGCATGCTGGTCAAGAAGCAACAGATAGAACTGGACATGGAACAATGGACTGGTTCCAAATTGGGAAAGGAATACATCAAGGCTGTATATTGTCACCCTGCTTATTTAATTTATTTGCAGAGTACATCATGAGAAATGCCGGACTGGATGAAACACAAGCTAGAATCAAGATTGCCGGGAGAAATATCACTAACCTCAGATATGCAGATGACACCACCCTTATGGCAGAAAGCGAAGAGAAACTGAAGAGCCTCTTCATGAAGGTGAAAGAGGAGAGTGAAAAAGTTGGCTTAAAACTCAACATTTAAAAAATGAAGATCGTGGCATCCGGTCCCATCACTTCACGGCAAGTAGATGGGGAAACAATGGAAACAGTGACAGACTTTATTTTTTTGGACTCCAAAATCACTGCTGATGGTGACTGCAGCCATGAAATAAAAGACTCTTGCTCTTTGGAAGAAATGCTATGACAAATATAAGCAGTGTATTAAAGAGCAGAGACATCAGTTTGCTGACAAAGGTCCATCTAGTCAAAACTATGGTTTTTCCATTAGTCATGTATGGATGTGAGAAAGCTGAGCACTGAAGAACTGATGAACTGAACTGTTCATCAGTATCATCATTTCAGTGTTCACTGAGCACTGAAGAACCATAACGAAAGCTGAGCACTGAAGAACTGATGCTTTTGAACTGTTGTGTTGGAGAAGACTCTTGAGAGTGTCTTGAACTGAAAGGAGATCAAACCTGTCCATCAATCCTAAAGGAAAGCAACCCTGAATATTCACTGGAAGGACTGATGTTGAAGCTGAAACTCCAATACCTTGGCCACTTGATGCAAAGAGCTAACTCATTGGAAAAGACTGTGATGCTGTAAAGGCAGGAAGAGAAGCAGACAACAGAGGATGCGATGGTTGGATGTCATCAGCGATTCAGTGGACATGAGTTTGAGTGGGAGATGGTGAAGGACAGGGAAGCCTGGCGTGCTGCAGTCCATGGGGTTGCAAGAGTCAGACATAACTGAGTGACTGAACAAAACAAAACCAATATCTATGCCTAAGAGCTTAATAGACAAGAATAGATCATCAATATTCAACAACTTAAATTGCATTAATCAGGATCCTTTTCATTGCAGAATACACTCACTTGCAGATTATAAAGTAAGGGAACTTAAAATAATGCTATTTAGACACGGAATCCATTGCAAAGAACCAGGAGGATTCAGTGGAACTGAAGTCATCAAGGACCTGAGCCAATTTATTTCATCTCTTGAGATTCACCATGGCTTCTAGTTTCTACTTCTCTCTGCACAATTTCTCTGTCCCCTTCCTTATCTTTGCAGACCAGCTTTCTGGCAAGGTGGTCACTGGTTACTTGGGACTGTTCATTACCCATGCTATATAAAGAACAGAGTCTCAAAGGAAGGGTTGATGGGCAGAGATGCTCCAAATCAGATCTACCAAAGATGTTAAGTTCTTAAATCTCTTCTTTGTGTTCTTAATAGGTCTCCCCTTTGATACCCTTCCTCCATCACTAAAAAAAAATCCAAAATCCAATTTTTGATGGGGAGACCTTCTTTCTAGGTCTCTTTGTTCTTTGCCTCCCTGATTCTATGAAACCCCAAAACATGCCTACACCCTGAGCTAATACAAACACCATCACCCAAAACTGTCTCAGCCCTTCCCGAGAATTCTACCCCAGTATCTTTTCACTTTCCTGTAATCTCCCTCATTTTTCATCCAACTAACATTCTACTTACTGATTTTTTATCTACAACTGATACCACATGCAGGATATATCGTGGGGTATGGAGTAAAGAATCACTAAGCCTGGGTCTCACTCAATAAGTCCTCAAAATAAACTAATAATCTCTCAGAATTATACCTGTAGTCTTTGAGACACACTTATGACCTCATTTATCAAAAAACTTTAATAGCCCACTACCAGATACCTATAGTGTATCACAAATTATTTTTAAATAAAAACCCAAATAATTTTTTATAAATAACAATTACTACATCATAACTTATGTATTAAGATATTATTTCTTATAATATTAAAATTTAGTTTTAGGTTTTTAAAACATATTCTGAGGAAATAAAGAAAAGGAAGGAAGGAGGGAAGGGCCTTGCTCAACCTCTGAAAGGCTAACTTGGATTTTATCCCCACACATTCACACGTGTCTTAATGAAGTTAGTGGATGCAGAGAGGTAAGGAAGAAATAACAAGTAAGAGGACAGTATGGGAAGACTGGCTAGAGAGGTAGAGAGGAGGGAGATTTCTTTCAACTGAGAAGCTCAGGGGCTTCCTAGGTGGCGCTAGTGGGAAAGAACCCACCTGCCAGTGCAGGAGATGCAGGGGACATGGGTTCAGTCCCTGAGTTGGGAAGATCCCCTGGAGGAGGGCATGGTAACCCACTCCAGTATTCTTGCCTGGAGAATCCAATGGAGAAGCCTGGTGGGCTACAGTCCATGGACATGACTGACGCAACTTAGCATGCATGCATGAGAAAGTCAGAGGAAGACATGGAAGTTAAGTTGGTTTTAGGATGTATTTTGGGTGAAATGAGTGATATGAACATCAGAGAAAGGGATGAAGGTGGAAAAGCATGGGGAAAGTGTGGAAAGAAAAGGGGGAAGTATGGGAAGGAAAGAAACAAAACGTGATATTTGGTTCAGTAAACAAAACGTGATATTTGGCAGAAACCAACACAATTCTGTAAAGCAGTTATCCTTCAATTAAAAATAAATAAATTTAAATTTAAAAAAGAAGGAAAACATGATATTCTGTCAACAGTCAGACAGAGCATCATCTCCATAACCCTCTACTGTCTCATGTATTCCACAAGTTACAACCTATACTTCTAGAGATCCATTTTGGGGAGACTAAGCCAAACTCTCAAGTGAGTAATATATTAGGTCTGTCTCAGAGATGAGAAACTCTGTTGACTGCCTTGTGTGACTGAGAAGGGAGGGAATAAGCAGAGACTAAGCAGGTGAGTCTTGCTAAGGTGGGGTGAGGAGCAGTAAATGGAGACCCACTGCGTAGTTTCTGCCTTAGTGGTGAATGGATGGAATTGAGTTGGCCCGTATACACTCGGGTCATGACACATAAAGGGAAGAATACGATAAAATACCCATCTTTTCCCTATATTGTTATTTTGCCCAGAGCCATCCCGGAAAGAAAGGAAATGACAAAGGGAATTGAAGTTATAAAGCGCCCAAATAAAAGATCCACAAAGGCACAGGCTTTGTCTAATTTGTTTCTACTTTGTCCCAGAGCACCTACATATTTGTGAAGTGTGTGAACAAATGCCTACCCTGTGATGATCCCTGTGGCTTGGAGAAACTCATTTATGTCTCACACATAAACACAGATGAGGAGATTCAGGTGCAGAGAGAATAAGAGTCTTGCCCAAGGTCATCTAGCCAGGGAATTGCAGTGCCAGAATTCAAATCCTAGTGTAACTGACTAAAGTTAGCACTATGATCCACCATGAAAGACTTCTTCATTAGACAGGAAACCAGACCATGACTGCAGTACACAGTAATGTCAGTTTGGCACAGCTCATTCTGATGATAGCATCATTCAGATGGAAACTGGAGGAACCAGTTTTAAGGAAGGGTGAGAAGGTACGGAGTATTAAGTGAATCTGAGCCATTAGGTGGACTGTATTATTTCATGGTCTCAAATTTTATTTTCCTCTCATTTAGTTAGGACCAGAATTAGTGAAAACACAAATAAAAGTGTTTTTTTTTTTTTTTTAATCTCTGCTTCTCTCTTTGGTTTAGAATTCTGTAGAAGAAAAACAGAAATAGTCCTTCCTTAAACAAATGGCCTCAAAATCTATTTGAAAAGTACCAGGTAATTTCTTAGTTTCAGAAATCTTGATCTGCTGCTAATAAAATTCTGTGAAGGCTGAAATAACCAATTACTCAGAAATATTTTGGTGCTTCTTTGGCAGACTTAAACTGAATTGTTTCTATATCTAACCATTTCTATTAATCATCAGAAGTTCAAAGACATTTATTTTATTGAAGAATGAAAAGATAAGATGAATAAGTGAGAGGAAATATATATTAAATAGTACCATTCATTTTGTATCCATTACTAATGAAATTTGGCAGGTGACATTGTGCATTCAGGCTAAGTCAGTTTCTGAATGTTTCTACTGAATACCAGAGTGATGTGAAGCAAGAGACCAAACTGACCGCCAGCCTCATACTCGCCAGAAAAGAACGGAAATGAGTCAACTATTTTTCACCCACACTCTTGAAACCAAACCTGAAAGGGGAGAAGTTTAATACAAAATACAACTTCATCTTATTTATTACCCTGTTCACATCCGCTAGAACAGTGCCTGACATGAATGTTTATGGAATAAGTGCTTAATAGATAGAAATACTGTCCCTGAGCAGTATTTGTACTTGTTCCTGGTATTTTGGGAAAGTATTCAATGGTTCTTATTTGATAGGGTCTCTGCAAGTAGGATATAAACTATGATTGAGACAGAGTCTTCTTTATATTGGTTTTGGAGCAGAATCTGACAGCCCTTGCTTCAGGAAACACTTTTAACTATCAGTGTATCATCGTTGAATGAATGAATAGGTGACTTTTTCTATTGTCCCCTCAAGCTCAATATAGGAATATGCAGGAAGGTAAGAACAAGGGAACAGAGTGGATTACCCACACAGCTCTTGAGTTTCCTGAGACTGCAGACAGACATATTCAAGAGCCATTTAGATATCTAATAGACATCTTGAGCTAATATGTCTAAAACAGAACATCTCATTTTCTCCCCTGTAAACTGGTCTCCCCAATCTTCTCTCAGTAAATGTGCTTCCATCTAGACAGCTGCTCAGGGCAAAATCCTAGAAAGGATAGATGATTTCTCTCTTTTCCTCATACCCCTTATGTAAACTCTCAGCAAGTAAACTCTGCTCCCAAAATGTATCCTGTTTGTCCTTATGCTGTTTGATCTTCATCCAATCCCAATCATGCACCAGGTAATTTTTCAGTTGTAGAAGCTATGACCATTTTAATTATGAATATTATTTCACTCCTTTGCTTATACTTTCCAATGGCTTCCTGTCAGAATAAAAGTCGAATCTATGGTGATTTCTAGGCCATGTGTAGTCAGGAGCTCTCACTAACTCTCTGACCTCATCCTCCACCACACTGCTTCTGTCAGGCTGGCTTGCTTTCTTCTGTTTAAAGATTCTCATTGCAAGGACTATCCAGCTGCTATTTCTGTGTCTGGAATGTTCTTCCTCCAAATCTTTATGTGGTTGATTCCTTCTTATCATTTATATTTTAGCCCCAAAGTCTCCTTATCTAGGATGACTTCCCTGAATAATTTTGCTTCCCCATGAAACCCACATGCCAGGTATTTCTAGCACGTCACCCTGCTTTATTATCTCCATAGAACTTAATACTATCCGAATGAATATATATGTTTGATTATTTTGATAAAAGCAAGGATCTTATTAGTCTTGTTCTTTGTCATATCTCCTAGACCTTAACAAATGTTTACTGAATAAATGAATGTTTTCTGCAAGCCTCTGAGCAGTATTTGTATTTATTTGTGATACTTTTATGGAGACTTCATTAGTCCTTATTTGATAGGGTCTTTGCAAGTAGGAAACAGGCCTCCTAGGTGGCTCAGTGGTAAAGAATCCACCTGCAATGCAGGAGACGAAAGTTCAGTCCCTGGGTTGAGAAGATCCCTTGGAAAAGAAAATGGCAACCCACTCAGTCATTCTTGCCTAGGAAATCCTATGGCCTGGTGGGCTACAGTCCATGGGGTCACAAAAGAGTTGGACACTGCTTAGTGACTAAACAACAGCAATCGCAAGTAGGATAGAAACCATCATTAAGACAGTCTTTTTATACTGGTTTTGGAGCAGAATCAGCCTTCAATTCAGGAAACACTTTTAAACTGCCAGTGTATCACAGAGCCAATTCTGACACATGTATATCAAGAATGTTTCCTCGATTCTGTATGTATAGCATTCAATTTTTTTTTGTAAATATTACCCACATCTGACATGTCTATTATAGCTAAATGATTCTTTTAACCACACATTTGCCACTGTTTCTCTGCCTTTCCCCCTCATTTTTATTTATATCGAAAACTTGCTACATGTAAGTGGCTGTGTTCTAAATGCTGACAGGGAAAAGTAAACTACAATGGCAGAGAGATCTGGTGTCACTTAGCCGAGTGCTTCTTCAAGTAGCTAAGTTCTCATTAGAAAGCCAACTTTCCAGAGTAGTTCAGAGGTGTTGTTTAGAATGATCCCACCTTACTGAGCCAACATGTCCTGTTGTGACACCCGGAGGCCACTTGCCCTGGAGTGCCACCAAATGGCACTCTATCCCAATCACCACTAAATATGAACCCCGAAGCCTGATCTTCAAACTCCAAGAATGCAGCCTGCATCTACACAAGGAGAGACTGGATTTTCTTTAAATGATTTAAAATGGTTTTAGTTTATTATAACAACCAAACCTTCATATTTAAAATAATTGCATTAACTGCCATTGCAAACAAAGCTGCATTGATATTTTTAAGTTCATTTTTTATAGTATTTACCATTTGCCCCTCTGCTCATCTACTTGTACTCAAATCACAACACAATTCTTATAGGATTTCTTTTTTAATTTCTCTGTTGGAGAGAAGGGTAAGAATCCAACTTGAAAAGACAAATTCTAGAGAAGAAAATTAATGTATATCTTTAGGAGATATAGATAAACAAAGTAAATAATATTTTTAAAAGACCAAATCTTTTCAAATATCAATCTTCAATTTTTTTGTTTTTTAACAGAAATTTTTTGTTACTTTTTTAATCAAAAATTACAATGAAAACTAAAATTTCCACTTTCACATTAAAGGAAGACAGTGATGGTAACACTAAAATCAAACAAATTTCTGATAGTTATTATTCAAGTCTGATACTTTTGGGATACTTTTCTGTCACAAAAACAGGAATGTACCTATACAAAGGCTAAAAATAGACCATCTCTTAAAAATTAATTAATGAATTAATGAATTTGGCTGCACCAGGTCTTAGTCGTGGCATGGGAGAACTCCAATCTTCGTTGCAGCATGTGGGATCCAATTCCCTGACCAGGGATTGAACCCAAGTCCCCTACATTGGGAGTGCAGAATCTAGCCTCTGGACCACCAGGGAAGTCCCAAAATAGGCCATCTTTTTAGACAAAAAAAGGGATCATTCACGAAAGGCTATGAGTATACATAAATCAGTGACGCAAATCTAATAGAATTTGTCAAAATTAGTCACATCTAATAACACATCTGCTGGGTCCTTGTATAAAATATCACAGGAAGAAAAATATTTTATCAGGTTTGTTCAAAGACGACTTAAGACAGCATAAACAGTATTTCCTGAGACGTAAGGAAACATAATATTTTTTCCTGAACCTTTTCAGTTCAAGACTTTCACTCAATAAAATAGCTGAGGATCTGAAACTGAAAAGAAGTATTTGAATACAAACAACTTGTGAAACATCCAGATTACTGAACTTACACCCAGCTTGCCCACTCAGTACACAGTTCAGATGAAAGAGACACTTCTCCCTACAGGAGCCTGTAGTGTCTTCAATAATATGCTTCCTGTTGTCTTAACAGGATGTTCTGGGTAGTCATTTAATGTTCCTATTATCCTGAAAGATGATGCTGTGAAAGTGCTGCACTCAATATGCCAGCAAATTTGGAAAACTCAGCAGTGGCCACAGGACTGGAAAAGGTCAGTTTTCATTCCAATCCCAAAGAAAGGCAATGCCAAAGAATGCTCAAACTACCGCACAATTGCACTCATCTCACACGCTAGTAAAGTAATGCTCAAAATTCTCCAAGCCAGGCTTCAGCAATATGTGAACCGTGAACTTCCTGATGTTCAAGCTGGTTTTAGAAAAGGCAGAGGAACCAGAGATCAAATTGCCAACATCCGCTGGATCATGGAAAAAGCAAGAGAGTTTCAGAAAAACATCTATTTCTGCTTTATTGACTATGCCAAAGCCTTTGACTGTGTGGATCACAATAAACTGTGGAAAATTCTGAGAGATGGGAATACAAGACCACCTGACTTGCCACTTGAGAAATTTGTATGCAGGTCAGGAAGCAACAGTTAGAACTGGACATGGAACAACAGACTGGTTCCAAATGGGAAAAGGAGTTCGTCAAGGCTGTATATTGTCACCCTGTTTATTTAATTTATATGCAGAGTACATCATGAGAAACGCTGGACTGGAAGAAACACAAGCTGGAATCAAGATTGCTGGGAGAAATATCAATAACCTCAGATATGCAGATGACACCACCCTCATGGCAGAAAGTGAAGAGGAACTAAAAAGCCTCTTGATAAAGTGAAAGTGGAGAGTGAAAAAGTTGGCTTAAAGCTCAACATTCAGAAAACGAAGATCATGGCATCTGGTCCCACCACTTCATGGGAAATAGATGGGGAAACAGTGGAAACAGTGTCAGACTTTATTTTTCAGGGCTCCAAAATCACTAGATGGTGACTGCAGCCATGAAATTAAAAGACACTTAGTCCTTGGAAGGAAAGTTATGACCAACCTAGATAGCATATGCAAAAGCAGAGACATTACTTTGCCAACAAAAGTTCGTCTAGTCAAGGCTATGGTTTTTCCTGTGGTCATGTATGGATGTGAGAGTTGGACTGTGAAGAAGGCTGAGTGCCAAAGAATTGATGCTTTTGAACTGTGGTGTTGGAGAAGACTCTTGAGAGTCCCTTGGACTGCAAGGAGATCCAACCAGTCCATTCTAAAGGAGATCAGCCCTGGGATTTCTTTGGAAGGAATGATGCTAAAGCTGAAACTCCAGTACTTTGGCCACCTCATGCGAAGAGTTGACTCATTGGAAAAGACTCTGATGCTGGGAGGGATTGGGGGCGGGAGGAGAAAGGGACGACAGAGGATGAGATGGCTGGATGGCATCACTGACTCGATGGACATGAGTCTGAGTGGACTCCGGGAGTTGGTGATGGACAGGGAGGCCTGGTGTGCTGAGATTCATGGGGTGGCAAAGAGTCGGACACGACTGATCTGATCTGATCTGATCTGATTAGTAAAAGAGGTTACTAGCCCCCACTATAGGATAGGGATTTCCTCAGTGTTCTTTATTTTGATGTTTGGAATTAGTGATGCAACATTCTAGAGCAAGGTGCTCAGGACCTGCTGTGCCCAAAGAACTGATAAAGCAAAAAGATCTATTTATTCTTTGATTTGATACACAGATACAGTCTTCAAAAACAAAATTAATAATGATATAAAAGCAACATTGTATATGATATCATATAAAAAATAACAATTTGTATTATTCATTTTCCAATTATGTTCAAATGCTGAGTTTTTCGATAACTCCCTAATATGAGGAGCAAATGGACACTAACACAGAGATTATCTATTAACTGTGATAATTAAGTATTAATGCCAAATATTTTAAGTTATTAATTAGAGGAGTTTTAAATGGGACTTGCCTGAAGACATCCCTTATTACTTAGCATTAAAAATATCCAAATATGGAAGACACTGTAGCAGACTTCAAGAACTTAAAATCTATTTTGGAAAAACAAAATAAATAAATGTAAAGTCACCTAAGCCCAGTGACAGATTAGTGGTAGCAGCATTAATTTTGAGAGAGCAAATATAGTAAAGGAAGTCAATTAGTTTTCCAATTTAAATATTCTAATAAGAACTATATGAAGGGAACTTGTCAATGTCTATCACAATTAATGTTTATAAAACTTTAAAACTGCAACAGTGCATGTAGGAATTTGTCCTATTGAAATACATCCTTCTGGGTACAAAGATACATGTAAAACTAAAACTGTTGATTGCTATAAATGTTTATTTCTGAAAAGCATGGAAACAAATGTCTGATGATAGGGTTCTAAATACACAAAATAAATTACCTTATCCATATGATAGTAAAGTATATGTAATTGTTGTTGTTTAGTCACTAAGTCATGTCCAACTCTTTTGTAACCCCATGGACTGTAGCAGCAGGGCTCCTCTGTCCATGGGATTTCCCAGCCAAGGAAACAAATGCGTTGCCATTTCCTTCCCCAGGGGATCTTCCCCACCCTGGTATCAAACTTGCATCTCTGGGGTCTCCTGCATTGACAGGTAGATTCTTTTACCACTCAGCCATGGAAGAATGGAGTAGTATGTAGTTATTTTTTTAAATGAGTTAGAATTGTAACTTTAGTTTATGAAGTAATTAGTGTGTCACTAATTCCATTTTTTCCCCATCTGTTTGCCATGAAGTGATGGGACTGGATGCCATGATCTTAGTTTTCTGAATGTTGAGTTTCAAGCCAGATTTTTACTCTCCTCTTTCACTTTCATCAAGAGGCTCTTTAGTTCTATTTCATGTTATGCCATAAGGGTGGTGTCATCTGCTTATCTGAGGTTATTGATATGTCTCCCTGCAATCTTGATTCCAGTTTGTGCTTCATCCAGTCCAGCATTTTGCATGATGTACCCTGCATAGAAGTTAAACAAGCAGGGTGACAATATACAGTCTTGACATATTCCTTTCCCAATTTGGAACCAGTCCGTTTTTCTGTGTCTGGTTCTAACTGTTGATTCTTGACCTGCATACAGGTTTCACAGGAGGCAGGAAAGGTGGTCTGGCATTACATTTCTTGAAGAATTTTCCACAGTTTGTTGTGATCCACACAGTTAAAGGCTTTAGTGTAGTCAATGAAGCAGAAGTAGATGTTTTTCTGGAATTCTTTTTCTATGATCTAATGGATGTTGGCAATTTGATCTCTGGTTCCTCTGCCTTTTCTAAATCCAGCTTGAACATTGGGAGTTCTTAGTTCACATACTATTGATGCCTAGCTTGGAGACTTTTGAGCATTACTTTGCTAGCATGTGAAATTAGTGCAATTGTGTGGTAGTTTAAACATTCTTTGGCATTGCCTTTCTTTGGGATTGAAATGAAAACTGACCTTTTCCAGTCCTGTGGCCACTGCTGAGTTTTCCAAATATGCTGGCATATTGAGTGCAGCACTTTAACAGTGTCATCTTTAAGGATATGAAATAGCTCAGCTGGAATTCCATCACCTCCACTAGCTTTGTTCATAGTGATGCTTCCTAAGGACCACTTGATTTCACACTCCAAGATGTCTGGCTCTAGGTGAGTGATCACAACATTGTGATTATCTGGGTCATTAAGACCTTTTTGTATAATTCTTTCTGTATGTTCTTGCCACCTCTTCTTAGTATCTTCTGCTAAGTACTATTAGATATCTGTTTAAATATTTGTTTAGCTTCTGCTAGATATCTGTTAGGTCCATACTGTCTTTGTTCTTTATTGTGCCCATCTTTGCATGTATTGTTCCCCTGGTATCTCGAATTTTCTTGAAGAGAGCTCTAGTCTTTCCCATTCTATTGTTTTCCTCTATTTCTTTGCATTGTTCACTTAGGAAGGCTTTCTGATTGAATACCCTATAATAAATTTCACTTGATCATAGTGTATGATCCTTTAACATGTTATTAAATTCAGTTTGCTAATATTTTGTTGAGGATTTTCATATCTATGTCCATCAGGGATATTGGTCTGTAATTTTCTTGTGGTGTCCTTGTCTGGTTTTGGTAAGAGAGTAATGCTAGCCTCATAAAATGAATTTGAAAGTGATCCCTCCTCTCTTTCTTTTTTGAAATAGTTTCAGAAAGGTTGGTAATCATTATTCTTTAAATGTTTGATAGATCTTACTGGTGAATCCATCTGGCCCTGGACTTTTCTTGGTTGGGAGGGCTTTTGATTACTGATTCAATCTTCTTAGAAGTAAGTGGTCTGTTCAGATTTTCTATTCATGATTCATCTTGGTATGTTGCATGTTTCTAGGAACTTATTCATTTCTTCTAGGTTATTTAGCTTGTTGATACTATTCATAGCAGTCTCTTATAATTCTTTGTATTTCTGTGGTATCAGTTGTAACATCTCTTCTTTCAGTTTTGGTTTTATTTATTTGAGTCATCTGTCTTTTTTTTTTTTTTGGTGATTTACTTAAAGTTTGTCAATTTTGTTTATCCTTCCAAAAAGCCAACTCTTAGTTTCATTGATCTTTTCTATTGTCTTTTTATTTCTACTTCTGGTCTGATCTTTGTTATTTCCTTCTTTCTACTAACTTTGGGTTTGTTTGTTCTCTGGCATATTTTAATATCATTAATTGTGATCTTGTTTTAAGCATAGTTTTCTTTCCCACTTTTTACTATTTTGACACTAATATTTCACCAGGCTATTGTAAAATTTAAATGGCACGTAAATATTCTATTCCAATGTACCATGTTTTCCTAACAACCCTTTATTTATTTTTTTTCATCAGTGCTATGGTAAACATTTGTTTATGAAGCTTTTTTAAAAATCTGATTTGTTTCTTAAGATCAGCTTCTAGAATTTCAAAGTCAAATACTGTGAAAAATTTAAATAATCTGGAAACACAAAGCTAAATTGCTTTCAAATATGTTCTTAAATTTGTATACCCACAGATGTCCATGGGAAATTCATACACTTTTCACAGAGATGTAGGCCCATTTCACACTAATTCTAAAATAAGTTATTTTAAGGAAACAAAAAATGACATTTAGCATTAAATGCTTTGTTAATGCTTGATATTACTATCCAGTTAACTTCAAGTATGTAGTTCAAGAATTTCATTCTAATACACTGCTGCTATATGTTTTCAAAGAAGCTTTAAATCCATTTTAGAAGATTCAGAAAATTGATTAATGTCATACTTATATTTGCCTTTTATCACATTAAATTACATTATATCTAGAACACATATATTCATATTATAGAACTTAGAGCATAATGTTTATTAATTATATCTGTTTTTAATTGTCATACCTTTGCTTTGCCCATGTGATTAAAACTATGGTTTACCTGGTATTGCCTTTATTGTGTAATACAACCCTTAGTTATATTGTTCCTACAGAGAAAATTGAGTGTATTGAAATGATCTTCCATTATGGTCAGCTCCATAAAGACTTTGTATGAAAGTATAGCATTCTTAAAAATTTTTGAACAACTATGTAAGGCCATAACCCACTTTACCCTTGTATCACTTAAATAGTTACTGAGTCCTTTCACCATGAAAGCATAGTACCAGGGACTGAGTAGACATACATGGAGATTCATTGATCTAGTGTGGAGATGAGCAAGGAGCTGGAAACAGGACGTCAGGATGTCCCAGGTGGCGCTAACGTTAAAGAACTCATATGCCAAGGCAGGAGAGGTGAGAACCATAGGTTCAAACCCTGGGTCAGAAAGATCCCCATGAGAAGGAAATGGCAACCCACTCCAGTATTCTTGCCTGGAGAATCTCATGAACAGAGGAGCCTGGAGCACTACAGTCTATAGGGTCACAAAGAGTCAGACACGACTGAAGCAACTTAGCACGCATGCATGGGAGTGTAGAAGGCACACTTGAACTTACCAAGAGATGAAATGTTATTTGAGCTAACATTTGAAGAAATCGATGTTAGTCAGACTTGGACTGCAAGGAGATCCAACCAGTCCATTCTAAAGGAGATCAGCCCTGGGATTTCTTTGGAAGGAATGATGCTAAAGCTGAAACTCCAGTACTTTGGCCACCTCATGTGAAGAGTTGACTCATTGGAAAAGACTCTGATGCTGGGAGGGACTGGGGGCAGGAGGAGAAGGGGACGACAGAGGATGAAATGGCTGGAGGGCATCACCGACTCGATGGATGTGGGTCTGGGTGAACTCAGGGAGTTGGTGATGGACAGGGAGGCCTGGCATGCTGCGATTCACGGGGTCGCAAAGAGTCGGACACGACTGAACGACTGATCTGATCTCTGATGTTAGTCAGAGAATAATGAGGAAACATTACATTCTGTGGGAAGAACGTATATAAAGACACAGAGTCATTTTTTTTAAGTGTGATCCATTCTAGAATCTATAGGAAACATTAGTAAAATCAGAGTTGAGTTTGGGAGGGTGGGACAAAACACAAAGCAGAACGAGTATGCAGAGGCTACATCATGAAGCATATGCTACTGTTGTGAAAGGAGTTTAGGTTTTATTCTGCAGATAATAGAGAACTATTGAAGAAATCTGCCACGAGAAAAAAATTCATGTTATAGTCTTAACTCTTGTGTCTGTGTAGTGAATATTTTGGAGATAGAGAGAGCCTAGAGGTGAGGGCATTTGAGAAGTTTTTATATGAGCCCAGACAAACATTAGCATCTTCACTGATAGTGAAAAGTGAAAGTGAAAGTCACTCAGTCATGTCTGACTCTTTGCAACCCCATGGACTATACAGTCCATGGAATTCTCCAGGCCAGAAAACTGGAGTGGATAGCCTTTCCCTTCTCTAGGGGATCTTCCCAACCCAGGGATCGAACCCAGGTCTCCAGCATTGCAGACAGATTCTTTACCAGCTGAGCCACAAGGGAAGCCTGGGGTAGTGAAATTGGAAGGAAAAATAAGATAATAAAACACTGTATTTTATGAGAAAGATGGTAAAAGCAATAAGACATATGAATTGACTGAATATGGAAGATGTTGCCTAGAACCAATTCTGTAAAAATTATCTCAGATTATTCAGGAAGATCTCACTAATTCATTAAAATTAAAGGAAAAAGTCAAGATGGTTTCTCAAGTCAGAATTATAGAATACTTGTCTGTAAAATATATTTTAATGTATTTACATACAGAAGACTTACCAGTCACACTTTGGTGGTATTAGAAACAGATTATAGGGAATTTTTACAGAAACAACGATTCAAGGGAAATTTTGCTCTACCAGACAATATTATTTCTAAATTTGAGATGTTATATAAGTTGGTAAAGGCTGAGCTACCAAAACAAAGCACCACACATAGGGTGGTTTGAACAACAAAAATTTATTTTCTTACTAATTTAGAGATCAGCCTGTTAGTAGTGTTGATTTCCTCTGAGACTTCTCTCTTTGGCTTATTTATGCTCACGTTCTCCCTGTACCTTTTCACAATCTTTTGTGTGTGTGTGTGTGTGTGTTTGTCCTAATCTCTTGTTCTTTTAAGGACCACAGTTATATTAAATTAGGGCCCCTAGCCTCATTTTACCTTAATTATGTCTCTGAGTCCCCTGGTTGTCTCTGTGGTTGTCTTCAAATACAACCACATTCTGAGGTACTGAGAGTTAGGATTTCAATATATGAATTTCAAGGGATAAAACTGAGCCCATAACAGATATGGTGGCATTGGTCTCAAATGGTATTTTCATTCTTATACAATTGAGAATGAATGCCATATGAAGAAGATTACATAAATTAAGAAAATTTTTAGCAAAATATTTTTTTCAAGTTAAACTCCTAAGTTCATTTTCGTTCCCAGTTATTAAATGAGAGCATATCTTCTCAATACTAATGTGATTTATTTATGTATAAGAAAACCCTAATAAAAACAAACAAAAAAAGAAATTATGAAGGCATTTCACTACATTTCAACATTGTTTATCAAAATTGGTCAAGTTAATTGTGTACTCTACATTTATTTGTCAGAGAAACTGGATTATTATCTTAAGCCAATTGGAAAAGTTTTTGTACTTTTTGTTCAGATGGATTCACATCCAAAATTTTCAAGAAACTGAGACTTTAAAAATCAAGATTTATAAAGGCTGAAAATGATCACTAGTCAGATTATGCAAAACAGCTAAAATTCACTTACACTAAATGAAATTTCAATTTGGACTTTAAGATTGAAAAAGGATGGTATCAAGTACTATGCTTTAATAGGTTTTGGAAGTCCTATTTAACCATTTTCTTTTTTTAAATTATTTATTTTCATTTGAGGCTAATTACTTTAAAATATTGTAGTGGTTTTTGCCATACATTGATATGAATCAGCCATGGGTGTACTTCTATGCTGAAGCACAACATACCATACAGTAGAAAATTATAGCTTCCTAAAAAACCTTTTGTGAGATTTTTTTAAAACAAAACCATCTCTATGGATACCTACACAAAATAGATGATAAGACATTCCAAGCAAAGAGCATGATCTAATAGTGCTTATCACAGCGCCATGCCAAACCTAGAATTTCAGGTCCTTTTCCTACCTTCTCCATTTCCTCTCTGCAATCTGCAATTTAACTGCTCTTTAGTTTAGTTCTCCCTTTGTAAGAAAACTGTACAAAAGAATTGCTATTTGTTTCACATTTTGCTAGCAATGGGTCAAGGGGAGGAGGGGAATGAGTTGGAGTATAATATACAATCCAGTAACAATTCTGAGATTCTTGGAAGCGTATCTCATTGTAAAATATTATTATAGTCCTGCAAAATCAGAAATTACCCAGTTGCCAGACCATCACCACAACAGCAGACAATAACTACAAAAAGACCTAGATGAGGATATATGGAGCCAGAAAGTAATATTTATTGTCTTCCTACTTTGAGTTACACAGGGTGTTACATTATTTGTATGCTCTACAAATAGAATTTTTAAATTAAAAAAATAATTTTATTTTAGTCTTAAAAAAAGCTTAGGAAACTAAGGCAGGAGGTTAAATGATTTTCCCAGCTTACTCTGACCAGCCAACAATGGAATTAGTATTTTAAAATAAGTCTAACACCCAAATCATGCACACATTCCCACAACATGCCATAGAGGCCAAGATGGTCATTACTGCTGTACAAATGTGGTCCGAACAATTGAGAGCCATGCAAGTCATATTTGCCTGGATTAAACAACTCAATCTACAAACCACTTATAACCTTAATATAACTTTATTATAACTTTAATATATAGTGGAAAATAGGATTTCAAAAGAAAAGAAGAACAAGGACCCAAAACTAGTTCCAGCAAAGAGGGCAAGTGAGCAATTAAAAATAAACCTTTCATGATTTGCTCCTTCAGGGAAGTAATGCTTTTCAATCCTGCTTAACTCAAAGTAATCTGAGTTATTTGAAGTATTATAACCACTGGTGACAAATCAGAGTTTATTATGTCCTTTCACAAACAAAGATTTCACAGAAACAGGAAGTGCGTATGAAAAGGGACCAGGTTATCCATATTACAATATGCGACTTTCTGTTATATCTGAAGCGGTCGCCTTCTGTACCTCGTGAGTGTTGGACGTTCCACCCTCCACAATCTAGACTAGGAAATCTTTCCTCCATTCTGGCTGGGAAACCAGGATATTGTCAGTCCTCATGGGTACCCAAACCCAAGTGAAGTCATAAAGCCGGAAAGAAATTTGCACACCATCAGGCCAATACTTTACACATGAGAGCCATTCTTTAGACACACCTGTGGTTAATAACAGAATCCCGGATAAGAAAGCTCAAGATTTCAGAAATTCAACTATTCATCCCAAATAAACGCATAGTTTCATTTGTAAAGTAGGGCATCATTACCTAAAGATAACAGCATCTGCAGAAATACTTACTTAGCAACTAAATCACAAGGTCTTCCTTAGAGCTTCCTTTAGGCTAGAAATAGTCCCTGCTTAGCCAGCTGGCCTGAAAAACTAGCAACAAACATAAAAACCAAAAGAACTGCAGAACTCATTCTATCTCCACAACTACTTACAAGAGTATTTGTAGCACTTTTTTGAGACTAAGGATCATAGCACTAATGGAAGGAAGAAATGCCTGGATTTCTTCCTTTGTGGCATGTTTTTATACCTGTAAATACCTACCTTGCTAGTTAACCTAATGGTATTAAATAAAATATTTTTTTATTCAATTGCTTCTTAATTTTAATGTTAATTATTTGCAAAGACCATGACAGCCATGACTTATTCTGAGGCCTCAGCTCTGCCATCCAATAAGCCTGGAGAAGACAACAGATCCTGCAACGTGTCAGTACCACCCATAACGCAAGCACCCATGGGAGCATGAATTATCCTGATTTCCAGGTGGCCTCAGGGGTCTCAAAAGAGGATACCTTCACTGTCTTAGTACTAAAAACACATTTTTACAATCTTCTATTGCTGTTATAATTTTGTCATGTTATTTTCCTAATTTATCTTATTTGCCAAGAAAGCAAATATTTTCATAATAATGCTATCCTGATTATAAGGCAAAAAATAAACTTACATCATATTTATTCCTATAATAACAAGCAGTATTTTACGTTTGCACATGGCTCATCAAAGGAGATAATAATTCTGCAACAAATTATCTGTAAAAAAAAATGCTACTTCCCATTTACTTTGACCTAAGTAGAGGCAGAAAGACCCATCTAACAAAGCTTGATTGAATCCCTTATATCATCATATTTTCATGGAGCAATAATTGTATGATATTGTCATAGATGCTGAATATATAAGAAGATCTATGAAATAAAACCCCTGCTTCCATGGAGTCTAGTCTGATTAAAGTTAATAGACACATACTTAAAATGCAGGACATGTCAGTATAGAAAAAGTACACTGCACATCAAACAACTTGTTGTTCAGTTGCTAAATCATGCTCGACTTTTTGCAACCCCATGAAACACTGCAGTCCTTCACTATCTCCCAGAGACTGCTCAAAACTCATGTCCATCAAGTCAGTGATGCCATGCAACCATCTCATCCTCTGTCATCCCCTTTTCCTGCCCTCAATCTTTCCCAGCAGCAGGGTCTTTTCCAAAGAGTCAGCTCTTCGCATCAGGTGGCAAAAGTATTGGAGTTTCAGCTTCAGCATCAGTCCTTCCAATGAATATTCAGGGTTGATTTCCTTTAGGACTAATTGGCTTGATCTCCCTGTTGTCTAAGGGACAACTTAGCATTAGGAATTATATGAGAAAGAATCCTCTGCTCAGTGCAAGAATCTACAAACTACAGTCCGTAGACCAAAGTCATCTGCCACCTGTTTTTATATGGTTCATAAGCTAAGACTGCTTTCTGTATTTTTAAGTGATTGAACAAAATTCAAAGGAAGAACGGGCATCATGACACTTGAAAATTTCCGTGTCCACAGTTCTGTTGGAACACAGCTACACTCATATCTTGACATTTTGTCTATGTATGCTTTCATGATACAGCAGCAGAGTTGAATGGTTGCTACAGAGATTGTATGGCCCAGAAAGCCTGGAATATTTATTAATACTATCTGGCACTTCACAGAAAAAAAATAATTGTCAATCCCTGGCCTGGAGGATCAAGGAAAGCTTTGCGAATGACCTTGTGTTTTAAATCAGATCTTGAAGAATAAAGTAGAATTGGTACTGGTAGAATGTTGTGGGGGGGGGTGGTGATTTTTCAAGGAAAGGATGGGCAAAACATAGAATGAAGACAACGCGTGGCTTTTTCAGAAGGCAGTGATTAAATACATGGGCTGCCGGGTAGAGAGCTTATGAAGAAGATTAATAGGAAATTCACTAAAAAGACACGTCAGGTGGACTTGAAGGTGAGGGGAAAGAAGTGCTTCTCCCCACTTCTTCCCTTCAACCACTTCCATTTTCCTGTAGAGAATAAAAACCAATGAAGGTGTTTTAAAACCAAGCAGTAACATAGTCGAAGGAAAGTTTTTCAAATGATTGATTTGGTAACAATGTGTAGGATGACTAGGAGGTTGGTGGAAAGAGGAGGCGAAAAAGAGAAGGGAGACTGAAAACAAAGATTTAGATAGGATGCCCTTAAACAGTTCTGTCAGTAAAGAGGGAAGACAGAGAGAACTGAGTGCTGTCTCTTTGATACATGCAGACTCAGAGATCTGCAAAGAGGACACAATATATACTGCTTGGATAAATGCACAAATGGATTAAAGAAAAGAAGGAGAGGTAGACAGGGAGGAAAAAAACTTTGATTTTGTCAGTTGATTGAGTGAAGTAAAGAATGAACACATGAACCAAGTTAAGAGTTAAGCTTTAGCCACGTAGAGTTTTAGGCAACACAGGGGCATTCACAGTAAAATATCCAGCAGCAATGGGAAACAGGAGATGCTGCTCTGGAGCATGATCAGGATGGAGATACAGATCGGCAGCAATCCAGCTCCTCCTTCAAGGAGTCTGACAGTTCCTACAAGCTTCTCATGAATAATTAGGAGGAGCTTATTATGTGTGTATTTATTTTAGAAACACAGCTCCCTAATCGCTTCAGTCGTGTCCGATTCTGTGCGACCCCATAGACGGCAGCCCACCAGGCTCCCCTGTCCCTGGGATTCTCCAAGCAAGAACACTGGAGTGGGCTGCCATTTCCTTCTCCAATGCATGAAAGTGAAAAGTGAAAGGGAAGTCGCGCAGTCGTGTCCAACTCCTAGCGACCCCATGGACTGCAGCCTACCAGGCTCCTCCGTCCATGGGATTTTCCAGGCAAGAGTACTGGAGTGGGGTGCCAATGCCTTCTCCAAACCTTCCAGAGAAAGTGGTGAAGACAGGACCTTGCACTGTGTCTAGCAGTTTACAAGGTGTGTCAAAGGTAACTGTATTAACAACAATCATTGGCCTCAGAGATGCCACACCCATGTCATTACTTCCATCAATAGCAAAGAGAAACAGAGAGAGAGAGAAAGAGAGAGAGAGACGGAGGTAGCAGGACACCACTCTGTTATTTGCAAGAAGATACTTGCTTCTGGAAAATTATGATTCAGACTAGATGAATGGTGGAAAATACCAGCTTAATTTTTTTCTCTCACCCAGATATCTTTTAAATAGATCTGGGAAACAGGTTTCTAAAAGTGTGCTTATAAATGGTCTGTATTTATTTGCAAAGCTGCCCTGGAACCCTTCCCTGATCGTGCCCATTTCCAGCAATTATCATTTTAAACTATGTTTTAAAAACTAAGTGACTTCAGGAACACAGAAAAGGGCACAGAACAATTTCACAGTGTGACACACTTTCTATGAGCTGCACTAATGCCAGAGGATTGCAATAAATAAAGTGGCTTTTACTTAGCTGATTTATTCAAAGATATCCACATAGAACACCTACAAAAGTCATAAGTAGTTTCCTATTTCCTGATGAACATTGACCTTTCTTGAAATACATGCTTGGTCATGCAATCTGGAGAAGTATCTGTCTGCATTTTATAAGCATCGTTATCAGAACAATGGAATGCAGGGAATGAAAAATATCTCCACTAGGGATTTATGTTCATTAAGAACTCAGAAAACACAGTATCTGCACCTGCTACAAGATAATATTGGGCTTGCAAAGCAAAACAAGAATTTTAACACAAAGCTTAAAGATATTTATACTATTGGTTGTTGTGATATTTACTGACCTGGGCCATGAAAAAAACTAAAACCCAGATGACTTCTAATAAAGTGACCCAAAGTCCAGAATTTCAAGACCCTGTTAGATACAAAGAATTTAGATTTGTGCCGTCAAGCAAGAGAAAAGATACTAAAGATCAGATTACAAAGGAAGGAAGGGAGGAACAGGTCCTGCCAGTTCTGGCAATTCATTCTGCCCACATACACATCTTACACTGTTTTCTATTTTTAATGGAGGTAGAAAATGCCTCAGATTGTACTCTCTGGCAGTCTGTCCTGTTAGGAATAACACTGCGAACCTAAAGGATGGCAATGAAAATCTAAAATGTTTGTCTAGGTCTTTATCTACAGCATATGGTTACCCAATGGCATCGTTCCCCAGTAATAGTCCCCCAATAATAATATCACCCTTTGCACCCCGGTCTCATAACTGAGGGCCTTTCTGTCAGCCTTATGGCTGTGACAATGAAAAGTATGGGAGCCTACTGAAGCTCATAGCAGTTCAGGGTAGGGGCTAACCAGTATGCCTCTTCCTGTTTTAGGGTTCTCATTGCTGCCAATAATAATAATGCCCTGTAGCTGTGCTCCAAAGAGCACAGATGATTCTCATATATATTACTTTATTCATCCTCACTACTTTCCCACAGATGGCAGTAGTGGTAAGGAACCCGCCTTCCAGTGCAGGAGACATAAGAGGCACGGGTTCAATCCCTGGATCAGAAAGATCCCTTGGAGCGGGGCATGGCAACCCATTCCAGTTTTCTTGCCTGAAGAATCCCATGGACAGAGGAACCTGGTGGGCTATAGTCCATGGGATCGCAAAGAGTTGGACACGACTGAGATGACTTAACACACAGTTTCCTATCAACAAAGGAAAATAAGGATTTGTTGATTGCCCCAGTGGAAGAATCGAGAGACAGTAAGTTAACAGATAACCAAAAAAATGATGCCAGAATATGCATGATCCTTTAACTTACATTTCTAACTCAAAACTCTCATCTTTTATATGCTAAGTTATAATTATGCAAAACTTATCTCCAGTGGGTGGTGGTTATTTCTTGGTTATAGGTTCCCCACCCCATATCAGAAGTAGATTGTTCCTATGAAACCTTTTGTAAGCCAAAATGGTGTAAGTGAAGAAGAAATTACCTTTAAGGTACATCTTGCTAACGGATGAACAAAATAAATGAAGATAAAGTACAGAGGCTCAAAGACACAGTTCAAAGCAATGGCAGCTGGGATTTGAGAGGCTGATTCTAATTCTCCGGGGAAGGAGCGTGGCAGGACCACACTTCATTGCTTTGGCCGTGCGCTCCTTATGTAACGGCCACAGAACAAACACTGAGAGCCATTTTCACCTTGCCTTTTCTGTAAAAGCAAAAACAGATATTAAGGTAGGTTTGCATAAAAGTAAAGTGGTATAATACAAACTTTTGAAAAGCAAGGGTAGCTGTATTTGGAAAAAGCCTAGAGAATTAAAGGTAATTATTGATTGCAAATTTGAACATAAATAATCTTTGTTGAGCTATCACAAGCCAAATATTTCCAACATTGTCATTCTAAACTCAGATTTTCTAGTGTAAGAAATAACATTCGGCTGTGAAAGGATTAAGTATTCACGTCTAGGTGTTCTTCTATGTCTAGGGGCTTTCAGTGTTTTTCCAGTTATTGTGACTGAGTCAACTTTGAAAAAGTGAAAGGAGATCCCAGATTTTCTTAAACCCTGAGCAAGTTCTTCAGAGCAAGCATGAGATATAGAGTCATATTAATTGTTAATTTGCTATTTCACAGGTCAAAAAACTCTGTTTAGGCATGATAAGCTGTCTACAGACAGACACCGAGGCATCAAAATGGAAACAAAAAAGCAGACAAGAGGTGCTGTCCAGAAAAGAGAAAGGGGGCTGGTGGGTCCTTGCAGCAAGTATGAGAAGAGAGAGGAGTGTCAGAGGCTTATGATGTGACTATGAAGTGAACAGGACACACTGCATATGGGGATAGGCAAAATAAAAAAGGCGTGTTTAAAAAGAAAGGACTGTGACCAATGGGTTTCATTTCCAAAGAGATCCTATATGAAAAGTCTCCGACAAACGCTAATTTCGTTTCTGATTCCTATGATAGGCATTGTGCTGGGCACTTTCCATGCATCACCTCATTTGATTCTTACTACTCTCAATGTAGGAGTTGCTCTGCATGGTTTAGAGATGAGAAATTGGGTTGAGATGTCACCTCACCTACCATGGGTCCCACAGCTGTTAATGGGTAGAGTCAGAAAGTGAAAAGTGAAAGTCGCTCAGTTGTGTCCGACTCTTTGTGACCCCAGAGACTATATAATCCATGGAATTCTCCAGGCCAGAATACTGGAGTGGGTAGCCTTTCCCTTCTCCAGGGGGATCTTTCCAACCCAGGGATCGAACCCAGGGTAGAGTCAGAATAAGACTCCAAGGTTTGCCCTGAACCACATTGCCATGCTGACTGATTTTGAAGCAATGCTGTGCTGTGCTCATTCGCTTCAGTCATGTCTGACTTTTTGTGACCCTGTGGACTGTAGCCCACCAGGCTCCTCTGTCTATGGGATTCTCCAGGTAAGACTACTGGAATGGGTTGCCATTTCCTCCTCCAGGGGGTCCTCCCAACCTAGGGATTGAATCCATGTCTCCTGAGAAGAGTCTCCTGCATTGCAGGCAGATTCTTTACCACTGAGCCTCCTATAGGGAGACTTTGAAGCAGTAGATTAAACCTATGAGAAAAACTACCAAGGACTTTTTCTCAAGGATTTTCTCTCACACAGTTCCTCTGTGCTTCCCTTTTGCTGTTGAACTAAAACACTCCAATACTATGGGAGGAGTGGGTCAGAGACACATAGACATATTATACCTATTACTCATGTCTCACAAGAACCTGAAGGGTAACTCTGTCCATGTAATCGTGAGCAGAGGCGTAATTAAGAATTTCGAGTACCTGAGTGAGTGCCAAGATTTATACTCCACCCCGACTAACCTTTCTTTATTCCAGTTATAGAAGCAAATATCA
The DNA here is from genome assembly GCF_027580195.1 of Bos mutus. Lineage (NCBI taxonomy): Eukaryota > Metazoa > Chordata > Mammalia > Artiodactyla > Bovidae > Bos > Bos mutus. The sequence continues at coordinate 18,019,155 of NC_091623.1, forward strand.
TCTTTACATATGCACTAAAGCCCAGTAAGTCACGAGCATTTATGGATACCCATCATGTGCAAATCTATACAGTAGAAGCTGGGGCCAGTACTGCACCCTGTCTGGGGGTGTGCCCGCAGGATTCACTTGTCCTTACCCTAGTTTTAGATCATTTTGCCATCAGTGGAGAAATATGGTCTATTCACATCAGTCCCCAACCAGCCAACAGAGGAACTAACTGCCATCAAAACCTAACTCCATCAGTCAAGTCTTCAACAATCTCTAAGTTGTTAAGCATGGCATTCAAAGCCACTCACAGCCTCCTTTTCTTCCCCTACCTCCACTCCCAATCTTCTCTTCTCACACCTCACTCTAACATCATCCACATGGAGTCACTTTCTGGTCCATAAATACATCATATTCTTTCATGGTCTGGGTCTTTGAAAATGCTGTTCTTTTATCCCTGGGTGCTTTTTTGTCTCGGAATCAGTAGGTAACTTCTCTTAGCATATTTTTGAGGTCCAGCTCAAAAGTTCCCTTCTGTAGAAATCTTTGTCTGTTTTCTGTCCTGCCTTCTCCCTCTGTTCTTGTGGAAGTGTACAATGCTTCTGTCCTAGCGTCCATTGTGTTACACATAGAATTTCTTCACATGACTGTCTCCCCACCTGATCTGTGATTTCCAGCACCTAGAGCACAACCCAACTATGTAGTAAATAATAGATGGTGACTGGATGGTCTGTGAGTCAGTGAAGAAATGAAACTCTGACCGTACACCTATCCTCAAATATCTCACAGTTTTGAGATTTGTAAGTTTATGCATGTACTTTGGCATTACTGACATAGTTATTCTCCCTGAATTCAAATGGAAGCTGTAGTGGTTGATTTTTTACCCAAGAGGGAAAAAAAAAATTCTATTTGAGATTAGTGGGACTGTAGAATTGGCAAGCTCAAAGGACGCAGCTCAGGAACCACAAAAATGTGGAGGAATAGGAAGGAAGTGAGTAAGAAGGGCAGCACACTAACCAGGCAGCTGTTATCATCACAGATGCCAACAATAGCGCGATCTACATGAAGTTGCTTCATGCTCGATTCCTTGGCTGATTTTCCTCTCTGGTGACAGAACTTGGCTTCTTGGCCCTTGACAGTAGCAGGACCTCCTCCTTCTGAGTCATTTGTTGTAGGTTCTCTCTGGCATCATTCCTCTACCAAGAATGTATTTCCTCTTCCTATTCATCAATGTTGTTTTCTTGATAAATTCTGCAGCGATTGTCATTACGTTGTGGAAGTACCCTTTGCCCTTAAAAATTTCAGAGTGGGGCTAATGAGCATTTCTGTCTAAAATGTTTTCATCTTACAGTCTCTGATTTATTCTCAAAGCATTATCTTATAAATATAAGAAATGACGATAAAGAAAGGGGTAAAAAAATACTTCTAAGAGCACAGACATTTGAAATACTATCTGTTTGTGTTAACTGAATTTATAGTCACAACAAAGACTTTAACACTGTAAGTGAACAGAATTTACTGGGGAAAATTGAGTAATGGAAACATTTTATCAAGGGCATCTCAATAATCCATTCAACCAGCATATGCCTAACGCTGTGCTATATATAAGTAATAATGTCAATAAACAGAAATTTCCTCAATTCTAGTGTTTCATAATCTACAGGAAAGGTTCTAATTATAAAGTAAAGTGAGGAGAGGAAGAATAGAGATTATCCACGTAATGGCTATAAATCTCATCTTACAAACTCACATGCACAAAAATTACATTTATTATTTTCTATAATTAAACTTGTTTTTTTTTTTTCTTTAACACCAAGCCCCCATCTTTCAGGCCAGCAGAAAATTTGATCTTAATAATTCTTAATTCTTTATCCTGTATCCTCTTACCAGCTTCTTTGGAATGGGAAGGAAAAGAAGGTGGAGGTCTTGCCCCTTGGATACAGAACTTCTCAGCTCAGGGGGCTTTGACCACCTATGTGTCCTGCAGGACAAACAAGAAGCTTTTACATGGCTTTTTCTGCCCCCAGCTCCCCAGGCAGCCAGCCTCAAGGAAAGAGGCAGAATCATGCATTGCTTCATAAGACTGACTTTGGTGTCACTTGAACACATCCTGGGCATGCCCTGTCTGTGTGACCTCAAGCAGAATGTTTTCAATTTCCTAAACTTCAGATTTTCATCTGCAGAGTATATATATATATATATATATATATATATATATAATATTTATATATAAATATAATAATGTTATACATGATTTTTATATATAACATATTTCTATTTATAATATATATTTATGTAAGTATATAAATATATATTTATAATATATTATATATATTTATATAAAATCTACCTGACAGAGTTGCTATAAGGCCAAAATGAGGTAATTTAATATAAAATGTTAGGAACAATACCTGGTATCTTATAAGAATTCAGTAACAGTTAATTGCTCTCCTTTTCATAATCATTGCTTCTGTTATGATTACCGACTCTATCATACTCCAGATACCAGCAGAAGAAGTACATGAGTCCTCTCTACTTCTCTTCCTTCCTTTCCCAGGCCAGGCAGAAAGGTCCCATGCTCTCCACCACTCTTCCCCCAGATTCACCACCTCCAGTCACACACCAGTCTATCTTGGTATTTTTCCTACGGTCACTTACCAAAATGTCCTCAGTAGCTTATGTAGTTGTTTTGGAGGGAAGAGGAGAGGTTCTTTTCCCCAAACTGCTTTGGTCGGGGAATAGAAAGGAGGAAAAAGGGGAAAGGATCGGTAAGTTTGTATAATTTTTACAAGTTAAAAGCATTTGTATCTAAAAATAAAATTTAGTTGCTCTGATGCAAAGTGGTATAGAAACGTTAAAAGGGAAAAAAGTAATTCCCCCTGGGAAAAGCAGAGAAAGGTAAGTGATCCAAATTGCACCCTGAAAAATGACTGCATGTTCATTGCAGCAAAGATTTCCCTCACTTTTCTGTAAGCTCTCTGAGGGGAAGGGAAAAATTCTATTTTGTTCTCCAGTATATCTCTAATAGAGTTGGGTGCCTGGCATGTCATAGGCATTTAATAAATACAGGGTAAATAAAATAAATTTCTGTAAGCAGAGATAGCCTGCACAAAACCATGAACCTAAAAATAGTTTCTGTATCCAGAGAAGTGACAGGTAGATGGAAGCATAGCTCTAGAGGGTAGAGAAGCAGCAAATAATAGACATAAAACTTTCTATAAAAGTAACCAGGATGAATTTATTGATCTTAGTAAAAAGTTTACATTCTTTCTATACTGGAAAGATCTATTTAAGTAGCGAAACAATCACATGGTTATAAATAATGAGGATATGAAGCCCGGTTTGACACGGAGTAATTGGAGAACTAGACAGAGTCTGTAGTGGTCCAGAAGAGGACACTGAATTATTGGACATAATTATTTTCTCCTCTGTCATAGAATTATGCACCCTCACCTTTGCCACGGCTTTGTGGAGGAGAAGGCTAAGTGAACTTCTACTTGACATTGGCCTCAGCCATGTCTTCCTTTGACTGATGTTTGTGGGCATAGCTCAGGCAGAAACTTCGAATGTACTTGGGCACTCGAGGTGGCCCTTTGAGCTCTGGAATCTGCCAGAACTGAACTCTGGCCTAGGCTCCAGAGTAAGATGCATGGAGCAGTTATGAACCCACCTTGCAGCCTGCAGCTGAGGGCAGACTCACCCAACTGAAACCTCTGAGTATAAAAACTTGTCCTAAGTTAGCCATTCAATTTTAGACTAGTTTCTTACAGAATACTCTAGATTCTAAAAACCTGAGATTTTTTTAAAACTTGGTGGCCTCCTCCTCATATTGCTGCCTCTGCTGTTAATAATACCTACAAGACCCCAAAAGTGCTAAGGTTATGAGCAGCTTGTAGATTCTTAGTTCTCCAACCAGGATTGAACCCAGGCCTTTGGCAGTTAGAGTGTGGAGTTCTTACCGCTGGGCCAATAGGAAATTCCTGTTTAAAAAAAAAATTGGAGTAGAGTTGATTTACAACATTGTATACTTTCTCTTGTACAGGGAAGTGACTCAGTTACACATATGCACATACATAAACACATATCCAGATTTTTTAGACTCTTTTCTCATATAGGTCATTATATAGTATTGAGTAGATAGAGTTCCCTGTGCTTTATAGTAGGTTCTTCTTACTTATCTTTTTTATATAATAATGCTGTGTATATGTCAATCCCAATCTTCCAGTTTATTCCTCCTCCCTTTTCCTCTTATAACCATAAGATTGCTTTCAACATCTGCAATTCTATTTCTGTTTTGTAGATAAGGTCATTTGTACCATTTTTTTAGACTCCACATATCAGCTATATCATACGGTATTTGCCCTTCTCTGTCTGACTTCTCTCAGTATGACAGTCTCTAGGTCCGTCCATGTTGCTATAATGTTATTTCATTCTTTTCCTGGCTGAATACTGTTCCATTGTGTATATATACCAAATCTTCTTTATCCATCCCTCTGTTGATGGACATTTAGGTTGCTTCCATGTCCTGGCTATTGTAAATAGTGCTGCAGTGAGCGGTAGGTTGCATGTATCTTTTCAAATACATTATGGTTGTATCCAGATACATGCACAGGCGTGAGAGTGCTAGATCATATGGGAGCTCTATTTTTAGCCTTTTAAGGAACTTCCCTGCTGTTCTCTATATTGACTGTACCAATTTACATTCCCACCAGCAGTGTAAAATTCCCTTTTCTCCACACCCTCTCCAGCATTTATTGTTTGTAGATTTTTTGATGATGGCCATTCTGATTGGTGTGAGGGGATACCTAACTGTAATTTTAGTTTGCATTTCTCTTATAATGAGTAACGTTGAGCATCTTTTCGTGTGTTTTTTGGCTATCTATACGTCTTCTTTGGAGAAGAAAGAAATTCGATCTTCTGCCCATTTTTTGATTGGGTTGTTTTTCTTTTTTTTTTTATTTTGAGCCACATGAGCTGTTTATATATTTTGGAGACTAATCCCTTGTCAGTCACTTCATTTGCAAATATTTTCTACCATCCCGTGGGTTTTCTTTTCATTTTGTTTATGGTTCCTTTTGCTATTCAGAATCTTTTTTTAAGTTTAATTAGGTACCATTTGTTTGCTTTTATTTTTATTTTCATTACTCTAGGAAGTGGGTCAGAAAAGATCTTGTTGAGATTTATGTCAGAGAGTGTTCTGCCTATATTTTCCTCTAGGATTTTTATACTATCCAGCCTTACATTTAGGTCTTCAACCCATTTTGAATTTATTTTTGTGTGTAGTTTTAGGGAGTGTTGTAATTTCACTTTTTTTACATTTGGTTGTCTAGTTTTCCTAGGTTCACTAACTGAAGAAACTGTCTTTTCTCTACTGTATAGTCTTGCCTCCTCTGTTCTAGATAGCTGACCATAGTGCGTGGGTTTAATCTCTGGACTTGCTGTTCTGTCTCATTGATCTATAGACCTACAGTCTTAGGTGAAGTCCTTGAGGAAGCCTGTTACTTTGTTTCAAAAAAAAAAATGGAAAAGTACCAGCTCATTGTTTGGAAGAAAAACCTGAACTCAATGAAAAAACTATAATGCAAGGGCTTTGGAATGGAAAATTAAGATTTAATCATGAAAATGGGGAATTTTTAAGAAGAGTTTTCAGAAATTGTGTTTTTAGAAAATATTTCTTTTCACAAACTAGATTTCAGCCATATTACAACTATTAACGAGTACATATTCATATTTGGAGCATTGTCTGTCTCATTCTCTGAGTATTTGAAATGCAAAGCAAGCAGAAAGAGGATAGTAAGAAGGTCTTGCAGGCCCAAATCTTCCTCTACCCCATATTAATACTACAGAGAGGAAATGGACTGAGTAAAGCCAGTAGACACTCCCCTGGATAGCTGCATGTAAATGAAACATTACTCAAAGTAGAAAAATCTGTTAGGTTATGGTGTTGCAGGGTCTTTTGATGGCTCCTAAGGCAAGATCATGACACGACTGAGTGACTTCACTTTCACTTTTCACTTTCATGCATTGGAGGTGGAAATGGCAACCCACTCCAGTGTTCTTGCCTGGAGAATCCCAGGGACGGGAAGCCTGGTTGGCTGCCGTCTATGGGGTTGCACAGAGTCAGACACGACTGAAGCGACGCAGCAGCAGCAGCAAGATCATAGTTTTGCGGATAGGTGTAGACTTTTCCCTGAAGATAGTAGGTCTCATTGTCAAACATCTTGAATGAGCTCCAATATAAGGCAAGAATGAAGACTTAGGACCTTAGATTGAGGTGAATGACACCTTCACTTTGGGCCTAGGGATTTAGAAAGGCCTCTGAGTGATGGATATGCTGGGACATTCCTGGTGAGACATCAGTCAGCCTAAAGCTGGACCGATAAGAGATTCTGAAGTGGTCTACACTAAAAGTAACCATTTCTATAGCAATAGTAAATGATTGTCTTTACCATACTTTCCTTCCACGATGCCCAAACCTTTAATCCTTTCCTTCCACGATGCCCAAACCTTTAATAAGCTCTAGTTAACATTTTAACCTGTTCTTGGTTGTGCTGTAGAGAGTTATCAGGGATCTGTCTTATTTTTCAGAGGGAGGAGAGTGAGGGTCAGGCTGTGTGAGATTAAAAAGGCAGCAGTGTCTATGGCCATACCACCTTGAACACACCTGATTGCTAATCTCAGAAGCTAAGCAGGGTCCGCCCGGTTAGTACTTGGATGCGAGATTGACAGCAGTGATAGTTGTGGTTAGTTCGGACAAAGTTGCTGAGCCTATATGGTTAGCGGTCTCAGGAGCAGAGCCAGAGGCTGAGACAGCAGTGTAATTCTAAGTAGATGTGAAGTGAGACCCAGGAAAACTCTCAGAAGTCTTATTTCCAGTGACTAGAATGGTGGAGATTCAAGCTACATGAATTGGACAATTAAAAGAAAGCACTATCTTATTTTCTAGTCACTTACTGTGAAAATCTGGAACATTGAGTTGTAGCCATTACTCAATTGATCACTAAATACTTTTCCAATTTATAAAGGATTTTTTCCTGCAAATATAAAACTAACATATTCCTATAAGAAAAATCAGCATAATCCAAAATGTAAACTCTCAAAGATAAATATATTTTGCAATTTAAAAAAAATCACTATCTTTGTAAATAACAGTTAATGCGTATGGCAGATAAATACTGGCATGGACACATGGAAAGAATGTAAAAGGCTGGAAGCTTCATAGAGGCCATTACTAAGAAGTTACCTAAAATAAGCTATTTTTCCAATGCCAAGAACATATTAATGAGAGAGAGGAAGTCATATTCTTGGCTTTTTAAAGATGCATTTGGCTTCTCTCTTTAAAGACTGCTGCCCTGAAATTAAAGCATTAACGCTTGAAAAAAAAGTGTGCTTTCAAAAAATGCAGAACATCATTTTTCAGTTAATTATTTATAACAGCTTAAAAGAGTTTGATTTCCATAGCCAAGTTAATTTAAGAACCAGATTGAGGAAAAAAAAAAAAGAAAAAGAAAACAAGCTTTGTCTCCCTGCTCTAAAAAAGAAAATATGTCTGTTACTTTTGAAAGAAGTTTAGGTTTTAATTGATAATATTTAATATTATTTAAAATACTTAAATTTAGAAACTACTTTTTAACAAAATGCTTGACATTTTACTTATTCACTTCTAACATTTGTAAAGTTGAAAACCTAACCAGACACATCTTTGTATTTGTGTAGTCTTTTTATTTTGCTTGAATTCTTAAATAAAGATTGGTTTCTGCACAATGTATGTCAAGAGAAGGGTACCCCCTTCTATAAAGTCTTTGAGAGTAAAAGCATTCATTTGGCTCTCAGACCTTGGCAGTTTTCTATAGTTCCTCCCATAGGTATACTGTATACTCAGGACAAACTTAAATATTTTGAATGAAAATGGTAGTATATAAAATAAAATAAGAAGGCAATTTCAGTGGAGTGATTAATTTTCTGATATACATCCCTGTTCCTCAAAGAAAAGATAACGCAGACATCATTAAAAGCCATTGAATCTCTCAAATGAGCCTTTAAATCATTCTCTAAGTAATCCAAGCTCTCAACATTTCAAAAATGGTACTGTCTTATGTGGAGTGGCAAATAGTGACACTTCTGCTTCTCATAAAGTGGAGAAATAACTGTTCGTTTGAATTATAAGTCTTTAAGATCTTATTATATTTTTCTTTTGAGAATGAGTATCACCTTCTTGCTTTCATTCACAATTACAGTCCAGGGCTGCTCCTTATTAATATTTACTTGATTTATGGAACATGCGAACACATGTCTGATTAGCACTGTTTAGCCCTGGATATAGCAGGGCCCTGTCAGCACTCCAGCAAGATGCCAGGGGGACGTAACCCCCAAGAGTGTCAGCACTTCAATCTCCTCTGTCTCTTCTATCTAGAGGGGAAAGTGAGCAACCTATAGGCACTACTTAAAATAATAATTACTTTGAAAATCTATTATTTGGTCTTCAAAAACTGCATAGAAACTAAATATGCCTCCTAATATGGAATTTGTAAAAATGCTCCTTTATCACTTCTTAAAAATATATCTTTTCAAAGCACAATGGTATTCTAAATAGAAACAGCTGGGGAAGGAATAGCAACAAATGCCAGCCAAGAAAACTTTGGTGCATAAAAATGAAGTGTGTTAAGACCAGAGACTTTTCTATTATTAATGAAATGGAGTTCCAGGAGAGAATGCAAGGAGACCAGAGTAATAGCAAAGTCATGAATTAAATAGTGACTTAAAGGCAAGAGTTCCTAGTTCCCTGGCACATGACACCTCCCTACTAAAGTTTATTCAGTGGGGAATGATGAAATGGTACTATTGCTTCAAAGAAATACATTCAAAATGTAGAAAAATTTCAATATCAAGATAATTATGGTGAACAACATCAAGTATCTATTGCAGTTATTTTAACAGCTTGTACTAGTCACATGCCTTCCTCGGCTCACACATAAGGACTTTTCTGTGATGTACATCTTTCTTACACCAAAATGAAAATCAAACCCATAAACTTTACGTAGTTTATCTTGTCTGAACTTGCTGCGCTACAGATGAATTTTGTAACTGTGATAACATTATAAGTATTAATACTGAAAGAGAAGTGTCAGAACGTAGAAGCAGGACCAATGCACAGCCCCTGTGATAACTCTTGGAACTACTCCCGTAACAGTCACTTTGAAAAGCTCACAATGAAGGTAAAACAGTTCTTCCTATTCCTCCATAACAGAAAGGGAAAAGGACTTAACCTTTAATGAAGTTTATTTTCACAGCCTATCAAGCTTCACTTAAGTATTTGGGAAAAATGTCTTATTCATTTATAATTCCTCAGTGCCTATCATGACAGCTATTATTTAATTACTTCTATTTAATTAGAAGGTTATTGAAAAGAATAAATGAAATAAGACATCTATTCTTTATTAGATATTATAAGGATGGACTGTGACCAATGGCAACAAGGTACAACTTATTGTATTCCCTTGGAGCCTACATTTACAAATGAAGTGAACACTACTCAATGTACCATAAGAATCAAGGAAAATAAAAGTTAGATTAGCAAATTATATCATTTTAGTTAGTTAAGTCACTCAGTCATGTCCGACTCTTTGCGACCCCATGGACTGTAGCCCACCAGGCTCCTCCGTCCATGGGATTCTCCAGGCAAGAATACTGGAGTGGGTTGCCATTTCCTTCTCCAGGTATATCATTTCAGGATCATTTAATAATTACTCCTGAAGGTTTTAGACTATGTTTCAAAGAAGTTTGACAGGGTTTTGTAATTCAATTAAGATGTATAGAATAGAATTCTTTATTGAGGAAGGACAATATCACCTTTAGATAATAATGGAAAATAGGTTTTATTGGCAACTTGTCAAGAAACAAAAAGCGATTGGGAGTCCCACCCAGGACAGGTGTAGTTAATGTTGGGGTAAATTTTTTAAGAATTAATAACTCACTGTAACTCATCAATGGATCACCATATGAAAGGATATTTATTTTCAGGGATATCCAAGTGTTTTCTCACTATTTTCACTGATACTTCTGCCAAGGTGTCACTTCAGACTTTGGCACTTTTTTTCAGGCTATTAGATATCTTAAACATAAAACTGCTTTCCTGAATATGCAAAACCACACTTCCACACCTACCTACCATCCCCACCTGTTCCAACACACACATACACTTGAGGAAATCAATAATAAGTATTGTTATTATAAAAATACTGACAGCAAACGGACTGCACATTTAAAAGTATAATGTGAAGAGGTTTTATTTGCCAAGAGATTATTCAAAAAGGAATGGATGAGCATATATATTGGAACCACAAAACATTATTGAGAATCCAGGGCTACCAGCTGCCAGTCACTGACATAGACTCTGAGGAATGCTGGAAATACGTTATTTGAGGCCAAAAAGAGGAGAATGTATCACTACAGGCTTTCTTGAGAGGACTGAAGACTTTCTGTGGAGGAACCTAGCCAGCCTGAGGGTAGAAGGTAGATCTATAGCAGAAAAAAGGAGTTAGCTGGCATGGCAACTTTGAAAGAAGCCTCAGTACAAGGGAAAAAGTCATTCATTTGCAAAAAATGAATGCTTAGTAGACAGCTTTCAGCTTCCCTTGGCAGATGGATTTGGCTATGGATTTGACAGATGACCCTGGAAATAACGGGATTCTGCTCTCAGGGGATTCTAACAAATATTCATTGATCAGCAACAACTATGTGTCAAGAATTGTTCTAAGCACCAGGGATTAGAGCATGAATAAGCCCTGGACTCTGTCCTGCAAAATGTTATAGTCTGGAAAGAGAAGTAGGCCCACAAACAGATCATTACAACATAACATAAAAAGGGCAGTCAATGAAAGTATGAATTCCTTAAGGCCATAGGCTAGATCACATTCTCTTTTGTAAAAACCAGCACCTACCCAAATGCCTTGCACACAGTGAGAGCGAATAAATGTTGACTGAATGAAAGGTACAGGGTTTGTATTAGAACTAAGCTTGGACAGACGAGCTCTGCTCTCTGTTAAGTCTTAAGCAAACTTATTAGAAATATTTGCAGTTCACAGGTGTCATTTTGCTTTTCCATTTATACTGTTTTTCATTGTTTATTCCCCCAGATTTCTTTTTATTGCCCATATGCCAGTTGCACACTCCACCTACCCTTTGTAGACTACCTTCTTTCTATTCTCAGTTAAGACTTGTCTCATTTCTTGGGCCCCTGCTTTTGTAACATATATGTGTCATATAATGTATATGATTTTATTCAATATGTAAAATATTTTAGATGATAAGGCATATTGAATCATGGGGGGGGAAATGGTTCAAATGCAGTGGAACAATTAACTAGCAATTGGGGATGAAGGTAAACTTATCTACTTCATGCCTTGTGTTATAATAATTTCAGATTGAGTTAAGGTTTTAAATGGGAAATGAAATGATGATAAAAATATAAGAAGAAAATTACTACTATTTAAGTTCACCTTGAGAAAGGAAAATTTCAGTTCAGAGAAAAGTCATAAACAAGGGTGAAAAATAAATGGCAATGAGAAAAAATTGTCAATATTAGACAAAGTGTTACTATCCATTGTGAAACAAAGAAGAGGGCATTGTGACTAGGCTTGGACAGTGTCTGGGAAAATAGTGTTTCCCATAATATAAATAAATCCACAGTTGCATATAGTTTCTCTCAAATGTTATAGTTTAGTAATGAATAGAAAACATAAGGTAAAATTATAGCAGTACTAGCCAGTGAAGGAGAAGGCAATGGCACTCCACTCCAGCACTCTTGCCTGGAAAATCCCATGGACAGAGGAACCTGGTGGGCTACAGTCCATGGGGTCGGGAAGAGTTGGACACGACTGAGCGACTTCCCTTTCAATTTTCACTTTCATGCATTGGAGAAGGAAATGGCAACCCACTCCAGTGTTCTTGCCTGGAGAATCCCAGGGATGGCGGAGCCTGGTGGGCTGCCATCTATGGGGTCGCACAAAGTCGGACACGACTGAAGCGACTTAGCAGCAGCAGCAGCAGCAGCCAGTGAATAGCTAATACACATCTTTTTGAAGAACTCTTAAAAATCAATAAGAAAAAGCAAACGTTTCCATAGTAACTAAGTAAAAGGCATGAATAAGCAATTCACAAAAGCACAAGTGGACAATAAACATATTTTTAAAGCTTACTTTTAAAAATCTTTTTCCCCCATCCCTCAGGGTCATCCCAGTGCACCGGCCCTGAGCACCCCGTCCTGAGAGTTATTGAAAGAATGACAAGTCCAATTTGGGATGAAATGCAGGAAAATTGGCACTCATATAATTTTTTGTCAATACAAATTACTTCAGCTTTTCTGTGAAGTAGATACTTGTGCTGCAAATAAAAGATGGCCATGATATTGACACAAAGAAACAAGATTAGGGAAGAATGGCTATTTGTTAATTTGTTAATGATTGATATTGAGATTGTGGTTTGTTTTGTGGAAGAGTCCTTATCTTTTAGAGGTAAGTATTGAAGTGTTTATTGATGAAATGATAGGCCATTTGGATTTGCTTTAAAAATAATTCAAGGCTGGAGGAATAAGAGAAGGCATAGATAAAACAAGTTGATCGTTGTTGATAGAAATGGGAATTCATTATACAATTTTTCTAATTTTTTTACATGTAAGAAATATTTCAATCGTAGAAAGTTTTTAAACTGTTTATATACTAGCATCCAAATTTTGTAAGAAATAAGATCACATATGCATTATACATAGGCAAAAGAACAGATGGAAAGATACCAAAAGTTAGCAGTGTTTATCGTGGGGACAGTCTTTGATTTTCTCACTGTTGCTTCCTTGTGTATTCTAAACAATTTATAATGAACGTAAGTTACCTTTATCACCAGTAAAATAAGACTCTTCTATAAAAAAAGATGGATTCAGTGCAGTCACCTTAATCTTGGAAAATAAGAGCCATGAAAGACAAATTAATAGATATTTTTCTAAGAGACACTTTTATCTTCAAACATTCACCATTTTTATGTGTTTTTTTTTTTCCTTCACTCTACTTGCTTTCAATTCAAGAACATAAGGCATACTGTTCATTGGCTTAAATACACTTGTATTTCATAATTTGTATTCTATTCAATCTCTTTTATCTATTTAGTACATCTCAATATTAGGCCTTTATTTTAACTACAATTGTACATTATAAACTAAATCCAACATTTTACCCCATCATAGTTTCACTTGAAACCAGTAAGAACTCATTTATAATATAAACTCTAAGCAACATAGAGCAAGATTGAAAAAATATGCCTTAAGATATTTCAATTATTCCGCAGACACCATTGTAATGGGACTTGTGAGCAGTAATGTTAGAGTCCATCAAAGTAGAACTCTGCTTTAAGTGAATTTTTAAAATAGCCATGAACTATATTTGTCCTTGGACAGAGCACAGTATTATAAGACCAGAGAGAAAAGTGAATTTTAAAATAAAATGTTTGAGGTGACAAAGTGAAACGTTCTGTCTCCTCCTCCTCTGCCCCTCATCAAGTTTGCAGAATATTTGTCTTGTAATGATGATAAGAATATCATTATCATTACTACCATGACAACACTGTAATAAGCATATTCCATTTATGAACATTGACTCTCACAACCAAATCTTCTGGTTTATATTAGTATCCCTCTATTACAGTGAAAAACCATAGCTTTGACTAGACAGCCCTTTGTTGGCAAAGTAATGTCTCTGCTTTTTAATATGCTGTCTAGGTTGGTCATAACTTTCCTTCCAAGGAGCAAATGTCTTTTAATTTCATGGCTGTAGTCACCATCTGTAGTGATTTTGGAGCCCAAAAAATAGTTTCTCACTGTTGCTATTGTTTCCCCATCTATTTGTCGTAAAGTTATGGAACCAGATGCCATGATCTTAGTTTTCTGAATGTTGAGTTTTAAGCCAGCTTTTTCACTCGCCTCTTCCACTTTCATCAAGAGGTTCTTTAGTTCTTCTTCGCTTTCTGCCATAAGGATGGTGTCCTCTGCATGTCTGAGGTTATTGGTATTTCTCCCGGCAATCTTGATTCCAGCTTGTGTTTCATCCATCCTGGCATTTCACATGATGTACTCTGCATATAAGTTAAACAAGCAGGGTGACAATATACAACCTTGATGTACTCCTTTTCCTATTTGGAATCAGTCTGTTGTTCCACATCTGGTTCTAACTGTTGCTTCTTGACCTGCATACAGATTTCTCAGGAGGCAGGTCGTGTGGTCTGGTATTCCCATCTCTTGAAGAATTTTCCATAGCTTGTTGTGATCCATACAAAGGCTTTGGTGTAGTCAATAAAGCAGATGTTTTTCCAGTAGTCATGTATGGATGTAAGAGTTGTACTATAAAAAAAGCTGAGTGCCAAAGAATTGATGCTTTTGAACTGTGGTGTTGCAGAAGACTCTTCAGAGTCCCTTGGACTGCAAGGAGATCCAACCAGTCCATCCTAAAGGAAATCAGTCTTGGATGTTCATTGGAAGGACTGATGCTGAAGTTGCAACTCCAATGCTTGGCCACCTGATATGAAGGATTGACTCACTGGAAAAGACTCTAATGTTGGGAAAGGTTGAAGACAGGAGGAGAAGGATGAAGAAAGATTGAAGACAGAGGGCGAGATGGTTGGAAGGCATCACCGACTCAATGGACATGAGTTTGAGCAAGCTCTGGGAGTTGGTGATGGACAGGGAGCCCTGGCGTGCTGCTGTCCATGAGATTACAAAGAGTCAGACATGGCTGAGTGAACTGATTACAGTGAAAGAAACTGAGACTCAGAGGAAGATTAAGTATATGGTTGACAATTGCACAACCTGGATTCAAAGACTATTTCTATCATTTGCCAAGGCCAGTGCTCTATCAATTCCACCACTGTATTTATAGACAGAGTTCATTATGTACGTTGATGGGGAATGAGATGGGAAAATAGTGGGGATAGGAAAGCATGAGATATCAGCATTAAAGGGAGAATAAATACTCATTTCAGGTGTGATGGTTATTCTTATTCTATTTTTCAGTTGTAAATGGACACCAATGGAATTTATAACAACTTTCTAAATTTATAAAGATATCCCTCATCATTTGCTGCATACCAGTGGGTATTGGGATGATTCATGGATTCAGAGAGTATTCAAAAAAGAAGCAACAATAGAGATCATCTAATAGAACTGTTCCTTTTTAAAAAAAAATAGTTATGAGAGAATATTGTGAAGCACTCTTTCGTGTATAATTTCAACTGCTGCTGCTACATAGAATATCAAAAGATGATTGGGCATGGATTTAGATTTGTTTGAAAACTCCTCTAGTAGCACACACATCTGTACTCTAAATGCAGTGAATGTCACATATATTTAAGGAAATAGGTTATGGTGGAAGAAGGGGCAAGACATGGAACTGGAACTAGAAGCCTGGAGCTTTGGTTTCTATTTTGGTTTCTAACAAGTTGTATGACTTTGATCACTTCCACTATCAGATTAGGGCTTCCCTGGTGGCTCAGTCAGTAAGAATCCGCCTGCAATGCAGGAGACCCACATTCCATCCCTGGGTCAAGAAGATAACCTGGAGAAGGAAATGGCTACCTACTCCAGTATTCTTGCCTGGAAATTCATGGACAGAGAATCCATAAACAGAGGAGCCTGTCAGGCTACTATGGGGTCTCAAGACTTAGCAACTAAACCACCACCACTATCAGATTACTCATGAGTAAACAGAAATACCTGGACTGAGTTCACTTCTCTTGGACCCAGTAAACGGAAACAGCCTTAGAGTTCTAGTATTGAGGACTCAGCTTCTCTGCTTACATACAAGGGTGCACTGTGATTAGACTTTGAAGTCACCCAGACAAAGAATGCTTTCTCAAAATATAAGTAAATCCAAGAGTATATATTTTGCCTCCCCAGAGTTCTAGATTACTAAATGAATAGAAAACATAAAGAAAAATTACAGTAATACCAGGTAGAGTGTGACCAGTGTAAGGTTTTCCACGGTCCTTTCTGTAATGCAATTAAGATAGTGTAACCTCAACCAAGTAGAAAGGAAATCAGAAATAGCAAGAAACTGACATTCTGGGTGGTGGGGCAATAGACACTTAGGAAAGCCACAAGACGAGTCAAATATATTGATTTGTTTAAGAAATAGATTAAAAGAAAATAGTTACATAAGAGCTTTATTTTTATTTTTCTATATGTCTCCAATCAGGTTTTCAAAATTTTATATCATGTATTATTTTACCTCCATATTTGGTATTATTGATATATAAATATGTGGTGTAACTAATTATTAATGTTATACATCTACTTTTCTCTTTATATCTAATTCAAGTAAATCTGAAAATGGCTAAGTAAATGATTACTCAAATACCTGACATGTATATCTGGGGGTTTGTGGCATTAGCTACCCATTCAAAGTCTTTGAGAGAAATGGCCTCAATATAAAATTGTGATGCTGTTTTTGTGAGGGCATCACAAGTGGCAGGCACCTTAGAATCTGGACTCTTGAATCTGCAAATATATGACAATTATTTTAACATTCTCACTCAACAGTTTGGAGATAGCCTTTATACTTAGTCATACATGCCTCATTCGTTCACTAAAATGACACAGATAATAATGCAGCAGACAGGGGGAAAATTAACAATAGCTTGGTCTCTTAAGTAGTGACACAACTGATTTTGAGGAAGAAAGAAGTTAGCACTATTTTAAGACTCATTTACTCTAGAACATTGAGTTTTTCCTTTATTTCACAATCCTATTCTACTTTAAATACGTATTTGCAGCGTTTTCATTTGTGTGTTTACCAAATCAAATTCTCCAATATGTTGCAGATAATCATAACCACAAGTTATAAGAACTGCTTTAGCTACCTTATCTGGTTTATTAGTAATTTTCTTCTGTCTTGCTGAGGCATATTCAGTTCAGTTCAGTAGCTCAGTTGTAGCTGACTCTTTGTGACCACATGGACTGAAGCATGCCAGGCCTCCCTGTCCATCACCAACTCCTAGAGTTTACTCAAACTCATGTCAGTTGAGTCAGTGATGCCATCCAACCATCTCATCCTCTGTTATGCCTTTCTCCTCCCACCTTCAACCTTTCCCAGCATCAGGGTCTTTTCAAATGACTCAGTTCTTCATGTCAGGTGGCCAAAGGATTGGAGTTTCAGCTTCAACATCAGTCCTTCCAATGAATATCCAGGACTGATTTCCTTTAGGATTGACTGCTTTGATCTCCTTACAGTCCAAGGGATTCCCAAGAGTCTTCTCCAACACCACAGTTCAAAAGCATCAATTCTTCGGTGCTCAGCTTTCTTTATAGTCCAACACTCACATCCATACATGACCAATGGAAGAACCATAGCCTTGATTAGATAGATCTTTCTTGACAAAGTACTGTGTCTGCTTTTTAATATGCTGTCTAGGTTGGTCATAACTTTTCTTCCAAGGAGCAAGCATCTTTTAATTACATGACTTCAGTCACTATCTGCAGTGATTCTATACTATGCTATGCTAAGTCACTTCAGTCGTGTCCGACTCTGTGTGACCCCATAGACAGCAGTCCACCAGGCTTCCCTGTCCCTGGGATTCTCCAGGCAAGAACACTGGAGTGGGTTGCCATTTCCTTCTCCAGTGCATGAAAGTGAAAAGAGAAAGTGAAGTCGCTCAGTCGTGTCCGACTCTTAGCAATCCCATGGACTGCAGCCTACCTGTCTCCATTGCTTCCCCAACTATTTGCCATGAAGTGATGGGACAAGATGCCATGATCTTAGTTTTCTGAATGTTTAGCTTTAAGCCAACTTTTTCACTCTTCACTTTCACTTTCATCAAGAGGCTCTTTAGTTTTTCTTCCCTTTCTGACATAAGGGTGATGTCATCTACATCAGTTCAGTTCAGTTCAGTCACTCAGTCATGTCTGACTCTTTGCGACCCCATGGACTGCAGCATGCCAGGCTTCCCTGTTCATCATGAACTCCCGGAGTTTACTCAAACTCATGTCCATTGAGTCAGTAATACCATCCAACCATCTCATCCTCTGTGTCCTCCTCCTGCTTTCAATCTTTCCCAGCATCAGAGTCTTTTCCAATGAGTCAGTTCTTCACATCAGGTGGCGAAAGTATTGGAGTTACAGCTGCAATATCAGTTCTTCCAATGAATATTCAGGACTGTTTTCCCCAAAAATAAAGTCTACCACTCTTTCCACTGTTTTCCCATCTATCTGCCATGAACTGATGGGACTGGATGCCATGATCTTAGTTTTCTGAATGTTGAGCTTTAAGCCAACTTTTCTCTCTCCTCTTTCACTTTCATCAAGAGGCTCTTTAGTTCTTCTTCGCTTTCTGCCATAAGGGTGGTGTGATACGCATTTCTGAGGTTATTGATATTTCTCCCAGCAATCTTGATTCCAGCTTGTGTTTCATCCAGCCCAGCGTTTCTCGTGATGTACTCTGCATATAAGTTAAATAAACAAGGTGATAAAATACAGCTTTGATGTATTCCTTTTCCTATTTGGAACCAGTCTGTTCCATGTCCAGTTATAACTGTTGCTTCCTGACCCGTATACAGATTTCTCAAGAGGCAGGTCAGGTGGTCTGGTATTCCTATCTCTTTCAGAATTTTTCACAGTTTGTTGTGATCCACACAGTCAAAGACTTTTGCATAGTCAATAAAGCAGAAATAGATGTTTTTCTGGAACTCTCTTCCTTTTTCAAGGACCCAACAGATGTTGACAATTTGATCTCTGGTTCCTCTGCCTTTTCTAAAACCAGCTTGAACATCTGGAAGTTCACAATTCACATACTGCTGAACCTGGCTTGGAGAATTTTGAGCATTACTTTACTAGCATGTGAGATAAGTGCAATTGTGCGGTAGTTTGAGCATGCCTCCCTGGTGGCTCAGAGGTTAAAGTGTCTGCCTGGAGTGTGGGATACCTGGGTTTGATCCCTGGGTCGGGAAGATCCCCTGGAGAAGGAACTGGCAACCCAGGCCAGTACTCTTGCCTGGAGAATCCCATGGAGGGAGGTGCCTGGTAGGCTACAGTCCATGTGGTCGCAAAGAGTCGGACACAACTGAGCGACTTCACTTTCACTATCACTTTGAGCATTCTTTGGCATTGCCTTTCTTTGGGATTGGAATGAAAACTGACCTTTTCCAGTCCTGTGGCCACTGCTGAGTTTTCCAAATTTGCTGACGTATTGAGTGCAGCAGTTTCACAGCATCATCTTTTAGAATTTGAAATAGTTCAACTGAAATTCCATCACCTCCACTAGCTTTGTTCATAGTGATGCTTCGTAATGCCCACTTGACTTCACATTCCAGGATGTTTGGCTCTAGGTGAGTGATCACACCATTCTGATTATCTGCATCATGAAGATCTTTTTTGTATAGTTCTTCTGTGTATTCTTGCCCACCTCTTCTTAATATCTTCTGCTTCTGTTAGGTCCATACCATTTCTGTCCTTTATTGAACCCATCTTTGCATGAAATGCTACCTTGGTATCTCTAATTTTCTCAAAGAGATCTCTAGTCTTTCTAATCCAAGTTTATGCCCTGACCAGTAATGCTGAAGAAGCTGAATTTGGACAGTTCTATGAAGACCTACAAGACCTTCTAGAACTAACACCCCAAAAAAGATGTCTTTTTCATTATAGGGGACTGGAATGCAAAAGTAGGAAGTCAAGAAACACCTGGAGTAACAGGCAACTTTGGCCTTGGAGAACAGAATGAAGCAGGGCAAAGGCTAACAGAGTTTTGCCAAGAGAATGCACTGGTCATAGCAAACACCCTCATCCAACACAAGAGAAGACTCTACACATGGACATCACCAGATGGTCAACACCAAAATCAGATTGATTCTATTCTTTGCAGCCAGTGATGGAGAAGCTCTATACAGTCAGCAAAAACGACTGGGAGCTGACTGTGGCTCAGATCATGAACTCTTTATTGCCAAATTCAGACTTAAATTGAAGAAAGTAGGGAAAGCCACTAGACCATTCAGGTATGACCTAAATCAAATCCCTTACCATTATACAGTGGAAGTGAGAAATAGATTGAAGGGATTAGATCTGATAGACAGAGGGCCTGAAGAACTATGGATGGAGGTTCATGACAATGTACAGAAGGAAGGGCTCAAGATCATCCCCAAGAAAAAGAAATGCTAAAAGGTAAAATGGTTGTTGAACAACGCCTTACAAATAGCTGTGAAAAGAAGAGAAGCAAAAGTCAAAGGCAAAAAGGAAAGATATACCCATTTGAATTCAGAGTTCCAAAGAATAGCAAGGAGAGATAAGAAAACCCTCTTCAGTGAGACATATTGAAAGGGCTTGTTTTTCAGAGCTGGAAATCAGTTTTCAGAATGATGATCTGAAAATAAAATCTAGCTATGAGGAGTTTCTCTTAGGGCAAATATTATATTGGGTTGGCCAAAAAGTTCCATAACATTTTACGGAAAAACCCTAACGAACTTTTTATCCAACCCAGTAAATACTAGGAAGTTACAATATGGGAGTGGCTGCTTGTGTCCTAGGTAAAACCCTCCCAGTAAGTCTTTTGATCTGCCCACTGAGTTGGACAGCCTGGCCATTCCATGAACCAATATACTCATATGGACTAATTTACTAATACCTGAATATAATTATGTATACATGGAGTATACAAACTCCAATACTTTGGCCACCTGATGCGAAGAACTGACTCATTGGAAAAGACCCTGATGCTGGGAAAGATTGAAGGTAGGAAGAGAAGGGGATGACAGAGGATGAGATGGTTGGATGGCATCATCAACTCGGTGGACATGAGTTTGAGCAAGCTCCAGGAGTTGGTGATGGACAGGGTAGGCTGACGTGCTGCAGTCCATGGGGTCACAAAGAGTCAGACATGACTGATCAACTGACCTGAACTGATACTAACAGAGAACCAAGCAGTGTTGGAAATGTCACTGGGTACCACTATAGACATAATGTATAGACAGCAAGGAAAGAAAGAAGAGAAATAAATGAGAAAAAGAGCAACAATACAGATATGTGCATGCATGCACGCTATGTCAAGAGTTGTGTCTGACTCTTTGTAAAGCTAAGATACAGGTATAAAAGAGACCAAAAAAAAAAAAAAAGAGTAAGATAGCAAAAAAGTACAGAAAAGGCATTTAAAGTAAAATAACAGAAAGACATTGAGAAGTATAATGTCTGCTGCCATTTCTTTCTAGACAATGTGACTTGTTCTTCTGTACTTAAATTTGACCAGCAATCTTAATGATTTATGATTTACTTAATGATATTAATGATTTACTTGGCATATTTAGAAAAATGGTACTTTTGACAGACTTTTCTTTGTTATTATCAACTTCACTGAAAGTCAAGAAATAGATACATGTAAGATTAAAATAACTGTCACACTAAATAATATTTTATAAGTGTCTTTCCTGGTTCAACATAAGAATATTCTACGTTGAGCAACATTTAGCATCTTTCAGTTCAGTTCAGTTCATTCGCTCAGTCATGTCCGACTCTTTGCGACCCCATGAATCACAGCATGCCAGGCCTCTCTATCCATCACCAACTCTTGGAGTTCACTCAGACGCACGTCCATCGAGTCAGTGATGCCATCCAGCCATCTCATCCTCTGTTGTCCCTTTCTCCTCCTGCCCCCAATCCCTCCCAGCATCAGAGTCTTTTCCAATGAGTCAACTCTTCACATGAGGTGGCCAAAGTACTGGAGTTTCAGCTTTAGCATCATTCCTTCCAAAGAAATCCCAGGGCTGATCTCCTTCAGAATGGACTGGTTGGATCTCCTTGCAGTCCAAGGGACTCTCAAGAGTCTTCTCCAACACCACAGTTCAAAATCATCAATTCTTTGGCACTCAGCTTTCTTCACAGTCCAACTCTCACATCCATACATGACCACTGGAAAAACTATAGCCTTGACTAGATGGACCTTTGTTGGCAAAGTAATGTCTCTGCTTTTGAATATACTATCTAGGTTGGTCATAACTTTCCTTCCAAGGAGTAAGCATCTTTTAATTTCATGGCTGCAATCACCATCTGCAGTGGTTTTGGAGCCCCCAAAAATAAGTCTGCCACTGTTTCCACTGTTTCCCCATCTATTTGCCATGAAGTGATGGGACCAGATGCCATGATCTTAGTTTTCTGAATGTTGAGCTTTAAGCCAATTTTTTCACTCTCCTATTTCACTTTCATCAAGAGGCTTTTTAGCTCCTCTTCACTTTCTGCCATAAGGGTGGTGTCATCTGCATATCTGAGGTGATTGATATTTCTTCCAGCAATCTAGATTCCAGCTTGTGCTTCTTCCAGCCCAGCGTTTCTCATGATGTACTCTGCATAGAAGTTAAATAAGCAGGGTGATAATATACAGCCTTGACGTACTCCTTTTCCTATTTGGAACCAGTCTGTTGTTCCATGTCCAGTTCTAACTGTTGCTTCCTGACCTGCATATAGGTTTCTCAAGAGGCAAGTCTTAAAGGGCGGTTATAAAAAATAAGATTTTGTAAGTCAAGTTATGTATTTGATCTATAAGTGAAATACTTTCCTTGAAAATACTTCCTTACAATAAAAACACCTTTTGTAAAGTGAATAATTACTGCCTGGCTTATAATATTTTATATTTCCATGTTTGTTTATTAAAATTGCTATAAGTATGGTAAACCTGAGTTTTCGCTGAAAGACTGCTTTATTTATAAATTTCAAAGCTTATTGGTTTTTGCAGGGCAGGGCTGAGTGCTGAGTGCCGAGTCTTGATTGTCACACATGGGACTTCTCTCGTTGCAGAGATGGGCCTCTCTAATTGCAGTGTGAGGGCTTCTCACTGTGGCGGCTTCTGTCTCTGCAGAGCACAGGCTCTAGGTGCAGAGGCGTCAGTACTTGCAGCTCAGGGCTCCTTGTTGTGGCTCCGGGGCCTACAGCATGCAGGCCTCGGTAGTTGAAGTGCATCAGCTCAATACTTGCGGCTTGCAGGCTCCAGAGCATGGGCTCGATAGTTGTGGGGCACAGGCCTAGCTGTTCCACAGCATGTGGAAATCTTCCTGGACCAGGAATTGAACCTGTGTCTGCAGCACTGGCAGGCAGATTCTTATCCACTGTACCACCAAGGAAGTCCCGCTTATTGATTTTTAATTAGTCATACCACAAGTTGGCTCAACTTACATGGTCATTTTTCCCTGTGTCGATTATGTTTAATCCCCATTCTGTGTCTTTACACCAGTGAACATGCTCAGGGTAGTATGAAAACAAAGCTTTAATTAAACATAAAAATATTCCAGAGAAGTACTCGAAACAATACTGACAGATGTCCAAAGGAATGTTCTGTTTTTCTCATATTTAAAGAGCAATGGATTGAAACAAGAAAAGTACATTTCTTATCTCTTTTGTGCTGTAACTGGTGGTGTTTTAATTGCTCAAGGCTTTGTTCACATTCTTTCATGGTTGATATTCCATAGATTGGTTGTGGGCCCTATAATGTTTGCAATACTGAGAGAAATTCTTTGGTATAATTGTTCTCCAGTTTGTGGGTTGTCTGCTCGGTGACTCTGTGGTGGGGCTCACATGCCACGCCTCCTAGGTCTGCTGCAGCCAGAGCCCCTGTCCCCATGGCAGGACACTGCTGACCCATGCCTCCACAGGAGACACTCAAACATTCAAAGGCAGCTCTGGTTCCATCTCGTGGGGTCCCTGAGTCCTGGTGAATACAAGGTTTTGTTTGAGCCCTCCAAGCCTCTCCGGTGGGTATGGGGTTTGATTCTAAATGCAATTTTGCCCCTCCTATCATCTTGTTGGGGCTTTTCCTTTGCCCTTGGACATGGGATATCTTTTTTTGGGATCTAACGTTCTCCTGTCGATGGTTACTCAGCAGCTAGTTGCAGTTTTGGAATTCTCACAGGAGAAAATGAGAGCACGTCTTTCTACTCCACAGTGTTAGGCACTGACTAGAAAAAGTCAATTTTCATTCCAATCCCAAAGAAAGGCAATGCCAAAGAATGTTCAAACTACAGCACACTTGTACTCATCTCACATGCTAGCAAAGCAATGCTCTAAATTCTCCAAGAGAGGCTTCAATAGTCCATGAACAGAGAAATTCCAGATGTTCAAGCTGAATTTAGAAAAGGCAGAGGAACCAGAGATCAAATTGCCAACAGCCACTGGGTCATAGAAAATGCAAGAGAGTTCCAGAAAAACACCTACTTCTGCTTCATTGACTACACTAAAGCCTTTGACTGTGTGCATCACAACAAACTGTGGAAAATTCTTCAAGAGATGGGAACACCAGACCACTTGACCTGCCTCCAGAGAAATTTGTATGACGGTCAAGAAGCAACAGTTAGAAATGGATATGGAACAATGGACTGGTTCCAAATTGAAAAGGAGTACGTCAAGGCTGCATATTGACACTCTGCTTATTTAACTTATATGCAGAGTACATCATGAGAAATGCTGGGCTGGAGGAAGCACAAGCTGGAATCACATTGCCGGGAGAAATATCAATAACCTCAGATACGCATATGACACCACCCTTAGGGCAGAAAGTGAAGAACTAAAGAGCCTCTTGATGAAAGTGAAAGAGGAGAGTGAAAAAGCTGGCTTAAAACTCAACATTCAAAAAACGAAAATCATGGCATTCGGTTCTATCACTTCAAGGCAAATAGATGGGGAAACAATGGAAACAGTGACAGACTTTATCTTCTTGGGCTCCAAAATAACTGCAGATGGTGACTGCAGCCATGAAATTAAAAGACGCTTGCTCCATGGAAGAAAAGTTATGACAAAACTAGATAGCATGTTAAAAAGCAGAGACATTACTTTATTGACAAATGTCTATATACTCAAAGCTATGGCTTTTCCATGGAGAAGGCAATGGCAACCCACTCCAGTACTCTTGCCTGGCAAATCCCATGGACAGAGGAGCCTGGTAGGCTGCAGTCCATGGGGTCGCTAGGAGTCAGACACGACTGAGCAACTTCACTTTCACTTTTCACTTTCATGCACTGGAGAAGGAAATGGCAACCCACTCCAGTGTTCTTGCCTGGAGAATCCCAGGGACAGGGGAGCCTGGTGGGCTGCAGTCCATGGGGTCGCTAGGAGTCAGACACGACTGAGCAACTTCACTCTCACTTTTCACTTTCATGCACTGGAGAAGGAAATGGCAACCCACTCCAGTGTTCTTGCCTGGAGGATCTCAGGGACAGGGGAGCCTGGTGGGCTGCCGTCTATGGGGTCACACAGAGTTGGACACTACTGAAGTGACTTAGCAGCAGCAACATGGCTTTTCCAGTAGTCATGTATGGATATGAGAGTTGGACCATAAAGAAAGTCAAGCACTGAAGAGTTGATGCTTTTGAATTGTAGTGCTGGAGAAGCCTCTTGAGAGTCCCTTGGATAACAAGAAGGTTAAAACAGTCAATCCTAAAGAAAATCAGTCCTGAATATTCATTGGAAGGACTGGTGCTGAAGCTGAGGCTCCAATACTTTGGCCACCTGATGCAAAGAACTGACTCATTGGAAAAGACCCTGATGCTAGGAAAGATTGAAGGTAGGAGGAGAAGAGGATAACAGAGGATGAGATGGTTGGATGGCATCACCAACTCGACAGACATGAGTTTGTGCAAGCTCCAGTTGTTGATGGACAGGGAATCCCAGCGTGCTGCAGTCCATGGGGTTGCAAAGAGTTGGACATGACTGAGCAACTGACCTGAGCTGATTGCATAGGTGTTCACTCTACAATTGAAAACAGGAGATATATTTTCCATTTCTGCATGGAAGATCCATCTATAAATAGCTTCTTCAGATTATTTCTTGTTAAAATCTTGGTTGAATAAAATACAAAAGCTTTGAACTGTGTTGTTTATTGAAATGTATATGGTACAAAAGCATCTCAGGCTGAGATTTCTGAGATTCTACAGAAGGTACCCTTTGATTTTAATGGCTTGTGCCTTTTGTTCAAGTACATAAACTGATGGGATGCATGAGAAATTTGTTGGATGAAATTTGGATATGATCATATGTCTCAAATC
Organism: Bos mutus; assembly: GCF_027580195.1. Taxonomy (NCBI): domain Eukaryota; kingdom Metazoa; phylum Chordata; class Mammalia; order Artiodactyla; family Bovidae; genus Bos; species Bos mutus. The sequence continues at coordinate 18,045,180 of NC_091623.1, forward strand.
CCAGAATTATTTAAAAGAAGAGAATAAAATATCTACAGTTTCCAAAGGAGTAGGAAACTGGAAGAAAATATACCTGACTATTTTTCTTCACTCTGAAGGCATCCAACATCTAGTGGCAGCCCACCACTTCCCAGAGCAGTCACGATGCCTGGATCTGCCCTGTTGATCAGTGCTTCATCATAGAAATTTCACCAGGTTGTGCCCTGAATAGATCTTAACAGTTTGCCTGTTTGGGAGTATTTAGCAAGGAAACGCAAATCCTCCCATTCCTCAGGAACCCTCTTCTATCTACGATGTTTCTCTTTCCTGCCTGGGAGTGCAGCTTGAAACAGAAACTGCAAGGAGTGATGAGTTTGAGAGGGCATTGCAGTCAAATTAATTATCTGTTTGTAGTTATATCACTTTGTATTTTTGTTTGTACTCTATCAGGGCCTTTTTGGTATTAAAAATATAGGCTTTGTAAGCATAAGGAATAAAAAAGAGAGGAAATTATTTGGGGCAGAGAATCTATAAGAAATTCTCATTTAATTCCACAAGAACAGCTGCTTCTAGCCTTCCACCTCTACACAGTCAACAGCACACATCCAGATGAGCAAAAGCAAGAGATAAGGCTATCATTGCTATTGCTGAGAACGTTCATGAGATTGCTTTTCACATCACTATGAAATTTCACAAAGGCTGTACATTGAGACTGTGGGGCCAACTTCATATCTGTAAGCTTGTGAAGTGGGCATTAACTGCCACTTTTTGTAAATACTCTGGTAATCTGGCTTCTTTAGGCTTGAGATATGTGAGTCCAGGTGAAGTCTCTTATCTTTGGCCAATATAATTCTTTCCTTGCTTCAAAAAATAGTAATTGACAAACTGAAACTAGATTACTAGAAAGTAATGCTCAAAATTCTCCAAGCCAGGCTTCAGCAGTACATGAACCGTGGACTTCCAGATGTTCAAGCTAGATTTAGAAAAGGCAAAGGAACCAGAGATCAAATTGCCAACATCCATTGGATCATAGAAAAGGCAAGATAGCTCCATAAAAACATCTATTTCTGCTTTATTGATTACACCATGGCCTTTGACTGTGTGGATCACAACAAACTGTGAAAAATTCTTCAAGAGATGGGAATACCAGACCACCTTACCTGCTTCCTGAGAAATCTGTATGCAGGTCAAGAAGTAGCAGTTAGAACTGGACTTGGAACAAACGACTGATTCCAAATCGGGAAAGGAGTACATCAAGGCTTTATATTGTCACCCTGCTTATTTAGCTTATATGCAGAGTACATCATGCGAAATGTCGGGGTGGATGAAGCACAAGCTGGAATCAAGATTGCCAGGAGAAATATCAATAACCTCAGATATGCAGATGACGCTACCCTTATGGCAGAAAGCAAATAGAATCTAAAGAGCCTCTTGATGAAAGTGAAAGAGGAGAGTGAAAAAGTTGGCTTAAAACTCAACATTCAGAAAACAAAGATCATGTTATCAGGTCCCATCACTTCATGGCAAATAGATAGGGAAACAATGGAAACAGTGAGAGACTTTATTTTCTTGGGCTCCAAAATCACTGCAGATGATGCCTGCAGCCATGAAATTAAAAGATGCTTGCTCCTTGGAAGAAAAGCTATGACAAACCTAGACAGCATATTAAAAAGCAAAGACATTACTTTGCCAACAATGGTCCATCTAGTCAAAGTGATAGTTTTTCCAGTCGTTATATATTGATGTTAGAGTTGGACTATAAAGAAAGCTGAGCACTGAGGAATTGATGCTTTTGAACTGTGGTGTTGGAAATGAGTCTTGAGAGTCCCTTGGACTGGGAGATCCAACCAGTCCATTTTAAAGGAAATTAGTCCTGAATATTCTCTGGAAGGACTGATGCTGAAGCTGAAGCTCCAATCCTTTGGCCACCTGACGTGAAGAACTGACTCATTGGAAAAGACCCCAATGCTGGGAGAGATCAAAGGCCAGAGGAGAAGGGGATGACAGAGGATGAGATGGTTGGATGGCATCAACAACTCGATGGACATGAACTTGAGCAAGCTCCAGGAATCGGTGATGGACAGGGAGGCCTGGCATGCTGCAGTCCATGGGGTCACAAAGGGTCAGATACGACTGAGTGACTGAATTGTACTAGGTTTTTATGTGAACCTGTGTTTTCACTCCTTGCTGAATTTCAGAGGGCATGATTATTGATCATATGGCAAGAGTATGTTTAGTTTTGTAAGAAACCACCAAACTGTCATCCAACATTGGCTGTACCATTTTCCATTCTAGCAGCAATAGAATGGAAAAGGAGCAGTCCTATCATTCCCCTGCCCAGAGAAGGGTTTGGTTTTGTCAGGATTCCAGATTTTGTCCCTTCTGATGGGTATGTAGTGGTATCTTGTTATTTTAATTTGCATTTCCCTGATAATCATTTTATATGTTTATTTGCCATCTGTGTATCTTATTTGCTGAGATGTCTTTTAAGATGTTTCCCTCTTTTCTCAGTTGGATTGTTTGTTTTCTTATTGTTGACTTTTTAAAGTTCTATGTATATTTTAGATAACAGTTTTTTATCAAGTGTATCTTTTGCAAATATTTTCTCATAGTCTGTGACTTGTCTTACTCTCTTGACATTGTCATCCACAATACAGTTTTTAATTTTAGTGGAGTCCAGCTTAGTTCCTTCATAGCGTGTGCTATTGGTGTTATATCTAAACAGTCATCACCATACCCAAGATTACCTAGGTTTTCTTCTACATTATCTTCTAGGAGTTTTATAGTTTTGCATTTTTCGCATTTAAGGCTCTGATCCATTTTGAGTTAATTTTTGTGAGGAATGTAAGATCTATCTCTAGGTTCATTTTTTTTTTTTTTTTTTTTGCATGCAGAGGTCCAGTTATTCTATCATTGTTTGTTCAAAAACTATGTTTTCTCCATTATATTACCTTTGCTCATTTGTCTAAGATCAGTTGATTAAGTTTATATGGGTTTATTTCTGAGCTCTCTATTCTGTTCTATTGATCTGTCTATTCTTTCACCAATATCACCCTGGGTTGATAACTGTGTCCGTCGTGTCAGTCCTCCAACTTAGCTCCTCTCCTTCAGGATTGTGTTGAATATTCCAGGTATTCTGGGTCTTTTGCCTCCCCACACAAACTTTAGAATTTGTTTATATCCATAGCTATAACTTGCTTGGATTTTTATTTGGATCTCATTGAATCCATAGATAATGGGAAGAATTAATCTCTTCACAAAATCTAGTCCACCTTTCCATGAGAATGGAATATCTCTCCATTTTTAGTTCTTCTTTGATTTTGTTCATCAGAGATTTTGAGTTTTTTCATATAGATCTTGTTCATTATTTGTTAGCTTTATACTTGAGTATCTCATTGGGGGGCTTATGTAAATAGTATTACGTTTTTAATTTCAAATTCCAGTTGTTCATTGCTAGTATATAGAAAAGCAGTGAAATTCTGTATATGAATTTTGTATTCTGCAACTTTACGATAATCTCATTAGTTTCAGTTTTTTGGACACTTTTTTGAGTTTTCTATACATAGATAATCACATACCTGCAAAGAAAGATGTTTACCTTTCTTCACAATCTGTATGTCTTTCCTCCCACCTTTTTTTCTTTTTGTCTTATTAGCTGGGACTTCTAGTACCGTGTTGAAAAGGAGCAGCGAAACTGGCAGACCTCTTACTTTTGACCATGTTTTATTCTCCAGTTCCTACTCTGGAATTGAACTTTAGTTCTTGAAACTTTCTTCAAGAATGCTGTTTTTGGTTCTTCTTTCCAACATGCCCTGTAGTTGTTTTTCACTCTCATACCTAACCTGAATCCCAGAATTCTAGTCCCGACCAAAAGTACTAAGCTGCTTCTCACCCCAGAGAGCAGCTCAGGAAATTTTGGAATGGTCTGTCACATAATCATGGTCCAAATCATTGAGTGGCATGAAAGTGAAAGTCGCTCAGTTGTGTCTGACTCTTTGTGAACCCATGGACTGTAGCCTGTCAGGCTCCTCTGTCCTTGGAAATCTCCAGTGGAGATACCCTTCTCCAGGGGATCTTCCCAACCCAAAGATCGAACCCAGGTCTCCTGCATTGCAGGCTGATTCTTTACCATCTGAGCCACCAGGGAAGCCCAGTATTGGCATGGTGAATAAGTAAATAATAACAATAGTAAGTAACTGAATTTATGATCTCAGAGATATTTTGTGATATTGTTAAAACTGGGAAAAACACAAAGCCTAAAAAACATTTTATAGCATCCTATGTTATAGTATGGGCTTCCCTAGTAGCTCAGATGGTAAAGAATCTGCCCGCAATGTGGGAGACTTGGGTTCAATCTCTGGACCAGGAATATCCCCTAGAGAAGGGAATGACAACCCACTCCAGTATTCTTGCCTGGGGAATTCCACGGACAGAGAAGCTGGCAGGCTATAGTCCATGGGTCACAAACAGTCGGACATGACTGAGTGAGTAACACACATGTTATAATATGTCCCTGAAAATTTCCTATTTTGGACCCTACTTTATAATATGTTTTTTGATCAGCAGACCATTCTCTAAATTAGTTAAGATTTGTAAGTCATAAACTGAAACATTTAAACAGACTCATATGACTTGAAAATAGAGCAGTTAGAATTTACGTATAAATGTTGTGCCTGGAATGTAAGAGGGTGATGACTTTCAATAACATGATTTAAATGGAATAGTGAGCTACTTGTACATGGAAGCCCAGCCCCAAATACCCGTCTATTTGCCAAAAGAGCCCTGACTATCCTGAAATGGGGCTTCTCTGGTGGCTCAGGAAAGGGGACACAATATAGGGAATGCAAGTTCTATCTCTGGGTCAGGAAGATCCCCTGGAAAAGGAAATGGCAACCCACTCCAGTATTCTTGCCTAGAAAATTCCATGGACAGAGGAGCCTGGCAGGCTACAGTTCATGGGGCTGCAGAGTCGGACACAACTGAGCATGCACACACAACATGTTGTGGCTACTTAGAGCCACAGAGAAACATATCACATCTACTGGTAGTATCCATTTTACCTCATAAGCAGAAATTTAAAATCTTATTTCGCTGTGACTGAGACAGAACTGCATGATCTGTATCTCCCCTCCCCTCTTTTTTTCCCCTCTGACCTCATCGCCTCCTACTCAACCCATCATTCACATTGTTCCTATCACACCTTGTTCCTTGAGCAACTCCAACTCCTGCCTCAGGGCCTTTGCACTTGCTCTTTACTCTGCCTGGAATGTTCTTTGTGCAGATATCTGGATAGACGGCTATCTCACTTCCTTCAGGTATCAACTCACTTATCCTCACTGAGGACTTTCTTAGCCACTCTATTAAAAATTATACATCACTGTATGGCAAAAAAAAAACACACACACCACAATATTGTAAAGTAATTAGCCTCCAATTAAAATTAATTCATTAAATAATTATATATCTCCATCTTATATTTTTGAATCTTCTGTGTTTGATTTACTGTTTCTCCATAGCACGTACTGCAATTTAAAATACTGTACACTTTATTGTTTACTTTTATTATCTCTATATTCCACTAAAATATAAGCTCCATGAAAGCAGAGGGTTTTTTAAGTTATAGAAAGATATACAACAGTAGAAAAATATTAGAGTGAATCTCTATTATCACTCAGCTCTAACAATTTTTAATATTTAGCCAATCTTGGTCCTTCAATTTTGCTACCATATTTTATTTCTTTTAAGTAGTTGAAAACAATTCTTAGACATAAGAGTTCATGTTATTCACATATGAATTCCTTAGTGTGTCTCTGACTGATAAGGCTTTAGTTTTTAAATTTTTAAAAATCATCAGATCATTATCAAATTAATGCTAATTCTTTTGTACCATTTATTCTGTTTGCATTCAAATTGCTCTGATTAATTTACCAATGTGCGTTCACATTTGATTTATTTCTGTTGGAATCCCAACATGATCCATAAATTACACTTGATTTTTCCCTGCTAAATCTTTCCTTTCCCCGCTGGTATTCACTTGTTGGGAAAACTTTGTCCCCTAGCATGTCCCACATTGTGGATTTGGTCTATTAGTTTCTTGAGGTATCTTCCCCTTAATATTTTCTATAATCTCACTGTTATATACAGAGATTCAAGTTCATTTTTATGGGCAAGAATTCTGAATTGTTTCCTGTTATACTGTATCACAGGGCACAAAATGACTGGTTGACAAACTTTAGTGAGGCTTAGATAAATCAGAAGGTTAAAGTAGTATTATCTTGATTCTTCCATTATGAGATTCCCTGTCAAAATTTTACTTGATGGTGTAGCACTTAGTGACAATGGTTGCCTATAACTAGTTATTTTATTTGATACTTTCTGTGCATTTATTATCCGGAATACAGCTTTAAATGACCTTTCTCTTGACCCTTCCTTGTTAAGTGATATGAATTTTTGACATATTGTCTAGGTGTCACAAAAACATAGTATTAATAGTTAGGGCTTTTTAACTTCTTTTTACAAAATTATGGAAGCCAAGATATCCTTTTTCTATGAATCCTCCCTGGAAAAGTTTTTAAATCACTCTTTCTACACTGTATCTATTTGTAATCATATAAAATCAGTTAATCAATTATTAAAAATTACTGAGACCCTATTATGTGTCAGACACTGTCTTAAATGCTGAGAATAAATTATTGTCATGGACCATCAGTATATAGTAGGACTAATACATTTAAAAAATGTATATACACACTTGTAGCCAGCATCTAAAATGGCTCCCAATGATCTCCACCTCCTGTAATTAATACCCATGTTAATCCCCTCCCATATCATACCAGAGTTGGTCTCTATGACCAATAGAATATGGCAGAAGTAATGATACGTCATTTCTGATTAGGTTATAAAGGACAACTTCCATCATGGTTGCTGTTTCTCTCTTGGATCTCTTGATCTGAAGGATGCCAGAAGCCACATTTTTGACAAACAGGCCTTTACACATTGAATTAGCTCTGTAATCACAAGGCTTGGATCTTAAAACACATGTCAAAATATGAAACCAGGTCCTGGCCTGCATAATGTAGGAAATTAAGATTATACCTGGGCACAAAACTGACACTTGATGTGCCCTTATCCTGGTTTGGAATTTAAATTCAAATTTGCTACAAAGTGTAGGAAAACCAACCTCACAAAAAATAAAAAGTAAATAATTAGGTAAATAAATAGGTAATATTGTCCTAGATTCTTGGTCTAGGACATGCATGTGTGCTCAGTTGCGTCCAACTCTTTGAGACATGCACTGTAGCCCGCCAAACTCCTCTGTCCATGGAATTCTCCTGTCAAGAATATTGGAAAGGGTTGCCATTTCCTACTGCAGGGATCTCCTTGACCCAGGGATTGAACCCACGTCTCCTGTGTCTCTGGCATTGGCAGGCGGATTCTTTACCGCTATGCCACCTGGGAAGCCCATCACACATAAATATCAGTGCATAAATTTTAAGTAAAGTTTAGCAGTTAAAATAGGGCTTCCCTGGTGGCTCAGATGGTAAAGCAGCTGCCTGTAAGTGGGAAGACCTGGATTCGATCCCTGGATTGGGAAGATCCCCTGGGAAAGGGAATGGCTACCCAATCCAGTATTCTTGTCTGGAGAATCCCATGGACGCAGTTAAAATCCAACAGCACATTTAAAATAATAATGTATCAGCACGGAGACAGATTCTAAAAATTCAATAAAAAAATAATTACATTATAAGAGTTAAAGAGAAGTATCATGTGATCATCTCCATTTATGTAAAAGAAAACTTTTGAAAAATTTAACACCAATTCTTGTTAAAATCATTCAGATGGATATTTCCACAAAATGTTAATACATATAATATATATATACATATATCAACATATACATACAGATAATACGTATATAATGTTTATGTATAATATATATTTATGCCCATATATAAGTGTATACACACATATATTTTACATATATGCATGTATGTGTGTATGTATGTATATATGCATATGTGAATATATGTGCATACATACACAGGTATCCATTTATATATATTAGTATTAGTATCACAGTGAAAGTAAAACATTGCAGTTATTTGCACTTAGGAAAAGAGCAAGAATGCTCATTGTCAGTACTGCTATCTTTACCATTTTTACCATTATATTTTTTCCATTTTTACCATTATATTTGAAGTATTAGTCAATGTGGCCAAAAGAAAAAAGGTGCATAAAAAACATGTTTAAAAATTTAGAAGGAGAAAGCAAAACTATCACTATCTGTGGTTGACATATTGCATACCTGAAAACACTGAAAGACTTTACTATAAACTATAAATAATAAGAGAATCAATAAATAAACTATAAATAATAAGAGAATCAATAAGGTAGAGAATCAATATCAGTAGTCTGCATATCTAGAAACAGCAACCTGGTAGAAGATAAAATAGAAGAGAAAACTCAGTTTACAATAGCAGCAAAGGGACTTCTCTCGTGGTTCGGTGGCTAGGACTCCACTTTCCCAGTGCAGGGGCCTGAGTTCCATCTCTGGTCAGGGAACTAGATCCCACGTGCTGCAACTAAGACCCAGCGCAGCCAAATAAATAAATAAATACTTTTTAAAGACAAACAATAGCAACAAAAATATTAAACAACTAGGAATAAATAGTTATTCCTAAAGTAAACTGAGGCATAACTTTTAAAAAATGCATAATTTATATGCAAAAATTTAAGTAATCCTAAAATAAATCCAAAAGCTGATTTGAATGAATGAAATGTTTTTAAATAGAAAAATACAACATCACAAAGATATTAAGTCTTCCTAAGTTATAATTCACAAATTCAACCTAATCTCAAAAAAATTCCAAAAGGATTTGTTTAAAGAAATGGCTGGACTGATACTAAAGTTCACACAGAAAAATTAAAAAGAATGGCCAGAAAAAAATTTTAAAAACAAGGGTTGTGAGAAGCAAATAACCAAACCATGTATTAAATTACATTATGAAGCCTTGATCATTAATACAGTGTAGTAATGGCACAAAAATAAGATACCGGAGTGGAACAGAATGGAAAGGTGAAAATTAGACTCATATGCGTCAAAGGATCCAGTGGTATCTTCAGTTCAGTCGCTCAGTTGTGACCAACTCTTTGTAACCCCATGAGCTGAAGCACACCAGGCCTCCCTGTCCATCACCAACTCCAGGAGCTTGCTCAAACTCATGTCCATTGAGTCGGTGATGCCATCCAACCATCTCATCCTCTGTCGCCCCCTTCTCCTGCTGCTCTCAATCTTTCCCAGCATCGGGCGCTTTTCCAATGAGTCCATTCTTCACATCAGGTGGCCAAAGTATTGGAGCTTCAGCTTCAGCATCAGTCCTTCCAATGAACATTCAGGACTGACTTCCTTTAGGATGGACTGATTTGGTCTCCTTGCAGTCCAAGGGGACTCCCAAGAGTCTTCTCCAACACCACAGTTCAAAAGCATCAATTCTTTGGTACTCGGCTTTGTTTATGGTCCAACTCTCACATTCATACGTGACTACTAGAAAAACTAAAGCTTTGACTAGACAGACCTTAGTCAGCAAAGTAATGTCTCTGCTTTTTAATATGCATAGGGCTTCCCTTCGGAGAAGGCAATGGTAACCCACTCCAGTACTCTTGCCTGGCAAATCCCATGGATGGAGGAGCCTGGTAGGCTGCAGTCCATGGGGTCACTAGGAGTCGGACATGACTGAGCGACTTCACTTTCACTTTCACTTTCCACTTTCATGCATTAGAGAAGGAAATGGCAACCCACTCCAGTGTTCTTGCCTGGAGAATCCCAGGGACGGGGGAGCCTGGTGGGCTGCCGTCTCTGGGGTTGCACAGAGTTGGACACGACTGAAGCTACTTAGCAGCAACAGGGCTTCCCTTGTGGCTCAGATGGTAAAGTCTGCCTGCAGTGCAGGAGACCTGGGTTCAATCCCTAGGTCGGGAAGATACCCTGGAGAAGGAAATGACAACCCACTCCAGTACTCTTGCCTGGAAAATTCCATGGATGGAGGAGCCTGGTAGGCTACAGTCCATGGGGTCGCAAAGAGTCGGACACGACTGAGCAACTTCACTTTCTCACTTTCTCAGGTTATTAATAGCTTTTCTTCCAAGGAGCAAGCATCTTTTAATTTCATGGCTGCAGTCACCATCTGCAGTGATTTTGGAGCCCAAGAAAATTAAGTCTGTCACTGTTTCCATAGTTTCCCCATCTATTTGCCATGAAGTGATGGAACCAGATGCCATGATCTTACTTTTCCGAATGTTGAATTTTAAGCCAATTTTTTTCTCTCCTCCTTCACTTTCATCAAGAGGCTCTTTAGTTCTTCTCTTTCTGCCATAAGAGTGGTTTCATCTGCATGTCTGAGGTTATTGATATTTCTCCTGGCAATCTTAATTCCAGCTTGTGCTTCATCTAACCCAACAGTTCACATGATGTACTCTGCAGGTAAGTTAAATAAGCAGGGTGACAATACATAGATTGATGTATTCTTTTCTCAAGTTTGAACCAGTCCATTGTTTCATGTCTGGTTCTAACTGTTGCTTCTTGACCTGCACACAGATTTCTCAGGAAGCAGGTAAGGTAGGCTGGTATTCCCATCTCTTGAAGAATTTTCCAGTTTGTTGTGATACACATGGTCAAAGTCTTTGGCATAGTCAATAAAGCAGAAGTAGATGTTTTTCTGGAACTCTCTTGCTTTTTCTATGACCCAACAGATGTTGGCAATTTGATCTCTGGCTTCTCTACATTTTCTAAATCCAACTTGAAAATCTGGAAGTTCTCAGTTCATGTACAATTGAAGTCTCACTTGGAGAATTTTGAGCATTACTTTGCTAGCATGTGAGATGAGTACAATTGTGTGGTAGTTTGAACATTCTTTGGCATTGCTCTTCTTTAAGACTGGAATGAAAACTGACCCTTTCCTGTCCTGTGGCCACTGCTGAGTTTTTCAAATATGCTGGTGTATTGAGTGCAACACTTTAACAGCATCATCTTTTAGGATTTGAAATAGCTCAACTGGAATTCCATCACCTCCAGTAGCTTTGTTCTTACTAATGTTTCCTAAGGCCCACTTGATTCCACACTCCAGGATGTCTAACTCTATGTAAGTGACCACACCATCATGGTTATTTAAGTCATGAAGATCTTTTTTGCATAGTTTTGTGTATTCTTGCCACCTCTTCTTAATATCTTCTGCTTCTGTTAGGTCCTTGCCATTTCTGTCCTTGATTGTGCCCATTTTGGCATGAAATGTTCCCTTGATATCTCCAATTTTATTGAAGAGATCTCAGTCTTCCCCATTCTGTTATTTTCCTCTATTTCTTCACATTGTTTACTTAATAAGGCTTATCTCTCCTTGCTATTCTCTGGAACTCTACATTCAGTTGGATACATCTTTCTCTCTCTCCTATGCTTTTCAGGGTAAATCAAATGCCACAATAGAAAATTGGCAAATGGGGAAAGGATAAGAACAGACAATGTCAGCTTAAGAAAGAAAGTTTTCCCTTAAACATGAAAAATGTCCCTACATCAAAAGACAAGATAAAATTTTTTTTAAAACTCAATAAGATACCTACAGAGATAATAGTTTGTATTCATCCTCAAATTAATGAGAAAAGAATGAACAACAAAAGAATAGAACAAAGAGGCAAAATACTTGAACTGGAAATTCATAGTAAATATGAATTAACATGAGAATATGAAAAATTCCACTTCAATGCTAATCAGGAAAATGCCATTTAAAAAGCAATGACGGTGTTTTACACTCATCAACTTGTCAAAAATTAAATACAGTTGCTAAAAGTTGAAAACAACCTAACATCATCAAAAAAAGACAGATCAAAAAATAGTGCTATATTCAAACCAAGGAACACTCTAAAACAATGAAAATACTATTGAGTGAAAAATATAAATCTTTGCAACAGTATATGAATTTTTAAAATATATCAAAAAACACTAAGTAATTTTTGAGACATATATTTGTGTATTAAACATATTAAGATACAAATGGGAAAGAAAACACAAATTCAGAACTCAGGAGAAAAAGAGACAGGATAATGGATTGGTAAATATAATTAACAATTCAACTGTATTTATGATTTTGTATTTCTTAAGTTAGGTGATAGGTACTTAGTTTTTCATTTTCTCTTTACAGATTTTATATGTCTGAAATATTTCAGGGAAAAAGGAGATAAAAGAAAAAGAGGACAAAAGCTTTTTGAAATCAGGGCAAAACTCAATTTCAACCTCATCTCTGCAACTCACTAGTTGTGGGACCTTGATGGGCTATGTCAAATAGCCCTGAGCTTCAGCTTCCCTGGGCTTCTGCTTCCTCAACTGTAAAATTTTGATAATCATAATATGTGTACTTCCTGAAACTGTATTTCAGAAGCTAGCAAAGTAACAAGTATGTGGTGTGCTTTTAATGTATTTGATATTTTTCTGAATTATGTCATTAAGGACAATATTGATTAGTAAGTATGTGCATGTACATTCCAAATGTGTGTGAGCATATCTGTGAGTTTACATGACACATACTTCTCAGTTTTTTGGAGCACATCACATGTTGGGTTCTTACTATTTTACTATCCTTTGTTACATATCGTCTTTTTATTTTGCACTTCCTGTTATAATGTTAAACACTGCGCTGCTGCTGCTAAGTCGCTTCAGTCGTGTCCGACTCTGTGCGACCCCATAGACAGCAGCCCACCAGGCACCCCCGTCCCTGGGATTCTCCAGGCAATAACACTGGAGTGGGTTGCCATTTCCTCCTCCAATGCATGAAAGTGAAAAGTGAAATCGCTCAGTCGCTCAGTCATGTCTGACTCTTCACGACCCCATGGACTGCAGCCTACCAGGCTCCTCCATCCATGGGATTTTCCAGGCAAGAGTACTGGAGTGGGTTGCCATTGCCTTCTCTGGATGTTAAACACAGGAGGGACAAATTCTAGACAATCAATAGAACAGCTGCTAGGGGAAAAAATAGAAATGAAATGGCTAAATGATTGAAGGTTGACACTTAAAAGAATTGTTTTGCAGTTAATAGCTATGTATCTCAGAAATAAAATATCTGATAAATACGTGATAATGAAGACCAAAATTGCTGATATTGAAAATTCATACCTAGAGCACCAAAAACTATTGAAAAACAATGACAAAATGTCAGTATTGACCTTAACTTTCTAAATGGGTTATAGTCAACATGAATGGAAGCAGAGAAAATTATAATAAATCCACTTACAAGGTCTAAATTTTATGCCGTTTAAGGCATAAATTAACACTGTGGAAGATACTTTAGATATCATGTTAAGTTCTCAAAACAAGCTTCGGAAATTGAGCAAGTAAATGGCAATGTGCTCTTTTAGCTCTAATAGTTGGTCTCTGCTCTTTCTCTTTTTGTCCTGTGATCTTGGTCTGCCCACAAACACCACACTGAGTCACACACACACACCAGTCTTTTGTCTCTCGTCCTCTCGATGGTGGAGTCCTTTTGTGTTCTCTGTGTGATAAGGGCGCTTATGAAATTAGAGAGCCTGGGTATCCTTCTGTTGAGGTTGCATTTGCTCAGTGTGACACACTGGATACTTTTTGTCTCTGAGCTTCAGTTTTCCTATTGTAAGACAGGCATTAAAGTGAGTTAACATCTAACATAGACCTCTAAGAAGAAATTTGGAAGCATCCCCAAATGCAAGGTATTATTCTTTATTTTGAGAAATGCTGTGACCTGAGTAGTAACAAGGATCAGTTTCTAGGTGGTCTTCCTCCCAGAAAGAAAAATAAAACCTTGGTCTATTTGGTTTTCTGTTTCTGTACCTCCCAGCTACACCCAAAGTAGATTTGTATGAATATCATTGTACTGCCTTCCTTAGCTGATATGTACTTTCCAGTTCACGTGGATGACAAACACATTCACTTATTCATTTAACAAGTTTGAACTGAGTACCTTTTGTACCTTGCACAAGTCAGGCACTGTATTTGGTATTTTGGAAACATCTGTGGGGGGAAAAAAAATCTTGCTCTGTTGGAGCTCAGCATTCAATCTGGGGTGGAGGATGTAACAGATAATAAGTAATAAATATTGAAAGTGACTAGTAATAAATCTTGAAAGTGACTGTATGTTGGAGGATGACAGTGCTATGGGAAAATGGAACAGAGCAGATAAGGGGCTTCAGAGAGCTGTTGGGAATGTCAGCCGATGGACAGAGTGGGCTGGATACATCATCTGTACTGCTCCATGAGAAAGTGACTTTTGAGGGACTTATCCAGGAGAATATGTGAAGAATAAAGCTCTATGAAAGAGAATATGATGTGTTTGCCGTATCCCTGAGTTTAGCACCAACCTTGAATTTGATGCATGGTTGGTTGAATCTGCAGATGCCAAAGGTGGATACTGAGGGCTGACTGTAACTGAGGGCTTCCTGTATTCATTATTCTATTGCCATTATATTAAGGACCTTGAGCACCAGGGATTTTTGGTATCCATTCCTGGAACAATACCCCACAGACACTGAGGGACAACTGTATCCAATGCCAAAGCCCCAAGGGGAGCTTTCTTGGCACGTTTGAAACCAGCAACTAGACTCTTGTGTCTGGAGAGGAGTTCAGGCAGAGTAGCAGGAACGTAAATTAGAAAACAACATCTTCCCTCAAACCACCTTCCCCAGACTTTAAAAGATAAACTTCTTTATTGTGTACATTATTAAAGCAAGAAACCTTCCATTTTTGTTGTGATGCCTAGAATTATCTCAATGAATGTGTGACTGTTTCTTGTGTGTTACTCCTTACTGGTTCATAGGGTTCTCAAGTCTCTTGATGAAAGTGAAAGAGGAGAGTGAAAAAGTTGGCTTACACTATGGAGAACAGTGTGGAGGTTCCTTTAAAAACTGGAAATAGAACTGCCATACGACCCAGCAATCCCACTGCTGGGCATACACACCGAGGAAACTAGAATTGAAAGAGACACGTGTACCCCAATGTTCATCGCAGCGCTGTTTATAATAGCCAGGACATGGAAGCAACCTAGATGTCCATCAGCAGATGAATGGATAAGAAAGCTGTGGTACATATACACAATGGAGTATTACTCCGCCATTAAAAAGAATACATTTGAATCAGTTCTAATGAGGTGGATGAAACTGGAGCCTATTATACAGAGTGAAGTAAGCCAGAAAGAAAAACACCAATACAGTATACTAACGCATATATATGGAATTTAGAAAGATGGTAATGATAACCCTGTATGCGAGACAGCAAAAGAGACACAGATGTATAGAACAGTCTTTTGGACTCTTGGGAGAGGGAGGAGGGGGATGATTTGGGAGAATGGCATTGAAACATGTATAATATCATATAAGAAACAAATCGCCAGTCCAGGTTCCATGCAGGATACAGGAAGCTTGGGGCTGGTGCACTGGGATGACCCAGAGGGATGGTATGGGGAGGGAGGTGGGAGGGGGTTCAGGATTGGGAACACGTGTACACCCGTGGCAGATTCATGTTGATGTATGGCAAAACCAACACAATATTGTAAAGTAATTAGCCTCTAATTAAAATAAATAAATTTAAATTTAAAAAAAAGTTGGCTTAAACTCAACATTAAGAAAATTAAGATCATGGCATCCAGTCCCATCACTTCATGGCAAATAGATCAGGAAACAATGGAAACAGTGAGAGACTTTATTTTCTTGGGCTCCAAAATCACTGTAGATGGTGACTGCAGCCATGAAATTCAGACACTTGATCCTTGGAAGAAAAGCTATGGCCAACCTAGACAGCATATTAAAAAGCAGAGACATTACTTTGTCAACAAAGGTCTGTCTAGTCAAAGCTAGGAAGAAGGAAATGGTAACCCACTCTAGTACTCTTGCCTGGAAAATCCCATGGACAGAGGAGCCTGGTGGGCTACAGTCCATGGGGTCGCGAAGAGTCAGATATGACTGAGCGACTTCACCTTCACTTTTCACTTTCATGCATTGGAGAAGGAAATGGCAACCCACTCCAGTGTTCTTGCCTGGAGAATCCCAGGGATGGAGGAGCCCGGTGGGCTCACACAGAGTCAGACACGACTGAAGTGACTTAGCAGCAGTGAAAGCTATGGTTTTTCTGGTATTCATGTATGGATGTGAGAGTTGGACTATAATGAAAGCTGAGCATGGAAGAATTGAATATTCATTGGAAGAACTGATGCTGAAGCTCAAACTCCAATACTTTGGCCACCTGATGGGAAGAACTGACTCATTGGAAAAGACTCTGATGCTGGGAAAGATTGAAGGCAGGAGGATGAGATGGTTGGATGGCATCACTGACTCAATGAACATGAGTTTGAGTAAGCTCCAGGAGTTGATGATGGACAGGGAAGCCTGGCGTGCTGCAGTCTATGGGGTCGCAAAGAGTTGGACATGACTGAGCGACTGAACTGACTAACTCCTTACTGATGGAAGAACACATGTGGTGTCCTGCCATTCTCTACTCTCCTTCAGCTCTTTCCCCCTTTATGACTATAATCAGCTTTGAAAAGCATGAACCCTTCTCTCTCACACCCTACCTTGGCATTAACAGCTGCAGTAGTTTATAGTTTGCTCTCCAGGTTTTATTCCCTACTTTCCATCAAATTCTCTCTAAATGATTACCCAAAGGGGAAACCTTCTCTTTCCCTTCATGCCTTTCTTCCAGCTGCCCAAAGAAAACAGGGGAAAAACTTAATGGGTATCTTCTTTTTCACAAGAAAAAGAAGAATATGACAAACCCAGTTGCAGATCACATAAATTTTAAAAAATCAAACTTACATTTACCAGGTAAGCCTGTTCTATATTTTTTGCACTAGGAAAGGTTTAGATTTTCTGAGAAATTTTAATAAAACATATACTGTTTCCACTAAGATTATCATTAAAAATTCAGACTCTTTGATCTTTAGGGCAGGATTTTTTGAAGATTTTAATTATTTTTTAACACCTCTATGATGCATCATTATGCTGTTGTATGGCACATTTGGATAAAAATGTTTTATTCATTTTATCCAAATCTTGTCATCATATACATCTGGCATTAAATTGTTTTGTTTAGGATTCTACTTATAAGTATCTGGGTGTCGAAATAACAAAATAAGAAGAATAAACAAAGAGAAAATGTCTTCCCTAGTGTGGCAGATTTTTATGGATGCAATCCAATATATAACAGAGAATCATGTCACTGGGGAATTGAGTATAAAGGGTATTTGAGAGAGCTTGCATTCTTTGCTAAGCGCTGGACTGGAAGAAACACAAGCTGGAATCAAGATTGCTGGGAGAAATATCAATAACCTCAAATATGCAGATGACACCACCCTTATGGCAGAAAGTGAAGAGGAACTCAAAAGCCTCTTGATGAAAGTGAAAGTGGAGAGTGAAAAAGTTGGCTTAAAACTCAACATTCAGAAAACGAAGATCATGGCATCCGGTCCCACCACTTCATGGGAAATAGATGGGGAAACAGTGGAAACAGTGTCAGACTTTATTTTTCGGGGCTCCAAAATCACTACAGATGGTGACTGCAGCCATGAAATTAAAAGACGCTTACTCCTTGGAAGGAAAGTTATGACCAACCTAGAGAGCATATTCAAAAGCAGAGACATTACTTTGCCAACAAAGGTTCATCTAGTCAAGGCTATGGTTTTTCCTGTGGTCATGTATGGATGTGAGAGTTGGACTGTGAAGAAGGCTGAGTGCCGAAGAATTGATGCTTTTGAACTGTGGTGTTGGAGAAGACTCTTGAGAGTCCCTTGGACTGCAAGGAGATCCAACCAGTCCATTCTGAAGGAGATCAGCCCTGGGATTTCTTTGGAAGGAATGATGCTAAAGCTGAAACCAGTACTTTGGCCACCTCATGCGAAGAGTTGACTCACTGGAAAAGACTGTGATGCTGGGAGGGATTGGGGGCAGGAGGAGAAGAGGACGACAGAGGATGAGATGGCTGGATGGCATCACTGACTCAATGGACGTGAGTCTGAGTGAACTCCGGGAGTTGGTGATGGACAGGGAGGCCTGGCATGCTGCAATTCATGGGGTCGCAAAGAGTTGGACAGGACTGAGCGACTGATCTGATCTGATCTGATCTGTGCATAGTCACTCAGTCGTGTCTAACTCTTTGCAACCCCATGGACTACGTAGCCCATCAGGCTCCTCTATCCATGGGGATTCTCCAAGCTAGAATACAGGAGTGGGTTGCCAAGCCCTCCTCTAGGGGATCTTTCCAAACTAGGGATCAAACCCAAGTCTCCCACATTGCACTCTGATTCTTTATGGTCTGAGCCACCAGGGAAGCCCTCTATGCCAAGTAGGGATTATTAATTGGTACAGTTCAAAGAACTCTAAAACCTTATAGTTGTCTATTCTTACCTAGCCTGCTACCACCAGTTTGGTTAATTCTGATTTATGGACAGAAAAAACACATGTCCCCTGTATAGACACATTTCATCTCCTGAAAATGCTGTATTTCCTAATGGGAATGGATAGAACCATCACTACTTTCCAACCATCTCAGCAATAGACAGACATTGTTTCTGATGTCCTAGCCTCCCAGAGATCGAGTTGCTGGTTTCTATTTGTTCAGAAAACCAAGGTTTACATTGTGTGTGGGTCATCCTTCAGGCTCTCTTGAGGAAAGTAAAAGGGATCTGGCAAAAGCACACATGCTACAAAGTTTTCTTCTGCCAGTTTTCAAGATCAACATGATCCTTTTTTGAACAAGTGATCACATTAACCAGTCAATCAATGACAAAGGATAGAGGAAAACAGTGGGTATCTTGAAAGTGACGGGGGAATAAATAATGAAAAAACATTAGCAGATTTGACTGTATAATGAATTTTCTTTATGAAACTAAATACATTTCCATATATCAAAATATCATAAATACATAAAGTATATCTCTGGAAAGAAATGCAGAAATGGGTTTCAGTGGTTGTCTTCACTGAAGGAAGCACTAAGAGATTAATTTCAAAGACAACAGTCTGCTTGATGGGAGCACAGTGAAATGGGCACTCTCAAACTGCTATCTAAATCAAGCATGCTGTCAAAAAAGCAATTTGCAATATCAATCAAGGACCTTAAAATTTCTGTCCCAGTAATTCCATTTTAAAGAATTTGTCCTAAGGAAATGAACTAAAATGTACAGGAGTGTGTTTTTACACAAAGCATGTTAGTATAATATTTCTTATAAAAGTGAAAATGTAGGAAATTGTAAAGGCTACCTATAGGGTAGGTTTAAGTAATCCTTTTCCTATTTCCTGATTATTTTGTACAGACATTTATTTTAGCAGCTGTCATGCTGGGTTCTTTTTATTTGCACAAGTATCTCCTTAAGAAACTTAGGGCTTGGAATGGGACAAAGAACTTTCATCTCTTAGATCCCAGAGTCTACTGTAATAATTGGGTCCACTACCAGGGCTTCCCTGGTAGCTCAGATGGTAAATAATCCACCTACAATGCAGGAGACCGACTCAATGAACATGAGATTTTGAGTGAACTCTGGGAGTTGGTGATGGACAGGGAGGCCTGGCGTGCTGGGATTCATGGGGTCGCAAAGAGTTGGACATGACTGAGTGACTGAACTGAACTGAACTGAACCGGTGGCTCAGATGGTAAAGAATCCACCTGCAACGCAGGAGACTTGAGTTCAATCCCTGGGTCAGGAAGATCCCCTGGAGAGGAGAATGGCTACCTACTCCAGTATTCTAGCCTGGAGAATCCCATGGACAGAGGAGTCTGGTGAGCCACAGTCCATGGGGCTGCAAAGAGTCTGACATGACTGAGTGACTAAGCACACACAAGCTGTCTTAAAAGGAAGTCTATTGAATTTTATCCTCCTAGCTCAACTTAATCACATCCCAGGGCAATGAAAAAAATTGCAGAAGAGTTCATGGAATGCTTTTGGAAAACTGTTTTAGACTGTCATTTGAAAGTTGCCTGCACACAGAAGTGTAACAGCTGCACTTCACTTCAATCCGATTCTAGTCTTTGTATTTTACTCTAAGATGTGCCAGTCTTCAGTAAATTATGTGAGGAGGGAAAAATGCAATCATTATTTATCCAAATTGTAATGCATTCCTATCTTACTCCGGGAGTAAAATTCAGTAGGTCAATAATTGAAAGGGTTCATTTGTGGAGGATTAAGTACCCACGCATGCAACTTTTATTCAGGTTTTGAGTGGGAGGATGTAGAAAATGATTTCAGTATTAAAGAATTGGAATGCTAGTGGGTTTTTTTTTTTTTCCAAAGGTGTGAACAATTAAATCCACTTACTCCTTGAGAATCAAATCTTATAAGTGGATCATATTTTTAAAATACATGAAAAAAAATTAACTGATGGGCAAGAAAGAGAAAATTTACCTTAAACAACTCAAGCAATTCCTCTAGGAAGGAGAAATTAGGAAAGGAGGAGGGGAAATGGTAGGAGGGAGAGTGGGAGGGCAGTGGGTAAAAAAAGAGCTTGTGGAGTGCCAAAGCCACAATCATACAGGATGTTGATGACCTCCCAACCAGATGGACCACAGAAGAGCCCTTAACCACCCTGAAGGCAGAGAGTACAGCACACCAGAAATATGTGCATTAAAAACCAAAAGCCCTAGAATTCTGAAACTCAGTTTTACTATCACCATCTGAAACAATCTGTTCAAAATAATTTGTCTCCACTTCCACATATGAAAATGTGCTTCGTTCATACCATAATATCTTATAGGGTAAAATAATACATTTTCTGCATAACAAAACTTTTTCCAAGTACCACTCAGTAAGTAGCACATTTCCTGCTTCTCGGAGATATAGGGTCAGGGTGCATACCAATCCAAAGTTTATTTTCTGAACTCTTCAAAGATTGGTGTTGGTACTTTTTAGATGAATGAAATGCTTGTAGCTCCAGGAACCCTGCATATGAAGCTGAGTCTTAACTTAGGACTCATGAGTCTTAGATTTAATGTAGAGAGAGTACAACTGAGTTTTATATTGTAAGAAGGTTGTTTGAATATATAGTTGAGCCTTGAACATCAGAGGGGTTAAACTCAGAGTTGGAGTAAAAACCAAATAGCAAAATGGATGGAACATTTTCCCCCTGGTCAATCCTTCATTGGTTCATTCATTCAACAAATAGTTTATCGATTAGTACATATGAAGAAAACACTCTGCTAAGTGCTAGAGCTATGATGGTGAGCAAAAGTAGACGTGGTCTTCCATGTAGCTTAAAATCCAGGAACAGAAAGTGAACAAAAAATTCCTAGACTTGGGGTAAAGGGAGGGTTGTAGTCAAGATGGGTGTTCTTTAGGAAGGTATGCTCAAGCTGAGATAGGGTGAGTCAACTGGCTTAACCAGCTAAGGGTTGGGGGGAGTCTCAGTTAAGGACAGAGGGGAAATTATTTACGATAACCCTGCTGTCAGAGGGAACCTAGCACATCTGAGAGTAAAAGAAAATCTAAATGGCTAGGATAGGAGTAAAGGGGCAAATAATTGAAGGGGAGAGGGGAGGTTGATAAATGTCAGATGATTTTCTTTTGAAATGCAATGAGAAATCATTGGAGGGTTTCAAGCTGGAGGAGTGATGTGGAGAGAAGAGTAATATGATCAGATTTGCCTTGTGAAAACTCCCCTCTTCCTAAGGTGTGAATGGGAGGGGAGAACAAAGCTAGATAAATCAGGAAGCTATTGCTGTAAGTAACTGGTGCAAATCTAAGTCCATTGTAAATGTTTTTAGTTGCTCTTCCCTCTCTGAGAAGCTAGGAAAAATACTTTAGTTCCCAGAGAAAACTCACCTTCTATGGTGAAGATGGAAGGAAGTGGATTAATTGAATATTTAGAAGATAAAGTTGACTGCTGCTGCTGCTGAGTCGCTTTAGTCGTGTCCGACTCTGTACGACCCCATAGACGGCAGCCCACCAGGGTCCCCCATCCCTGGGATTCTCCAGGCAAGAACACTGGAGTGGGTTGCCATTTCCTTCTCCAATGCATGAAAGGGAAAAGTGAAAGTGAAGTCGCCCAGTCGTGTCCAACTCAGCGACCCCATGGACTGCAGCCTACCAGGCTCCTCTGTCCATGGGATTTTCCAGGCAAGAGTACTGGAGTGGGTCGCCATTGCCTTCTCTGTAAAGTTGACAAGACATAGTAATTAATCAGATATGGATACAAGACACTAGCAGTAGTCCAGGGTTTGGACAACTGGACAGAGGAGAATGCCACTCATTCAGAGAAGGCTAGAAACTTACAATGAACCAAATGGGTAATATTTACTGAGCATGTACTATGCAAGCCATTTTTCTAACTACTTTACACATTTCATAAAACTTTCTCTTTATAAAAACTCTGTGTATAGGTATTATTAGACTTCCCTGGTGGCTCACACAGTAAAGAATCTGCCTGCAATATGGAAGACGTGGGTTCGATCTCTGGGTCAGGAAGATCCCCTGGAGGAGGGCATGGCAACCCACTCCAGTATTCTTACCTGGAGAATCCTCATGGACAGAGGAGCCTGGTGGGCTACAGTCCATGGGGTTGCAAAGTCAGACATGACTGAGCAACTAAGCATACAAGCACACACATAGGTATTATTATTGTTCTCTCCATCTTAAAGATGAGGAATTGAAGCAAAGAGATATTAAGTGACATGTCCATGTACGCATAGAAACAAGTAGTGGATCCAGGTACTGAATGCAGAGCCAGGCTTTTAATCAATTTACTATGCTGTCCCGGTGCTCATAAACATCTCCAGCTGCCCTGCTCCCAGAGTTGTTGCCCTTGGGTTGCTCACGCAAAAGGACCTTGTAATCCTTTCTACCTCAGTGGCTTTCCTTCTCTAATGTTCTCAATGATAGTTTCCTTTTTTTTTTTTCAATGATAGTTTCCTAATAGCTAAGTCGCTATCAATTCAATTCCACAAGTCAAAAAAATATTTCTGTCTCTGTGTTGATACCTCCTTTCAGGGCCTCAAGTTATCACTGTGAATTGGGGTTGAAGGAGGCAGAGAAAAATATTCCAATTTGTGTTCCTAATGGTCAGATATAGGTTTATGGACAAAATAGATTTTCTCAGTCTGCTCAGACTGCCTTAACAAAATATTATAGATTGACTTAACCAACAGAAATGTGTTTATTCACAGTTCTTCGGGCTGGAAATTCAAGATCAGAGTGCCAGCATGGTCAGGTCCTGGTGCAGTCTCCCTTCATGACTTACAGATGATGGCCCTTCTTGCTGCATCCTCATGTAGCCTTTCCTCAGTGTGTGTGCTTGAAGAGAGGGAGAGGAAAATATCTCTCTTCCTCTTCTTATAAGGCCACTGATCCTGTTAAATTCGGATCCCAGCCTTATGAATTAGTTTAACCTTGATTACCTCTGGAAAGCCCTATATCTGAATGCAGTCATATCGGAGGGAAGGGCTTCAATACATGATTTTGGCAGAGGGGAAAACAATCTAGTCCACAGCATGGACCCAGGGATCTTCTTTAAGAAAAACAATGCAGAATTAGTACAGACCTCTCAAAGGCCCCTGACACTGCGCTTTCAAAAGTTTCACAGTAATTCTGCCTCTGATTAAGAAGCCCATTAGGCTTCCATTCAGATCTAACTTGGTGGAGTTGAGGAAAGCATGTAGGCAACTCATTGAAATGAAGACTTGGGAAGATAGGGGAGGCAACTCTTAGTTGAACGAGCATGACTGAATGAAGCAGGAGGTCACCCTTGCAGGGAGTGTTGGCAACGGCTGCTTCTAGATGCTTCAGAAACCCCAAGCCCTCAACTGCAGTTCAGTTCAGTTGCTCAGTCATGTACGACTCTTTGTGACCCCATGAATCGCAGCACGCCAGGCCTCCCTGTCCATCACCAACCCCCAGAGTTCACTCAGACTCACGTCCATTGAGTCAGTGATGCCATCCAGCCATCTCATCCATCCTCTGTCGTCCCCTTCTCCTCCTGCCCCCAATCCCTCCCAGCATCAGAGTCTTTTCCAATGAGTCAACTCAGTGATGATCACTAATGTCCATTTCAAAAATGGAGGCTAAGAGGACTTGCTCAATAGCACAGATGCAGCCTCTTCTAGGGACTCCAGAAATAAGCAAAACAGGTTATGAAGTGAGTTGGAAGGCCAGATATAGCAGGTGGGAGTATCTAGAGAAGGCACTGAAACTCTGATTCTGCATACTTCATTCCCAGTGGTGAATCCTGCTGCTGTTGCTGCTAAGTCGCTTCAGTCACGTCTGACTCTGTGGGACCCCATAGATGGCAACACACCAGGCTCCTCTCTCCCTGGGACTCTCCAGCAAGAATACTGGAGTGGGTTGCCATTTCCTTCTCCCATGCATGCATGCATTCACTCTAAGTTGCTTCAGTTGTGTCCAACTCTGTGTGACCCCATAGACGGCAGCCCACCAGGCTCCTCTGTCCACAGGATTCTCTAATCAAGAATACTGGAATGGGTTGCCATTTCCTTCTCCAGGTGAATCCTGAGGGCATACACATACATGACCTCATGACCTCACCCAAGTTAACATGGCTCTAATTTTAAGTCAAATTTAGACTAAAATATTCTTCCACCAATGTTAAACTCTAAGAGTCAGTCTCATGCAAAACATTCATGTATTCTTATTTTTAATAGCATAACTCTAAGCATATTTGCTCTATGACAATTACCGGGGGAAGCTGTCCTTTCAGTGCTAAAACCTGAACAGTCCAGACAAACTGGGACACCTTGTCACTCTAAATCTAACTCTGACTCTAAGAAGGTAGGAGATTTCTGCTTGATGGGACCAGAGAAAATATTGTCACCATGTTCCCAGCATAGGGTGCCTAGACCCAGCAGGTAATTCTCTGTTCTGATTCAACCTGGAAGTGGATCCTTCTTCTTCCTTAGACTCTTGAGAGATAAAGAAAGACTGTTATTTGATCAGAGCCATTGTGTTATATGCAAAAACAAGTGGCTGGCCCATGGCTATAATTTGTTGATTTGATTTTTTGAGAAATTGCCTTAAATATTACTTATATTGATTACTGTGTTTGGGGGCTTCCCTTGTGGCTCAACTGGGAAAGAATCCACCTGCTATGTGGGAGACCTGGGTTCGATTCCTGGTTGGGAAGATCTCCTGGAGAAGGGAACAGCTATCCACTTCAGTATTGTGCCCTAGAGAATTCCATGGAGTCACAAAGAGTCAGACATATACTGCGTGACTTTCACGGTGTTTGGATTACCCCTTAAATTTTACTCCTGGGACAAAGGTTCATTTGTTTCACTTTACTCTGGCTTTCCCAACAAGCCACAGGCTTAGAATTCAGGTTCTCAATGCTCTTAGTGGCAAGTAACTGGCCCCCAATAGTCCGGTCCTCAGACTTTTCCATCAGATCAAACCCACAGTCAGACTAACCTGAGATCCCACTGGCCTGCCAGGTGGACTGTGTGATACTCAAGCATGTAGTGGGTTAACAAAGTTAGGCTTAGGTTCTGGGGTCTTTTTCCATACTTGTGTTAAAATCAAATGTTGGTGATTTGATTCTTGGAAAATAAATATACAGTTCAGTTCAGTTCAGTTGCTCAGTCATATGCAACTCTTTGCAACTCTGTGAAATGCAGCATGCCAGGATTCCCTGTTGATCACCAACTCCCAGAGCTTGATCAAACTCATGTCCATCTAGTCAGTGATGCCATCCAACCATCTCATCCTCTGTCAGCCCCTTCTCCTCACGCCTTCAATCTTGCCCAGCATCAGGATCTTTTCCAATGAATCAGTTCTTTACATCAGGTGACCAAAGTATTACAGTTTCGGCTTCAGCATCAGTCCTTCCAATGAATATTCAGGACTGATTTCCCTTAGGATTGACTGGTTTGATCCCCTTGCAGTCCAAGGGACTCTCAAGAGACTTCTCCAACACCACAGTTCAAATGCATCAATTCTTTGGCACTCAAACTTCTTTATGGTCCAGTTTTCACATATATAATTGACTACTGGAAAAAACATAGCTTTGACTAGACGGACCTTTGTTGGCAAAATAATGTCTCTGCTTTTTAATATGCTGTCTAAGTTGGTCATAGATTTTCTTCCACAGAGCAAGTATCTTTTAATTTCATGGCTGCAGTCACCATCTGCAGTGATTTTGGAGCCCAAGAAGATAAAGTTTGTCACTGTTTCCATTTTTTCCCCATCTATTTGCCTTGAAGTGATGGGACCAGATACCATGATCTTCGTTTTTTTAATTTTGAGCTTTAAGCCAGCTTTTTCACTCTCCTCTTTCAAATTCCTCAAGAGGCTCTTCAGTTCCTCTTTGCTTTCTGCCATAGGGTGGTATCATCTGCATATCTGTGGTTACTGATATTTCTCCTGGCAATCTTGATTCCAGCTTGTGCTTCATCCAGCCTGGCATTTCACATGATGCACTCTGTGTATAAGCTAAGCAAGCAGGGTGACAATATACAGCCTTGATGGATTCCTTTCCCAATTTGGAACCAGTTTGTTGTTCTACGTCTGGCTTTAACTGTTGTTTCTTGATCTGCATACAGATTTCTCAGGAGGCAGGTAAGGTGATCTGGTATTCCCGTCTCTTTAAGAATTTTCCACAGTTTGTTGTGATCTACACAGTCAAAGGCTTTGGCATAGTCAATAAAGCAGAAGTAGATGTTTTTCTAGAATTCTCTTGCTTTTTCTACGATCCAATGGATGTTGGCAATTTGATCTCTGGTTCCTCTGCCTTTTCTAAATCCAACTTGAACATCTGGAAGTTCTCGGTTCACGTACTATTGAATCCTTGCTTGGAGAATTTTGAGCATTACTTTGCTAGCATGTGGGATGAGTACAATTGTGTGGTAGTTTGAACATTCTTTGGCATTGCCCTTTCCTGATGGATCAGAGGTTAAAGCATCTGCCTGGAATGTGGGAGAACCGGGTTCGATCCCTGGGTCGGGAAGATCCCCTGGAGAAGGAAATGGCAACCCACTCCAGTACTCTTCCCTGGAGAATCCCATGGAGGGAGGAGCCTGGTAGGCTACAGTCCATGGGGTCGCAAAGAGTCGGACACAACTGAGCAACTTCACTTTCCTTGGGATTGGAATGATAACTGACCTTTTCCAGTCCTGTGACCACTGCTGAGTTTTCCAAATTTGCTGGCATATTGAGTGCAGCACTTTCACAACATTATCTTTTAGGACTTGAAATCACTCAACTGGAATTTCATCACCTCCACTAGCTTTGTTTGTAGTGATGCTTCCTAAGGCCCATTCAACATCAGACTCTCTAGGTGAGTGATCACACCATCATGATTATCTGGGTCATGAAGATCTTTTTTGTACAGTTCTTCTGGGTATTCTTGCCACCTCTTCTTAATATCTTCTGCTTCTGTTAGGTCCATACCATTTCTGTCCTTTATTGTGCCCATCTTTGCATGAAACGTTCCTTTGGTATCTCTAATTTTCTTGAAGAGATCTCTAATCTTTCCCATTCTATTGTTTTCCTCTATTTCTTTGCATTGATGGCTGAGAAAGTCTTTCTTATCCCTCCTTGCTATACTTTGGAACCCTGCATTCAGATGGATATATCTTTTCCTTTTCTCCTCTGCCTTTCACTTTTCTTCTTTTCTTAGCTATTTGTACATCTTCCTCTGACAACCATTTTGCCTTTTTACATTTATTTTTCTTGGGGATGATCTTGATCAGTGCCTCCTGTACAGTGTCATGAACTTCCGTCCATAGTTCTTCAGGCACTCTTGTTTATCAGATCTAATCTTGTATATATAATGTACAGCATATACAGTAATAAATATACAGTATATACTTTAAATTCCACAGCAGAGGTGTATAATCCGATGCAGAAGACAGTATGATGTTAGGAAGAGCACAACCCTTAAAATCAGAGGAGGGCTCTGACATTAACAATTACTTTGGACAAGTTAATTAACCTAATGAACCTCAGTTCCATCAACTGTAAAGTAAAAACAATACCTACCTCACAGAATTGTCTGTGAGGATTACATAAATCAATAAATGTAAAGTGTAAGTCGAGTGCCCTCGCAGAATGGGGATGCTGTGAATGCTGATTCCTTTCCCTCGTCACACAGCCCGCATGGATTCCTCACCACTTCTCGAATGCTGATTCCTTCCCCCGTCACACAGCCCGCATGGATCCCTCACCACTTCTCGAATGCTGATTCCTTTCCCCCGTCACACAGCCCGCATGGATTCCTCACCACTTCTCGAATGCTGATTCCTTCCCCAGCCACACAGCCCGCATGGATTCCTCACCACTTCTCGAATGCTGATTCCTTCCCCGTCCACACAGCCCGCATGGATTCTCACCACTTCTCGAATGCTGATTCCTTCCCCCGTCACACAGCCCGCATGGATTCCTCACCACTTCTCGAATGCTGATTCCTTCCCCCGTCACACAGCCCGCATGGATCCCTCACCACTTCTCGAATGCTGATTCCTTTCCCTCGTCACACAGCCCGCATGGATCCCTCACCACTTCTCGAATGCTGATTCCTTCCCCCGTCACACAGCCCGCATGGATTCCTCACTTCTCGAATGCTGATTCCTTCCCCCGTCACACAGCCCGCATGGATTCCTCACCACTTCTCGAGTGCTGATTCCTTTGCCTCGTCACACAGCCCGCATGGATCCCTCACCACTTCTCGAATGCTGATTCCTTTCCCCCGTCACACAGCCCGCATGGATCCCTCACCACTTCTCGAATGCTGATTCCTTCCCTCGTCACACAGCCCGCATGGATCCCTCACCACTTCTCGAATGCTGATTCCTTTCCCTCGTCACACAGCCCGCATGGATCCCTCACCACTTCTCGAATGCTGATTCCTTTCCCTCGTCACACAGCCCGCATGGATCCCCTCACCACTTCTCGAATGCTGATTCCTTTCCCTCGTCACACAGCCCGCATGGATCCCTCACCACTTCTCGAATGCTGATTCCTTCCCCCGTCACACAGCCCGCATGGATCCCTCACCACTTCTCGAATGCTGATTCCTTCCCCCGTCACACAGCCCGCATGGATCCCTCACCACTTCTCGAATGCTGATTCCTTCCCCGTCACACAGCCCGCATGGATCCCTCACCACTTCTCGAATGCTGATTCCTTTCCTCGTCACACAGCCCGCATGGATCCCTCACCACTTCTCGAATGCTGATTCCTTCCCCGTCACACAGCCCGCATGGATCCTCACCACTTCTCGAATGCTGATTCCTTCCCCCGGCCACACAGCCCGCATGGATCCTCACCACTTCTCGAATGCTGATTCCTTCCCCGTCGCCACACAGCCCGCATGGATCCTCACCACTTCTCGAATGCTGATTCCTTCCCCCGTCACACAGCCCGCATGGATCCCTCACCACTTCTCGAATGCTGATTCCTTCCCCGTCACACAGCCCGCATGGATCCCTCACCACTTCTCGAATGCTGATTCCTTCCCCGCCACACAGCCCGCATGGATCCCTCACCACTTCTCGAATGCTGATTCCTTCCCCCGTCCACACAGCCCGCATGGATCCCTCACCACTTCTCGAATGCTGATTCCTTTCCCCCGTCCACACAGCCCGCATGGATCCCTCACCACTTCTCGAATGCTGATTCCTTCCTCGTCACACAGCCCGCATGGATCCCTCACCACTTCTCGAATGCTGATTCCTTTCCCCGTCACACAGCCCGCATGGATCCTCACCACTTCTCGAATGCTGATTCCTTTCCCTCTCACACAGCCCGCATGGATCCCTCACCACTTCTCGAATGCTGATTCCTTTTCCCGTCACACAGCCCGCATGGATCCCTCACCACTTCTCGAATGCTGATTCCTTCCCCCGTCACACAGCCCGCATGGATCCCTCACCACTTCTCGAATGCTGATTCCTTCCCCCGTCACACAGCCCGCATGGATCCCTCACCACTTCTCGAATGCTGATTCCTTCCCCCGTCACACAGCCCGCATGGATACCTCACCACTTCTCGAATGCTGATTCCTTCCCCGTCACACAGCCCGCATGGATCCCTCACCCTTCTCGAATGCTGATTCCTTCCCCCGCCACACAGCCCGCATGGATCCTCACCACTTCTCGAATGCTGATTCCTTCCCCGTCCACACAGCCCGCATGGATCCCTCACCACTTCTCGAATGCTGATTCCTTCCCCCGTCACACAGCCCGCATGGATCCCTCACCACTTCTCGAATGCTGATTCCTTCCCCCGTCACACAGCCCGCATGGATCCCTCACCACTTCTCGAATGCTGATTCCTTTCCCCGTCACATAGCCCGCATGGATTCCTCACCACTTCTCGAATGCTGATTCCTTCCCCCGTCACACAGCCCGCATGGATTCCTCACCACTTCTCGAATGCTGATTCCTTTCCCCCGTCACACAGCCCGCATGGATCCCTCACCACTTCTCACTAAAATCATTCCCGTGACTCTAGCATTTGTGGGCCTAGAATTTTGCCTCAAGAAATACACGGGACATATTTTTAAATGTTTTAGAAAGAAAATAGTTACTTTTGGCATTGTACTATTAGGTTCAAAGTATAGTTTGCTTTGTGTTTCCCTGAAGTGTTTGATACCTGAAAAGTAAAACACCAGGCTAAACGTTTCTAAAATCTGATATGATTTTTAAGAAAATATATATTGAGCACAGCAATTTTCCTCTCCAGAGTCCCTTGATAATACTGGTTCTCTACTTCAGGCTTGGATATGAAGGTTGAGAGTAGAATGCCGCTGTTTCCAGTACTCTCAACCAAGAGCTCCCCTTGGGCAAAATGCCTTCCTCCCTCATACTCTCTCTGTCCTTGGGCTCACTGCTTTCGCAGTCCTTGCTTCCAGCAGTTACTTCTCTGTGAGTTAAAACCTTTCCATCATTATCATGTGGGAAAAAACCGCTCACAGAGCAATCTCAATTATTTTTCAACATTAAAACAACAACAACTTGATTTAGAAAGTACATGATAAAAGAAGATACTAGGAAAAATACCGGTGGCAGCTTCTCTGGCTACTTCTTTATGCTGAGACATAGGAGCAACGGAACTTTTTAAATCTCTTGTTTCATGCTACAACAGTAACATAAAGAACACTAGATTCAAAACAGACTATCATCTATTAATGCCTGCATTTCAGTGGGGAATGTAGTGTTCAGAATCTAGTTCTCTGCTTGTGGTTCAATTCTTAAGTTCAGTCACTCAGTCATGACCAACTCTTTGTGATCCCATGGACTGCAGCATGCTAGGCCTCCCTGTCCATCACAAACTCCCAGAGCTTAATCAAACTCATGTCCATCAAGTCAGTGATGTCATTCAACCATCTCATCCTCTGTCATCCCCTTCTCCTTCTGCCTTCAGTCTTTCCCAGCATGGGGGCTTTTCCAATGAGTCTGCTCTATGCATCAAGTGGCCAATGTACTGGTGTTTCGGCTTCAGCATCAGTCCTCCCAATGAATATTCAGGACTGATTTCCTTTAGGATGTACTGGTTGGATCTCCTTGCAGTCCAAGGGACTCTCAAGAGACTTCTCCAACACCACAGTTCAAATGCATCAATTCTTCAGCACAAAGCTTTCTTTATAGTCCAAATCTCATATCCATACATTATGGAAAAACCATAGCTTTGACTAGATGGACCTTTGTCGGCAAAGTAATGTCTCTGCTTTTTAATATGCTGTCTAGGTTGGTCACAGTTTTTCTTCTAAGGAGAAAGTGTCTTTTAATTTTATGGCTGCAATCACCATCTGCAGTGATTTTGGAGCCCAAGAAAATAAAGTTCTATCACTGTTTCCATTGTTTCCCCATCTATTTGCCATGAAGTGATAGGACCAGATGTCATGATCTTCATTTTTTCAATGTTGAGTTTTAAACCATCTTTTTCACTCTCCTCTTTCACTTTCATCAAGAGGCTCTTTAGTGCCTCTTCACTTTCAGCCATAAGGGTGGTATCATCTGCATATCTGTGGTTACTGATATTTCTCTCAGCAATCTTGACTCCAGTTTGTGCTTCATCCAGACCGGCATTTCACATGATGTACTCTGCGTAGAATTTAAATAAGCAGGGTGACAGTATATAGCCATGACGTACTCCTTTCCCAATTTAGAACGTCTGTTGTTGCATATCTGGTTCCAACTGTTGCTTCTTGACCTGCATACAGATTTCTCAGAAGGCAGATAAGATGGTCTGGTATTCCCATATCTTGAAGAATTTTCCACAGTTTGTTGTGATCTAAACAGTCAAAGGCTTTGGCATAGTCAATAAAGCAAAAGTAGATGTTCTCTGATTCTCTTGCATTTGCTATGATCCAACGGATTTTGGCAGGTTGATCTCCGATTCCTCTGCCTTTTCTAAAACCAGCTAGAATATCTGGAAGTTCATGGTTCATGTACCATTGAAGCCTCGCTTGGAGAATTTTCAGCATTACTTTGCTAGCATAGGAGATAAGAGCGATTGTGCAGTAGTTTGAACATTCTTTGGCATTGCCCTTCTTGGGATTGGAATGAAAACCGACCTTTTCCAGTCCTGTGGCCACTGCTGAGTTTTCCAAATTCGTTGGCATATTCAGTGCAGCACTTTCACATCATCATCTTTTAGGACTTAAAATAGCTCAACTGGAATTCCATCATCTCCACTAGCTTTTTTTGTAGTGATGCTTCCTAAGGCCCACTTGACTTCACATTCCAGGATGTCTGGCTCTAGGTGAGTGATCACACCATTGTGGTTATCTGGGTCATGAAGATCTTTTTTGTATAGTTCTTCTGTGTATTCTTACCACCTCTTCTTAGTATCTTCTGCTTCTGTTAGGTCCATTCCATTTCTATCTTTTATTGTGCCCATCTTTGCATGAAATGTTCCCTTGGTATCTCTAATTTTCTTGAGGAGATCTCTAGTCTTTCCCATTCTATTGTTTTCCTCTATTTCTTTGCACTGAAAAGAAAAAGTCTTTTTCTTTTTGCATTGAAAAGGTCTTAATCTTATCTCTCTTTGCTATTCCTTGGAACCCTGCATTCAGATGAATATATCTTTCCTTTTCTCCTTTGCCTTTAGTTTCTCTTCTTTTCTCAGCTATACGTAAGGCCTCCTCAGACAACCATTTTGCCTTTTTGCACTTTTTTTTCTTTGGGGATGATCTTGATCAATGCCTCCTGTACAGTCACAAACCTCCATCCATAGTTCTTCAGGCACCCTGTCTATCAGATCTAATCCCTTGAATCTATTTGTCACTTCCACTGTATAATCATAAGGGATTTGATTTAGGTCATACCTGAATGGTCTAGTGGTTTTCCCTACTTTCTTCAATTTAAGTCTGAATTTGGCATTAAGGAGTTCATGATCTGAGCCTCAGTTAGCTCCCAGTCTTGTTTTTGCTGACTATATAAAGCTCTCCATCTTTGGCTGCAAAGAATATAATCAGTCTGATTTCAATATTGACCCTCTGGTGATGTCCATGTGTACAGTATTTTCTTATGTTGTTGGAAGAAGGTGTTTGCTATGACCTTGGCAAAGCTCTATTAGCCTTTGCCCTGCTTCATTTTGTGCTCCAAGGCCAAATTTGCCTGTTACTCCAGGTACCTCTTGACTTCCTACTTACATTAAGTTCGTTTCTTAATGAAATTCTTTTATCTTTCCAACAACTAATGGAATATACCCCAAGGCCTGGTGACATCAGATGCATTTTAGAAAATTACTATTTTATATGAGAACTATTATGCTTATTTTAATTGATGGGACTTGCATTAAATCATCAGAAAATAGTTATTTTAAAGGAAATAGTGGCAATGATGTTTGCAACTTTTTTCCCAAAATGTTATAATGTATCAACTTTCAAATTGCTGTGTGTGTGTGTGAGAAAGAGAGAGAGAGAGATTCATAAGAGACTTGATTTTATCTTCTGACCTTGACCTAATCACAGAGACTAGAAGAAATCATGGAGATTTTCTAATTCTACAGTTCATTTTACAGATCGCAAACATTTTAATGACATTCCTGAGGTCAAAAATCTGGGTTAAGGCAGATCTCCAGAGCTAGGATTCAGGTTTCCTGGTATCCAAACCAGGACTTGTCCCAGCCAACTGCACTCCATAATTTTTGCAATGGTGTCGTTGCATCTTCCTGTCCACAAATATATTTATCTGATAAGAAGAATGAGCTGTTCACATCATAGTCCCCTTCAGGAAAAGTGGGGCTGCATGATAGCTTCCAAGTGGAAAGCTCAAAGACCTGAATTCTAATATACAATATAAGATATAAACATCTGTTAAAATTTCAGACTAGAAGAGGAACTCCTGTCCCTTTTTCTTGTCCTCAAAAAGCAGAAAAATCAAAAAGCAGAAAGAAAGAAAAAATTCTAAATTTCTCAAGTTTCAGGAAAAATGCTCTATTAGTGAGTCAGACTTTCAAAATAATGTTAGCAGAGGAAGTGACTGTCAATGCGTGGGCGAGATTTTTTTTTTTTTTTTTTTTAGAAGTCACATGAAAAAAAATAGCTCTGTGTGTACAGTTCTGGAAATTATTTCTCCGCTCTTCAAGACTTCCTCAAACGATCAGGCTGCCATGGACTAATTTAGGTTTATTTTTCTTTCCCACCTTCTGCTTCATGCACCCCAAGAATCAATCCAAGAATACTATCACTTTCTTCCAATAATCCATGGGTCTTAGCAGTTCTGTGACTTTGCTATTGCTCTTCTGTCTGCCTGAAATATTCCCCTCCTTCTCCACTTTGCAGAATCTTAGGCATCCTTCAACGCCTGATTTAATACCACCTCTTCCTTAACTCCTGCTGATCTGCAAACTCATAATGACTCAGTACTCCCATAAATCTTTTGTTGTACCTCTTTGAGAAATTAATCCACTCTACCTTGTTCTGTACAGACCATGAATGTCTTCCCTGCTAGACTCAAATCTATTTGAAGTCTGGGAAAATATCTCATTTTCATACACGCCAGGGACATGCTGTATCCAGGATTTCAGAGTCAAACGATAAGGCCTCTGGCTTTAAGAAACTATCTAATGGCTACCATGCAAACTTAGATCGTATTCACGTATCAGAAAGTAGATTTTGGCAAAAGGATTTGGATGCGAATAGTTTATTTGGGAAGTGAGGAGGAAGAATATGAGCTATTAAAGGAAAGAAAGCCAAAAGAGAAGCATTACTAGTGAGCAGATTTCTGCAGAAACAAAGATCGGGGATTACCCGGGCATGAGGGGTAGGGCAAGTGGGGAAATGTTAGTCAAAGGTTATAAACTGTCAGTTATAAGATGAATAAGTTCCGTGGGTCTACTGTACACATTCAGTTAATAACACTGCATTGTACACTTGACATTTGCTTGGAGAGTAATCTTAAGCATTCTAGGCATTCTCATGACCGAAAAAAACAACTGAAACTCTGTGAGGTAATGGATGTGTTAACTAACCTGACTGTAGTAAACACTTCACCATGTATATGTGCATCCGATTATCTTGTTGCGCTTTAAATATGTAGTTTTATATGTCAAATATACCTCACTAAAACTGGGGGGAAAAGAATGGACTGGTTTCCACTGTGGGCAACCAGCGTCCAGTCCTGCTGAGGACCCTCTGAGAAGCCAGATAGACCGTGCCTGAGATGAGGGCCTAGGGTGTAAAGCCCACAGTTCTGCCTTCCTCGTCTCAGGGTTGCTGCTGCGGAGTTCACTGCAAGTCACCACTGGCCAGTCTAGCATTCCTCCCTGTGGACAGAGAAGCCCCCGAGGCAGAGACCTAAGTGTTTGAAGCAGGAAGCTCTGGAAGGGCCTGCTCGTCCACCACAGCTGATATGACCTCGGGGTGGGCCAGAGGACAGAGGCGGAGCAGCAGCAGCCTCAGGGCCATAAATGCTTACTGTGGAGTTCACTTAAACTGTTGAGTTGAAACGAATCTAGTTGCCGCACTTAACAATATGTAAATGCTGAGAAAGTATTGACTTCATTCTTTTCCTAGGAAATGAAGGGTGGTTTTTTTTTTTTTTTTTTCAGTTTAATTTCTTTACTAAACCAAAGTATGTATCGGTTGATTTTCCATGAATTACTGAGTTATTAAAAAAAAAAAATTCTGCTCTCATGAATAAATTAGATTGTTCCCGATATAGTTCAGTTCAATTCAGTTCATTTGCTCAGTTGTGTCCGACTCTTTGCAACCCCATGAATTGCAGCACGCCAGGCCTTCCTGTCCATCACCAACTCCTGGAGTTCACTCAAACTCACGTCCATTGAGTCGGTGATACCATCCAGCCATCTCATCCTCTGTCGTCCCCTTCTCCTCCTGCCCCCAATCCCTCCCAGCATCAGTCTTTTCCAGTGAGTGAGCTCTTCGCATGAGGTGGCCAAAGTATTGGAGTTTCAGCTTCAGAATCAGTCCTTCCAGTGAACACCCGATATAGGCTACTCACCAAAAGTAGGTTTGGAAACTGCTTCTTATCAGAAATAGACTCTTTATTTTCCTGAAGACTTTATCTTTCTCATGTTTAAGAGAAAGATGGTAGTTATAGAAAACCACAAGAAAATAAAATAATTTGGTTCCACCAAATACTTGTACAGAAAAATAACATGGAATTACTCTGATGGTAGGTCCCAAACGTTTCCCTTAATAGGATTATCTACTAAATAGTGCCTCACTATGTTAGTGATAAATTTATTATATAATAAATTTATATTATATATTATAAATATATATAAAAATATATTAAAGGCTGCACTTATTAACTATCATTTTAAAAAGCCTTCTCAAGCATTATCAGCAGCCTAAAGAAAGTATTGCTGCTTATGATAGCTCAGACGGTAAAGAATTTGCCTGCAATGCAGGAGATCCAGGTTTGATTCCTGGGTCAGGAGATGCCCTGGAGAAGGAAATGGCTACCCACTCCAGTATTCTTGCTGGAGAATTCCATGGACATAGGAGCCTGGCAGGCTACAGTCCATGGGTTGCAAAGCGTTTAAAACGACTAAGCGACTAACACTTTCAGTTTCATAGTGCAGCCGTGGAATTTTTAAAGCTATGTGTTTGTTTCTGCTTTCTAATTATTCCAAACAATGGTAAGAAATTGTAGTCAATCTGATATTAATATCCGAACATACTGAAATTTCATCTTGACCTAGTATATGACTGGTTTTTCTTAAAATACGAATTTCTCAGAAAAGCTTTATAG
This sequence comes from Bos mutus, assembly GCF_027580195.1. Taxonomy (NCBI): domain Eukaryota; kingdom Metazoa; phylum Chordata; class Mammalia; order Artiodactyla; family Bovidae; genus Bos; species Bos mutus. Next base: position 18,082,318 of record NC_091623.1, read on the forward strand.
CCATAGCTTTTTGTAGGATATGTTTGTCCCACTTTCTTCATACTAAAATCTTGAGGCTTTCTTAGATAATAGTATTGTACTACACTTCGCATATTCATTTACTAACCAAACATTTTAATAGGTCCAATGAGTGTACCAGTTTTGTCAGTTATGACCCCCTTCAAGAGGTCATAGATAGAGTCTGCTCTTCTACTCGTTATAAACTTGAAAGAATAAAGTTCTCTGAATGTTATCCAGAGCATGTTGAGACAATTTTTCCAGGAGCGAAATAGAGGAACTATGTATTCAGGATATATGCAGAGAAATACAGTCCATTCAATCCTATGTCAGAAGGATACCTCTGTCTAAGTATACTGCTCAGAATTAAGCTACAAATTCACAAAGCATTCCTCATTATTTCTCATGAGACCAGCTCTATTCTTCCTGAAGCTCCCATGTTCCCTTAAAGTTTACAGAAAACTCAGGAGATAAAGAAAGTTGTGAATATGAAAGAAGATGTAGTCCTACCATCTTCTAGTCATCCTCAAAGGAGATGACAAAACTGTTTGGAAAATAGTCTGTCACCAGAGCATGTAGTCTGCTTTAAAAATGCATTATAGGCGGTTCTCAAGAGATTTCCCATTACATTCTCTGAAGAACCAAGAACTTACAACTCCAGAAATATCCCTGTAACTGTAAGAAAAAAATATTAAAGAATATATAAAAGAAATGAACTTGAATCCTTGTGCAATACATCTTTTGTGATACTACTAAAAGTAAAACCAAATAAGAAGGTGGAGCACACAGAGACCACACTGGTTTATTGAACAAGACTCTTTAAGCAGTAATAAAATTCAGCTTCTGCAGACAGTCGACTGTAGAGCTTTTCTATTCTTTTGGAGTCTTCATAAAACTTGACCTTGTTGGAGCTTTGACTATGAATCTACTACCACATCTCCTATTGGTCTTAATATTAGAAAATGTATTTCTCTGAAAAAATATGTTTGCTCCATGTTCAGATAGCAAATTCACAACTTTTGGACAGTTATGTGTGATTAAATTGAGAACAGGCTACATTAATTTTGGGAGAGAAATTTTTCACTGAGGATAACAATGAGTCATCAGATGACATTGCTTCACAGTTTAAGAAACTGATTTCCCGTCCTGAAAGAGTTAATTACTACAGTTTACTAAGAAATCCAAATTCCAAGAAAGTGGTTTATAGATTAGAACAGTACCACCATTTTCTAACGTAAATTCTGAGATACAGTCTCTAGGCCTACGGAAGTCAGTATCTCTTGGTTTGGGTGGTGTGAGGAAATACAGCCCCCAGTCTCATACGTATATTTGTACATACACACACACACACACACACACACACACACACGCACACACATGCAGATTGCCAAAATGGAAAAAAAGAGAATTTTCTTTCCTCCTCGAGAGCAGTAGCTAATTGTTTTTTTAGTACCATGAGAGGCAGAGAGAGAGGCAAAGAGAACTGCTTTTAATATAATCTTTGCCCCTTTTCCATAATATCTTACTATTACTCTGAGTTTAAGGAAACTATGCAACTCTCTTGCTTCTACAGCTGATAATCCAAGCAATGCCGCATTTAAGACACAATGTCCTAGACCTGTTATCAAGAATATCAAAAGTAGTAATTTGATTCAGATCTAAAATGTATAAAATTTAGAGTTGCAGAAGCAAAAACAGAAACTGGTTAGTGCTGTCATTTGCGTCAATGCAACAAGATAAATGAAAAACATCCTGAATGTCTTCACTGGTTCTACCTAAACTTTCAAAGGTTCTAGAATGCTTTTGCTAATACAGAAAAACTGAGATGTAAAGAATTTAATTTGTTCCCTAAAGATGTAATGAAAGAATAGTCAGAAGTATTTTCATCCATGAGGGACAAATGTGACTAAAAATTGATTGTATCAACAATTAAATCCTGCTCTAAGTTACCTTTAGTAGTTTAGAATATATATATTCTTACTGGCTTTTAAAATTAGCACTGAAGATGTTAGAGTATTAATTACCCATTTCATCCTTAAAAATAAACTTATGAATCTATATTCTACATCCCAGAGGCTAAAACTATAGTGATTTAAATAATTTGGCTAATCTAATGTGTTTTGTGTTCCAGAATATTCTACTTCAGTTTTACTTGTAATATTGTTTAATTTACTGTATACTCCCAGAATATATCAAAACTTATGTGTATTATAAACAGGTATATTGGAAACAGAACATGCACACATGTAAAAGACAACATTTCATCTAGCCAAGAACTATTCACTGAACATTTACAATGTTCCAGGCACAGTGATAGATCTTTTCAAATAAATGTTTGTTTAGAGAATGTCTTCTTGTCATCAAGTAATTAACTAAATATTTAAGTATTTAGAATGTATGTGTATAGAGAATACTTCCTACATGACACACACATACATATAAAGAGAGAGAGAATGCCAAAATAAAACTCTTTAAATTACTTTATTACTTATACGTTATTATTTTTCTGGAGAAAACCTATACTGTTATAATTTATTTCAGAGAGATAAAGGATTACTTAAGAAATGCTTAAGTTTCTACTACAAAGGTACATTTTTATTCAATGATATTTTAAGTGGCAATATCAAATTCACATATCGGTGTGGTTTTAAGATGCAAACAAAGATGTAAAGATCTACTTATTAATATCATAATCCTAAGCTCAAAAAATATTCAACAAATATTTATTCAAACTTCATTCTGTCCCAGGAATTGCTTTAAGTCCTGGAAACGCAGCCGTTAACAAAACGAAGATCCTATCTTCATGGTGTTTAGCACTATTATGCAATGCAGTGGAATCAACATTACAGTTTTTCTGATTATCTTTATCATATGCTCTCAGAACTTTGATTACCCATCTTGCAATCAGACCATGTTTCATACTCCATGGACTGATAATAAATATTAATCAAGGAGTATAATAAGTCCTAGAAAGAAGAAGCCTTCCATTATGGTTTTGATGAACTAGATACATGGTAATGCAGATTGATATATGTGAGCCAGATGCATTATTTAAGTTGTTAGTTGGTGCATATAGAAATGAAATTACATTCTAAATCTTAAAAGTAAAAGAATCAGGCACCAGCATAAGAATATGAGTATTGAAAGCATTCCTCTGTGCCTGATTTATTTTACAAATAGACTTGTAATCTTTATAAAGCCACTACTAATTGTTCCACTTGCAAAACATTTAATTAAAAGGAAGGTTTATGGCTCCAACACTATTACAGTAGCAGGAAAAAATGTCCAGCCATAGGGCTAGGAACTGGGAATTGGCTTTGGTTTGAGCAATGATAATTATGTTACCAACATCTAGAAATAATACAGACCAGACTTGTATCTTACTCTTACTTAAAATGAGTCATTATAATTAATAACATTTTTAAAATACCAATGTTACCATGCACTGTATGTTTCATGAGATGTGCTGTGCTTAGTTGCTCGGTTGTGTTCAACTCTTGGCGACCCCATGGACTGTAGCCTACCAGGCTCCTCTGTCCATGGGGATTCTCCAGGCAAGAATACTAGAGTGGGTGGCCATGCCCTCCTCGTACATTTCATATATATCATCTATTTGCTCCACAGTAAGTGTTTCTACCAGATGGGCATTATTCTCCCATTTTACTGATGAGGGAACTGAAACTAAGGGAGATGAAGTGACCTGTCCAAAACCATAAAGGAAAGGCAACATTCAGAATGCATTTTTGTCCCCAAAAGTACCAGACACTTTGGTGCCTATTTAACCTACTACACCCACTAAATGAGCCCTGAGTGTCAAAGTAGAAAGTCTGTCATAGAGCATATAATTCAGTCAACTAGAGCAATACAAATGATTTGGAAAAAAAATTTTTTAATGTGTTGAAGTGAAGTCGCTCATTCGTGTCTGACTCTTTGCGACCCCATGGACTGTAGCCTACTAGGCTCCTCTGTCCATGAGATTTTCCAGGCAATAGTACTGGAGTGGATTGCCATTTCCTTCTCCAGCAGATCTTCCCAACCCAGAGATCGAACCTGGGTCTTCCGCATTGTAGACAGAAGCTTTACCGTCTGAGCCAACAGGGAAGTTTAATGTGTTAGGGTCAGGGATATTTCAGATAGAGTCTGGATATTTCCTTGGCTTTCTACTTTAACTTTTCTTCACATTAATCCATAAAAGGAATGAGCCTGAAAACACAGGCAATTAAGCCCATAGTTATTGTTATTTTATTATGAATGTACTTGGAGAAAACCTTCTCTTGAATTCTCTGAGTTGGCTAAACAGTCCCAGAAAATCCTATGTTGTGACCAATGGTCTAAATTAAATACATACATATTTACCATAAGCCAGATTTGTAATATCTTAAACTATGACCAAGTGCCGCTGAGTAATTGGGTGTAATAACAGTCTCCATATTTCACTCCTCCTCTTCCCTCCAGTATCGTACTTGCTCTCCTAGTTCAGTAAAATAACTTACTCATGAGGAAGTTGCAGTTTAGCTTGACAGATACATAAAAGGGCAAGAGGTTACTTTTTCCACTGTCAGGGTCTTTTGGAGTGTTGTTGCTGTTCAGGGGGCCAGTCGTGTCCAAATGTTTGTGACCCCATGGACTGCAGCTTGCAAGGATTCCCTGTCCCTCACCATTTCCCAGAGTTTGCTCAAGTTCATGTCCATTGCATCAGTGATGCTGTCCAGTCATCTCATCCTCTGACGCCCTCTTCTCCTTCTGCCCTCAATCTTTCCCAGCATCAGAGACTTTTTCAGTGAGTTGTCTGTTCTCATTGGATGACCAAAATACTGGAGCTTCAGCATCAGTCCTTCCAGTGAATATTCAGGGTTGATCTCCCTTAAGATTGACTGGTCTGATCTCATTGCTGTCCAAGGGACTTTCAGGAGACTTCTCCAGCACCACAGTTCGAAGGCATCAATTCTTTGGCATTCTGCTTTCTTTACGGTCCAGCTCTCACAACTGTAAGTGACCAACGGGAAGACCATAGCCTTGACTATACAGATCTTTGATGTCAGAGTAATGTCTCTACTTTTCAACACACTGTCTAGATTTGTAATCGCTTTCCTGCCAAGAAGCAATCATCTTCTGATTTCAAGGCTGCAGTCACTGCCCATAGTGTTTTTAGAGCCCAAGAAGAGGAAATTTGTCACTACTTCCACTTTTCCCATTCTATTTGCCATGAAGTATTGGGGCCAGATGCCATGATCTTAGTTTTTATTTTATTTTATTTTTTAATATTTAGTCTTAAGCTGGCTCTTTCATTTTCCTCCTTCACCCTCATAAAGAGTTCCTCTCCACTTTCTGCCATTATCATCTGCATATCTGAGGCTGTTGATGTTTCTCTTGTTGATGTTTCCAGCTTGTAACTCATCCAGCTGGCATTTCTCATGATGTGCTCAGCATATAGGTTAAACAAAAAAGGTAACAGCAGACAGCCCTGTCGTAGTCCTTTCTCCGTCTTGAACCAATCAGTTGTTCTATACAGGGTTCCAACTGTTGCTTCTTGACCCGCATACAGATTTCTCATGAGACAGGTAAGATGGTCTGGTATTCCCATCTCTCTGAGCTTTCCACAGTATGGCATGATCCACACAAAGGCTTTAGAGTGGTCGATGGTACAGAGATAGATGTTTTTCTGAAATTCCCTTGCTTTCTCTATAATCCAGCCAATGTTGGCAATTTGCTCTAGCTCCTCTTCCTTTTCTAAACCCAGTTTGGACATCTGGAAGTTCTTGGTTCACCTAATACCGAAGCCTAGCATGCAAGATTTTAAGCATGACCTTACTAGCATGGGAGATGAGTGCAATTGTCTGATGGTTAGCACATTCTTTGCTACTAACCTTCTTGGGAATTGGGATAAGGATTGACCTTTTCCAGTCCTGTGGCCACCTCTCATCTTCCTGATTTGCTGACATATTGAATGCAAAACCTTGATGGCATCATCCTTTAGGGATTTGAATAGTTCTGCTGAAGTTTCATGGTATCCACTAGCTTTATAAATAACAGTGCTTCCTAAGGTCCACTTGACTTCACATTCCAGAATGTCTAGCTCTGGATGGCTAACCATACCATCATAGTAATCCAGTTCATTAAGATCTTTTTTATACAGTTTTTCCATGTATTCTTTCCATCTCTTCTTGATCTCTTCAGCATCTACTAGGTCTCTACCATTTTTATCCATGATTGTGGAGGTGATCCTAATACAAATAGTGTGTTTGGTGGCATATACACATACAAATAGTGTGTTTTGTGGCATACACTTTCAATGTTTTTCTTCATTATGAATTAAGATATCCAATGGACAAATAGTGGAATATATGGGCTTCCCCTGTGACTCAGCGGTAAAAGAATTCACCTGCAATGCAGGACAGAAAGGAGATGAGGGTTCAATCCCTGCATTGGGAAGGTTCCCTGGAGGAGGAAATGACAACCCAGTCCAGTATTTCTTGCCTGGAAAATCCCATGGACAGAGGAGCCTGGTGGGCTACAGTCCATGGGGTCATAAAGAGTCAGAGACAACTGAGCGACTGAGCACACATACTGCCAATGTTTTTCTTAACTATGAATAAAAATACTCAATGGAAAAATAATGCAATATGTAGTGGTTGTTCTCATTGACGTCTCATGTTCTAGATTTTGGTAATTAACTGGTGAGAAACACCTGGAATTTAGAATTGACAAGTAGACATTTAAGGTAAAGAAAATTTTGGTGGTAGACTTTCTCATGGTGAACATTCAAGAGAGGAATTTTGAAATCCATCTGCTTTATTTTGAAAGCGGCCTTTGATGGAGCTGTTTCCAAATGGGTGAGATTCATTTAAATAATTTCCTCCACCCAAAGAACTTGACTTTGACAGACATGGACTAAACAAATCTAACCTGTTTTTCAATATCAGGATCTAGTGGGAAGCCAGCCAACCAAGTAGAAAAACAACTGTGTAGTGTAGGAGAAACAAAATCACATAGAGAAGAGCCAAGGGAAATGTAGTTAAAGAAGGCCACTCTGATCTGTCAAAAGTAGGCTGAAATTTTAGGAGTCAGTCCCCAAACCAACTTTGGACTCAGGATGTGGAAGAGAAGAGGTTAGTGAAACAGGTATGTGGAAAGAGAAAAAATGCCTTTCTTTAAGTTGGTTAGTGAGTCCTTCAGAGGTGCGGCCTGGCTGAATGCCAAAAGCAACAGGAAAACTAAAGTATTTTGCCAACCCATGCCTAAAGACTGGTATTTGTATGGTGAGACTGTGCTGGGATTAGCCTAGGAGCAGAGAGGGGTCCTCTTAAAAAAAAAAAAAAAAAAAAGTATGTTTGAGGCAGAAGTAGTGCCAGAATTGGAAATTTAAGACTCAAATTAAGGAAAAAAGAAAAGTGATACTTCTAATTTTCACTTTCTAATAAGTATTCACATATGGACCTTGATAATATCATTACATGGTATCTTTCAACAAATTTGTAGACAGCCTAAGCCTCTGGAAAACATGAAGGTATTTTCTTATAAACTCTAAACTCATGGGAATATAGCAATTGAAAAACAAAGATTCTCTGATTTCATTTAGGGGAGATAAAAAGGCATTGTCTATCAGACATTGAGAACAGACTTGTGGACACAGTGGAGGAAGGAAAGGGTGGGATGAATGAGACAGTAGCATTGAAATGTATACGTTACCATATGGCAGACAGAGAGCTAGTGGGAAGTTGCTATATGACACAGGGAGCTCAACCTGGTGCTCTAGAAGCAGGGGATGGGGTGGGGGGTAGAAGGGAGGTTCAAGAGGGAGGGAACATTTGTGTACTTACAGCTGATTCATGCTGTTGTATGGCAGAAACCAACACAACATTGTAAAGCCATTATCCTCCAATTTAAAAAAAAAGGCATTGTAAAAGAAGATAGGGAATATGTTCCACTATTTAGAATCTCAATTCTTTCTTCTATTTAGGACCCAAGATCTTTTTAATTCTAGTACTTGTTTCCTCTTTGCCTTGCAATAAAATGAGTTTGGATTTGCTGTATATAAATGACATAGATAGTTGCCTAAATGAAGTTTTTTAAGGAGCATTAGAAGATCCTCTCAAAATTTCTTCCATGGGCCTTACATTCTGCCATTATCATCATCCCTTGGCTCATTGGATCATCATTCCTAGGGTACACAGTTAAAGCACACTAATATTTCAGAGGGCCATGACTCATTAGACTGTCATGTGGTATAACCTTTCCGTGATGATTTGTATACCAGATTTCATTCCATGGTAGCAACTATCTGAGAGGAAATCCAATCGAGGGTAAGCTCCTGATAAACATTGATTAGAAAGAAGAAGAAGACAGAAATGGACTTCTAAGAGTTAATCACTGAAGAGACTTACTCCAAAACCAGAGCTGAAAACACATATGCACAACATCTGGTGGGCCTAAAAATATATTTCCAGCCCACAAAATTGATACTAACCTCACCTTTAGCTTTACTGATATAGTTTTATTTCAGATTTTATTGTTAAAAAAAAAAAAAAAGATGATCTAGCTCAAACTGTTCTAATAGAGGACATGAAAACTGAGACCCGGACCCATGTTAAGTGATTTGCCCGAGTTTACTAACAGGTCAGTGGCAGAATCCGCTCCAGACAACTAGGTCAGCTTTCTCCTTGTTACTCTATGCCATTGTTTGCTATTTTACAGCCATTTCTATTTCCTTTTTACTTTTTGCCTCATCTTACCATCACCAGTACTATATTTTTTTTGAAATTTATTCACTGTTTTTGACGTAATACATTTATGAAAGAAGAAACTTTTTATTACTACCACAAATAGAAAACCAGAACCATAAAGAGAAAGTAATGGTAAATATTAATACAATAGGATAAAAATAGCAAAATGTAGTAATATATTTTAGCTACTATCGTACCTGATGAAACTCTGTCAGAACAGCTCTACCTTGTTAAAATGGAGGATTTAAGAAATTCAGACACAGATTAATACCAAAATACAATTTCCTCCTTTATATAAATTACAAGGATTGAAAGACACTTACAGAGAAAATAACATAGTCCTCATGTCCCTGTGGATGGTGAATGAAATGAAAAGATGAAAATGAAAGGTGAAATGAAAAGATGTTTCCTCCTTGGAAGAAAAGCTATGATCCACCTAAGTGATGTATTAAAAATCAGAGACATCACTTTGCTGACAAAAGTCCTTATAGTTAAAGCTATGTTTTTTCCAGTAGTCATGTACAGATATGATAGTGGGACCATAAAGAGGGCTGAATTCTGAAGAATTGATGCTTTTGATCTGTAGTGTTAGAGAAGACTCTTGAGAATTCCTTGGACAGCAGGAGATCAAACCAGTCAATCCTAAAGGAAATCAACCCTGAATATTCATTGGAAGGACTGGTACCAAAGCTGAAGCTCCAATACTTTGGCCATTTGATGCAAAGAGCCGACTCATTAGAAAAGACCCTGATGCTGGGAAAGATTGAAGGTGGGAGAAGGGGACGACAGAGGATGAGATGGTTGGATGGCATCACCGACTCAACAGAAATGAGTTTGAGCAAACTTGGGAGATGGTGAAGGACAGGGAAGCTTGGTGTGATGCAGTCCATGTGTTGGCAAAGAGTTGGACACGACTTAGTGATGGAACAACAACATGTGATTCAGTGCTAGTTAATGCCATATCTGTGAAATTTATGTCATATCTGGTGCCCCTCAATTGGATATTACGCGTGGTAAATGTCCCATCCTTCTGAAAAGACACTGCTTAATGATACTCTGGATTGATAAACGGAGTTAAATAGAATAATACTTAAATTTCATGGGATAATGCTGATTGAATTCCAGGTCCAATAGACATATCAATTACCTGATTTTAATTATTTGGTGGTGACTTAAAAGTTTCTTAATTGCCACCTGAGAGGGCTTCAGGAATTCCACTAATCTGATGTTTTTTGGATAATCAATATCTTAGGGGTTGATCTGTGGCCTTCAAAGCCCAGGTGGCGCTAGTGGTAAAGAACCCTCTGCCAATACTGGAGACGTAAGGGATGCGGGTCCAATCCCTGGTTTGGGAAGATCCCCTGGAGGAGAGCATGGCAATCCACTCCGGTATTATTGCCTGGAGAATCCCATGGACAGAGTAGCCTGGCAAGTTACAGTCCATGGGGTTGCAAAGAGCTGGACATGACTGAAGCAATTTAGCACAGCACACAAGCACCTAGCATGAGGGGCTGGGAGAGGGCTGTTCCAGATGCCTCATCCTGCTGGGGTCACAGTCTGACCAGGCTACATCCTGGTACAGAAATATATCTGTATCCCAAACTCTCAGTAACTGCACTCTGCAGCTGAGAACAGCACAGCTGCCGGATGACAAAACATTAAAAGTAAACATGTGTCTCAACAGCTGAAATACCTGAATACCCAAAAAAGACTCCTATGCAAGTAATTACTAAATTATAAAGGACATTTTTTTTTTCCAGTGACTTGCAGGATACTGAATTACTTGAAATTATGGGCTAAAAGCCCGAATACTAACTCTTGACTGATAACTAATTTCTGATCAGCTCTTTGGTTCAGCACGTAACAGAGCCAGCCCTAAAAGCCATTGCCTCTCAACTCCTGGGCCTAATACTGGCCAACCTTTCCCCACCCAGAATCTGCCTTCTATTCTTGTGGGTTAGTGACTATGCAGTCAGCTATAAATAAAGTGAAAGTTTGTCCCTCCTCCAAATAACAATCATAATTATTACTAACACAATGAAAAAGCATATAGAAGCTTGACTGTACTTGTATTTACCTTGGAATCAGAGACCCACATTTAGACACTTAGTTAGCTCTACCGTTTAATAGTTAGGACAGCTGGGGAGAAATCATTAGTGTAGCATATTTCTGCATTAAGAAAAAATGGATAATTAAAGTATTCATGGATTGTTACAAGAATGAAATTGAGTTAACATTTCAGGCTAGTTGGATTTGACTAAATATTGGTTTAATTACTTGATGTGTTCATTCATTAAAACTTCATCGTTCTCTAAAGTTCTTTATTTTCCTACAACAATACTATGAATAGCTTGTCTATGGCTATAGCTCTAAAATAATACTTTGTAAAAATTAAGCATATTAGTAGATTTAAATATTTTGTATTTTAAAGAATAGGGGAACTAGCATGTTGAAACCCACTCTTTAAAAATATTATGCTTATTATCAATCATCTCTTACTAAATCCCATGACTACTTTTCCAAACAGAATTTTTTAGAGTAATCTTTCCTGAGTTTTCAAAGAATATGACTTGTGAGTAATAGACCAATAAACAGACTATGCAAAAGTATATGGTTAAACTAGGATAAACTCTGTACCAAATTACTGAGTTCATCCTTGTTTTAATATTAATAAATAATATAACTCTCAGCAAATTCAATTTTTTCAATAATACATATTAAGGGATTAGAAACTATTCCTAGCATAGTTACAGATTTGGGAAGATAGAGAATACTTCAGGATGTCCTGAGAATGCTGAATGTGTATGGGGGAGAGGAGGTGTAAATAATATGTATATGTGAAAATAAGTTGGACTGATCAAAGAATAAAGAACATCTAGCCAAGTATATAGTGTTACAATTGAGTAATGACTTTATTTTCATATCTTAACTGCTGCTGCCGCTGCCAAGTCATGTCACTCGTGTCCAACTCTGTGCGAACCCATAGACGGCAGCCCACCAGGCTCCCTCGTCCCTGGGATTCTCCAGGCAAGAACACTGGAGTGGGTTCCCATTTTCTTCTCCAATGCATGAAGGTGAAAAGTGAAAGTAAAGTCGCTCTGTCGTGCCTGACTCTTAGTGACCCCATGGACTGAAGCCGTCCAAGGTCCTCCGTCCATGGGATTTTCCAGACAACAGAACTGGAGTGGGGTGCCATCGCCTTCTCCGTATCTTAACTTACATTCTACTTGTCTTTCTTGATGTTTGGCATTTAAGCTATAAAATATTTCCTAAAATGAATTGTAAAACTATATTTTCACCCTATAGCACCTCAGAATAAAACCCTTGCAAAGAAAATCAAGAAATATATCAATACCTTTTTCCTGTGTAAGCAGCTCTTTCGAGATAACTGTGTATAAAGTTGCAGTCTAATTTTAATTTTCTCTTTGCATCAGCTCTGCTATTTAAACCACCTCTACAGTGTTTGGGTTCCAAAGTTGTACAAATAGTCGCTATGTTTAAATATCCAAAGGTAGGTGTGCCTCACAAAGTGTGTTGTGATGACTGTTTTTATTAAAAATCAGCTGAGAGGGCTGATAAAAGGCCAATCTCCTGGGCTCCACCACCCTAATCCTACTATGGTAAGCAGATAAATGGCTCCCTAAAGATGCTTGCATTCTAATCCCCAGAACCAGTGACTGTGTTATTCTATATGACAAGGGAGAATTAAAGTTACGGATAGAATTAAGGTTGTTTGTCAACTGATCCTAAATTAGAGAGAGATCCTAGATTATCCAAAATAGGTCCAATGTAATCACAAGGGCACTTAAAAAAGTAGAATAGGAGGCAGAAAAGGGAAATCAGTTTGAGAAAAATGCAATTATGGAAGAAAGATACAAAGCAATGCAATGTTGCTAGCTTTGAAGATAGAAGACAGAGTCAAGAGACAAAGAATGTGGGCAGCCCATAGAAGCTGTAAAGGGCAAGGAAACAGATTTTCCCCCTAGAGGCTCCTAACACCTTATGTTAACCCAGTGAGACCTGTGTTGGACTTCTATAAAACTGTAAGATAAATCTGTGTTGTTTAAACCACTAAGTTTGTGGGAATTTATTACAATAAGGTATTATATAATTATATGATGAATATATATTATATAATTTATTATAATAGCAGCAAGAAAATAACGTACCTACCAAATCAGTGTACCTGGATATGAAGTCCAGGAATTTGCTTTTTTATCATTCTTCTAGGTGATTCCTTTATACTCTAACATTTGAAAACCTAATACTCATTTTGGGTTTTAATATTAGTCTTGAGTTCCTTTTTAAAGCTTACAGATTTTTAAGGAAATCTTAATTCCCATCTTTAATTTATAGGCAGAAAAGAAGGAAAAGAGTAATCAGGTTTTGGTTTTAAAGATTTACAAACTTAGAGAAGTTAAGAAATAACAAGGTAATCGACTTATTCAGTGATGTATACTGAACACTTTTTACCAGGGTTATTAAACTTTTCTTAAAGGATTAGACATAATGTATTTTCTATTCAAGTGCAATAGAATGTAAAGAAGAGAACGATTAATGTTAGTTGGAAACGATGTGAAGGATTAAAGGGATTTTCAGTGACATGTGGGATTGAACATACATGAAGTGTTAAAGATGAGAGTATTTAGAAAAGATACAAAGATACAATGTTGAGAACTGGAGTGGTATATTTGGATGCTCCATGAAACTAACTTGATTAATGTGTGGCAGGGCTGCTAGTGAAGCTGGGAGGAGACAGTACCTGTACTAGGGAATTCTGGGACATAAATTCAGACGGTTAATGGTAATAGAAAGCTTTGTCAGCCAAAAACTTTTGCCCAAACTTTGGACAAGTTATTGTTGAGTGGAATGCTGTTGGGTGTTTCTTAGCAAGGTTATCTGATAAAAGTAGTCTTTAAGGGATCGACTAGTGCTGTGTACAATAAATAAGGGAAAGAGCCAAGGCAACCACTCAGTCAGGAGGCTTTCAAGTAATTTATGCTTACAGTGTCTAAGGCTGGATTCCAAAATATGGTAGATACTAGACTAGAGGTGGAGACATTAATATGAACTCATGCTTAGCTTAATATAAATACAGATGGTCACATATAGAAGTATTTATAGGCATGTGTATATACATAGACTAGTATACATACATATATTTCCTTTCTGTGTCAGTTGAGAAGGCTTAAAAGCAACAATATTTCAACAACAATGGGTACACTCAGTGCCCAAATTGTGGCTTCTAATTCCATTCTCCAATAAAAGGAACTTGGACTCTGGAGAAATGGTTGATTCAATGGCTATGGCAGTATGATAGAAAGAATAATCCCCCCCAGAGATATTCGCATCCTAACTCTCAAAACCTGCAAATGTTATTTTAAATGGTGAAAAGGCATTAAGGTAGCAGATAGGATTAAGATTGCAGATCAGCAGACATCAATATGGGGAGATTATTATGGATTTTCCAGGTAGGCCCAGTGTAATCACGAGGGTTTTCAAATTGGAAGAGGGAGGCAGAAGAGAAGAGCCAAAGAGATTGCTCTAGAAGAAAGATCAAGCTGACATTGCTGGCTTTTGAGATGAAGGAATGGGGCTGTGAGTCAAGAATGCCACTGGACTCTAGAAGATAGGCAAGGAAGAAAAAAGAAAGAAAGAAGAACTCTCCTCTAGAGCCTCCTATACATCGATATATACAGCCTTGCTTATACATCGATGAGATTAGTTAGTCCAATGAGATCTATCTTGGAATTCTGACCTCCATAATTATAAGATAATAAATTTTGTGTAATTTTAAGCCACTAAGTTTGTGGCAAGTTTTTGCAATAGCAATATAAAACTGATACCAGCAAAAGTACACAAGATGACCCTAGAACATCTTACAGTGTCAGAAAGTAAGGAAGTGCTATAAACTATATGGAAAAGAATTTTTAAAAAGAATATAGATGTATACATATATATGTATATGTATTACCAAATCACTTTGCGGTACACCTGAAACCAACACTAAATTTTAAATCAACTATACTTCAATAAAAAAATTTTTTTGAAGTAAGGACGTATTTAAAACAAACACACACATCAGGAAAGTCTATCAGAGGGACATAGGAGCTAAGTGGAAGATCTCCCAATGGCTAAAGGTGGAACAATTTGAATAAGAAAGTAAATAACACAGTATTGCATTATAACTCTAAGTTTAAAATACATATCCATGAGTCCACATTGATATAAATTAAGTCAATAAATGGGAATCCTATATAAATCTCCATGCAGAATTCCACATAATTCTGTAGATACTCTGTTTTCAAGCGGAGATTGAAAAGAGGTGATTACCTGCTCTTTCAGTGTGGGCTGCACATAATGACTTTCTTCCAAAGAATATAGTATGGAAAGGCAGAAAAAAGAATAACTTTATGGTGGAGAAGTCTGACTAACACAACATCAACCAGATGAACAAAGTTAATGCTGACAGTACTAAGTCTTGTTGAGAGCATCTACTTTTGATGTGACATGATGAGAATAGCACCTTACCTCAGTAGTCTTTCTCTCCGAAACTTATCTCAGTCTCCTTGTGAGAAAAACTTAAGACTTACTCCGTCTGAGGGGAAATATACAAAATACCTGACCGATATTTTTCAAAACTGCCAGGGTCATCAACAACAAGGAAATTCTGAGAAACTATCACAGCCAAGAGGGATCTAAGGAGATACAACCAAATGCAATGCGGTATCCTGAATGGGACTCTGAAACAGAAAAGACATTAGGTAAAAACTAGGGGAGTCTGAATAAAGTATGGACTTTGGTTGATACTAATGCATCAATATTGTTTCATTAGTTGTGCCAAATGTACCATACTAATGTTATATGCTAATAACAGGAGAAATTTGTTATAGAGTATAATGGAATTCTTTGTACTATCTTTAATCATTTCTGTAATTCTAAAGCTATTCTAAGACATGAAAGTTATTTTTAATGACAGAGAGACTTTAGAGGAAGAAATGTTTTATGCAAGATTTTAGAGGAAGTAACAACTGGTTTGGTGATTAACTGAATACAGGAGATCAAAAATAATGAGTCACAGATAAGGCTTGAATGGTCAGGAGAATATAATGCCAGTGACAAAGAGTAAAAATGAGAAAGGAAGCTTGCTAGTGGTTGAGCAAATGGTAAATTTGGGCACAACAAATTTGAGACAAAAATAGGAAACTCAAGTATAAATACAATCAGTAGCTGGAGATGAAGAATTTGATGTTGGGTAAAAGCTCATGAATGGAAATGTGAATTTATACTTAATTAGTCAATAAGAAGATATACATAGAACAACTGCTTTTAAGCCCTTGTATAAAGAAGGTGAAGGAAGTATATACTAACACGCAAAACACTGGGGAGTTGAAGCTTTTGTCTACATAAAGATGACAACAGAAAACAGTGCCCATGTTGAATAAGAGAGCAAAAACAAGCAGCGTGAGAGTTTAATATAGATGCCCCAGCAAGCATACTTCATTAGTATAAATGCAATCTCTGAGGAAACATGGTGTTATAAATTGGATGTTTATGTTCCCCCCAAAATGCATATACTCAAGTCCTATTCCCCAAGGTTGATGTCTTTGGAGGAGGCACCATTAAGAAATAATGAAAAGAAATCATAAAGGCGGGCCCCTGATCTAATAGAATTAGTGTCTTTGTGAGAAGAGACATCAGAGACCCTTTCTCCACCCCCAAGCACAAACCAAGGAAAAGCCATGTGAAGACACAGTGAGAAGACAATCATCTGCAACAAGAAATAAGGCCCTCATCACAAACTAGAACAACTGAAGCCTTGATCTTGGACATCTAGCCTCCAGAACTATAAGAAAATAAAATTCTACTGTTTAAGTCTGTGATACTGTGTTACTGCAGCCTGAACAAACTAATACAGGGGGTCATAAGAGGGCAAATGAGGAAATGTGAATAAGAGGGTGGTAAGAAGAAAACCAAGCATATACGTACACCAAGGAAGCCAAAGAAAAAGAAGACTGCATATATTCATAAATATTTATTTAGAATTTATCTTGTACCAGACACTGTATTTGGAGAAGGCAATGGCACCCCACTCCAGTATTCTTGCCTGGAAAATCCCATGGACAGAGGAGCCTGGAAGGCTGCAGTCCATGGGGTTTGAAGAGTCGGACACAACTGAGTGACTTCACTTTCACTTTTCACTTTCATGCATTGGAGGAGGAAATGGCAACCCACTCCAGTGTTCTTGCCTGGAGAATCCCAGGGACGGGGGAGCCTGGTGGGAGGCCATCTATGGGGTCACACGGAGTCGGACACGACTGAAGCAACTTAGCAATAGCAGCAGACACTGTATTAGACATAATACATAATAAACAAGACTCAACTGCTACCTATATAGAACTTATATTCTGTGACGAATCACAAACAAGAAATAATATAGACAAATAAATCGGCCAGATCAAGACCATAACAAATACTCCAAAGGGAGATGCAAAAAAGAATAACTACATATTGTGCAGGTATGCCTTGAACAGTCAAGGAAGAACTCTGGGGAGTTGGCATTTAACCTGAGACATAAATAATGAAAATGAGCTAGATGTGCAAAATGCTGGGGTAAGAGCTTTGTAGGCAAAAAAAACAGGAAGTGCAAAGGCTGGGGTGTCAAAACACATTTGGGGAATTTGACAAACAGAAGAGAGGCAAATGCGATTGGTATATGGTAATCAAGAGAGAACATGATGAAGGAATCTTTGTAAAGATAGATGAAAGCCGCATCATACAGTCTTGTAGGCCAGCCTCAGAAGTATGGATCTATTTCTAAGATGCTGAGAAGCCATTGAATGGATCTAAGGAAAAAGTGACATGGCCTCACTCATGTTGTTAAATGATAACTTTGGTTGGAATGTGAAAGAAATATTTTTGAATAAGAACAAAAAGAGAAGCAAAGAGACCAGCTGAAACCTACTTCAAAATGTACAGAGAAGAGATTATGGTGGCTAAATTTAGGATGGTGCTATATTGAGGGAGGGAAGTGGCAAAATCAAATATATTTTGGTCATAGAAACAAAAGAACTGGATGATGATTGGATGTGAGGAACTGCAGACAGGAATTAAAGCTGATATCTAAGTTTATGCAAGAAAGTGGTGCCAAATACTGAGAGGAAGAAGAGTAGAAAAAGACTAAATTTGTGAAGAAAATCGGAAGCCCAGTTGGGCAAGGAATTTAATTTTGAAATCCATCAGCTTATTTTAGTCCACCCTCTCTGTCCATGGGTTCTGCATTCATGGATTCAACAAACCGTGGATAGATCAAAAATTTTTAGAAAAAATATCCCAGAAAGTTCCAAAGAGCAAAACTCAAATTTGCTGCTCTGGCAACTATTTACATAGCATTTATATCATACCAGCATTATAAGTAACCTAGAGATGATATACAGTATGCAGGAGGATGCATGCTATATGCAAATACTATGCCATTTTATATAAGGGACCCAAACATCTGAAGATTTTAGTATTTGTGAGGACTCCTGGAACCAATCCCCCATGGATACCAAGGGACAACTGTGAAAATACTTAAACCTATGAAAGTGAATGAGATCACTTCAGAAGAAAGTTCTGAAAGAATTTAAAAGAGGACTAGCTCTGAGCCTTGTTAAAGAGAAGGAATAAGAGAGTGAGGCAAGAGAAAAAAGCAGGAGGGTGGTATCAGACAGCCAAGAGAAGAGAAGATTCCAAGGAGGGTGTGTCTATCTGTGTCACACAGTTAAGGCATCTGGTGAGATGACAGAGGAGCTAAGTTTGGCAATACAGAGACTGGGAAACCTTGACAAAAGGAGTTTCAGTGCAGAGGTGGAAATGGAAGCTAGATTAGAATGGGGCGAAGAATTAATTAGAAGTAATCAAGAGATGATAGTAAGCAATGATAACATGTTCCATATGTTTAACAGAAAGATACAGAGAAATAGGGAAATATCTGCAAAAGAACATGAGATCCACAGAAGGTTTTTTATTTTTTATTTTTTTTTAACATGGGACATGTTAGTGTGTTAACTGGCGTAATCAGGAGAGAGTGAGAGGTTGAGGAGACAGATGCAGATTTCCGTTCACAAGAAAGCAAGAGGGGATTAATTCTAGAGAAAAATAGATGGGTTTGCACTTGATTGGGCCAGGGATATTTCTTTCCCAGTAACCCCAGGGCACAGGTTCTGTTTGACTAGATTAAGAGTGGGAACATGAGGGCGTTTGCCGTTGATGCATCTTATTTCCTCAGTTAAAATGTTAAAGGTAAAGAGAAGGTTTAAAACAGTCATCTAAAAAAGTGAAAAGCAAATTTACTAGGAAAACATACAAGAGTACTAGGCAGTACTGAATGAGCTTTTGAAGTTTGAATTTTAAGTATTATCCGTCAGTCTTGTTTTTTTCTGCCAATCTTCAGCTTTGTTGTTGCTATTGGTTAGTCACTAAGTTGTGTCCAACTCTTGTGGTCCCATGGACTGTAGCCCCCCAAGTTCCTTTCTCAACAAGGTTTCCCAGGCAAGAATACTGGAGTGGGTTGCCATTTCTTCCTCCAGGGGATCTTCCCAACCCAGGGATCGAACCTGCATATCCTGCATTATCAGGTGGATTCTTTACCACTGAGCCACCCCAGGAGAGCCCCAGTGTTCAACTACTGAAGTCTGTAGATTGGATGACAGTGGGTTAAAGAATTGCAGTGATGGTAGAACAGAATGCGTGAAATAAAACGGAGGTGATGGTCATAAAGTAGGATACCTTAAAGATTTAGGTGGTGGTTTATTTACTGATGATGACAAATCCCAGTACTCATGTGAGCAGGTGGCAAATGTGGAGTTGAAGAAGAGAGTGAGGAGAAGTCAAAGAATAGAGAGGCTGACATTTAGGGTATTTCGTGCACATGGTTCTTGCAATCACTAAGAACAATGGCAGGAATTAAGATATACAGGAAGGCAGTGAGTCAGTAGTTGAAGTCTTAAATGAATGAGGAGAAATGATTAGAAAGGTAGCTAGGAATTATCACCAAGAAGTTATAGGTAATAAAACTAGATAGGCATCCACAGAATACCTGTTCAGCTAAGTCTATAAGGCTATTGTCCTGAAGACAATGCAGCATGGCTTTATAAAGTAAATTATATGTATATTATACTATCACATTACTACTAATGCTTTCTAAAATGAATGACTTTCTTACAAATCACATACTTCTATCAATAAAGATTTTTATTATATACTATAATATTTATGTATTTATAAATTACATATATGCTACTCTAAAGATATTTATCATGAAAGACATTTTAAAGGATGAAATTCATATGAAATAAACTATACTTAAGGGCTTCCCTCATACCTCAGTTGGTTAAGAATCCGCCTGCAACGCAGGAGATCCCAGTTTGATTCCTGAGTCGGGAAGATCTGCTGGAGAAGGGATAGGCTACCCACTCCAGTATTCTTGGGCTTCCCTTGTGGCTCAGCTGGTAAAGAATCTGCCTGCAATGTGGGAGACCTGGGTTTGATCCTTGGGTGTTGGGGAGATCCCCTGGAGAAGGGAAAGGCTACCCACTCCGGTATCCTGGCCTGGAAAATTCCATGGACAGTATAGTCCATAACGAGTTGGACACTACTGAGCAACTTTCACTTTCAAACTATACTTAAACCTATTTCATTATTACCATTACATAACCTTTTTGCTCTCACTAGAAAACTACTATTAATCATTTTATAATTGAAAATATTTTTTACATCCTATTTTATGCTTTGTAACTGAGGTATCTGAAGGTCTGGTATTGCTTAGTTTATATCATTCCATGTTTTTAGTGACTTTCCTAACTGACAGAGAAACTTCACGAAAATATTTATATCCAAATGAAAGAAATATATTGTTAGTTCTGTTTACCAAATTCTGGTACTCATTTTTAATCCCATCTGACATGACTGAGCAACTGAACTGAACTGAACTGACCAAGTATATAAATATTTTTAATAATTTTATATGATAAATTTCTCTTTTTTTTAAATTGAGATATAGTTGATTTACAATGTTGTGTTAATTTCTGCTATATGGCAAAGTGGTTTCATTTACATATATATATATATGTATATACACATTCTTTTTTTCATATTTTCCATTATGGATTATCATAGGATACTGAATTTAGTTCTCTGTGTTATATATTAAGATGCTGTTGTTTATCCATTCCACATATTTAATAATTTATACCTGCTAACTCCAACCTCCCTCTCCAACCCTTCCCCAATCCCCCTCTGCCTTAGCAAAACGTCTGTTTTCTGTGTCCATGAGAGTCTGCTTCTGTTTCACAGATACGTTCAGTTGTGTCATATTTTAGATTCCACTATAAGTGATATCCCATGGTATTTGTCTATTTCTGAGTTACTGCACTTAGTATTATAATCTCTAGTTGCATCTAGATTGCTGCGAATGGCATTATTTCATTCTTTTTTACAGCTTTTTATGGCTGAGTAGTATTCCATTTTTTGATTGCACTGTTTGGTTTTTTGTTATTGAGTTGTATGAAGTGTTTGTATATTTTTGAAATTGAGCCCTTGTTGGTTGCATCATTTGTAAATATTTTCTGCCAGTCCATAGGTTGCCTTCTCATTTTGTTTATGGTTTCCATTGTTGAATAAAAGCTTGTAAGTTTCATTATGTCCCATTTGTTTTTGCTTTTATTTTTGATAGCCTTGGAAGATTAACCTAAGAAAACATTGGTACAATTTATGTCTGAGAATGTTTTGCCTGTGATCTCTTCTAGGAGTTTTATGATGTCATGTCTTATGTTTAAGCTTTTAAGCCATTTCAAGTTTATTTTTGTGTATGGTGAGAGGATGTGTTCTAACTTCATCAACTTACATGTGGCCTTCCAACTTTTCCAACACCACTTGCTATAGAGATTGTCTTTTTCCCATTGTATATTTTTACCTTCTTTGTTGAAGATTAATTGACCACAGTTGTGTGGGTTTATTTCTGGCTCTCTGTTCTGTTCCATTGATCCATATGTCTGTTTTGGTGCCAATACCACACTGTTTTGATTCCTGTAGCTTTGTAGTATTATCTTAGGTCTGGGAAGATTATGCTTCCTGCTTTTTCTTCAAGATTGCTTTGGCAATTCTGGGTCTTTTAAGGTTCCATATCAAATTTTAAGATTATTCATTCTGATTTTATGAAAAATATCATAGATAATTTGATAAGGATCTCATTAAATCTGTAGATTGCTTTGAGTAGTATGGCCATTTAAACAATATTAAGTCTGCCCATCCAAGAGCATAAGATATCTTTCCATTTCTTTGAATCATTTTCAGCTTCCTTTATTAATGTTTTATTGTTCTCAGTATATAACTCTTCACCTCCTTGATCAGGTTTATTCCTTTATAGATGCTATACTTAATTGTTTTCAGTCATGATGTCCCATAAACATGGAAAATTTTGTAAAGATTTATATTCAAAATCCTTTCTCTGTAACATTCAGGTCTCTCAAAAATAAGTTATTCTCTTACTAACTGCTAAAATACAATTTTTATCTTTAAGAAATAAATTTAATGTAAGCATTTTTTAGAACATTGCTGGGTAAAATACATAACAAAGCAATTGTCTTTTGTGATGAAAAATGGCATACTCATTTTGGCCTCATTAGTCCTTGGGATCTTTGTTCACTTACTCCAGCAGCCATTGCAACAACAGTCTCTCTGGACTTCAACCAACTTCACACACATGCAAACTAACAGTGCCTATCCTCCAGCCCTGAGACTCTCTTTTTGATGCTAAAACATAAAATACCATAAGACTGCTTGGCAGACGTACAAAAGCCAGAAGTGTGGGGGAAATTAAAGCCCAATGGGCTGAATCTTTGTGTTAGTTAGGGTCCTCCAGAGACACTCCATGTGACTTCCCTGGTGGCTCAGACAGTAAAGCGTCTGTCTACAATGCGGGAGACCTGGGTTCCATCCCTGGGTTGTGACGATCTGCTGGAGAAGGAAATGGCAATCCACTCCCGTACTATTGCCTGGAAAAATCCCATGGACAAAGGAGCCTGGTAGGCTACAGTCCATGGGGTCGCAAAGAGTCAGACACGACTAAGCGACTTCACTTTCACTTTCACTTTCCAGAGAAACAGAATCAGTAGGACATGCTGCTGCTGCTGCTAAGTTGCCTCAGTCGTGTCCGACTGTGTGCGACCCCATAGACAGCAGCCCACTAGACTCTCTGTCCCTGGGATTCTCCAGGCAAGAGTACTGGAGTGGGTTGCCATTTCCTTCTCCAATGCATGAAAGTGAAAAGTGAAAGGGAAGTCGCCCAGTCGTGCCCGACTCTTAGCCACCCCATGGACTGCAGCCCACCAGGCTCCTCCATCCATGGGACTTTCCAGGCAAGAGTACCGGAATGGGGTGCCATTGCCTTCTCCGGGTAGAACCATTAGGGCTCCTCTACTACCTGTGACCCAAAGATGAGTGTTGGTCCCTCTGCTCTCCAAGTCAAATGCCATTGTTTTATTATACAGAGGCTACCTGAGAATCTTTTTCAGGAAGTCCAACAGGTAGGTGACTTTCAAAACTGAAGTGCCAACAATAGGACATATGCATATATAAAATGAGATTTATTATAAGATATTGACTTATGTGATGATGGAACTAGCCAGTCCCATAATCTGGCATCTGCAAGCTGAGAACCAAGGAAAGTCAGTGATGCACTTTGAAAACCTTAGAGCTGGTGTAGATTCCAGTCTGAGTGTGAAGTTTTGAGAACCAAGAGTGCCAAGAGCAGTAGAAGATTCAGGTCCCATCGCAAGCGCTCGTTCAAAGCAGAGAGTAAATTCAACTTTTGTCTGCCTCTTGTCCTTTTTAAACCCTCCACAAATCCAATGGTGCCCCCTTCCTGGACACTTCCCAGATACTGCTGCTGCTGCTGCTAAGTTGCATCAGTCTTGTCTGACTCTGTGCCACCCCACAGACGGCAGCCCAACAGGCTCCTCTGTCCCTGGGATTCTCCAGGCAAGAACACTGGAGTGGGTTGCCACTTCCTTCTCCAATGCATGAAAGTGAAAAGTGAAAGTGAAGTCGCTCAGTCGCGTCCAACTCTTAGTGACGCCATGGACTGTAGCCTACCAGGTTCCTCTATCTGTCGGATTCTCCAGGCAAGAGGACTGGAGTGGGTTGCCATTAACACAGCTTTGTTTTGGCTCTTTCTCATTCCTGCCACACTACCCTTTTCTCTCACATGAGACTGTAACACATAAACCTTCCCTTCAGGCTTTGAACATAGCTAATATACATAGTTTTCCCCGAGGTAAGTTATGAACCTTTTATTATATAAAATATATTCATGGTAACACCTCTTCTATAATATTTCAGATAATATAGGAGGTATAACCACCTGATCTATTCAGCCAAAAACTCATAAACTGCATTATGTGGTAATATGATTTTACACAAATGTTCCCTCCATGGTATAGTGAAGTCATTAGTCATCTATGCCCCACAAAGAATTATAGCCAAATAGGTAGGGAAAATAATATTCAGAAATTATAAAAAATTAATTTAAATTACTTCCTGAAATGATACAAGGCAATGCAGAGGATCTTTTTCTTGAACAGTTATTTGTTAATTTCTTTCTCAGCATCTAAATATAAATAATTATTCATTTTGAGATAAATTGCTCTATCATAGGTTTTATGTATCATCTACCACTAATTTCATATTTTAAGTATAGCTATTAATTCTGAGCCTCAATTGAAAATATTTGGCATTATATTCATAATTATCAAGGACTGATTTAAAGTATATTTCCTCTGATATTAGTCATCTCCTGCCCAACTCATTTACACTTTAGCCCTTAAACTGATATTTTCTATTCTATAAAAAGTAATATGTTTATTCTGCATTTTTTTAAGAATATGTATTTAGTTCATAATAAGCTTTGCAGACATTTGGGGAAAGTTTACCTCATAAAACAGGTAAAATTCTAACAGCTGCATACTGGCCAAAGGTTAAGTAAATAATGTTTAAAGTTATAATTTAAGCACCAATTGTGATTAAGTATATTATAAGTTTTTCTGTATAACTTAAATAATTGTATATCAGATGACATTTTAATCATAATCTCCAATTTGCAGGAATATTACAGATATCTTTTTAAAAATGTTCATTTGTTCACTCTCATCTTTCTAATCTAAGATGACTGCCCTATAGCCAGTCTTAGTATCATAATAGTAAATAGTAATACACTATTTACTATAACATTTATAAAGCAAGTAAACTTTCAGATTACATCTTCTGGGAAGATGGCTCATAATTGGATCATTCTCTTAATGTGGATTTGCCAGAAAGCATGGCCTGGAAACCTGGGCTGTTACTTTATTATAGGGCCTAGTTCCAGGGAAGCAAGAGTGAGAAAAACAGGCTGAGGCAGAGTGCAACAGAAAGAGTGCACTCTCCGGTTACCATTGTTCGGTATCAAGCACAACAGATTGCTTGTCATGCGACTGTCTTCCAAGAGACTATATAAATCACTGCTTCTCCAGACATTCCATAAAAGAAGGGAGAAGAATTCACAGGCCAGTTCTTATTTCCCACTGGAAGTTCTCTGCACAGGAAATTACTCTGTTGCTCCGCCAAGCTGGGCATGCATGGGTTATGACTGAGTCTTAGAGCCTCTTATGATTCAGAGACAACAGGGAAGTCCTGGCGTGGAAGGTAAGAGGCAAACGACACAGGCCTGAGGAGATGTGCTGTTGCACTGTAGCCGGGAGAGATTGATTCCACAGACACAGCACAGCATAGCCGTAGAAGAGTTCATGCCAACAGTGGTGGCTGAGGTAAGACAAGAATGTCTGAGGAAGTATCAGAGTTGTCTTATGAGTCACCAACTGTGTATCAATTTCCCTCACTTAAACAAAAATCCAAAAAGTAACACAGTTCTCTCATGGAGAAAGAGTATTTTAGCAAGAAAAACACAACCAAAATTACTATTTTTATTTAGTTGAATCCTCATCCAAAATTATATTTGTTTCCTTTCATTACTCATACAAAGGATATCTAAATTTTTCTAAAACTATTTACTTAAATAAACATATTAATACAATCTCATGGTAAAATTTCAAAATAGAGAAAAATATAGATACAAGTGAGAAAGCAACCTCCATTTCTCAATCATTCTTGTCCCAAACCCTCAACCTTGTCCAAAATAATAGTTGGGTGTAGGATTCTGCCAAGTCATTTTCTCTACATATATATGTATATACACATATATATATGGTTTATAAATAATATACTTTATTTTTAATAAGTAAGATTAAATATAGATTATATGTATTAAATACATATAAAGATCATATATATAAATATTCCATGAACTACATTATTCATTTAATTGCATCTTTCATATATTTCCATGTTAGAATACCTCAAAATATGCCAATCTTTTAAAATTATTTATTTATTTGTTTATATTTATTTATTTATTGGTTGCACTGAGTCTTCCTAGCTACATGGGCTTTTCCCTAGCTGCAATGATGAGGGCTACTCTTTAGTTGAGATGCATGGGCTTCTCACTGAGGTGGCTTCTGTTGTTGCAGAGCACAAGCTCTAGGCACACAGGCTTCAGTAGCTGCATCTCTTGGGCTCAGTAGTTGCGGCTCATGGGCTCAGTGCTGTGGCGCATGGGTTTTGTTGCTCCACTACATGGAGAATCTTCCCAGACCAGGGATTGAACCTGTGTCCCCTGCATTGGCAGGCAGATTCTTAACCACTGGACCACCAGCGAAGTCCTATGCCAATCTTTTTAGATAGTTTTACAGAATTACACAGTATTAATACATGCAATGAATGTAACTTTTTAATGAATATTTGTGTAGTTTTAATTTTTTCACCATTGCAAACAATTCTCAATGAATATTTTTGTTCGTATATCTTTATATACATTATTATTTAAGAGTACAGCTTTCCTCAGTTTTCTCATTTGTAAATAAACATATATATATATTGCAGATTAGTTCCATTATCAGTTATTACAAGATACTGAATATAATTCCCTCTGATATACAATAAATCCTTGTTACTGATCTATTTATGCTTAGTAGTTTGTATCTGCTTATTCCATATTTTTAATTTATCAGTCCACACTTCCCTCTCCCCTTTGATAACCATAAGTTTGTCTCTGAGTCTTTCTGTTTTGTATATATATTTGTTTATATTATTTTTTAGACTCTGCATATAAATGATATATAGTAGTTGTCTTTCTCTGTTGGACTGATTTCACTATGCATAATATTCTCTAGGTCCATCCAGGTTGCTGCAATGCAGTGACAATATTTCATCCTTTATGATGGATGGTTGAGTAATATTTAAAGATAGATAGATAGATAGATAGATAGATATAGGCTTCCCTGATTGCTCAGCTGATAAAGACTCTGCCTGCAATGCAGGAGGCCCCAGTTGGATTTCTGGGTCGGGAAGATCCCCTGGAGAATGGATAGGCTACCCACTCCAGTATGCTTGGGCTTCTCTGATGACTCAGTCAGTAAAGAATCCAACTGCAATGTAGGAAACCTGGGTTCAGTCCCTGGGTTGAGAAGATCTCCTGGAGGAGGGCATGGAAATCCACTCCAGTATTCTTCCCTAGAGAATCCGCATGGACAGAGGTGCCTAATGGGCTGCAGTCCATGGGGTTGCAGAGTCAGACATGACTGAGCAACTAACACAGTACAGCCCACATCTTCTTAAGCTGATTGTTTGTTGATGGGCACTTGGGTGATTTCTTATCAAAATGATACATTGTCAGTATAAAAAGTTTAAACAATAAGGAGAACTGAAACAAAAACATCACCCCAATTCTCACTGTTGACAAATTTTCATTGAATGTTTCCTTTGTTCATTCAACTAGATACTGAAGATAAAGCAGTGAACATATCCAATAAATTTTCCTGTCCTCATTGTGCTCATATTCTAGAGGGTCATAAATCCTATTTGACATTGGAATAAAAATAATCCCAGACATCTCTTTACATAACTCTATACAAATGAGAGAATAGTTTGATAGAAAGAAGTAATATGTTATAATGGGATGACACACCCTGTTTCAAATGAAAATATTAAAGTTAATTTTACTGGAATTTGCCAAAGGTAAGAAGTCCTAAAATAATTGAAACAAATAACATCACATAATTCTTTCTTGATCTCCAAAGATATTAGGTGCTTTTTGAATCACTCCACCTTGAGAAGATATTAAAATCATTGAGTTTGAAGTCATTGTGTGTTTTTTAAAATTTCTTGTTTTAATTTATCCATTGTTGATTGACTTCCTAATAATAAATAGAGGGATCCAGCATGCTTAAAATCTTCCTTTTGTCTCCCTTTTATTAGCTCCCAATTTATCAGCTCCCAATTCCTATTGGTGTTTACTTATCAATTTGAATAAAATCTACCCTCTGTCCTCTGACTAATATCCTTATTACTTAGTATTAGTTTTAGATTTAAATGCATTCAATATTCACCAGAGTCCTTTTATCACAATTTCCCCATTTCTGAATTTTATTGTGATCTTTTGTGTCTAGTTTGGCTGGACTTATTTGAATCACAACTCTTCTCTGGGTCTCCAGCCTGCCAGGCTACCTTGCAGATTTGGAGCTAAACCTCCAGAATTGTGTGAGATTTCAAAGTTCTCTCTCTCTCTTAATGTATATATCCTGTTGATTCTGTCTCTGTGGAGAGCCCTGACCAATACAGTAGTAGAAATTCTTTCATTATTTTCTTCTAACAAACTTTTCATGGTTATTCTCATATTCCAAGTCAAATTAAAAGTTATCTTGTGAATTTCCGTAAGCAACACTATTAGAATTTTTAATTTTATTACATCAAGCTTGTATATTAATCTTAAAATGATTGGTATTGTCTTAAAATGATTGGTATTGTCCAAAAATGAATTTTTTCCCTTCAGAAATAAGGAAAATCTTACCAGTGACTCAGAGTTCTATTTATGTTCTTAAAAAGCAGAAACTAATACAACATTTTAAAGAAACTGTAGCACAATTTAAAAAAAAAAAAAAGAGAAAAGTTTTATAACTTTCTTCATAAGGAATTGTACACATTCTCTTCTTTTATTTACAAATCATAAATATTTCAAACATATAGTTAAATTAATATAACGACCATATACTCAGAATTCAGTTGAAAACAATATAAATGTCCTCCCATGCTTGTTTAAAATTTTTATTTAAATAAATAAAATATTTGAATACAGTTGATACTCCTTTGGTAGTTGTCCCCGAATTCCATTTCCTTTGCAACATTATTAAAGTACCTAGTGATTTTCCTTCTTGCCCTTATTTTTATACATCTAGATAATTATAGGAACCTGGACAATATAAAGAGCCCACCTGTCAATGCAGGAGACATAAAAGATGCGGGTTCAATCCCTGGGTCAGGAAGATCCCCTGGAGAAGGGAATGGAAACCCAATCCAGTATTCTTGCCTGGAGAATCCCATGGACAGAGGAACCTGGCAGGCTACAGTCCATAGGGTCGCAAAGAGTCACAGACAACTAAAGTGACTTAGCAGGCATGCACACAAACAATATAAAAATTAGTTTTTTAAAATGTATAAAATGATTTGATATATTATCTTTGTGTAATTTGTTCTTTTGATTAAAAAAATACATTTTGGAAAAATATCTGTATGGATACTTATAGGTCTAGTTCACTTATTTAACTTGATCCGTATCATTCTACTGTAGAAATATTCAAAAATGTATTATTTGTTCATTAAGGGACAATTAGATTGTTTCCAGTATTTTATGGTCAGTGTTGCATTGTGGATGTTGTGCACATGTGCAAGATTTCCTATAGGATATAAAATAGATATCCAATTTCCAGTCTTGAGGATAAGAACATGTTCATCTTTACTATATATTGACAAATTGCTCACCAATGTAGTTTGCTAAATAGGGTTGTTATCCAACCAAACTTAGGTCAACTTGCCCATGCAGTAAAGTCAATCTACTGACCCCAGGTTGTGGTGAAGGAAAGTGTAGCGTTTATTGCAAGACACCAAGCAAGGAGTCCAGGCAGCTAGTGCTTAAAGGGCTCAAACTCTCCTGTGGCTTTAAGAAAAGTTTCTAAACACAAGGTGAGGGAGAGGGGTTGTGGAATGCAGGATCAATTCACGGCCATTCTGATTTGTTAATGGTGAGGTAATCTGGAGTCAACATCATCAACCTTCTGGTTCCAACCAGTCGGGGGTCTACATGCTTGTGGGCAGCATACAGTTAAATTCTTCCACCTGGTGGGGGTTTCAGTTTCTGCCAAACAGCTCAGGATATTATCTAAAGCCCTTGAGGGGGAATTAAAGATCCCTGACTTTGTTTAATTGCTCAACAATCATTATTTTGTCTTGCTTGACTATTTTCCTTTCTTTCTGTGTTTTCTCATTTCTCTGATTAAAATTATTCTTTGGAACTTGGAGCAGTCCAAGGAGACTAGTTTTTCTGCAACCAAGAGATGGATTGAGGAAATGGGGAGGGGTATCCTGTCCTGGGATAGTCCCATAGGTACCTGCTCAGTTATAGAATGGCATTTGGCTGCAAGTGTAAAAGAATCTAAGTATAACAACTGATATGCAAGAGATAGCAATTCTCTTTGTCTTTTATCTGTGTGTGGTGACAGGATAGTTGCTACAGCTCCAGCCATCAGTTTTGAGTACAAATAAGGAAGTGAAGTGGCTAGGACAGAGACAGCAAAAGTTTTCACAGAAATAGTCCCAAAATATGTATCCTTTGTCTTATTGGCCAGAAAAGCTTCATAAGGAGCTGCTGTCTGCAAGGATGGCTGAGAGAAAGGAGACAAGTCATGACTGGGTCAGACTAGTTATGCTTCATCATCTGGGCCTCATCGTTTTTTGTACTGCACAATATTGTGCACTTATTCTTTAGGAAGGTAGATAGGCAGCTAACAATCAATGTCTGCTACAGCGGTTTTTCAAGTTTATGCTCTTATTAGCAGATTTTCTGTTTTTGTTTTAGTTGGGGGTATGTATGTGTGTCTTTTACATGCTTTAAAGCTTTTTTTTTTTTTTTTTTTAGCATACTCTAAAGGCGTTTTTTTCTGGTTAATTCAAGTTCTATATGGAGAAGGCAATGGCAACCCACTCCAGTACTCTTGCCTGGGAAATCCCATGGACAGAGGAGCCTAGTAGGCTGCAGTCCATGGGGTCGCTAGGAGTCGGACACGACTGAGCGACTTCACTTTCACTTTTCACTTTCATGCATTGGAGGAGGATGGCAACCCACTCCAGTATTCTTGCCTGTATTCATCCCAGGGATGGGGGAGCCTGGTGGGCTGCCGTCTATGGTGTCGCACAGAGTCGGACACGATTGAAGCGACTTAGCAGCAGCAGCAAGTTCTATATATCTGTCCTGTATTATATATAAACTCAATTGTTCACATTGGCATGCATTTTTCTAACACTGAAATAGTTGAGCATTGTTTCATATGTTTATTAGCCTCTGAGTCTCTTCTGTTAACTGTGTTTATGTCTGTTTTGCTATTCTTCATCTGTTTGAGGAGCTCTTTATGTAGTCTAGATATGAAATATTTTATAAGTTGTATATGTTGTAAATATAACGTCTGTGACTCGGACATGACTGAGCGACTGAACTGAACTGAACTGACTAGTCTTTTAATTTTATTTTGATGTCTTTGTTGGATCATCGATTATTAATTTAATGTTATCAGATTATCAATATTTTCCTTTTTGCGTCTAGGTTATGAAATTCTTTCTTATCCTAAAGTCATAAATTCTCCTATATTGTCCTTTTGTTCTTTAGAGTTTTGCTCTTTATTTTTAAATTTAATTCATCTGCATTATATTCTCAGAAATAGTGTAAGGCAGAGATTTTTATTTCTTCCCATGTGAATAATAGTTGTCCCAGCATCTTTTATTGAGATGGCTTTTTCTTTCAAGCTCTGAATTGTAATTCCATGCCTTTCATATGCCAAGTTTTTACATATGTGTGTCTATTCCTATCTCTGGGTTTTGTTTTATTGGTCTATCAATTTATTCACAAAACAACAACACAGCTTTATTAATATAATTTTAGGATATCAATATTCAGTAGGAAAATATCAGTGACACATTTATGCATTGCACGGGGAAATGTTAAAGCGTTGTTTCAACCTCATTAGCAGCTGGCATACAGATATTCTATTGATTTTGGTACCTTGCTCTTGTAGTCAGAAACTCTGCTTAACTGTAACATTAATTCTAGTTGTTTAGTTGCAGATATTATTGGATTTCTGTTCAAATAACCTTCAAATAATAAATATTTGATTCTTCCTAAATCATACAACTGTTATTCTTTCTTATTTCATTGGCTAGAAACTCCAGAGCAATGATGATTACTTGTGGAGCTAATAAGTATTATTTGCTTGTTCCTAATACTTATGGGAATGCTATAATGCCCAAACATTATCCTGGGATAAATCATCCTCACCCATAATGTACTTTAAAAAAATACTCATTTGATTTAATTGGTCAACACTTTAAGATATTTGCATGTGCATTCATAAGAAAGGTTAACCTATCATTTTGTTTTTCTCTTATTTGCTTTTCTGGATTGGGTATCTAAAATACATTAATCTCATAAAGGCAGCTTTAGAATTTCCCCTTTTTTTTTTTTTTAATTTTCTTCATAAAAGAGGAAGTTTTCTGTCCTTTGAAGCCTGTCTATAAAATTGTCTGGACTTCATGCCTTTATTTATGACAGATTTTTCCTGCTGTCTTGCTTTCTCTGGTGGTTGTCCACTCAGATACAAGCTTACTGTTTTTGAGTTAATTTAGATAATTTAAATTTTTATAGAAAGTTTTTCATTTGAGTTAGTCTTAAAATTTATTTTATAAAATTTAACATAAAATTTATTTTATAAAATTTAACATAATTTTCTTAAGATTTTGGGCATTTTAATTTGTACTGTATCTGTAATTATTTTATTTTATTGTTAATATTACTTATTAATATCTTCTCTTCACATTATTGATCAATCTTACTGAGGATTCTTTATTTTTATTACTCTTTGGAGGGTCCATCTTTTGGTTTATTGATCAATGTACTTAATCAAGGACCTAATCATCTTTCTCCTTGTGGTATACAATCTTCATCATGTGGTCTCCATGGTCACCCCAAAATGGGAACAGAAAATGGAAGAGCGAAAGTGAAAGTCTCTCAGTCATGTCCAACTCTTTGCAGCCCCATGGACTATACAGTTCATGGAATATAGTCCATGGAATTCTCTAGGCCAGAATACTGGAGTGGGTAGCCTTTCCCTTCTCCAGGGGATCTTCCCAACCCAGGGATTGAACCCAAGTCTCCCGCATTGCAAGCAGACTCTTTACCAGCTTGCCCAACAGAAGACAGGGCACATAAATGATTTTTGTGTATCAGGACTAGAAGTGTCATGGATCACTCTGTTCACATCATCCCAACCAAGTGGAAGAGATCTGAGAAATGTATTTGAACTGCTGTCCTGGAAGAAAAAGGGAAAGGGAAACTTCTGTGACCATTTTACTCTATTTCTACATGAAGAATATACTCATCTTCTCCCAGGGAAGACAAACTGAAGTCCCTTTGAGTCAGTGCATTCAAAGTCCAAGATATCCAAGAAATGTGCAGTCTTCTCCAACATGTGACTATTTGACTTCTCCTATAATGGGATCCTATGAATGACAGATAAGTTTGGGACTTTCCTGGTGGTGCAGTGGATAGGAATCCACCTGCCAATGCAGGGGACGTTGGTTCAATCCCTGGTACGGGAAGGTTTCACATGCCATGGAGCAACTAAACCTGTGTGCCACAACTACTGAAGTCCATGCAGTCTTGGGCCATGCACCACAGCTACTGAGCCTGAGTGCTGCAACCACTGAAGCCCTCAGATCTAGAGCCTGTGCATCTCAACAAGAGAAGCCACCACAAGGAGAAGCCCACACACCACAACAAAGAGTGGCCCTCACTTGCCATAACTAGAGAAAGCCCACACATGGCAACCAAAAGAAAGAAAGAAAGAAAGCGTTGTTTAAAAAAAAGGAAAGACAAGCTTATCTTCACCATCATTCCCAAACACACATCTAAAAAATATATAATAATGGATCACAACTAAGATAATTATGAGAAAAATCTGTTCAGTAAGGGAAAAATGGAGGACATATAGAAGAACCTAATGCATACCTGTCTTCAACAACAGATCTCAAAAATCACTGCAGAATGGAAGAGTCTGAAAGATCACACATCAAAAGAGCTAATATACCAGACCTGCTGCTGCTGCTGCTAAGTCGTTTCAGTTGTGTCTGACTCTGTGCGACCCCATAGACGGCAGCCCACCAGGCTCCCCCGTCCCTGGGATTCTCCAGGCAAGAATACTGGAGTGGGTTGCCATTTCCTTCTCCAATGCATGAAAGTAAAAAGTGAAAGTAAAGTCTCTCAGTCGTGTCCAACTCTTAGCGACCTCATGGACTGCAGCCTACCAGGCTCCTCCATCCATGGGATTTTCCAGGCAAGAGTCCTGGAGTAATATACCAGACCTAGAAGTACCAAATGTCACTTGGATATATCCCATTGGCTAAAAATCAACTACATTGTTGCAATAAAATTATAAGAAGCCTATGGAAGGAGTTTATCTATGCACCAAAAAAGAAGAGGGGAAAATGAATATTTATGAACTCTAGCAGTCTCTCACCTCAATCAATTCATCCTTTTATCATTAGGTAATTAACTTCCTTAACCCTAATAGTGATACTGCTATTAAGAATTTGTTTTTTGTTTTTTTTTTCTGATATCAGTATTACTCTGCCAGATTTATTTTGGCTGGTTTCTTTGTGTAACCCTTTTCACTCCATTATTATCACCTCATTATTTTCAATTTGCTGAAATTATTATATTTTAACTGTATTTCTTGGAAAAAAAAAAAAGTATAGCTTAAGCTTAGATATAATGAAATCTAATCTGAGGATCACAATAAACTGTGGAAAATTCTGAAAGAGATGGGAATACCAGACCACCTGACCTGCCTCTTGAGAAACCTGAATGCAGGTCAGGAAGCAACAGTTAGAACTGGACATGGAACAACAGACTGGTTCCAAATAGGAAAAGGAGTACGTCATGGCTGTATATTGTCACCCTGCTTATTTAACTTATATGCAGAGTACATCATGAGAAAAGTTGGGCTGGAGGAAGCACAAGCTGGAATCAAGATTTCTGGCAGAAATATCAATAACCTCAGATATGCAGATGACACCACCCTTACGGCAGAAAGTGAAGAACAACTAAACAGCCTCTTGATGGAAGTGAAAGAAGAGAGTGAAAAATTGGCTTAAAGCTCAACATTCAGAAAACGAAGATCATGGCATCTGGTCCCATCACTTCACGGCAAATAGATGGGGAAACAGTGGAAACTGTGGGTGACTTTATTTTTCTGGGCTCCAAAATCACTGCAGATGGTGATTGCAGCCATGAAATTAAAAGACGCTTACTCCTTGGAAGGAAAGTCATGACCAACCTAGATAGCATATTGAAAAGCAGAGACATTACTTTGCCAACAAAGGCTGTCTAGTCAAGGCTATGGTTTTTCCAGTAGTCATGTATGGATGTGAGAGTTGGACTATAAAGAAAGCTGAGCACAGAAGAATTGATGCTTTTGAACTGTGGTGTTGGAGAAGACTCTTGAGAGTCCCTTGGACTGCAAGGAGATCCAACCAGTCCATCCTAAAGGAGATCAGTCCTGGGTGTTCATTGGAAAGACTGATCTTGAAGCTGAAACTCCAGTACATTGGCCACCTGATGAGAAGCGCTGACTCATTTGAAAAGACCCTGATGCTGGGAAAGATTGAGAGCAAGAGGAGAAGGGGATGACAGAGGATGAGATGATTGAATGGTATCACTGACACAATGGACATGGGTTTGGGTGGACTCCAGGAGTTGGTGATGGACAGGGAGGCCTGGCATGCTGTGATTCATGGGGTCGCAAAGAGCTGGACATGACTGAGCAACTGAACTGAACTGAATCTGAGTATCTCTACATTTTTCAGGTGAAGTTAATCCATTTTCATTTTTACAAGTTTGATGCTAGGAACAAATATCTTTAAAGAGTAAAACTATTATTCAAAATTTATTACAAAAAAAAGACAGTTTTCAGGAAAAAAAAAAAAAGAGTTCATCATTTGAAAACCCTCCTTAAAAGAAATGCTGAAGTATGTGGGATGCAAGAAGCAATGCCAATGTTTAAAAAAAAAAGTGGTAAACATGTTGATAAATTTTATTAGACACTGTAAAAAGTGACTAATTTTAGAGTACTTAAAAACACTTAAGAATTTAAAATACAGTGTAACTAAATATAGGAGTGGGATATCAACCTTAAAATATTTCAAACTAGTTGAATTTGGAGGAAACTAAAGAGAAATAGTTGTGGAAACTGTGGGCTACAGGAATAGATTTGGCAACTACTAATAAAGACAGAAGGAAATCGGAAGTATTTTTGGATGAAGCTCTTTCTCTAGCAGGACAAGAGTCTAAGTTATTCTAGGTAATATAACAAGATAGCCTAACAGCTCTGAAGAAGAATTCAAAGTGTACAATGGCTCAAGCACAATAAAACTCTCTTTTTCGCACAATAAACAGACCAAGACAGCTTCAGGTTCCTGGGTGGAGATAAGATTTGGCCCCATGCAGTCAATCAAGGACCCCGGCAGAAGGTTTTTCTGTATCTTCCACAAATAAATTTCCAGGTCATGGTGAGCATCAACATCCAGCCAGTGCAAAAGAAATGAGCACATTGGGCCTTTCTCACTGCAGCATAGCAGGAGGCACAGGTGCTATGTGTCTTGAAGTTGACATCATCAGTATGAGATGTATCAGCATCACATGCCTCCTGCTATGATGCAAAGAAAATGGAACATCACTTCTGTGACGAACTTTCCAAAAATGCTGAATCTGAATGTAATCCTGAGGAGGTGTCAGATAAACCCAAACTGAGTCACAATTTTCAAAATATGTGACCTTTACTCTTCAAAAATGCCAAGGTCATTAAAGACAAGGAAATATTGAGGACTCTCAGATTGGAGGAAACCAAGGAGACATGACAGCTAAATGCAATGGGTGATCAATTAATGGCATTTGAATAATATCTATAAATTAGTTAACAGTTTTCTCAACATTAATTTCCTGCTCTATAGTTGCTGGTAATCAGATGTTAACATTGGAACTAGCTAAGTGAAGTAAATACAGAAATTCTTTGTAATATTTAATAATTTATTCAGTTGTATCCAACTCTTTGAGACCCCATGGACGGTAGCCCACCAGGCTACTGTGTCCATGGAATTCTCCAAGCAAGATTACTGGAGTGGGTTGCCATTTCCTCCTCCAGGGATCTTCCCAACCCAGGGATCAAACCCACGTCTCCTGAGTCTCCTGCATTGCAAGTGGATTCTTAACAACTGAGCCACTAGGAAGTCCCAATAACTTTTATAATCCTGAAATACTTTTATTTTAAAAAATTGCTAATGAATAAGCAAATTAATTCCCATCGTGCTTCCACATAGAGGGACAGCTGTTGTCTGACAGAAAAAGGATTGTAAAGACCACTCATGTGCCACTACTCTTCATTTTTCATCCTATATCTAACCTCAGATATTCAGATGATACCACCCTAACGGCAGAAAGCAAGGAGGGACTAAACAGCCTCTTGATGAAAGTGAAAGAGGACAGTGAAAAAGCTGGCTAAACTCCACATTTGAAAAACTAAAATCATGGCACCCGGTCCCATCACTTCATGGCGAATAGATGGGGAAACAATGAAAACAGTGACAGATGTTATTTTCTTGGGCTCCAAAATCACTGGGGATGCTGACTGCAGCCATGAAATTAAAAGATGCTTGCTCCTTGGAAGAAAAGCTGTGACCAACCTAGACAGCATATTAAAAAGCAGAGACATCACTTTGCCAACAAAGGTCCATATAGTCAAAGCTATGGGTTTTCCAGTAGTCATGTATGGATGTGAGAGTTGGACCATAAAGAAGGCTGAGCACTGAAGAATTCATGCTTTCAAATTGTGGTGTCGGAGAAGACTCTTAAGAGTCCCTTGGACAGTAAGGAGATCAAACCAATCAATCCTAAAGGAAATCAACCCTGAATATTCACTGGAAGTACTGATGCTGAAGCTGAAGCTCCAGTACTTTGGCCACCTGACACAAAGAGCCAACTCACTGGAAAAAAACCTGAGGCTGGGAAAGACTGAGGGCAGGAGAAAAAGTGGGCAACAGAGGGTGAGATGGTTGCATGGCATCATTTACTCAACAGACATGATTTTTAGCACACTCTGGGAGATAGTGAAGGACAGGGAAGCCTGGCGAGCTGCAGTTCATGAGGTCGCAAAGAGTTGGACACAACTAGTGACTGAACAATAACAACAAATATCTAAATTATCATTAGATTAGCTACATTGTGTAATCTTTTTAATAACCCATTTTGGAGCGTAGCGAACAAATAAGTTTCCCTGAGAGTATAAAGGTTCAATCCCTCACAGTCCTGCAATAGTAGGCATTCAGATCACAACTTTACCAGCTTTTCAAGTTTCCACACTCTCTCATTTATGCCTCCAGCATTCCTCTCAGGCTCATTAGTGTCTGGAGAGACAGGGAAGTCCAGTCTGCCTCCAAGCATTAGCAATGGCAGAGTAGCAGTATGGAAGGTGGGTGATACCTGGGCTCTCAAATGTGTCAGATTCTAAGGTGGTATTGTCTCCAGCAATCTTGACTAATCCTAATCCAGGATTACATTCAGTTTACAGAGTTTTTATCCAAATCCAGGGTCCTTTGAATTAAAGGAAATGGAACAGTTGAGATTATGGCCAGTGCTACTGAGCCCAAGATGATATGGGAACACGTCATTTTCTGTATAAATGATACAGGCTTAGAGGGAAGGCTCTAGTGAAGACTCAGCTGAAAGGGATGGGCTACAGGAAAAGAGCTGGCAACTGTTCTCATTTAAAAAGAAAATTATAAGTGTATTCTCTGATGGGGTACTTTGTCTAGGTCACTAAATTAGCTAGGATATTCTAAACTGACTAAGAACTGTAATAAGTTGACCCCAAATTGCATAATGACTCAAACATAATAGATGTGTATTCATGTTTTTTAATTTTGTTATTGGTGTATAATCGCTTTACAGTGTTGTGTTAGTTTTTGCTGTACAACAAAGTGAATCAGCTACATGTATATATATATCCCTTCTCTCCTGAGCCTCCCTCCTGCCCTACCCCCATCCAATCCATATAGATCACCTCAGAGCACTGAGCTGAACTCCCAGGGCTATAGAGCAACTTCCTACTAGTTATCTGTTCTACACATAGTAGTATATATATGTCAATCCTAATCTCCCAATTTGTCCCACCCTCCCCTTCCCCTGTTGTGCCCACATGTTCATTCTCTATATCTGTGTCTTTATTTCTGTCCTACAAATAAGTTCATCTGTACCTTTTTTCTAAATTCCATAAATATATTGGCTTTTCTCTTCCTGACTTGCTTCACTCTGTATGACAAACTCTACATCCATCCACATCACTATAAATGACCAAATGTCATTCCTTTTTATGGCTTATTAATATTCCACTGTATGTATGTATCACGTCTTCTTATCCATTCATCTGTTGATGGACATTTAGGTTGCATTCATGTCCTGGCTATTGTAAGTAGTGCTACAGTGAACATTTGGGTGAATGGATCTTTTTGAATTATGGTTTGCTCAGGGTATATCAGTGGTGAACCACTCCAGTACTCTTGCCTGGAAAATCCCATGGATGGAGGAGCCTGGTAGGCTGCAGTCCATGGGGTCGCACAGAGTCAGACACACTGATGTGACTTAGCAGCAGCAGCAGCAGGGTATATGTCAGGGCTTCCTTGGTGGCTCAGCAGTAAAGAATCTGCTTCTGCACTGCAAGCAGTGCAGATCTTCCTGGGTCAGGAAGATCCCCTGAAGGAGGACAGGGCAACCCACTCCAGTATTCTTGCCTGGAGAATCCTATGGACAGAAGAACTTGACAGGCTTCAGCCCATAGGGTCACAAAGAAATCAGACACACTTGAAACAGCATACACGCATGCAGGGTATATGCCCAGTAGAAGTATTGCTAGGTCATATAATAGCTCTCTTTTTTAGCTTTTTATGAAACCTCCATAAAGAAAGAAAGTGTTAAGAGCTCAGTCATAGCTCAGTCGTGTCAAACTCTTTGAGACCCCATGGAGGGTAGCCTGCCAGGTTCCTCTCTCCATGGAATTCTCCAGGCAAGAATATTGGAGTGGGTTGCCATTTCCTCCTCCAGGAGATCTTCCCAACCCAGGAATCCAACCTGGGTCTCTTGTATTGCAGGCAGATTCTTTAGTGTCTGAGCCATCAGAAAACCTCCATAATGTTCTCCAATTTACATTCCAACCAACAGTGCAAGAGGGTTCCCATTTCTCCTTGTCCTCTCTGGCATTTATTGTTTGCAGATTTTTTGATGATGGCCATTCAGACCAGTATAAGGTGATACCCACTGTAGTTGTGATATGCTTTTCTTTAATAATTAGTGATGTTGAGCATTTTCTCATATGTTTGCTGGCCATCTGTAGGTCCTCTTTGGAGAAAGGTGTATTTATATTTTCTGCCCATTTTTTGATTGGGCTATTTGGTTGTTGTATTTTTAATATATTGAGCTGCATAAGCTGCTTGTATATTTTGGATATTTTATTTCTCTCATACATAAACAGACCAAGGAAGCTGAAAAATTTTAGGTAGCATTGAGATTTATTTGCCTCACTGTTCATTTAGTGGTTCAAAAGATAGACTGCCAACTTCCACATATGCCTTCCAAGGTCATCCTTTAGAAGTGAAAGGGAAAGGAGCATGTGAGATCACATGGACCCTGGTCTGATAATGACACACCACACTTTCTCTTACATTCCATTGTCTAGAATTCAGTGGTATGGACATACCTAAAAGCAAGGAATGCTGAGTAATATTTAGTGGTTTGTTCAGTAATAAAAGAAAATGTTGTAATGAACAGAGGTTAGCATGTGTCAAAGATTTCCACATATACATGCTTTGTAAACAATTAAATTTTTAGCATTTTTATATAGGCTCAGGAGACTTTAAATATATATATATATAAATATATATATGTACATATTAGAGTCTTTGTTCTCTAGAAAACTACAGAGATTATAGATGTTAGGATATTGGAAGCACTCTACTTTACTCCTACTCTTCCTAAGGTATGCGTGTGTGTATGTGTGTGTGTGTGTGTGTTAGTTGCTCAGTCGTGTCTGACTCCTTGCAGCCCCATGGACTGTAGACTGCCAAGCTCCTCTGTCCATGGGATTTCCCAGGCAAGAATACTGGAGTGGGTTGCCATTTCCTTCTCCATTCCTAAGGTATAAGCTTTACTTTATGACAGATGGAGAGGAGGTCAGACTTAAAGTAGGAAATATGTGTTCCTTAAGAGTATCGTTCTCTCTTGTGAGACGAATAGACCACTAGCGAGTACTGGTGCTTGCATCAGATTGCAAACCTTCAAAAGTTAGTTCCTCTTCACTACCTTTTTAAAATCCATCCTTCCTATCCTTCTGTAATTAATAAACGTTTCTGTAAAGTATTTTAAGAATCATGAAATCAATCATGATATCATCACTTGGGAGATCCATCAGATTCCCTTTGTTTTGTGGCTGCTCCTTTTGATTTCTTTCAGTTGATAATAAGAGAGTCAAACCAAAGTAATTTATGCAAGCAATTTCTATGAAACAATTCAAAGCCTTCACAACTTTTAGAGAGAACATGAATACAATTTTTAAAATAATGTTAACCCCAAAGCATCTCTTTATAAACTAAATACAGCATGTTGTTGTAAGAATACAGGCAAACTGTGGGCTGTCTATACATTAAGATGCTAACTGGAAACAAATTCATTTCTGCAACTATAGCTACTCTCTCTTAACTGTTCCAATTTTTAGATCCAAAAGTATATTGGATTCAGAATTAGAGAACAGTTCTAGTTCCTATTCTGCCACTCAGTAACCTGAATTTTGGCAACCTGCTTTCTCTCTGTAATTTATTCATCTGTAAAATGGGGATAACAAGAACTGCTGTGCCTCACCAGGATG
The DNA here is from genome assembly GCF_027580195.1 of Bos mutus. Taxonomy (NCBI): domain Eukaryota; kingdom Metazoa; phylum Chordata; class Mammalia; order Artiodactyla; family Bovidae; genus Bos; species Bos mutus. Next base: position 18,124,235 of record NC_091623.1, read on the forward strand.
TTACAAGGTAGAAATGAAATACAATATATGACAACTTTTATATCACTATACAGATTACATTTTTACATGATCACTAATGGTCTTGAGACCAGAGTGACAAGAATCTGACCCAGGGTGTTTTCTTACTTCTGACGTTACCTCATGCTCTTGGCCATGGTTGTTGACCTTCAGGGCATTGTGCCAGAGATACCTTTTTGTGTTTTTATTCCGTTCCTGGTTTCCTGCTAGGATATGTTTTTTTACTTCTGTTTTTTATGCAAAATTTCATTCTTCAGCAAATGTATTTCAGTTGATTATGGTTTTTATTTTTATACCACCAGAGCTCTGTCATTTATAAATCCATTTTATTAAATTTAAAAATAAATTCATTTCAAAATGATTAAATAATTTTAAAAGGCCAATAGAAATACTCCAAAGATTTTCACAAAAAAAGGGAAATTCATTGCTATATCTTAATTACAAAAAAATTTTGACAAAAGTGGTTAATATGAAAAGAAAGCATTATAATGAAGGAAACAAGTAAATTTCCTATGATCAGTGATAACACATAAAAATATGTACATATATCTAATTATTTATTATAATATGGAAAAGCATTTTAAAAAACAGTAAGTTTTCCATGCGCACAAATGTTCCTTTATTTGCAGATCACTGCTGCAAAGTTACTGGTTTACTCAGACTTTCCCTAGGAAACAGTCACCATCTGCCTGATTAGTCTGTTTCCTTGGTATCCTGCCCATTCTCGCTATTTAAGTTTCTGCTCTAT